>NW_027507686.1:6519979-7214338 GCF_037356315.1 Lithobates pipiens | reverse complement strand
GCGGGAGGACCCCCGGAAGGTGTCCCCGATCTGTCTTTAACGTGGGGGAATACGGTGTCCGCAACTACTTTTCCCAGCTCGGGCGGGTGGGTGGACTGACCAGTTGATAACTGCTCAAGGTCCCTGGGTCAGGGGGTGGCTGTATGTATTTCCCTCCCCGGCTCCTCCCCCCTTTTGTCGCGCTCTGCGAGTCTTCTGCATGCAGCAGCTGAGCAGCTCCCTGCTCTACTCTCCAGAATGGATCAGCCTGTAATGGAGGACTTGCCAGAGCTGCCGCATCATCAAGGAACCAGTCTGCCATAGCTTTAAGGTACTACCCGACACTTACGGACTGACAGCATCCCCTGATGTCACCTCCTGACCGAGGGCACCCGAAAATCAAGGCTGCCAGTCGCCCGTGACTTCACAGCCCTTAGTGTTGTGATGTATGCCATCTGGCATATGATGCCACCTACTGACCCCCTGCCATAATCATAATCCTCCTCATCATCCCACTACCTCCTGTCACCATACTTCCTACCAACTTACCTTCTGTCATCATTTCTATCCTCACCATAATCCCCCTGTGCCTGGCATCCTACTACCCCACCCCGGGTCATCTTCACCCCCCCGCAACCCACTGCCAGCTTCATACCACCCCACCACCCGTCACCCCCCCTGCACCCCACTGCCAGCTTCCTACCACTCCACCCCCATCATCTTCATCCCCTGTACCCCACTGCCAGCTTCCTACCTCCCCACCCGCATCATCTTCATCCCCTCTGCACCCCACTGCCAGCTTCCTACCACCCCACCCTTGTCATCTTCATCCAACCCTGCACCCCACTGCCAGCTTCCTACCACCCCACCCCTATCATCTTCATCCAACCCTGCACCCCACTGCTAGCTTCCTACAACCCCACCCCTATCATCTTCATCCAACCCTGCACCCCACTGCCAGCTTTCTACCACCCCACTCCCATCATCTTCATCCCCACTGTCAGCTTCCTATCACCCCACCCCTGTCATCTTCATCCCCCCTGCACCCCACTGCCAGCTTCCTGCCACCCCACCATGTCATCCTCCCTGCACCCCACCGCCAGCTTCCTACCATCCCACCCCCATCATCTTCATTCTCACTGCCAGCTTTCTACCACCCCACCTCGTCATCCCCCCTGCACTCCACTGCCAGCTTCCTACCACCCCACTCCCATCATCCCCTCTGCACTCCACTGCCAGCTTCCTACCACCCCACCCCCATCATCTTCATCCCCCTGTACCCCACTGCCAGCTTCCTACCACCCCACCATGTCCTCCTCCCTGCACCTTACTGCCAGCTTTCTACCACCCCACCCCCATCATCTTCCTCCCCCTGCACCCCACTGCCAGCTTTCTACCACCCCACTCCCGTCACCTTCATCCCTCCTGCACCCCACTGCCAGCTTCCTACCACCCCACCCCATCATCTTCATCCTCACTGCCATCTTTCTATCACCCCACTCCTGTCATTCCCCCTGCACTCCACTGCCAGCTTCCTACCACCCCACCCCCATAATCTTCATCCCCCTGTACCCCACTGCCAGCTTCCTACCACCCCACCATGTCATCTTCCCTGCACCTCACTGTCAGCTTTTTACCACCCCATCCCCGTCATCTTCATTCCCCTGCACCTCACTGCCAGCTTCCTACCACCACCGTCATCTTCATCCCCCCGTACCCCACTGCCAACTTCCTACAACCCCCACCCCATAATTTCCCCTGCACCCCACTGCCAGCTTCCTACCACTCCACCCCCGTCATCTTCATCCCCCTTGTACCCCATTGCCAGTTTCCTACCACCCCACCAATCTGTAACCTTCACCCCCCTATACCCCACTGCCAGCTTCCTACCAATCCACCCCTGTCATCATCATCCCACCTGTATCCCATTGCCAGTTTCCTACCACCCCACACCCTGTAATCTTCATCTCCTTTACCCTACTGCCAGCTTCCTACCACCCCACCCACTATCATCATCATCTTCCCCATACCCCACTTCTGACATCGTACCACCCTGCTCCCTGTCATCAACATCACCATCATCCCCCTGTGCCCCACCTCTAGCATCCAACCATCCAACCATCCTACCCCCATCATCATCACCCCTCCTGTAGCCCCCTACCAGCCTCCTACCCACCCACTGTCATCGTGCCCCTTGGCTGACCGCCTACCACCCCACCCATTTTCATCAACATCCCCATCATCCCTCTCTACCCCACCTCTGGCATTCTACCACCCCACCCCCTGTCATTATCATCCCCATCATCCCCCTGTACCCCACCTCCGACATCCTAGCACCTTGCCTCCTGTCATTATCATCCTCATCCCTCCTGTACCCCACCTTTTGCATCCTATCACCCTATACCTTATCATATAGGGAAGATATGATCTCATCCTCTCACCCCAATGCTACCACCATCATCCCAAACTGCATCCTGTCATCCAACCAACTGTACTCCAACAGTTGCATCACACATCACAATACTGCCCTGCCACCCAGCGAGAGGTAATGATGTGCTGTAACTTCTGGAAAACAATCAATGATGAGCAGTAATCTATAGCAACCAATCAGTGAATGATAATGATAAGCAGTAACCTATAGCAACCAATCAGTGAGCAGTAATAATGTGCAATAACCTCTATCAACCAATCAATGTGCAGTAACCTCTAGCAATCAATGAGTGGGCAGTAATGATGTACAGTACCTCTAGCACCAATCATTAAGTGGTAATATTATGCAGTAACCTCTAGCAACCAATCAGCGAGCAGTAATGATGTGCACTAACCTCTAACAACCAATCAGTGAGAGTAAACCATACTTTTATTTGCACATTATTAAAAAATTTTTTAGATAAGTCTATTGCTTGAATTATTTTTTCCAATATGGGAGTTAGTAGGACCTCATGTCTAAGGCCGCGTACACACGGGCGGACTGTCCGCCCAACCTTGTCCGCTGAACAGTGTTTGGGCGGACAGTCCGCTCGTGTGTGGGCTTTCAGCGGACAGTTTCAGCGGACAGTTTGACGGACAAAGTCTTTCGGAAATTCCGAAAAACTGTCCGCTGAAACTGTGTTTGAGCGAACAGTCCGCCCGTGTGTAGGCTACTTTCGAAATGAGCAAACTGTTCCCGCTCGGAGGAAAGTTTGCTCATTTCCAGTGCGTGTGAAGGTAGGCGGGGCCCGCGACGGAGACATTGCGGGCTCCGCCGCCTGGAATGGGCTTAAAGGGGAACCCCAACGCCGAAAAAAATCGGCGTGGGGGTTCCCCCAAAGTCCACAACAGACCCTTGTCCGAGCACGCTACCCGGCCGGCCAGGAAAGGGGGGCGAGCGAGCGCGCCCCCCCTCCTGAGCCGTACCAGGCCGCGTGCCCTCAACATGGGGGGTGCCTTGGGGAAGGGGGGGCCACGCGGCCCCCCCACCCCAAAGCACCTTGTCCCCATGTTGATGAGGACAAGGGCCTCTTCCCGACAACCCTGGCCGTTGGTTGTCGGGGTCTGCGGGCGGGGGGCTTATCGGAATCCGGGAGCCCCCTTTAAGAAGGGGGCCCCCGGATACCGGCCCCCCACCCTATGTGAATGAGTATGGGGTACAATGTACCCCTACCCATTCACCTGTGAAATAAAGTACAAAAAAAAACACAACACAGAGAAAAAATATTTTATTGCACAGCTCCGGGGGTCTTCCGTCTTCGGGGGTCTTCTCGCCGGACTCCTCCGCTATCTTCGTGTAGCTCTTTTACTAGCGGAGGAGCCCGGCTTTCTTCCTCCCCGCCGCCGGCCTCTTCTCCCGACTTCGGGGGTCTTGTCCCCCTCTTCGGTTCTTCTGCCGGGCCACCGCGCCTTCTTGTTGCTCTTTTGCAGGCGGTGGCCCGGTCTTCTGTCGCCGCTGCCTTCCGTTCTTCTGTCGCCGCCTTCGGTTCTTCTGCCGGGCCACCGCGCCTTCTTGTAGCTCTTTTACAGGCGGTGGCCCGGTCTTCTGTCGCCGCTGTCGCTGTCGCCGTCGCCGCCTTCCGTTCTTCTTCTTCTTCTTGTTCTTCTTCTTCTTCCCCAGGAGATGTTGACACGTCGCTCTCTCCGGCCGGAATGCCAGAGCCGCGCTGTGCGGTCACTTATATAGTGACAATGGGGCGGTGTCACATGGTATATGTCACATGGAAACTGTTTGACAAACAAAGTTGGGCGAACAGTCCGCCCGTGTGTACGCGGCCTAAGATTTGCCTAAGGCCTCACAAAGCCTAGAGCCGCCTCTGTGTACAAGCCTATTACTGTACCACTGATACCAGTCCTGAAAAGAACCTTTGTGGAACTAATAATAACAGCAAGTCTTTAAAATTACCCTCACTGCCTGACAACACTGCTTCCTTCCTGTCCCTATACAAATTGGCAAAAAAAGAGAACGATTAGTGGTTACTGGAACAGCTCTTTTGTGGACCTTGATAGTAACAGCTAATGATGATGATGATGATGATGATGATGAAAGACTAATCTGGCTGTCCCTGTAGCATACACCGTCCTTTCCCTTTCTCTAAACTAACAAAAGACACTCAGGCTGCTGCAAGAATCAGCAGCACAGCAAACCTATCAACACCTAACACCTATACCAGTCCTGAAAAGAACTTTTGTGTACCAAATAGCTAGTGGTTTATCTCTCCCTACTCCACACAGGAACCTGTCCCTATCTTAACAGAAGAAAGAATGTAAAATGGCCACCGGATCGGGTGTATTTATAGGTTAGGGGGAATGTACAAGTGTCCATGTGCTGTCATGTCTCAATTGGCTGTCCTGTATCACATGATAAACGTGTCACCAAAGGTTAAAGTTCTTGTATACATTAAACACGTAAGTCCGCCGCGGCGAACGACGGAAAAAGGCGTTCGAACGTGCGGACCGCGAATGTCGGAAATTCGCCGCGAAACGACCGCCGGGCGAACCGTTCGGCCATCACTACTGGTAACTTGGTCTGTGTAGGGTGCTACAGTACATAGGGTTGAGTGAGGTACAGTCTGCTGTTCTGTAAGGACCGCTATCGGTCCACAATAGATAGGGTTGAGGTGCACCACTGCTGACCACTGCCCTATACTGCAGCAGTCCTTCAGCAGTATAGGGACTGACGTACAGTCTGCTAATCAGTCACACACAACCTGCTTGGTCCACAAAGGTCCTTATAAGGACTGGTAACTTGGTGAAGGGTGCTACAGTACATAGGGTTGAGTGCGGTACAGTCTGCTGTTCTGTAAGGACCGATATCGGTCCACAATAGATAGGGTTGAGGTGCACCACTGCTGACCGCTGCCCTATACTGCAGCAGTCCTTCATTGGTATAGGGACTGACGTACAGTCTGCTAATCACTAACACATAACCTGCTTGGTCCACAAAAGTTCTTATAAGGACTGGTAACTTGGTCTAGGGTGCTACAGTACATAGGGTTGAGTGAGGTACAGTCTGCTATTCTATAAGGACTGTTATCGGTCCACAATACATAGGGTTGAGGTGCACTACTGCTGACTGCTGCCCTATACTGCAGCAGTCCTTCATTGGTATAGGGACTGACGTACAGTCTGCTAATCACTAACACACAACCTGCTTGGTCCACAAAAGTTCTTATAAGGACTGGTAACTTGGTCTAGGGTGCTACAGTACATAGGGTTGAGTGCGGTACAGTCTGCTGTTCTGTAAGGACCGCTATCGGTCCACAATAGATAGGGTTGAGGTGCACTACTGCTGACTGCTGCCCTATACTGCAGCAGTCCTTCATTGGTATAGGGACTGACAACAGTCTGCTAATCACTAACACACAACCTGCTTGGTCCACAAAAGTTCTTATAAGGACTGGTAACTTGGTCTAGGGTGCTACAGTACATAGGGTTGAGTGAGGTACAGTCTGCTATTCTATAAGGACTGTTATCGGTCCACAATACATAGGGTTGAGGTGCACTACTGTTGACTGCTGCCCTATACTGCAGCAGTCCTTCATTGGTATAGGGACTGACGTAAAGTCTTCTAATCAGTCACACACAACCTGCTTGGTCCACAAAAGTTCTTATAAGGACTGGTAACTTGGTCTAGGGTGCTACAGTACATAGGGTTGAGTGCGGTACAGTCTGCTGTTCTGTAAGGACCGCTATCGGTCCACAATAGATAGGGTTGAGGTGCACCACTGCTGACCGCTGCCCTATACTGCAGAAGTCCTTCAGCAGTATAGGGACTGACGTACAGTCTGCTAATCAGTCACACCATCCCTGTGCTGTGCTGATTTACTCCTGGGGGTTCTTATTATGAGGGGATCACACCATCCCTGTCCTGTGCTGATTTACTCCTGGGGGTTCTTATTATGAGGGGATCACACCATCCCTGTGCTGTGCTGACTTACTCCTGGGGGTTCTTATTATGAGGGAATCACACCATCCCTGTGCTGTGCTGAGTTTCTCCTGGGCCTGCTTATTATGAGGGGATCACACCATCCCTGTGCTGTGCTGACTTACTCCTGGGGGTTCTTATTATGAGGGGATCACACCATCCCTGTGCTGTGCTGAGTTTCTCCTGGGCCTGCTTATTATGAGGGGATCACACCATCCCTGTGCTGTGCTGACTTACTCCTGGGGGTTCTTATTATGAGGGGATCACACCATCCCTGGGCTGTGCTGAGTTTCTCCTGGGCCTGCTTATTATGAGGGGATCACACCATCCCTGTGCTGTGCTGTGCTGAGTTTCTCCTGGGCCTGCTTATTATGAGGGGATCACACCATCCCTGTGCTGTGCTGACTTACTCCTGGGGGTTCTTATTATGAGGGGATCACACCATCCCTGTGCTGTGCTGAGTTTCTCCTGGGCCTGCTTATTATGAGGGGATCACACCATCCCTGTGCTGTGCTGACTTACTCCTGGGGGTTCTTATTATGAGGGGATCACACCATCCCTGTGCTGTGCTGAGTTTCTCCTGGGCCTGCTTATTATGAGGGGATCACACCATCCCTGTGCTGTGCTGACTTACTCCTGGGGGTTCTTATTATGAGGGGATCACACCATCCCTGTGCTGTGCTGATTTTCTCCTGGGCCTGCTTATTATGAGGGGATCACACCATCCCTGTGCTGTGCTGACTTCCTCCTGGGGGTTCTTATTATGAGGGGATCACACCATCCCTGTGCTGTGCTGAGTTTCTCCTGGGCCTGCTTATTATGAGGGGATCACACCATCCCTGTGCTGTGCTGACTTACTACTGGGGCTGCTTACGGTGCTGCTGTCAGTGCTGTATATCACGGTGCTGGTGTGAGTGCTTAATGTCACGCTGCTGCTGTCAGTGCTGTATATCACGGTGCTGATGTCAGTGCTTAATGTCACGCTTCTGATGTCAGTGCTCTCTATCACGGTGCTGCTGTCAGTGCTGTATATCACGGTGCTGATGTCAGTGCTTAATGTCACGCTTCTGATGTCAGTGCTCTCTATCACGGTGCTGCTGTCAGTGCTGTATATCACAGTGCTGATGTCAGTGCTTAATGTCACGCTTCTGATGTCAGTGCTCTCTATCACGGTGCTGCTGTCAGATGACTCTATCACGGTGCAGGTGTCATTGCTGTATGTCACGCTGCTGGTGATCATCTCCTGCACCCTCTTCTTTGCCTACTCTGGTCCCTGACCTTCCGTCTCCTCCATTGCCTTCATGCGCTCCACAGTCCTGAATTGTCAGAACAATTTCCCATATAAAAAAAGAATGCTTGTAGTTATCGATCCCAAATTCACCTCATACATGTATTATGTCATTGGCCATGTGGTGGGACTATGTTTGCCCAGCTAATAATTATTTTGTGGCTGCAAATTTGACCTAAAGGTTTGCGAAACTCGCCTCCCATTGAAGTCAATGGGGCCCGCCGCGAACGTTCGGTTTCGCGAACGGTCGGCCGCGTTCGCGGTCCACGTTCGCGAAACGTCCCATCGGAAGTTCGTCCATCACTAATAGAGATATTAACCGGTTCCTGACCAGCGCACGCCGATGTACATCGGCAGAATGGCACGGGCAGGCAAATGGGCATACCTGTACCTCCCTTTAAATTTGCCGCCCTGGTCGGGACCCCCGTGAGTCCGGTCGCGGGTCCCGCGGACTCGATCACCGTGGGCATACCCGCGATCGTCTCCCGGGGTGGCTGAACAAGGAAATACCATTGTAAACAGTATCTCCCCGTTCTGCCTAGCAACTAGTGACGCTGATCTCTGCTCCATGTGATTGGAGCAGAGATCAGTGTTCACTAAATTAAAGCCCAGCCCCCAACAGTTAGTAACACACCCCTAGGAACACTTAACCTCTACAAGGCCACCCACTGGTTAACCCCTTCACTGCCAGTGTCATTTACACAGCAATCAGTGCATTTATATAGCAGTGATTGCTGTATAAATTACAATGGTCCCAAAAATGTGTCAAAAATGTCCGATGTGTCCGCCATAATGTCGCAGTCACAATAAAAATCGCTGATCGCCGCCATTACTAGTAAAAAAAAAAAAATATTAATAAAAATGACATAAAACTGTCCCCTATTTTGTAAACGCTATAACTTTTGCGCAAACCAATCAATAATCGCTTAAAATATGTAGAAGAATACGTATCGGCCTAAACTGAGGAAAAAATGTTTTTATATATATTTTTGGGGGATATTTATTATAAGAAAAAGTAAAAAATAATGCGTTTTTTTCAAAATTGTCGCTCTATTTTTCTTTATAGCGCAAAAAAATAAAAACCGCAGAGGTGATCAAATACCACCAAAAGAAAGCTCTATTTGTGTGAAAAAAAGGACGTCAATTTTGCTTGGGAGCCACGTCGCACGACCGCGCAATTGTCAGTTAAAGCGAAGCAGCGCCGAATCGCAAAAAGTGGTCTGGTCTTTGACCAGCAAAATGGTCCGGGGCTGAAGTGGTTAATAAGGGACAATAAGGGATACACCTGTACGCAGGTGCAGTCTATTTTATCTACCGCAGGTGGCGCTTATATGCAGTGGACATCTTGGGTCAGGCAGAGTCTATTTAAGACCCTGGCTCCCGGGTTGGACGTGCACTTTGCGAGTGGCTAGAGTAGAGACAGGTCGCCTGTCTGTCAGGGATAGTGCTTAGCATCAGGAAAAGGTTCCGGAGGAGTAGGGAAAGTCATCCTTACCGGAGACCTCCCTATTTGGGCACGCACTGGCCAGGCTTCCCCGTGACTACCATCTTCTGTAGTGATCATTCAGTAAAGCATTGAACCCTATTTCGGAGTTTACTGGAGTCTTGGTGACATATTCCTTGGTCTTAGTTGTTTCGGTCCCCTGCCGGTGGTCGCTGCAGCAACTGTCTACTTTTCGGACACCTTCAGGAATGCGTGCATTGGGAATATTGCTCTGGACTAGAACAAACCCATGTACGTCCTCAAAAGTGGAGATCCCCTTGAAAGAAAGACCTCTTCCCCATCAATTTCATCTTCATGCAAAACACTTCCTCTCTCATTTCACACATCTCACCCCGCCAGCAGAAATATCCGCAAAGAACCTGAGACTTCATCCGCGCCGACCCTCAAGTCTCTCATCTTCTCGGAAAACTTTTAAGAGGTTCTTTTTATCTTCTCGAATGATTCTTCTGAGGAGGATCTGGGCAGAGCCCGTGTCAGCCAGCTGTCGATGTCTGAGCTGTCATCAGAGCAGGAAGGGAGGGGAACCCGGCAATGGGGACACCTGTGCCTGTGAGGCCGCGTACACACGGGCGGACTGTTCGCCCAACTTTGTCCGCTGAACAGTGTTTCAGCGGACAGTCCGCTCGTGTGTGGGGTTCAGCGGACAGTTTCAGCGGACAGTCTGACGAACAAAGTTTTTCGGAATTCCCGTTAGACAGTCCGCTGAAACTTGGTTTCAGCGGACAGTCCGCTCGTGTGTAGGCTTGTTCGCCGTACTAAGTTGCGCGCATGCTCAGAAAGGATTTCCACGGCGAAGGTTGCATTGCAGTGTATAGGACGTCGTTTTTCTAGTCCCGTCGTACGTGCCGTTCACGTCATCGCGCAAGTTTTCAGTGGACTGTTCGTTCGTCGTGTGTGGTCAAGTCCGTTCATGCTAATTTTAAACGGACTGTTTGTCAAACTGTTTGACGAACCTAGTTGGGCGGACAGTCCGCCCGTGTGTACGCGGCCTGAGAGCGCTCTAAGCTGGGAATTCCATTCACTCATTTCCAGTTGCATCTTCAGGACAGGAAATGAAGGGAAATCTCCCCAGCTAAACACCTATAGCAAACAGGGCCAGATTAACGTAGGGGCTATTGGAGCTGCAGCTCCAAGCCCCTACCTTTTAATATAGGCCCAGCAGGGTTGGACTGACCATTTGGGCACTGCCATTGCCCTACTGATGCTGTCCACTGCCAAAAACCCAGCCCCAAATGCATTTTGAAAAAATAAAATAAAAAAAATAAATAGTAAAAAATAAATTATAAAAAAAAAAAACTACTGACACCGTCCACTGCACTACTTACACCATTCACTGCCCTCCACTGGAAAAAAAATAATAAAAAAGTAAAATTGTAAAAAAACAAAACTTAAAAAAAAAAAAATAAGAATGTAAACAATAAAAGAGTGCAACAAATAATTAAAAAAAAAAATGTAAAAAAAAAGTATACAGAAAATGTGGGCTCATTCGCACAGGTTCTCTTGCACATAGTGTGAATGAGCAGTTTCTTAAAAATACCTAATTTGTTTTAATAAAAATTTGATTGTGTTTTAATTTTATTTATTAACCATAAAAACGTCCCTCCAAAGTCCTCAGCACCAGGCCCATGATGCTCTTAATCCGACCCTGATAGCAAACTATAAACGAAATAAAATAAAAAAAAGTCGGGCCTTTTTTTTTTTAACAAGAAGACAGTTGGGCCTTTAAAATACTTTAAATCTGATAGTAGCAATCCGGTCCAGTCAACCCAATGACACCCAAAAAGGTGAAAAATACTAATTATTATTAATTCATTGCCAGTTTAGCACTTCCCCTGATGAAGCTTATTGCGAAACATGTTGGGATCAAGTGCTGTCTGCCTTTCAATTCTCACCTCTGGGATTCCTCTTGTTGAGTAACTGTTTGTATAGAGTCTTCTGTACTACTGCACATCATTTATGTTATTTTAATTCATATCAATAAATTCCATAAATTTTTTAATTACATTTTGTTATTTCTCTGGTACGACTAGCACCGCAAAAAAAATCCCCTCCTTCCTTCCCTCCTTTGTATACTTTAAATCTGACTTTCAGTCTTGCACAGTTGTACTAGGTTAGTTTCTTAGCCCTTGTACACACGGTCGGGCATTCCGACAACCAAATCCATCGGATTTTGTCCGACGGATTTTGTCCGAAACTGTTGCATACACACGGGTCGGACAAAGTTGTCGGAAAATCCGATTGTACATAACGTGATGACGTTATTTCGTTAGGACGGGACTACGTTGCGGCTAGTAGCCAATAGCTTTGGTCTAGGAATTTGATCTGAGCATGCGTGGCACTTTGTCCGATCGGAATTCTCTACAGATGATCGGTCAAAGTCCGATCGGATCATGTTGTCGGAAAATTTTATAGCCCAGTTGGAAAACTTGGTCCGGTCGGATACTCCGACGGAAACAGTTCGATCGAGCCCACACACTGGCGGATTATCCGAAAACACGGTCCTATCGGACATTGTCCATCGGAATGTCCGACCGTGTGTACAAGGGCTAAGACTGAAAGTGCTTACTCTGATTTAACTGCACACTGTGAACTTCCCACAATGTGCATCAGAAGCTGCAGCATTTCCTCCCCAGCCTGGCTGTCCCTGACTTTCATTCATTGGATTTTATTGGGTTTCAGTTCTTTCAATCATAGGGGTTCAGCATCACATGTATAAATTGTGGAAAAGTTAATGAAAATGAATGAATAGCATGCTGCTCTCAAAGTGCATGTGCCTTTAAATGTGAATCAGAATATAAGAGCGCTACCCAATGCTAATACTAACACATCATTATCACAGTGCATAATAAATAACAATCCATAACCATAATTAATAAAGTCCATAAATTCATAAATCCTTCAAAAGTTCATACATTTTCATATTTCCAGTGCAACTTATCATTTTCAATTGTGCAGTATAAAGTGCCAGTTGCTGAAAAAAAATCCCAATCTGTTTGATCCGTGCTCCGCCCCATGTGACCTCACTCACCAGATAACTATGATAACTCACTCACCAGATAACTATGATAACTCACTCACCAGATAACTATGATAACTCACTCACCAGATAACTATGATAACTCACTCACCAGATAACTATGATAACTCACTCACCAGATAACTATGATAACTCACTCACCAGATAACTATGACTCGCAACACAGAAGTCATAAGCACTTAAAAAAGGGTGGCTGGGCTCTGTAGTTCCACAGGTGATGTCTCAGCCTGCAGCATAAGTGATTCTCAATGTACCAACATGCGAGGTAAACAATCGATGTAAACGAATGGCAGAGAAAGCAATATGGCGTAATTCCTTTTATTGGTCACATAGAACAAACAATATCCACTCACATATAAAAACGCTGTAACACGTGTTTAAAAACCCATAACTGGAAGTAACCATCGGCTTGCGTCTCACCGGCCGGAAACTGCGTCACCGCCCAATGTGTTTCGTCCACGAGACGTTATCAAATAAACGTGTCAGTTAACCGACGAATGTATTCCCTGAGGACTTCCAGAAAGGCTCAGTTGCTTTCAGCCATGACGTTGGCGTAGGTAGGTCGGGCTACTCCCCTTTGACAAGCCCAATAAGCCAGGTATTAGAGTATCATCAAAAAAGTTAATTTATTTCAGTAATTCAATTCAAAAAGTGAAACTTTTTTTATAGATTTATTACACACAGAGTGATATATTTCAAGCATTTCTTTCTTTTAATTTTGATGATTATGGCTTACAGCAAGTGAAAACCCAAAATTCGGTATCTCAGAAAATTAGAGTATTACATAAGACCAATAAAAAAAAGGAGTTTTAATACAGAAATGTCGGCTTACTGAAAAGTATGTCTATGTACAGTATAATAAGCACTCAATACTTGGTCTGGGTTCCTTTTGCATGAATTACTTCATCAATGCGGCGTGGAATGGAGGTGATCAGCCTGTGGCACTGCTGAGGTGTTATGGAAGCCCAGGTTGCTTTGATAGTGGCCTTCAGCTCATCTACATTGTTGGGTCTGGTGTCTCTCTTCTTCCTCTTGACAATGCCCCACAGATTTTCTATGGGGTTTAGGTCAGGCAAGTTTGCTGGCCAATCAAGCACAGTGATGCCATTATCATTAGACCAGGTATTGGTACTTTTGGCAGTGTGGGCGGGTGCCAAGTCCTGCTGGAACATGGAATCCACTTCTCCATAAAGCTGGTCAGCAGAGGGAAGCATGAAGTGCTCTAGAATATCCTGGTAGAGAGCTGCGCTAACTTTTGACTTGATAAAACACAGAGGACCAACACCAGCAGATGACGTGGCTCCTCAAATCATCACTGACTGTGGGAAGTTCACACCGGACCTCATGCAACTTGGATTCTGTGCCTCTCCACCTTCCTCCACTAGACTCTGTGCCTCTCCACTCCTCCTCCAGACTCTGTGCCTCTCCACTCCTCTCCACTCCTCCTTCAGACTCTGGGACCTTGATTTCCAAATGAAATGCAAAATTTTCCACAGTCCATGATGATTTGGGGAGCCACGTCATCTGCTGGTGTTGGTCCACTGTGTTTTATCAAGTCCAAAGTCAACGTAGCCCCTCTACCAGGAAATTCTAGAGGACTCCATGCTTCCCTCTGCTGACCAGCTTTATGGAGATGTGGATTCCATATTCCAGCAGGACTTGGCAGGCCTGGAGAGTAGAAGAGATTACAATGGATCACATCCTTCACAACTGCACCCAAGAAATGAAGAACCAATTCCGAGCGATGAAGATTGTTTAACCCTTTAAATCTTTATTTATTTTTCTTAATGACGGAGCGCTCATATCCTCTAAGAACATTGGACACGGTTGTTATATTGCATGTATAAAGCAGGAGCGGCGCTCTGCGGCTCGATGCCGCTGACGCGGAATTATGTCGGGTCTTTCCTCCGGCGCAGAGAAGAATCACTCAGCAACCTGCAAAATCAATTCATTCCAAACTAAAACAGGATCTGACTCAGCGAGCAGAAATCTCCCAACATTATTATTCCTATCAAGTGAAGTAATATCACCAGCGGCTCAGCCGAGAACTCGCCGGATGATATATAGTCATTTCTCCGGAGGGTGAAGAGAGGAAGAAGGAAAAGTTTTCTTTGAGCAGTGAAGGAATTCCGACCCATTTGATACATATTTGCAAAACGTTATCTCCATTGTAAGGATAGCTTCACAAACACACGCAGCCCTTTTTGCAGATGAGTGGCGGTCCAATGAGAATGAATGGTACTGCCGGGCTGCATATTTTTTTATGCGTTACAGAAAAGCGCGCAATTTTGCGCGTGTTCCTGCAACACACAAATGTGAACCTAGCCGGTATACAGAACTAATGTTGTGCAAATACTGTATATATATATATATATATATATATATATATATATATATATATATATATATACCGTATTTATCGGGGCATAACACGCACCCCAAGTTTAGGAGGGCATTTTAAGGAAAAAAGTTTTAGAAGGGAAGTTTAACCACTTCAATACCGGGGGGCACTTAAACACCTTCCTGCCCAGACCAATTTTGAGCTTTCAGCGCTGTCGCACTTTGAATGACAATTGCGCGGTCATGCTACACTGTACCCAAATGAAATTTTTATCATTTTTTTCCCACAAATAGAGCTTTCTTTTGGTGGTATTTGATCACCTCTACGGTTTTTATGTTTTGCGCTACAAATAAAAAAATACCGAAAATTTTGAAAAAAAACGTTTTTTTTTTGTTTCAGTTTCAAAACTTTGTAAATAAGTACGTTTTCTCCTTCACTGATGGGCACTGATGGGGCTACACTGATGGGCACTGATAAGACGGCACTGATGGGCACCAATAATGTGGCACCAATGAAGTGGCACTGATGAGGTGGCATTGATGGACACTGATATGTGGCACTGATATGTGGCACTGATAGGCGGCATTGATAGGCGGCACTGATGGGCGACACGGATGGGCGACACGGATGGACACTGATAGGTGGCACAAATTGGCACTGATAGCTGGCACGGATTGGCATGGATGGGCGGCACAGATGGGCATGGATAGGTGGCACAGATGGGCATGGATAGGCGGCACAGATGGGCATGGGTGGGCACTGATAGGCGGCACAGGTGGGCACTGATAGGCAGCACAGGTGGGCACTGATAGGGGGCACAGGTGGGCACTGATAGGCGGCACAGGTGGGCACTCATAGGCGGCATTGGTGTTATACTGTACTAATGGATGCCAATCAGTGCCAAACAATAATGCATGCCAATCAGTGATGCCCATTGTGGGCACTGATTGGCATCCATTATGGGCACTGATTGGCATCCATTGTGCTGACTGGCATCCCTGGTGGTCTAGGGAGGATTACCTTTTGCTGGGCATCCCTGGTGGTCTGGTGGTGTCCCTGGTGGTCCAGTGTGGGCATCCTCGGGGGGGCTGTGCTGATAATCGATCAGCACAGACCCCACCTGTCAGAGGAGCAGCCGATCGGCTCTCCTCTACTCGCGTCTGACAGACGCGAGTGAGGAAAAGCCGATCACAGGCTTTTCCTATTTACACTGTGATCAGCCGTGATTGGACACGGCTGATCACGTGGTAAAGAGTCTCCGTCGGAGACTCTTTACCGAGATCGTAGTTGCCGGGTGTCAGACTGACACCCCGCAACAACGATCGCCGTGATGCGCGCCCCCGGGGGCGTGCAGCGGCTCATAATTCTGATCACGTCATATGACGTCCGATCAGGATTATGCAACCACTTTGCCACCGTCAATTGCCTATAGGGCGGGCGGCAAGTGGTTAAGGGAAAAAAAACTTACATTTAAATGCCCGTCAATGCAGCCTTATCAGTGTGCATCTGCAGCCTTGTCCATCATTGCAGAATGATCAGCATCATTTGCAGCTTGCCCAGCGCTGTTTGCAGCTTTGCAGTGTCATTTGCAACTTGCCCAGCGCCGTTTGCAGCCTTGCCCATGTTTAAATTTCCCCCCGCCGAGACAGATCGAGCGAGCGCCGCCGCCAAGACCGAGCGCCGCCGAAAAAGACCGAGCGCCGCCGAACAAGACAGAGCCGATTGCTCGGCTCCGCTTGTAGTCCCGCCTCCCTGCTGTTTCTCTAGCGAGCGCTGCCAAAAAAAAGACCGAGCCGTCTGTACTGTGTATTCGGCTGGGCTCGGCTCGCAGTCCCGCCCAGTATGGGCGGGACTGCAAGCCGAGCCGTGCCGAGTACACAGTACAGTCGGCTCGGTCTTTTTCGGCAGCGCTCGCTCCAGAAACAGCAGGGAGGCGGGACTACAAGCGGAGCCGAGCAATCGGCTCTGTCTTGTTCGGCGGCGCTCTGTATTTTTCGGCGGCGCTCGGTATTTTTCGGCGGCGCTCAGTATTTTAGACTCACAGACAGTGGGGATCGGCGTATAACATGCACCCATGACTTTCCCCCGATTTTAAGGGGGAAAAAGTGCGTGTTATACGCCGATAAATACGGTATATAGAGCGAGAGAGAGAATAAACAAGAAAAAGGTTTACTATAACAGTAAACCTAGGTTGGACTTTGACGGCATAAGAAACAACGAAGAAGTATGAAAATAAACACTATTGAAAAATACACAACATGAATAGAACAGTACAGAAAAATTTTAAATCATATATACTAATACATAACGTGCAGTGAGCCCTTGTGTATCTACGCGTTTCACCGTTAGGCTTCTTCAGGGTAGGGTCAAGGTTCTACAGATAGAAAATAAAGAGAACGGACCTCACTGCCTTACAAGGAGATATGTCTCACTTATAAGTATTTGGAAACTGGTTCAGAGGGTACCATCCATGTGTGGCCCCTTTGAGACAGCCTTATGCTAGTGTGTGTCTCCCAGGGGCCACCCATCATTGTCTTAATATTAAAATTTTGCTAAACATTGTGGGCAATCTCTCAGTCTCATATCTGGACTATTTTCCCGGTGGTTGCCCACTTTGATTGGTGGGCTTTGTAGCTCGTATTTGGCTCCACCCTTTGGCACGGAGTCCACTTTTTTGTGCATTATTCTGCCCCTGTCCCTGGAACCGTCTCGGTTTTCATGCTCTTCTTTTACTAGCAGATTGAGCTGTACTCATAGCAACAGCAAGATATGTGTAATAACCATACCTGATTGAATGTTTGACTAGACGCTCACTTTTCATCACGTCATTATTTGTTCATCATTTCAGCAACCCGCATTGAACTACCATACAGTATTGCACCCTTGCATTTATGTGTGGGTGTGCATCTATATATGTATTTATTATGTATGTATATATATATATATATATATATATATATATATATATATATATGAAAATAACATCAGACTCACAGTGATGTGCGTCTTGGTTTTGGCTTTTATTAATTTTTATATTTAATAAAAAACATTTTTGAATCTCATGCCTCATTTAAAGTCCCAACCCCCCCAGTTAGTTTCTGATCAGAATTAGGGATGGAGGTTATTTTGACTTACATGTCATAGACCTCATTTACAGTCCCACAATCCTCTCTTTTCTTTACTTTTTACAAATAATAACATCATATTTGTACAGGATATATTGATACAAAAGCAAGAAACATAATCAATTTATACTATCTTATATTAGAACATTTGCATTCAAAGAATATATTAACTATTATTAATCAGATGCCACTTAGACAACTAATTAAAATACTAATAATGCTCTTGCAGTCATCTTTACAGAACGGCCCCTCCTAGGGAGAGTAGCAGCAGTGCTGAACTTTCTCCATTTATAGACAATTTGTCTTACCGTGGACTGATGAACAGCAAGGCCTTTGGAGATACTTTTATAACCCTTTCTAGCTTGATCTAAATCAACAATTCTTAATCGTAGGTCTTCTGAGAGCTCTTTTGTGTGAGGCATCATTCACATCAGGCAATGCTTCTTGTGAAAAACAAACCCAGAACTGGTGTGTGTTTTTTATAGGGCAGGGCAGCTGTAACCAACACCTCCAATCTCATCTCATTGATTGGACTCCAGTTGGCTGACACCTCACTCCAATTAGCTCTTGGAGATCTCATTAGTCTAGGGGTTCACTAATTTTTTTGACCTGCACTGTGAATGTTTACATGGTATGTTCTATAAAAACATGGTAACATTTAAAGGGGTTTAAAAGGTTTGTTTTTTTATGTATGTATATATAAAAAATAGGCTCATTTAAGCTAGTGCATTGTTGGTTCACTTACCTTTTCCTTTGGTTTCCCTTCTAAATGTTTTTTTTTCTTTGTCTGAATTTCTCACTTCCTGTTTCTCCTCAGTAAACTTTACACCATCATCCAAGTAGGGTTGCCACCTTTTCTTCAAGCCAAACCTGAACACTTTAGCGCCCTGGGACACCATTGGGGAGAGTAGTAATGCAGTGCACATAGCGTCTCGCAGAAAACCGTGGGTGTGGCCAAATTGCTCTTGCTGACATCATCACCCTGCACCCCAGTGATGCCGAACCTGCCCCCCCCCCCCCAGATAACTACCCACAGCTCCTGGACGGCAACAGATTTATGTGACCATCTTGGTTACTTGGGGAGCCACAGCCCGGTCTGAATAATGTGTCCGGGTTTCAGTCCGCCACATGATTCAAAACCCGGACTGTCCGGGTGAATCCCAGACAGGTGGCAACCCTACATCTGAGCCGTGTTTAGACAGCCAGAACAGCTTACTGAGGAGGAACAGGAAGTGAGAAATTCAGACAAAGAAAACAAAGAAAAAAAAAAACATTTAGAAGGGAAATCGAAGGAAAAGGTAAGTGAACCAACAATGTACTAGCTTAAAGGAAACTATTTAGAAAATTAAAAAACTCCCTGGGAGTACGGACAGGTGCTTCCGCAACTGTGGACATCGAGGTGATGTTATGCATACATGGTGGGCTTGCCCAAGGCTGGTGGGGTTCTGGTCTAGGATTTTTGGTTTGCTGCAGACACTTTTCCACCTAACCATCCGAAGGGACGCTAAGCTAGCTCTCCTACATTGCCCGGTATCTGGTTTGCGGGGCCCTCAACAGAAGTTGGCTACTTATCTATTTATAGCGGCCAAGCAGACCATTGCCCAAGCCTGGAAGTCCCAACGGGTAGATTTCCAAGGTGTTAAAACCCTCATGACTGCAATGTTACTTCAGGAACGTATGTCCAGTATTGTTCATGATTCTCATGCTAAATTTCTAAAAATCTGGGAGCCGTGGATCTCCTATGAGTTCCCCGCGCTCCAAGCTGCATGCCTGGGCTTGGTCTCACTCCTCTTGGCGAGGCACTCACACCCGAACCCTTCCCCCCCCCCTTCCTTCCCCTTCTTGTCTCTCTATCTTTTCTTCTTTTGTTCCCTATTTTTCTTCATTTTTCTTTGTAATCTCTCCCATTGCTAACGAATTCTGCTGCCCCCCGTAGGAGGGGGTGGTGGAAGAAGGGCCTGCCCTCCGGAAACGACGAGGGAACGAGTTGCCTGGTTCTGGAACCAGTCTCGATACCATCCCCTACTCATATTCCCTCTTTTTTCTTCTGTTTATTATAAGTATAATGTGATGGCTGGCCCTTTGGTTTTACATTCATGCTTTGTAGCCCCTGCGAGGGCGCACAAGGAGCAGATTGTAGTCTCTTGTTTGTTCCTGTTTATTCAACTTTTCAATAAAAAAATATTGAAACAGAAAATTAAAATTTACAACCCCTTTAATTCTCTGTGTGTTATTAGTTTAAGCAGACTGTGATTGTCTATTGTTGGGACTTAGATGAAGATGAGATCACATTTTTATGACCAATTTGTGCAGAAATCCATATCATTCCAAAAGGGTTCACAGGTTTTTTTTTTGCAACTGTATATATACAGTTGCACGTGTGTGTGTCTGTATGTTGCTAAATTCAGATCTTACATATAAAAATGGGGAAAGCGGGTGGGATAGATTTATAGTTGTGAATTTTATATTGTATATTGTATGGGACGGTTATATTGTTGTTTTTTTTTTCCCAAACTCTACTGGGCCACATGCCCTCCACATGGGGAGGGTACCCTAGCCCCGGTTCCATAACTCCATATGGATCTGTGGCTATAGTAAGAGCCTGCAGGAAGACGTTGCACAATGCAATGATCCGCAGCTGCAATTGCTCTGCAGGGTCCAATATAAAATAAAATAAAAAGAATATATACAGTATATACCCTGTTTCCCCTAAAATAAGACCTAGCGTGAGTGTCGGTGATGGCTGCAATATAAGCCCTAACCCCCAAATAAACCCCACCCTCTTTCCCCGAAAATAAGCCCTACCCTGAGAATAAGACATAGAAGGACTTTAACCAGGGCTTATTTGAGGGGTAGGGCTTATATTGCAGCCATCGTCGATAATCACGCTAGATCTTATTTTAGGGGAAACAGGGTATATATATATATATATATATATATATATATATATACACACTTTTTCATTTTCAATATGTGTGCATTTATTTTTTTCAAACGACGTCTTTAAGTTGCACATTTTAGCTGTGCGTAGGTAAGGGAAATATTGGCCAGAAATCCTTCTCCGCATTTAATGAGCATTGAGAGACACGTCTCTCTGCCAGTGACATGTGGATTTTATCTGAGTAATAACCTGTAGTGAAGGAATTTAATAAACAATACTAGTATTTACCGGCAGGTCTGTGTACAGAAAGCAATCCCTTCTGCTCAGGCCGAGTTAGTAATAATTAAAGATATATTAGTTGTGACTGAAATGATATTTCACCGTCCCCGAAGTTCAGTCCGCGGCTGAAGATAATTCAATTCGCAGATCGCAGATTGACACACTGGAAGTTGCAAGGAAGTTGGGGGGCTTCCAGATCCGCAGAATTATCCGGCGCGGTATGAGCTTACCACGATCGATATTAGTTCATGTTTTATGACCTACAGATAACTCACTTTGTGAAACGGTTTCATGTAGTAGAGTAGTAAAAGGGGAAACGGTCACAAATGGGTTTCATGCAACAATCCAAGACAGTTAGTCTTAAAGTGTATGTAAAGGCGAATAATGAATTTCTTGGATTTGTTTCCCTTTTGGTTTGTGCTGCAGAGATGTTCTGCATACATTTGTATCTTTTTTTTTTTTCCGCTGACGTACACTTTATAACCCCTTGCCAAAGTCTCCTGACATCCCTTTAAAGGCGTTCGTGATCATGTGACCGCTGTGAGTGGCTGTCACTGCCCCTCCCACCAGCTTGCGATCATTAAGTGCTCATGCACACGGACGTTTTAAAAAACTGGCTGCAAAGCTAGCTCCGACGCCTGGAAAAATCGTAGTTAAAAACGCGATTTTTACCGCGTTTTGCATTGGCGTTTTTGCGCGTTTTTTAGCGTTAGCGTTAAGTAGCTCTTGGCTATAGCACTCAGAAAACAAAGAAAATAAGTTACGCGTTTATGCGCATGTGCGCGTTTTTTGCACGTTTTCCCACGATTCGCGTTTTTACAGCTATAGCACCGCGCCACGGAACGCACTGGTCCTGGGTTTTTTTTACAGCTTAAAAACGCCTATGCCATTTGCAGCTCAAAAACGCCTAGGTGGGCATTAAGCCATAGACTAACATGGACAGGCGTTTTTAAGCTGCAAAAAACGCTCAAAAAAGCGGCTGTAAAAACGTCCGTGTGCATGAGGCCTAACGGTGACTGGGAGCTGTCAGTGGCAGCTTGGTCAATGTCCTGTGAGTGCGCAGTTAGCATGTTTCCAGGCATCTAGACGTTATGAAACCAAGCATCAGAATGGAGAAGAAAGGGGATTTAAGTGACTTTGAACATGGCATAGTTGTTGGTGCCGGACAGGCTGGTCTAAGTATTTAATAAACTGCTGATCTACTAGGATTTTCACGCACAACCATCTCTCATGCCGCGTAACACATGATCGGAATTTCGACCAACAAAAGACCGATGAGAGCTTTTCATCAGAAAATGCGACCGTGTGTAGCTGGCCAAATTCCCGCCAGCAAACATTTGAGAGCACGTTCTCAATTTTTCCAATGGAAATTACGATTATCTGTAGCAATTCCGACACGCAAAATTCCTATGCATGCTCGGAAACAATTTGACGCATGCTTGGAAGCATTGAACTGTGTGTAGGCAAGACAGCTTGAACGGAACTCCATCGGAATTCCGTCGGGAAAACCATCAGAGCCTTTTCCGATCATGTGTACGCCGCATAAGGTTTACAGAGAATGGTCCGAAAAAGAGAAAAGCGAGCGGCAGTTGTGTGGACGAAAATACCTTGTTGATGTCAGAGGTCAGAGGAGAATGGGGAGATTGGTTCCAGATGATAGAGAGGCAACAATAACTCAAATAACCCCTCGTTACAACCAAGTGTAGCAAAGTCTATAACCTCTTCCAGCCTAATGGGGACCTTCAAGGCCAAAGACAGCTAACATCTTTCTTTATGTAGTGGGTTGTGAGGCATAGTGGTTGCAAAGATGGTGAAAGTCATTGGGTGCCAGACACTTCTTGGATGCAAAAGAGGTTTTATTTCTTAAGCAGTCCTTTTATATTTTTAAGGGAAAGAGGTTAGGGCCAAGACACTCTTAACCACTTTTAGACCGGACCAATTTGCTGGTCAAAGACCAGACCACTTTTTGCGATTCGGCACTGCGTCGCTTTAACTGACAATTGCGCGGTCGTGCGACGTGGCTCCCAAACAAAATTAACGTCCTTTTTTTCCCACAAGTAGAGCTTTCTTTTGGTGGTATTTGATCACCCCTGCGGTTTTTATTTTTTGCGCTATAAACAAAAATAGAGCGATAATTTTGAAAAAAACGCATTATTTTTTACTTTTTGTAATAATAAATATCCCCCAAAAATATATAAAAAAACATTTTTTTCCCTCAGTTTAGGCCGATACGTATTCTTCTACATATTTTTGGTAAAAAAAATCGCAATAAGCGATTATTGATTGGTTTGCGCAAAAGTTATAGCGTTTACAAAATAGGGATAGTTTTATAGCATTTTTATTAATAATTTTTTATTATTTTTTTTTTTACTAGTAATGGCGGCGATCTGCGATTTTTATTGTGACTGCGACATTGTGGGGGACCCATCGGACATTTTTGACACATTTTTGGGACCATTGTCATTTATACAGTAATCACTGCTATATAAATGCAGTGATTCCTGTGTAAATGACACTGGCAGTGAAAGGGTTAACCAGTGGGTGGCAGTGTAGGGGTTAAGTGTTCCTAGGGGTGTGTTACTAACTGTGGGGGGGTTGGGCTTTCATTTAGTGAACACTGATCTCTGCTCCAATCACATGGAGCAGAGATCAGCGTCACTAGTTGCTAGGCAGAATGGAAAAATGTTGTTTATACAGCATTTCCTCCATTCGGCCGCTCCGTGAGACGATCGCGGGGATGCCCGCGGCGATCGAGTCCGCGGGTCCCGCGACCGGACTCACGGGGGTCCCGACCAGCGCGGGAGCGCACCGCCGGCGGCGCGCTCCCGATGGCACGGCGGCAACGAATATTGGACGTACATGTACGCCAATATGCCTGCCCGTGCCATTCTGTCGACGTACATCGTCGTGCGCTGGTCGGGAAGTGGTTAAGTGGTTGCAATTTCAATTAGCAGACTCCGAGACTTCAGTAGGAGGACAGTCGTACAGGGAAAGGCCCCTGCAAGGCTCCACTTCTGCATGTGCAGGATTGCTGTCTCCTATGGCAACAGTACACAAAGTTCAACAGTTCTCTTAGCTTCACTACAACTTCTACTTGTAGTTCTTCAGCCCTTGAGCTCCTAGTCTCTCACTGGACTCTCTGATGCACTGACTCTGAATCCCGTGAGCTCCTCAAGACTTTTGCGATGGTATCTCCCTCAAGCGTCACCCACGGTTCCCTGCTGGGTCCCTAGCTTGGCACTCCAATCTTCACCCCTGCTGACTGGCTCGGTCCCTGGCTTGACACACAAGGCTGCTCTGCAAGCATCACCTCTACTTGGGTCCCTGACTTGATCACTGCCTGAAGTTCCAGATTCTCCACCATGATCGTTCGGTGAGAATATTGCTCCAGTACTTGCTTCAGTTACTCACTGTGGTCCTTGGTAAAGGTGGTTGGTCCCTTAGTGGTGACAGCTTTCCTTCTACCTCTGACCACGGCAGGTTCTCCAGCTGTCAGAACCGTCTCTTCTGGTTGGACTGCAAGCCGCAATCCCAACCCTGCACTGCTCCCTTGCTTCTGTTTAGGCCCTCACACAGCCTAGCAGCTAGATTCCCCCAGAATAAGCCCAATCTCTGGCCTAGCAGCCTGGGGCGTACGACACACATTCACCCAGACAGCCGTCCAGGTGGCACAGAAACATAGATCACCAAATCTCACTCGAATACATAGGTTCTCCAAGCAGGCCATGGTGTGGGGGATATTTTCTTGGCACACTTTGGGCCCCTTAGAACCAATTGAGGATCAAGAGTTGGGAAGTATGGCACAGCAGCTTGTGCCTCTCTCAGCATTGTCTCACTAGTACCTTCTGCTCACAGCACAGCAGCCCGGTCTCTCTAGACTCCTCTGCTCACAGCACAGCAGCTCATGAATATGTCAGCACTGTCTCACTAGACCCCTCTGCTCACAGCACAGCAGCTTGTGAATCTGTCAGCACCGTCTCTCTAGACTCCTCTGCTCACAGCACAGCAGTTCATGGTTCTCTCAGCATGCTCTCTCTAGACCCCTCTGCTCACAGCACAGCAGTTCATGGCTCTCTCAGCATGGTCTCTCTAGACCCCTCTGCTCACAGCAAAGCAGTTCGTGGCTCTCTCAGCATGGTCTCTCTAGACCCCTCTGCTCACAGCACAGCACTTTGTGGCTCTCTCAGCATGGTCTCTCTAGTCCCCTCTGCTCACAGTACAGCACACAGTAGGCACACAGAGGACCTTTCTTAGCCACAGGCAGTTTGCTCTTCTCTGCAGTTCACCATCTCATGTTGTAGATCACCAAATCTCACTCGAATATATAGGTTCTCCAAGCAGGCCATGGTGTGGGGGATATTTTCTTGGCACACTTTGGGCCCCTTAGAACCAATTGAGGATCATTTAAACACCATGACCTACCTGAGTATTGTTGCTGACCATGTCCATCCCTTCCAGCAGGATAATGCACCATGTCACAAAGCTCCAATCATCTCACCACTGGACAATGAGGTCGCTGTACTCCAATGGCCTCCACACTCACCACATCTCATCCAATAGAGCTCCACACTCACCAGATCTCAATCCAAAAGAGCACCTTTGGGATGTGGTGGAATGGGATATTCAAATCATGGATGCGCAGCCGACAAATCTGCAGAAACTGTGTGATGCCATCATGTCACTATGGACCAAAATCTCTGAGAAATTTTTCCAACGCCTTGTGGAATCTATACCACGAAGAATGAAGGCAGTTCTGAAGCCAAAAGGGGGGCCAGGCCGGTACTAGGAAGGTTGGCCTAATAAAGTGGCTGGTGAATGTAGATGTGAACCATGGAACACCTTCTCTTCTGATCCCCTTTATATAAAGTGATGGTTCACTTGGTCTTTATAGGAAAACTGCCCGTTAGTTAATACAACTGTTGACCTTCCTGAAATAATATAGAGAACTGCGACATCCTCGGAAGAATGAAGGCAGTTCTGAAGGCAAAAGGGATCCAACCCGGTACTAGTAAGGTGCATCTAATAAAGTGGCCAGTGAGTGTACAGTATATGCAGCATGTGGATGTTAAGGCCCACCTGCCCTGTTACATTTTTGTTGGGTGGTCATCAAGAGGTTAACCCATTATAACTGTAATAATACTTAGGAACAATTTATAGTTACCTCTAATTAGTTTAAGTACTTTAACGCATTCATTTAACTCTTAGAAGTCAAATAAAAGCTTATAGTTTCCAAGTTTCTCCAAGCCCCTCAGGGTGCATAACAGTGACAAATACCAGAGCTCTGTAGTTATCAGGAGAAAAATTAATTATAGGGTCTTGTTGTAATATATTATAAAGCTCTTCTCCAGGACGGTATTTCCTGCCATATTTTGTTTAATGTGATTTTTTTCCTGGTATTGTTAATGCCATCTAGTGCCTGATTGAGGTAGTTCAGGAACAGATATGACATTATGGCCACTAGATGGCACTTACGATCATAGGAAATAATCATATCAGGCAAAATGTGGGAAGTTTTCATTGCAACGGTGTGAAGTAATAAGAAATCCAAACATTTTTGAGTTGACAACAGAATAAGAGTAGAGGGGAAATCTTTCACGAGAGATTTCCGATGGCGATTCATACACTTATTTATTTTTTTTCCTCCTATTGAAAACTGGTTCAGGGAAGCAAAAATGTACAGATAAAGAAGTGTAACTATCAGCTATCACCTCTCCAGGAGACCATCATGTGATGGAGAGCACAGTCAGCACATCATTAAGGGCCATCTAAAGTTTATTGCTTCCAGGTGAACTTAAGTGGAAATTCATTGGTAGACTGAATCAACTGGTAAACCACAGTCCAAATGATTACCTGCGGCAGCGGGAACATCGCAGCAGAACAGAGGTCTGACAAGCCTGTAATTTTCCAGAGGAAGGGGCGCATTGCTACAGCAGGAGATGAGATGACTATTGTCTTGGCGAGTGCTGAAATATCTTCCAAAACAATTTGTTGTATTGTTTTTTACTGATAACGATGATGACGAAAGGCATATGCATAAAGGAGAGGGAAGAAAATCCTCCTCTTCATCCCGAAAATCAACAGAAAAATATAATAAAATATAATATATTCCTTCCTTTCTTCCCTTCCGCCATCTGATCTTTCTTTCCTTCTTTCCATTCTTACTCCTTCATCCCTTCTTTCCTGCCTTCCATCTTCCCTCTCTTCCCCCTTTCTTTCTTCCTTCCTCCCTCCTCTCTTCCTTTCTTCTTCCCTCCATCCCTTCTTCCTTTCCTTTCTTCCTTCCTCCCTCCTTTCCTCTCCTTCTTTTCTTCCTTCCTTATTTTCTCTCTTCCTCCCTCCTTTTGTCTCTTCCTTCCTTACCTTATTTTCTCAATACCTTCTTACTTTCCTTTCTTCCTTCCTTTTCTTCCTCCTCCTTCTTTCATTGCTTTATTCCTTCTCTCCTCCTTTCCTTCTTTGTCTTCCTCTTTCACTGCCGTCTTACTTTCTTCACTTCTTTTCTTCCTCCCTCCCTCCTTTCTTTTCCCACCCTCTTCCTTAGTTGCTTTTTTACTCCCTCCACCCCTTTCTTCTTTTTTGTCTTCCTTCCTCCTTCCTTTTTTCCCTCCTTCCATATTTCCTCTATCCCTCCGTTTGTCCCTTCCTTCCTCCATTTTGGACTAGATTCACTTTTTCTTGCCTCCCCCTTTCCTTTATTCACTTTTAAGTTTTACTCCTCATCACCTTCCCACCTGTTTTATATTTTTTAGATTTTTCGTTTTTTCTTGCTTTTTTGATTCACATACTTGTCCATCACTTTTTTACACTGATACTCTCACATTTCTCTTGCACTTCTCTTATATTGTCCAAACCCCTTATGGCTTTTTTCACATTTTCACACGTTCATAATCTCACACTTTCACTTGTACAAAATCATTATTTAGAACATGTCACCGTTACAATTACACATATCCCTCAAACATTTTGTTTTTAGATATCCTCGCTCCACGCAGTAGACCCAATTCTTTGTCACATGGAGATTCTCTTCATACTGCTCATGCCCTGATACCATCCTATGCTGCATTCTTGTTTTTATGCCGCCTCAGCTCCCGCGGTGGGGTTTGTATTCTCGCCTGACCCTTGGCTGGCCACTCCTTGCTGCGGTTGAGGACAGGTTTGGTGAGTGTGGCTGGTTAACCATTTATACTTGTATAATTATTTTGAGTATTTTTTACTTAGAATTCAGTTCTTTATATCCCTTTTTACATATATTCCATAGGAATGTCCGCCGCATCTGCTCCTGACGATTGGGAATACCCATGAAACGCGTAGAGCTTTACTTGATGCTGCAGTTACACCTCATACGAACTGATATTTTTTTTTTTTTTACTACTAGACTTTATGATGTTTTTATATTTTTTGACAGATGTACATATACCATGTAGGTGTACATGCCAGCATTGGGCATGGTGCTATTGGCATATACATGCCCTCTTGTATCAATCTGTATATTTATTACTTCGATCATGTGTTGTATGTATGTATTTTGTTTACTATGTTCAGTTTTTGTGCACACTAAATGTGTATATATATAGGATATGAACAATGATTTAATGCTTTGAGAGTATTTATAAATAAAATACATTATATTGTAACTCACCTCCACTATTTAATTGCTTCACTCAAAGTCCCAATTCCCTTTTCCTTTTTTATTCATTACCGGGATGGAGGCACCTTAGGGTGCTTCATTTAAAGTCCCAACCCTCTTCTATTGTCCTTCCTCCATTCCTTACCTTATTTTCTCACTGCCTAATTACTTTCCTTTGTTTCTTCTTTCTTTTCTCCTTCCCTTTTTCCTTCATTCCTTCCTTCTTTCCTTTCCTCTTCTCTCCTTCTTTCGGTCCATTCTTCTTTCACTCCTCTCTTCCTTCCCGTTGAATTTCACTACCTCCTTATTTTCTTCCCTTCCTTCTTTCCTGTCTTCCATCCTCCTTCTTTCCTTCCCCTATCCCTTCTTTTGTCTTTTCCCTCCCCCTTCTTTAGTTCTTTCCTTACTCCCTCCATCCCTTCTTTCTTTATTGTCTTCCTTCTTTCCTCCCTTCCCCATTCCTTTTATCATTCCTTCCTTCTTTCTTCTCTCCCTCCCTTCTTCCTTCATCCTTTCCCTTCCTTCTTCCTTAGTTCCTTCCTTACTCCCTTCATCCCTTTCTTCTTTCCAGTTTACCTTCCTCCCTTCACTTAGTCCTTCCTTTGTTCCTTCCTTCTTTTCCTTAATTTTTCATTACTTTCTTACTCTCTTTCCTTCCTTGCTTCATTCTTTCTTCTTTCCTTTCTCCCTCCATCCTTCCTTCTTTCCTTCATCATTTCCATCACCTCTTCTTTAGTTCTTTCCTGACTCCCCCTCTCCATCCCTTCCTTTTATATTGTCTTCCCCTTCCTTTCTTTCCTCCTTCCTTCCTTCTTCTTTCATTCCTTCTTTTCCTCTTGTCTTACTTCCTTTCCTTCCTTATTCACTTGCTTCTCAGGTCCCATTCACAGCTGGTGCAGTAGGACTGTGTTGGGCCTCTTTATATATATATATATATATATATATATATATATATATATATAAAAAATAGATATATCTATATATACACATGCATGTGTGTTTGAGCTTTGAGGTGCACATCCTAATACAATAGACTACGCACACCTACGGTCAGGGCCGGTGCTACCACTAGGCAAACTAGGCAGCCACCTATGGCGCCTTGCTGCCTAGGGCGCCCGGCCACTGGTGTTCATACTCTCTTCTCTCTGCAGCAAGCAACCAATTCTCAGCATCAGCAGGCTACCGCCGCTCCATTCACACATAATGTCAGAGGCTCAGGAGCTGCGAAGGACTGTATCTGTGTCCCGACACTTGAATGAATGGAAGCAAGCAAATATTCATTGATGGGCACTGGTAGGCTGCATTGATGGGTGCTGGTGAGGCTGCATTGATGGGTGCTGGTGAGGCTGCATTGATGGGTGCTAGTAGGCTGCATTGATGGGTGCTAGTAGGCTGCATTGATGGGCGCTAGTAAAGCTGCATTCAATGGGCACTGGTGAGGCCGCATTGATGGGCTCTAGTAAGGCTGCATTTGATGAGCGCTTCATCAAAAAGGTGGGGTCTACATGGGCAGGGGGAAAGGGGTGGAGTCAGGGGTGGAGACAAGGGGAGCGTCAAAATTGGGTTTCGCCTAGGGTGTCAAAAATCCTTGCACCAGCCCTGCTTATGGTGAGGCTGCATTTGATGGGCCCTGGTGGGCTGCATTTGATGGGCGCTTCACTAAAAAGATGAGGTCTACATGGGCAGGGGGGAAGGGGTGGAGTCAGGGGTAGAGCCAAGGGGGCGGCAAAATTAGGTTTTACCTAGGTTGTCAAAAATCCTTGCACCAGCCCAGCCTATGGTGCCTTGTGTGTTCCTTCATCCATGGTGGGAGTGTTCTAATACAGGAGGTGTGTTATTTGCCAGATTATCGGGTGAAAACCCAGGGGGGGGGGAGCCTAAAAAAATAAAACTAATGCAGCCACCACATCTACTGATTGCTAAGCTGCAATATATGACATTTTTGGGTTTGGGTTTAATACCACTTTAATCAGTTGTTGGTTGTTTATGACACACAGTGTTATAGCACACCAAATATCGCTTATAATTCGTATTTTTTGTCTTTTGGTAATAAAACCTATTTGAGTGATGACATCATCGAAGAATATGATTGCAACACTGATTGCAACACTGTAGCCACGCGACTTCAATTCTAACCGACCAAAACGGAAAAAGAAATAAATAAATAACACTGAATGTATTTTTCTTCGCTTAAATCTGAACTGACACATGATTTTCGAGGCCATATCGCGTCCATCTGGTGCATCCACGGTCAGCCCGGTCTCGTCCCAGCTCGGGAGTGTTGTCGGTAAAATGCAACTGTTAATTAAACATGAATTGGTACACCGCGCCTCGTGTACGTTGGCAGCGTCCGCCGCTATTACACTCCGCGCCTCTTCCAGGGACAGCGCTCGCTATCTAGAAAGAGATGGAGAAAAACTCGCCGCTAACAAACAAATATAAAAATAAAACCCTTTTCCCGCTCTGCCATGTGACACTAATTACATCTGATTTCTGGCTGTGGGCAGCGCCGTGAAATGTGGAATCTGCGGAGTCTCCTGTGAGCTGCTGTCAGAAACACAAACACATTCGCATCCAGAGGAAACAGATGGGTATTAAAGGGGGCAAAACCAGGATTATTTCTTTTTTTTTTTATTTCATCATTTGAATTTTATGATAAACATGAAAATTAGTCTACTAAGGGGTCTATGTATAAAATGTTTGTTGCCTGAATGTGACAAATATCTGCAAATTTAGAATGAAAATCGCTGTATTTTCTCTAATTTATGTAGTTCCTATATCAACACCGCCACCTAATGGCCATCATGCATTTTTTTTACCCGGAAATACCTCAATCTGGAAAAAAAAAACACATTATGGCCACTAGGTGGGGCTGACGATATATATAGGAACTTCATATACACTATATTGCCAAAAGTATTGGGGCGCCTGCCTTTACACGCACATGAACTTTAATGGCATCCCGGTCTTAGTCCGTAGGGTTCAATATTGCGTTGGCTCGCCCTTTGCAGCTATAACAGCTTCAATGCTTCTGGGAAGGCTGTTCACAATGTTTAGGAGTGTGTCTATGGGAATGTTTTACCGTTCTTCCAGAAGGGCATTTGTGAGGTCAGGTGCTGAGGTTGGATGAGAAGGCCTGGCTCGCTCTAATTCACCCCAAAAGGTGTTCTATCAGGTTGAGGTCAGGACTCAATCAGCCCTGCCCCCGAGTGTATGGTTGAAAACCAAGGAGACTGTGCTGTGGGGGGGGGGGTTAGAGAAGGGAGCATGGAAAGTGTTGGGTGAGCTACAGGAAGCCCAAGAAAGACAGCCACCACCAGGGGCTGGTATGTAGGGGTAGGCTGCAGAGAACTGTGCAGCCTGACTTTGGGAGAGACTGAGCAAACAACAATAATTTGAGGCACAGTGTACAACATGAGATAGTGAACGGCAGAGAAGAGTGAACTGCCTGTGGCTCAGAAAGGTCATCTGTGTGCCTGCTGTGTGCTGTACTGTGAGCAGAGGGTCTAGAGAGACCATGCTGAGAGAGAGCCACAAACTGCTGTACTGTGAGCAGAGGGTCTAGAGAGACCATGCTGAGAGAGCCACAAACTGCTGTACTGTGAGCAGAGGGTCTAGAGAGACCATTCTGAGAGAGCCACAAACTGCTGTACTGTGAGCAGAGGAGTCTAGAGAGACCGTTCTGAGAGAGCCACGAACTGCTGTACTGTGAGCAGAGGGGTCTAGAGAGATCGTTCTGAGAGAGCCACAAACTGCTGTACTGTGAGCAGAGGGTCTAGAGAGACCATGCTGAGAGAGCCACAAACTGCTGTACTGTGAGCAGAGGGTCTAGAGAGACCATGCTGAGAGAGCCACAAACTGCTGTACTGTGAGCAGAGGGGTCTAGAGAGACCGTTCTGAGAGAGCCACAAACTGCTGTGCTGTGAGCAGAGGGTCTAGAGAGACCATGCTGAGAGAGCCACAAACTGCTGTACTGTGAGCAGAGGGGTCTAGAGAGACCATTCTGAGAGAGCCACAAACTGCTGTACTGTGAGCAGAGGAGTCTAGAGAGACCGTTCTGAGAGAGCCACGAACTGCTGTACTGTGAGCAGAGGGGTCTAGAGAGATCGTTCTGAGAGAGCCACAAACTGCTGTACTGTGAGCAGAGGGTCTAGAGAGACCATGCTGAGAGAGCCACAAACTGCTGTACTGTGAGCAGAGGGTCTAGAGAGACCATGCTGAGAGAGCCACAAACTGCTGTACTGTGAGCAGAGGGTCTAGAGAGACCATGCTGAGAGAGCCACAAACTGCTGTACTGTGAGCAGAGGGTCTAGAGAGACCATGCTGAGAGAGCCACAAACTGCTGTACTGTGAGCAGAGGGGTCTAGAGAGACCGTTCTGAGAGAGCCACAAACTGCTGTGCTGTGAGCAGAGGGGTCTAGAGAGACTGGGCTGTTCATCTGTGTCCCCACTAGGCACTAGAGAGATCCACAGGGCCAGAGGGGCATCTGAGCTGCCTGCTGTGTGTGGCACTGTGAAAGTGTTGGGTGAGCTACAGGAAGCCAAGAAAGACAGCCACCACCAGGGGCTGGAATGCAGGGGTAGGCTGCAGAGAACAGTGCAGCCTGACTTTAGCAGAGACTGAGCTAACAATGCTAATTCGAGGCACAGTGTACAACATGAGATGGTGAACTGCAGAGAAGAGCGAACTGCCTGTGGCTAAGAAAGGTCATCTGTGTGCCTACTGTGTGCTGTACTGTGAGCAGAGGGGACTAGAGAGACCATGCTGAGAGAGCCACAAACTGCTGTGCTGTGAGCAGAGGGGACTAGAGAGACCATGCTGAGAGAGCCACGAACTGCTGTGCTGTGAGCAGAGGGGTCTAGAGAGACGGTGCTGACAGATTCACGAGCTGCTGTGCTGTGAGCAGAGGAGTCTAGAGAGACCGGGCTGCTGTGCTGTGAGCAGGGCCGCTGTTAGAAATCATGGGGCCCCATACAGCCTACCTGACGGGGCCCCCTTGACCCTGCCCACAACCCACCTGGCTCCGCCCACAACCCCACCCCTCATTCCGCCCCTACTGTCAGGGTGGGGGGGGGGTGTCTGGAGGCAGGAGCTGGAACATATAACATTTATAGCGCCCCACCATTCAGAACTGCATCTGAATGGGAGAGATGTCAGTGTTTTGACATCTGTGCCCTTTCAGTTTGTGTCTTCATACACCACCGACTTGTGTCCATTTACATCAGGCTACCTCTGATCTGTCACATTTAGGTCTGGAAAAATAGAAAAGGATATTCTTTTCCAATTTTTTTTTTTTCCTACCTGAATTTTTTTTTTTCCCTACCTGAATGGACACGAAGGTGGATCTAAATGCACAAAAGTCAGTTCATACCTGTAAACCTACATGGAGCTTTCAATCAGGTCTGCATGAAAAAGGACCTAATTGCAAAGCTTGGGTGAAAGGTTATCAAAGGGGAGTGGTTTGGGGGTGGTAAAAATGCAGCTTGGCTATGTGTTTTTACTGTCCCTTCCCCCCCATCACATGTGTAAAAGTAGCATCTCACTATGTGCTCATGGTCATTATCATTATGATGATCAGAGCACAGCAGGTTCTCTATGGCTCTGTCAGAGTAACATGACTGTGTGGTGCTGACTTTGTTATGGCTGTGCTGAGTTATAGTCTGTAACACACAGTACAGTCATATATCAGGAAAGTCAGCACCACACAGTCATGTTACACTGACAGAGCCATACAGCACCTGCTGTGCTCTGATCATCATAATGATAATAACCATGAGCACACAGAGTCTGGGGATTGCACATGCTACAATAGTGTGACCTGTCAGTGTGTGTTTGTGTGTGCAGGGGACTGCTTGCCTGTGTACCACTGCCGTTGGCCAGATTACTCCTGCTGCTCTGTCTGTCTCAGCCGCCTCAGTGATAAGTCCCTCAAGCTGCAGCACTTACTGAATGAAGGGAGCCGTATAACAGTAATATCCATCCGCCAGAGAGGCATACAGTGAGCAGGAAGAACTTTAGTTTGTGCAGGTATACTGAGAACAGCATGCAATTGTATCCCTGCACCCGAAAATGGAAAAAAAGTCCCTCTTCTGCTTTCACCTCCTGGGCCCCTCTGGTAACCTGATGGGGCCCAGGAAATGAATATATATTCCTTATATACCTTAGTAATCAAGTGGGTGCGGGTTAATATAGTTATTTAGCTTCTTTTTTTTTTTTTAACTAGAGGTTAAAAGCTGCTCGGGCCCCCCCTGCTGGCCAGGCCCGGTACAACAGGGCTGGTTGTACTGCCCTATCAGCGGCCCTGGCTGTGAGCAGAAGTTACTAGTGAGACAATGCTGAGAGAGGCACAAGCTGCTGTGCCATACTTCCCAACTCTTTGAGATGAGAACGAGGGACACCTATTAGCAAAAGTATGTAGGCATAAGACACACACCCTGCCACACCCCCTTAAAGGATACCAGGGGACACTTTCCCAGTACCGGTGGTGAGAAGCCTCTGGCCCCCAAAATACCTTCCCATCTTGTTACTATTGCAAGTATTTTACTGCCGCTAATAGTGTTTCGTTTAACCACTTGAGACCCGCGCAATAGCCGAATGACGGCTACAGCGCGGACCTCCTTTGCCGGGACTACGTCTATTGATGTCGTCCCGTGCACGAGCGGCCTGCGCGCCCCCCAGAGGGGCGCGCGCAGCACGCTCTGTCATCGGCGAGTCTCACACTGATCCGAGCAGGGCGTCGATCCCGACCCCTTACTACGTGATCAGCTGTCAGCCAATGACAGCTGATCATGTGATACAACGGAGCCGGTAATCGGCTATTATTCCTGTCAGCGCGAGGAGAAAAAAAAGAGCCGATCACCGGCGGCCGTGATCGGGACATCAGTCCCGATCACGGCCAGCCCTGCCAGTGCCCACCTGCCCCCTGCCAGTGCCACTTCATTAAAAAATAAGTGCCCCCCATCATTGCCACCCAGCAGTGCCCATAGTGCCACCCAGCAGTGCCCACAGTGCCAACCAGCAGTGCCCACAGTGCCACCCAGCAGTGCCCACAGTGCCACCCATCAGTGCCCACAATCTGCCTCAACAACGGTGCTGCACCCCAGTGCCACATATCCATGCCCATCAGTGTCATCTACCAGTGCCCATCAGTGCCGCCCATCAGTGCCCAGCAGTGCCACCTATCAGAGCCACCTATCAGTGCCACCTATCAGTGTCCATCAGTCCCATCTATCAGTGGTACCTATCAGTGCCCCTTAGTGCCACCCATCCGTGCCACCCATCCGTGCCACCCATCCGTGCCATCTTATCTGTGCCCATCTTTGCCCATCAGTGCCGCGTTATCTGTGCCCATCAGTACTGCCTTATCTGTGCCTATCGGTGCCACCTTATCTGTGCCTATTAGTGCCGCCTTAACTATGCCTATCAGTGCCCACCAGTGCAGCCTATCAGTGCCCACCAATGCAGCCTATCAGTGCCCACCAATGCAGCCTATCAGTGCCGCCTCATCAGCGCACTTCAATGAAGGAGAAAAATGACCTGTTTGCAAAATTTTATAACAAACTATTAAACATAAAGAAGGAAAGAAGGGACAACGAGGGGGGCAACAACGGGACTTTATATGAAACAAGACACTGAGGGTCAATTAAATCAATCAATAAAATAATAATTTAATGGCGATGCACAGGGAGATAGTACAATAAATAAATAGGTTGATGATAAATCAATATTATAATAAGCAAAATTAAAAAAAAATATTTATACATGATAATAATATAGTCAAATTCATATTATAGTAACATTATTATATAAAATTCATATTATAATAGCATTATTACACATAGTAACAAACCGAAAGTACATCCCAACGTGCATATACAGTAGAAACCACTAAAGTGAATTGATGATTTAATTAGATCAAACCCATGGGGAAATCTTGGTTGTTGGGGCATAATATCCACTGGTAAAAAGCTCTACGCGTTTCGTGGATTGTTTCCACTCATCAGGAGCTGCTATAAAAATTGGGGGTACCTGTGATAAATAAAATATTAATATTAATAATCAATGGTAATTGGTTATGGAGGGAGAGCGGGAGCATATACAATGGTCCTAACAACTCTTACCTATTGGATAGCAAAAAATACACGGTAGTGATGATTTACATCAGAGGCACTAGACTATTAAACATGTTTTTTTTTGTTTTGTTTTTTGCATCTTTTTTTGTTTGTTTAGCAAAAAATAAAACTCCCAGCTGTAATTAAATACCACCAAAAGAAAACTCTATTTGTGGGAAAAAAAATGATAAAAATGTCATTTGGGTACAGTGTTGTATGCCCGCGCAATTGTCATTCAAAGTGCATCAGCGCTGAAAGCTGAAAATTGGTCTGGGCATGAGGGGGGATTAAGTGCCCAGTAAGCAAGTGGTTAAAGAGATTGTTACACTCCTTTCATTACTATGGATTACAAATACTTTCACTTTGGGAGTGATCGCTTCTGCAAGAGTTATGGGCTCCACCTCCGGCAGACTACATTAGTTCTTCCGCTGGCCAGTGGATTAGTGAGGGGCTTTAAAGCAGCAACCCCCACAGAGTTCTCTATGTAGTCTGCCTTGACATTGCTTGTGCTAGTGCTTGCTGGTAGTGTTTGATGTTGTGTTAACCTATTGCCATACTGTTTTAACTGCACCTTGATTTGCATTGTCACCAGTGTGCCAGTGCGCGTGCGTTCCAGGCAGCGGCGTGCCTTCCATTAGGGAGCGCAGGGGCTCCGCCCCCCAATCCATGTGTCCGGCCCCAATCTACATGCAGGGTGCCAGACGCATGGATTTCAATGGGTTTTTTGTTTGTTTTTTTGAAGAACATAATTAGTGCCAGAGGCTCTAATTGTCTTCAAAAAAGGGTGGGTTCAGGGCGCAGAGCACCCAGTTGTGTGATAATAGCAAATTAATATTCGCTGATGTCTTCCTGATTCTCCTCCCGGACAATCAGGAAGCGGCTCTTAAGAAGCCACGAGGAGTAAGCCAGAGACACAGGAAGAAGCTGTCACCTAGGAGGAGGAGACGAAAGAGCCGAAGCTGCTAGATGGGGTAAGTGCGGGGCTGGTGGGGGGACAGACAGCTGACCGACCGGGTGGTGCCGATGTGTGTCTTGTTTAACCGCCCCCCCCCCCCCCGAAATATACAGCACCAGCTGCTACTGGTTTCAGATTTAGTTTAGGGCAAGTCACCACTAGAAGTAGCAGGAGCACCCAAAATCTTAGCAGCCCCTTAAGAAGCAGAGCTACACTGCCATAGACTGAAGACTTTAGAGCAGCCATTTTCAACCACGGTTCTGTGGAATACTAAGGTTCCTTCAGAGGTTGCTAGGGATTCCTTGAGCCATGGCTAATTGCCATTTGATATGATGGTGCTGGCCAGCGCTGTTCGGTAGAGCCAAGTTGCATAAAGGCAATAATCTTTTGTGTTTTTTGTAGGAGTTGCATTCTGGCCATCACTGTAAGGGTTGTATTCTTCCCACTGACTGCAAATCAAGGCCGTTTTTAAGGCAGGGCAAAAGGGGCCGCTGCCCTGGGCTCTGTCATTGTTGTGGGGCCCAAAGCAGCAGCCCCATACTTGCCACTATCCTGGCTTAAATTCCCTTGAGGTTTTAGTCCTGTGCTGTGTCCCGATATCTCAGTGTGAAGTGCTGCTACTAATGCTGCCCAGCTCTGCCCTATTGTTGTGTACAGATGACTCACCTGCAGACTCGTGTTTACATGTAAATTACCGGCATTCATATGTAAATAGGGGTGGCCGGCGGCATGGATATGGATATCATGCCCCCTGAGGTCATATCCACAGTAATCCCTAACAACCAATCAACAAGCAGAAATCATGTGCTGTAACCTCTAGTAACTAATCAGTGAGCTGTAATGTGTGCTGTAACCTCTAGCATCCAGTCAGTGAGCGGTAATGATACAGTGTAACCTCTGGCAACCAATCGCAATAGCTGCCTGATCTGATTCAGTAAACTGATTTTGAGTCTAGCTGCTATTTATTGTATGTCTCAGAGCAGGCGGAGAGCAAAACTGCATGGGGGAGGCCCCAAGAAAAGTTTTGCCCAGGGCCCAATCAATATTAAAGACAGCCCTGCTGCAAATGAATTGGTTTTAGCAGGGGCGTAACTATAGGGGGTGCACAAGTCGCGACCGCAACTGGGCCCTGTGCTGCAGGGGGCCCATGCAGCCCCCTCTACATATGGCCGGCAGTAGCATAGGCAGCTAGGGGTACCAGTGCACCATGCACACAGGTGGCTGGAGGTGGAGGGTGACTAGCAGAGCTCCATGCTCGACTATCGCACTGGCTGCTCTTTCGTTGTGCAGTCCCTGCATGACCTGTGTCCTTGGCCGGCTCATCAGAGTTCCCCTCTCCTGCTCCATGCATTGCCGCTCAGTCCGATGTCTGTTCTCCCCAGCCAGAGTGAAAAAAAAAAAACTACTGATGCCAGTGGTGGAACTACAGGGCTCACAAAGGTCATACCTGTGACCATGCCCTGGAGTTCCACCGCCGGACTCGGAGGGAAGGGAACGGGCTGGGGTTCAGGGGGGCCCTTCATGGTTTCTTGCATCAGGGCCCTGAAGGTTCTAGTTACACCATTGGGTATTAGCAAGGGTACCCCAAGACCTGAAAACTATTTCCAAGGGTTCCTCAAGGGTAAGAATAAATGGTCAGAGATTTTGGACATGCTACAGGTGTGGTTGGAGACTGGAAGGCATGCTGCAGGAGACATTCAGAGACTAGGGAAATGTTACCTGGTGAGATCACTGCAATCAAATAAACACTCCCGCTACTGACTTGCTGGGCCCTCTGACTTGCTGGGCCCTCTGACTTGCTGGGCCCTCTGACTTGCTGAGCCCCTAGGATCACACTGCGAACACCAAAGGGCCACGTGTGGGCCTTGGACCTCAAGTTGGGTTAGAGTTTAAATCTACCTAAATGGCAAAAAATATATCTTTTGGTGACATCCTCATCCATTATAAAGGTTTGGAGAGCCGGGTCTCAGTTGTATCAAAGATGAAAAATTTGTTCTGACTAGGCTTTAAAAAAAAAAAAAAACATCTCCGTTGCAGCAAAGCCAAGGCTTTATACAGACTTGAGATTTCATATTTACTGTCCTGTAATAAGGAATAAGACAAGAGGCCGCTCAGAGAGACTCAGTCCTGGAGACGGGTAGATTCCGACAGCTACGGCCCTATTAATCCGGCGTCATAAGGAAAATATTTGTCTTAGAAATGGCCCCCGGCTGAAAGTTTTTGTGCAAAAGCACCATCAATCTCCAACACTTGTGCTGCAAGCTGAAAGATGGATGTTATGAAAGATACTCAATGTTTCCACCTGGAACTCAAACAAAGAGCTTTTCCAAGAGCTTCGGAAAGGATAAGCTTTAAAGGGCAACTCTGGAAAAAAAAAAACTCAACAAACGTTCAAAACATTTTATACAAACGCTGTTTAACCTGCCAAAAGATTTGTAAATGAATACAGCTGTGATCCATTTCCCCCAGCAGCCATTTCACTGCATGCCACAAAGAGGAGGACATCTCTTTTCATAATATGCAATTCTGTCTGTTCGTGATGATGTTATGTCTCACAAAGCATGAGGTTCTGGTATTGGGACCTCTTGGTGCAGTAAAGTTAGACTAGTGTTTCTCAGCCTTTTAATTCCAGAGGAACCCCAGGTCTTAGCAGGGCTGGACTGGGACAGAAATTTGGCCCCGGACTTCATCTAGACCGGCCCATCATCACCCCCTTACATCAGAGTGTCCCATCACCAGTCCCCTTACATCAGAGTGTCCCATCACCAGCCCCATACATCAGAGTGTCCCATCAGCACTCCCTTACATCAGAGTGTCCCATCACCAGTCCCCTTACATCAGAGTGTCCCATCAGCAGCCCCCTTACATCAGAGGGTCCCATCAGCACCCCCTTACATCAGAGTGTCCCATCAGCAGCCCCTTTACATCAGAGTGTCCAATGAGCAGCCCCCATACATCAGAGTGTCCCATCAGCAGCCCCCTTACATCAGAGTGTCCCATTAGCAGCCCCCTTACATCAGAGTGTCCCATCAGCAGCCCCCTTACATCAGTGTCCCATCACCAGCCCCCTTACATCAGAGTGTCCCATCAGCAGCCCCCTTACATCAGAGTGTCCCATCAGCAGCCCCCTTACATCAGAGTGTCCCATCAGCAGCCCCCTTACATCAGAGTGTCCCATCACCAGCCCCCTTACATCAGAGTGTCCCATCACCAGCCCCCTTACATCAGAGTGTCCCATCAGCACCCCTTACATCAGAGTGTCCCATCAGCACCCCCTTACATCAGAGTGTCCCATCAGCAGCCCCCTTACATCAGAGTGTCCCATCACCAGCCCCCTTACATCAGAGTGGCCCACTGAGCCATCGGCCCACCGGGAAACTCCCGGTAGTCCCGATGGCCAGTACATGCCTGATTGTGGAGAGGGATGGATGATGCTGGGCGGGGATGAGGATATATTGTCTGTTCTTTGTCCGTTCTTTGTCCGTTCTTTGTCCATTCTTTGTCTCCTGTGCAGTAAAAACCTGACAATGATGAAGACCCATCCTGTCCATAACAAATAAAAATTCTATCCGGTTCCACTTTACCTGAAATAAATTCAAATTGAACTTAAACCATTAAAAAAAAAAAAAAAAAATCTTTGCATTGAACGGGAGAATTAGAGGTGTCACACATCATAGGAATGAAGCGGGGGGGGGGGGGGGGGGAGGGGAGAGGTTGGCATATTCTGTCATGTCGGAATATTTTCACACAGCTGTAAGTGCGTCCCGCTGGGGCCTTCTGATCAAAACTGTTTGAATGCCTAAAGTACTCAGGAGAAACACAATAAAAACACAAACAGATGGTATTAACTCAACCAGTTTTCCCTGTCTTATCGGGAAAAGACTGAGGCGGTTTCCGCCGGTCAAAGAGGACATGTATGTAGACAAATTACTGAATGATCTACATGGCACTGCAATATGAAGTCAATTATAAAACTATCTATTAAAAAAAAAGAAAAAAGAAGAAGAAAAAAGTAAAATGAACTGAACAATACATATAGATACAGCAATCATTGTACTTGTCAAAAGATTTGTAAATCAATGTTTTAAGTCTTGTGTTCCCATGATCCTGCTGTGCTGGCAGGCATCAGAAGAAGGTGTGAGCCAATGGGCAGAACAATGTTCATTACCAGCAGGCTGTGTGGACATGCTAATTCACCCAAGTACATTGCACGGACATCCGTGTGTGCAGGCACATGGGCACACAATCACATGCCTAATTCCAGTCTTGGCAACAGACCAAGCCAGGAAGCTGCTGGATGGTCTTCAGCTGTTATTCTGAGACTTGAACCCTGAATCTGCTTTCCCGTTGTTGACCCGGTCTCCCCTTGGACTTGTCCTCTCCCTCCTTTCTGCTACTGACCACGGCTACTCCCTGTCCACGGCTTATGTCTGTTGAAGTTCTAGTGTGATCTTGGTTTGCCTCCTGACCATGGTATATTTCTACCGGTTCCCAGTTTTTCTTTGGCTAGTTCCTGACCATGGCTTATCTCTGCTGATTCCCGGTTTCACCGTGGCTAGTTCCTGACAATGGCTTATCTCTGCTGATTCCCGGGTTTCACCGTGGCTAGTTCCTGACCATGGCTTATCTCTGCTGATTCCCGGGTTTCACCGTGGCTAGTTCCTGACAATGGCTTATCTCTGCTGATTCCCGGGTTTCACCGTGGCTAGTTCCAGACCAGGGCTTATCTCTATAGATCTTCTGGTGTGGCCTTGGCTTGCCTCCTGACCATAATTTATCTCTACTGACTACTGGTTTCACCTTGGCTAGTTCCTGATCATTAATTATCTCTACTAATTCCCAGTTTCACCTTGGCCATTTCCTAACCACAGCTTATCTCTGTTGATCTTCTGGTGTGACCTTGGATTGCCTCCTAATCACAATTCCACTTGCTACTCCGTCTCCTTGGCCAGTGGCCACCGCCTGTCTAGACCTCGCTTCCTGGCTTCTTTGTGTTCCAGTTTCTTGGCCAGCTGCCTTCTGGTCTGCCTCTATCCAGGGACCTTCCTGTCAGTCCATACGAACATCTGACAGCCAGGGGAGTAACTATAGGGGGTGCAGCAGTCGCGACTGCAACCGGGCCCTGTGATGCAGGGGGCCCATGCAGCCCCCTCTACATATGGCCGGCAGCAGCATAGGCAGCTAGGGGTACCAGTGCACCATGCACATGGGTGGCTGGAGGTGGAGGGTGACTAGCAGAGCTCCATGCTCGACTATCGCACTGGCTGCTCTTTAGTTGTGCATTCCCCACATGACCTGTGTCCTCGGCCGGCTCCTCAGAGTACCCCTCTCCTGCTCCATGCATTGCCGCTCAGTCCGATGTCTGTTCTCCCCAGCCAGAGTCCGCCCCCCCCCCCCGAGTCCGGCCCACTCTGCACTGCATGCTTCTCCCGGGTAAACAAACTTTAAGCACACAGATGCAGTGCAGCCCTATGAGAGCCGGCTTGCCGGAGGACACTGCAGGCTTGTCTGCCAGCCCCCCTCCTCCCCCGTCATACACAGATAATGAAAGGTCTTTCTGGGAGATATGCTGATCACCCGTCCAGCACACTGGATGGAGCCCAGGCCAACATGCATGAGTGCGCGACCTACAGCTTGGTCATGGTGAGTGAGAGGACCCCATCCCCCACACACCATTACATACCCCCTCCATCTCCCCCTGGGGACAGGGACCCCTTCTCACGTGGGGACAGGGACCCCCACCTCCCCTGGGGACAGGGACCCCTTCTCACCTGGGGGCAGTAACTTCATCTGCCCTGGAGAAAAGGACTTCATCTCTTCTGGGGACGGGGACCCCATCCTGCCTAGGGACAGTCCCCCAATGCGGCACCTAAAAATAAAATAATAAAAAAAACTACTGATACCAGTGGTGGAACTACAGGGCTCACAAAGGTCATACCTGTGACCATGCCCTGGAGTTCCACTGCCGGACTCGGAGGGAAGGGCCCTGGCTGGGGTTCAGGGGGGCCCTTCATGGTTTCTTGCATCGGGGCCCTGAAGGTTCTAGTTACGCCACTGCTGACAGCCATGCCTACACCAGAAGGAAGCTCCCATGGACTGAACTTTTGGCACTCATGCCATCCTGCGCCCTCTCTCTGCCCTTTTGCTACACTCCAGGGAGAGAATGGACTAGAGGTGTAAGAGAAGCCTCGTCGTCACCTTGACCTTCAATCGGGTGTGCAATAGCTTGCAAGCCCATGTATCTATACAGTAGAGACTCCTTTTCTTTTAAAGTTGTCAAGGGTACCCCCTACTTACTGCACTTTACCCAGCCACCTTTAGCTAATCCCCCAATTAGATAAAAAAAAGGGAAATGCCACAATTTCTTACCTGAATTTGCATTAATCTTGTGCGCTACAGAGTGAGAGGGGCCTACATTAAAAACCCAATGTTCCTCCCTGGTAACGTGGACACTTCCAACTGGCTGAAAGAAGAGTCTGTTTGACAAGGGATTCCCAGAGCACTAAAGGTTAGCTAATGAGACAATCATAGCTGTAGTGATCTCCTTTCAAATCACTCTCTCCACTCATTCATTGGTGTATGTAAACTCTTGATCTCTGTCATGAATGGGTTTTATTTAACAAAGCAGCTAAGGAGATATAATGACGAATATGGAAAGGATACTAACGCTCCCTCTGCTGATTCAAAAGGAGACCACAAAATCATCAAGTCTAATCTCTCCTTAGTTTTTGTTATTTTTTGGGGAAGAGTTAAGCCTCATACACACAATCAGGTTTTCCGCAGACACAACCGCAGACTTTTGTCCGAAGGGCTTTTGCCCCAAACTTGTCTTGCATACAAATAGCACACAATTGTCGGCCAACAAACACGAACGTAGTGACGTACTACGTGATTTTTTCAGCTCATTAGCGCCACCCTTTGGGCTCCTTCTGCTAATTTCATGTTAGTAGAAGTTTGGGGAGTGTTCGTTCATGCTTTTCCTTTCGTGTTTTTCATTTCGCGCCTTTCAGTTCATTTCTGAACAGCCGTTCATCAACCAGCCATGTTGCGGAATCGGAGGCGATAACGTGTTATTTATTATTGGCCTTGGAGTTATTGCTTTGACCCAAGTCCAGTCCAGCAACAGGAGGAGGAGGATTTCTTGGACCAAAAATTGGTTGTTTTATTAATCGTGACCAATTATGTCATATGCCTTTGCTGCGGGAGCTCCAGGAGAATAATCTGGATAATTTTCGGAATTATCTCCAGATGACGGACCCCTGCTTTCACCAACTCTTGGCATTGTTGACCCCTTATATTAAGAAGCAGGACACATGCATGAGGCTTTTATTTTATTTTTTGGTTGAATAATAATGATTTGATTTGTTATATTTTCTATATTTTTGGATGCATAGAATGCACTTTTTGGTTAAGTTCTATTGGCAGATAGCATGTCTGATTTTATTTGTTTTCTTTTTTTAATGCACAACAAAAACAATTGTAGAGAATAATACTTGGCGATGTGTTTTACTTTAAATGACAGTTAGGGAGTAGGCAGTTACATTTTATAAAATACAATGTAACATTGACAAGGGACACCAACATAGTTGTATCTTTGATCTTAAAAACTACGAGATAATGGTGTTGTGGTAACTTGCACCAAAAAACAAAACAAAAAAAACAACAAGTATGATAATATTATTCCTGATATCACTAGAAAAAAAAGGAAAAAAAAAAAAAAGCCTTTGAAAATGTGTTTGCAATAACTCCATCAGTATCACCAGCAAAGCAGCTTCATTATTATCCCATTAACCACTTACAGACCGGACCAATTTGCTGGTCAAAGACCAGACCACTTTTTGCGATTCGGCACTGCGTCGCTTTAACTGACAATTGCGCGGTCGTGCGACGTGGCTCCCAAACAAAATTTACGTCCTTTTTTTCCCACAAATAGAGCTTTCTTTTGGTGGTATTTGATCACCCCTGCCATTTGTATTTTTTGCGCTATAAACAAAAATAGAGCGACAATTTTGAAAAAAACGCATTATTTTTTACTTGTTGTTATAATAAATATCCCCCAAAAATATATAAAAAAACATTTTTTTCCCTCAGTTTAGGCCGATACGTATTCTTCTACATATTTTTGGTAAAAAAAAATCGCAATAAACGATTATTGATTTGTTTGCGCAAAAGTTATAGCGTTTACAAAATAGGGGATAGTTTTATAGCATTTTTATTAATAATTTTTTGTTATTTTTTTTTTACTAGTAATGGTGGCGATCAGCGATTTTTATTGTGACTGCCACATTGTGGGGGACCCATCGGACATTTTTGACACATTTTTGGGACCATTGTCATTTATACAGTAATCACTGCTATACAAATGCAGTGATTCCTGTGTAAATGACACTGGCAGTGAAGGGGGTTAACCAGTGGGTGGCAGTGTAGGGGTTAAGTGTTCCTAGGGGCGTGTTACTAACTGTGGGGGGGGTTGGGCTTTCATTTAGTGAACACTGATCTCTGCTCCAATCACATGGAGCAGAGATCAGCGTCACTAGTTGCTAGGCAGAATGAAGAAATGCTGTTTACAACGGCATTTCTTCATTTGGCCGCTCCGTGAGACGATCGCGGGGATGCCCGCGGCGATCGAGTCCGCGGGTCCCGCGACCGGACTCACGGGGGGTCCCGACCAGCACGGGAGTGCGCCTCCCGATGGCAGGGCGGCAAATTTAAAGGGACGTACATGTACGCCCATTTGCCTGCCCGTGCCATTCTGTCGACGTACATCGTCGCGCGCTGGTCGGCGAGTGGTTAAAGAAGAAGAGAATTGTTGCGCTGCATTTGGAGATTTCATGATTTGCCACGTCACGAATGTTAATTCTCCATTACGAACGCCAGTTTACAAGACCGACCGCTTCCGGCTCGTCTTTGTTTCCGAGCATGCGTGTTTGTACTTTGGACTTTTGTGTGACGGACTTGTGTACACACGCTCGGAAAAAAATCAGACAGCAGACATTTGTTCCGCAGAAAATTTTAAAGCCTGCCATCCAATTGTCCGATGGAGCGTAAAAACGATCGGATTTTCCCGCCAACAGCCTGTCATCACACAATTCCCGTCGTAAAATCCGATCGTGTGTAGGCGGCTTTAAAATGTCTGCCATGTTTTTTATTCCTGTCTTTGATCCCATTGAGATTTCCCTCGCTTCCTGGGGAATCGGTTTTCAAAGAGAGCAATAAAAAATATTGTATAATAATAATAATAATAATAATTCTAAGCCTTGCTCACTATACATAAAAAAATATAAAAATGAGTTTTTGTTTTTCTCATGTATTCCCATAAGGAAGTAAAAGGAAAATCTCTGTAGTAGGAATACAGATGGCAATAAAAAAATTAAAAGAGGCTCTAGTCCTTTCCCGCTCTACCCAAAACACAAAATGTTTTGGTTGGATTTGCCGGCATAAATGAGCAAGTATTACGATTTTATTATGAGCTAGCCTGACTTTTCTGCCATTCAGCAAAAATGCTCACTGCACTGTCTAAATTTTAAAAAAAATGGCCACTAGAGGGAGAACCTGTTCGCCTGCTGTCAATACTGCCTGCGAGCAAACAAAAAAAAAAAAAAAAAGGGATAAAATGACTTCAGCAATTGGTTGGTTTTGTTTGAACCCTGCAGTCATCACTCCAAGCAGAACACTTGGCAGAGTTCCCCTTTAAGCCCCTGGCAGAAAGCCCGCTGCTTTCAGTTAATAAAACATTTGCTGATTATTAATCAGTGCTGCGGCGTTGAGAATCCTGAACAGCTCATTGACGTGAGACATGTTCATAAAGCAATGCCGGTGATGAGAGATTAGGAATTCGTCCTCGGGGCGGATGTGATTTTAATCACTTGGGTAGACTGGGAATCACATGGCGGATTAGTGCTGCCCTGGGGGGGGGGCTATACAGGCCCTTGGGGGGGGGTTTCGGAGTAGGGTAGCCTCAACAGAGACAGAGCAGATTTGATTGACAGCTCAGCTGCCTGCACCGGCTCTTCCATGTGCCCATCTTATCCTGAGTGACGATTACCCAGCTCTGTCCCATGAACTTGTCTTCCTGGGAGATAGAACAAATCCTTCTAAAAATATAAAAAGTATTAAAATGAAAAAAGTAGAAACGGTAACTGGATGACATTTAAAGCACTGTGTATCATAAACAATTGCCTTTTTTCACAACTTTTTTTTTTTTTTGGTGCTGCTCATCTCCTCCAGCCTTTGTCAGCCACTTCCTGCTTCAACGCTGGCTGCTCTGGGCTGGCTTCCCAATACTGCAACTGATTTAGGCATGTGGCAGGGTGACAAGCAATTCAGAGGCAATTTCCTCCTATAAAAAGAAGTGCCAGAACAAGCTCTTATATGGAAGAATCACCAGTAGGTGTGAGTAGTGGAGAGCGTCCTCAGCCCCAGCTCCTCCCAATAGACACCCCTCCTTGACACATTTCACCCCACTCCAGGGGCTTAGTCAGAGGTGACCTGTATGACTGAGCCTGGGGGCAGGGCGAAGCACAGTGGGGTGTGGCTATCTGGAGAAGCTGGGGCTGAGGACACTCTCCACTACTCACACACTTGTGAGTGCGACCTCAGCTCCTCCAGATAGACACCCCCTGACGTGTTTCACCCCGCCGCTGGGGCTTAGTCATAGAGGGGCCCTGTATGACTGAGCCTAGAGGCAGGGCGAAACACAACAGGGGCATGGCTATCTGGAGGAGCTGGGTCTGAGGACACTCTCCACTACTCACACACTTGTGAGTGCGACCTCAGCTCCTCCAGATAGACACCCCCCAACGTGTTTCACCCCGCCCCTGGGGCTTAGTCATAGAGGTGACCTGTATGACTGCGCCTGGGAGCAGGGCAAAACACAACAGGGGCATGGCTATCTAAAGGAGCTGGGGCTGAGGACACCCTCCACTACTCACACACTTGCGAGATCGGCCTCAGCTCCTCCAGATAGACACCCTCCCTGACGTGTTTCACCCAGCCCTTGGGGCTTAGTCATAGAGGTGACCTGTATGACTGAGCCTGGGAGGCAGGGCGAAACACACAGGAGCATGGCTATCTAGAGGAGCTGGGGCTGAGGACACTCTCCACTACTCACACACTTGTGAGAGTGGCCTCAGCTCCTCCAGATAGACAGCCCCCAACGTGTTTCACCCCGCCCCTGGGGCTTAGTTAGAGGTGACCTGTATGACTGAGCCTGGTAGGCAGGGTGAAACAAAATGGGGGCATGGCTATGTGGAGGAACTGGGGCTGAGGACACTCTCCACTAGTGATGGCCGAACGGTTCGCCCGGCGGTCGTTTCGCGGCGAATTTCCGACATTCGCGGTCCGCACGTTCGAACGCCTTTTTCCGTCGTTCGCCGCGGCGGACTTACGTGTTTAATGTATACAAGAACTTTAACCTTTGGTGACACGTTTATCATGTGATACAGGACAGCCAATTGAGACATGACAGCACATGGACACTTGTACATTCCCCCTAACCTATAAATACACCCGATCCGGTGGCCATTTTACATTCTTTCTTCTGTTACGATAGGGACAGGTTCCTGTGTGGAGTAGGGAGAGATAAACCACTAGCTATTTGGTACACAAAAGTTCTTTTCAGGACTGGTATAGGTGTTAGGTGTTGATAGGTTTGCTGTGCTGCTGATTCTTGCAGCAGCCTGAGTGTCTTTTGTTAGTTTAGAGAAAGGGAAAGGACGGTGTATGCTACAGGGACAGCCAGATTAGTCTTTCATCATCATCATCATCATCATCATCATTAGCTGTTACTATCAAGGTCCACAAAAGAGCTGTTCCAGTAACCACTAATCGTTCTCTTTTTTTGCCAATTTGTATAGGGACAGGAAGGAAGCAGTGTTGTCAGGCAGTGAGGGTAATTTTAAAGACTTGCTGTTATTATTAGTTCCACAAAGGTTCTTTTCAGGACTGGTATCAGTGGTACAGTAATAGGCTTGTACATGTATAATATTCTTTCTTCCAAATATAGAAAGGATATTATACTTGACTGCTGCCCTTCTGCTGCAGTCTGCTAAACATTCACAACTCACTTGTTCCACAAAAGTTCTTATAAGGACTGGTAACTTGGTATAGGGTGCTACGGTACATAGGCTTGAGTGCGGTACAGTCTGCTGTTCTGTAAGGACCGCTATCGGTCCACAATAGATAGGGTTGACGTGCACCACTGCTGACCGCTGCCCTATACTGCAGCAGTCCTTCAGCGGTATAGGGACTGACGTACAGTCTGCTAATCACTAACACACAACCTGCTTGTTCCACAAAAGTTCTTATAAGGACTGGTAACTTGGTATAGGGTGCTACGGTACATAGGCTTGAGTGCGGTACAGTCTGCTGTTCTGTAAGGACCGCTATCGGTCCACAATAGATAGGGTTGACGTGCACCACTGCTGACCGCTGCCCTATACTGCAGCAGTCCTTCAGCGGTATAGGGACTGACGTACAGTCTGCTAAACACTAATACACAACCTGCTTGGTCCACAAAAGTTCTTATAAGGACTGGTAACTTGGTATAGGGTGCTACGGTACATAGGCTTGAGTGCGGTACAGTCTGCTGTTCTGTAAGGACCGCTATCGGTCCACAATAGATAGGGTTGACGTGCACCACTGCTGACCGCTGCCCTATACTGCAGCAGTCCTTCAGCGGTATAGGGACTGACGTACAGTCTGCTAAACACTAATACACAACCTGCTTGGTCCACAAAAGTTCTTATAAGGACTGGTAACTTGGTATAGGGTGCTACGGTACATAGGCTTGAGTGCGGTACAGTCTGCTGTTCTGTAAGGACCGCTATCGGTCCACAATAGATAGGGTTGACGTGCACCACTGCTGACCGCTCACCTATACTGCAGCAGTCCTTCAGCGGTATAGGGACTGACGTACAGTCTGCTAATCACTAACACACAACCTGCTTGTTCCACAAAAGTTCTTATAAGGACTGGTAACTTGGTATAGGGTGCTACGGTACATAGGCTTGAGTGCGGTACAGTCTGCTGTTCTGTAAGGACCGCTATCGGTCCACAATAGATAGGGTTGACGTGCACCACTGCTGACCGCTGCCCTATACTGCAGCAGTCCTTCAGCGGTATAGGGACTGACGTACAGTCTGCTAATCACTAACACACAACCTGCTTGTTCCACAAAAGTTCTTATAAGGACTGGTAACTTGGTATAGGGTGCTACGGTACATAGGCTTGAGTGCGGTACAGTCTGCTGTTCTGTAAGGACCGCTATCGGTCCACAATAGATAGGGTTGACGTGCACCACTGCTGACCGCTGCCCTATACTGCAGCAGTCCTTCAGCGGTATAGGGACTGACGTACAGTCTGCTAAACACTAATACACAACCTGCTTGGTCCACAAAAGTTCTTATAAGGACTGGTAACTTGGTATAGGGTGCTACGGTACATAGGCTTGAGTGCGGTACAGTCTGCTGTTCTGTAAGGACCGCTATAGGTCCACAATAGATAGGGTTGACGTGCACCACTGCTGACCGCTCACCTATACTGCAGCAGTCCTTCAGCGGTATAGGGACTGACGTACAGTCTGCTAATCACTAACACACAACCTGCTTGTTCCACAAAAGTTCTTATAAGGACTGGTAACTTGGTATAGGGTGCTACGGTACATAGGCTTGAGTGCGGTACAGTCTGCTGTTCTGTAAGGACCGCTATCGGTCCACAATAGATAGGGTTGACGTGCACCACTGCTGACCGCTGCCCTATACTGCAGCAGTCCTTCAGCGGTATAGGGACTGACGTACAGTCTGCTAATCACTAACACACAACCTGCTTGTTCCACAAAAGTTCTTATAAGGACTGGTAACTTGGTATAGGGTGCTACGGTACATAGGCTTGAGTGCGGTACAGTCTGCTGTTCTGTAAGGACCGCTATCGGTCCACAATAGATAGGGTTGACGTGCACCACTGCTGACCGCTGCCCTATACTGCAGCAGTCCTTCAGCGGTATAGGGACTGACGTACAGTCTGCTAAACACTAATACACAACCTGCTTGGTCCACAAAAGTTCTTATAAGGACTGGTAACTTGGTATAGGGTGCTACGGTACATAGGCTTGAGTGCGGTACAGTCTGCTGTTCTGTAAGGACCGCTATCGGTCCACAATAGATAGGGTTGACGTGCACCACTGCTGACCGCTGCCCTATACTGCAGCAGTCCTTCAGCGGTATAGGGACTGACGTACAGTCTGCTAATCACTAACACACAACCTGCTTGTTCCACAAAAGTTCTTATAAGGACTGGTAACTTGGTATAGGGTGCTACGGTACATAGGCTTGAGTGCGGTACAGTCTGCTGTTCTGTAAGGACCGCTATCGGTCCACAATAGATAGGGTTGACGTGCACCACTGCTGACCGCTGCCCTATACTGCAGCAGTCCTTCAGCGGTATAGGGACTGACGTACAGTCTGCTAAACACTAATACACAACCTGCTTGGTCCACAAAAGTTCTTATAAGGACTGGTAACTTGGTATAGGGTGCTACGGTACATAGGCTTGAGTGCGGTACAGTCTGCTGTTCTGTAAGGACCGCTATAGGTCCACAATAGATAGGGTTGACGTGCACCACTGCTGACCGCTCACCTATACTGCAGCAGTCCTTCAGCGGTATAGGGACTGACGTACAGTCTGCTAATCACTAACACACAACCTGCTTGTTCCACAAAAGTTCTTATAAGGACTGGTAACTTGGTATAGGGTGCTACGGTACATAGGCTTGAGTGCGGTACAGTCTGCTGTTCTGTAAGGACCGCTATCGGTCCACAATAGATAGGGTTGACGTGCACCACTGCTGACCGCTGCCCTATACTGCAGCAGTCCTTCAGCGGTATAGGGACTGACGTACAGTCTGCTAAACACTAATACACAACCTGCTTGGTCCACAAAAGTTCTTATAAGGACTGGTAACTTGGTATAGGGTGCTACGGTACATAGGCTTGAGTGCGGTACAGTCTGCTGTTCTGTAAGGACCGCTATCGGTCCACAATAGATAGGGTTGACGTGCACCACTGCTGACCGCTGCCCTATACTGCAGCAGTCCTTCAGCGGTATAGGGACTGACGTACAGTCTGCTAATCACTAACACACAACCTGCTTGTTCCACAAAAGTTCTTATAAGGACTGGTAACTTGGTATAGGGTGCTACGGTACATAGGCTTGAGTGCGGTACAGTCTGCTGTTCTGTAAGGACCGCTATCGGTCCACAATAGATAGGGTTGACGTGCACCACTGCTGACCGCTGCCCTATACTGCAGCAGTCCTTCAGCGGTATAGGGACTGACGTACAGTCTGCTAATCACTAACACACAACCTGCTTGTTCCACAAAAGTTCTTATAAGGACTGGTAACTTGGTATAGGGTGCTACGGTACATAGGCTTGAGTGCGGTACAGTCTGCTGTTCTGTAAGGACCGCTATAGGTCCACAATAGATAGGGTTGACGTGCACCACTGCTGACCGCTCACCTATACTGCAGCAGTCCTTCAGCGGTATAGGGACTAAGAGTTTTGTCACAGGGTCATTTAAAAAATGACATGCAGAGGAAGAGGCAGGCCCTTCCGCAGGGGTGGTAGGGGTAGGGCAGGAGCAACAGGCTTGAGCCAAAGTGGGAAGTTGCAGAAGGTGCGTTCAATTACTTTAAAGGATGCACCAGACTTGGTTGAGTGGCTCGCTCAGCCTTACTCTTCTGCACCCTCCTCATCCTCTCGATCTGCACCCTCTTCTTCACTCTCTGCTATGTGCACCCCCAAAGACACTACCACCAACAACACGACCACCACCACCACCACCACATACCTTCCGCTTGAGTCACTGGAATTATTTTCCGATCCATATCAAGAGGACATTTCTGATGCGCAGCCACTCTTGGTATTGGATCAGGAAGAGGAGGTAGCAACAAGCGCTACTCAGCAGTCTGACGCCAGTACCCAGATCAGCCCAAGGAGGAGGTTGGTCCCCGGTGTTGCTGCCTACTCCGAGATCTCTACTTATAGCGGTGGGGAAGGTGACGTTGATGATGACGTGTCTAGTGATGTCACGTGGGTGCCCACAAGAGAGGAAGAGGAGGGGAGTTCAGAGGGAGATATGGACCAGCAGATAGGGAGGAGAAGCAGCAATGACTTACATTGCACAGCAGGGACAAAGCAGACTGCAAATGTATCAGGAGCGAGTCATCGACCATGTACGGTCACATCTGGCGCTCCCAGGACACCGGCACATGGCTCCGCAGTGTGGGCTTTTTTTAACGTGTCCGCTGCTGACAATAGCGTTGCCATCTGCAATCTTTGCAGTCAACGCGTTAGTCGCGGTAAGCCCAATACTCACCTAGGGACGACCGCCTTAAGAAGGCACATGAGCAGCCATCACCGAGCCCAGTGGGAGCAACGGAACACACAAAGCCACACTGCAGGCTCTCACCGTCCAGCCTCGTCTTCTACTTCTCCTTCTCCTCTCTCCTCACAATTGTCCTCCACTCCACCTTCCATCACGCCAAGCTCACATTTTTCTGCAAAAAGGCAGGCTTCCGTGGGCCTAATGTTTGAGCGTAAAAAAATGATGATGCCGGATAACCCTCTTGCCCAACGGTTGGCGGCTGGCTTGTCAGAACTCATAGCCCGCCAACTACTGCCATATAAACTGGTGGACTCGGAGGCCTTTCGCAAATTTGTGGCCATTGGAACACCACAATGGAAGGTCCCAGGAAGGAAGTATTTCTCAGAGAAGGGCATCCCAGAGCTATATGGCCATGTTCAGCGGCAAGTGAATGTATCTCTGGCACACAGTGTCGGTGCCAAGATACATCTGACCACAGACACGTGGTCTAGCAAACACGGGCAGGGAAGGTATATCAGTTTTACTGCCCACTGGGTGAACCTTCTGACGGCCGTCAAGCATGTAACCCGTGGCACCCGTGTAGATTTGGTTTTACCGCCACGGATTGCATGCAGGCCTGACTCTTCTTCTCCTCCTCCTACTCCATCCTCCTCCCTCTCCTCCTCAGCTGCCTCCTCCTTTTCCGCTGCTAGCGTCTCTTCCACTGCACCGCCCAAGCTCCCCAGAACCTATTCCACATGCCAGGTGAGACGTTGCCATGCCGTGCTGCGTCTGTTGTGCCTGGAAGCAAAGAGCCACACTGGCCCGGCACTCCTTTCAGCTTTGCGTTCACAGGCAGATGAGTGGCTAACACCGCTCAATTTGACAGTTGGTAAAGTGGTGTGTGACAACGGTGCCAATCTGCTTAGCGCATTGAAACAGGGCAAAATCACGCACGTGCCGTGCATGGCACACGTCTTAAACTTGGTCGTGCAGCGATTCCTTGTCAAATACCCTGGGGTCCAGGACATCTTGCGGCAGGCAAGGAAAATCTCGGCCCATTTCAGAAGATCTTACACGGCCATGGCTCGCCTTGCTGACATTCAGCGGCGACACCATCTGCCGGTCAGACGTCTTATTTGCGATTGCCCGACGCGATGGAACTCAACCTTCTATATGCTTGATAGGCTGCTCCAGCAGAAACGTGCAGTTAACGTCTACCTGTATGAACTCTGCGAAAGAAACGGTTCTGGGGAGCTGGGTTTTTTTTCACCGCGCCAGTGGCTGCTCATGCGCGACACATGCAGACTTCTGCGGCCATTTGAGGAGATCACCAAACTGGTCAGTCGCAGCCATGGCGCCATCAGTGACATGGTACCTTATGCCTTCTTTCTGGAGCGTGCATTGCGTCGTGTCATTGATCAGGCTGTGGAGGAGCAGGAGCGGGAAGATGAGGAAGTCGCAATGCTGGATGAATTCCCAGGGGGGGCTACTCTATCTGAGACAAGTCAACAACAGGAGTCTGATGAGGAGTCAGAGGAGGATGGTGCCGGGGCGGATGAGCAGGAGCAAGAAGAGCATGCTTTAAACCTTTCTGGGATCCCTGTTGTGCGTGGATGGGGAGAGGAGAATGAAGAGGACGACATTATCCTGGATGATGAGCAGGAGCCAGGCCACCACACCGCTTCCACTTTAGTGCAAATGGGGGCCTTCATGCTCCAGTGTTTTAATAGGGACCCCCGTATAAAAAGCATGAGGGTCAAGGACCAGTACTGGGTGGCAACGTACTTAGACCCCCGGTACAAACACAAAATGGCGGAAATGTTACCGCCGTCGCAGAGGGCTGTCAGAATGCAGCACTTCCAGGCCTTGCTTCGAGAAATGCTGCATTCTGCTTTTGCGTGCGCTGGCAGAGGAGCAATTCCCACTCCCAGAGAAGGATTTGCGGGTACCAATCCAACAGCGCCTGCAAGAAGAGGCCGGTTTGAAGATGTGTTGGTGACTTCGGATATGAGGTCATTCTTTCAGCCGACCCATCGACAGGTGTCATCCGGATCCAGCATCAGGGAACGCCTAGACCGTCAGGTGTCCGACTACATTGGGTTAACGGCCGATGTGGACGCTCTGAGGAGTGATGAACCCCTAGACTACTGGGTGGGCAGGCTTGACCTCTGGCCAGAGCTTGCCCAATTTGCAATCGAACTGTTGGCTTGCCCCTCATCCAGTGTCCTGTCCGAAAGGACGTTCAGCGCAGCAGGGGGGATTGTGACCGATAAGCGTACTCGCCTAGCTCACCACAGTGTTAACTACCTCACATTTCTAAAAATGAATGAGGCATGGATCTCGGAGGAATTCAACACATGTGACCAGTAGACCATGTATATGTCTATAAACTATTTTTTTAATCAAGCACACAGACCTTCTTAATTCATTTGGCTCACTTCCTTGACCCAAAAAAGCACACCGTACTATATGCCCCTACCCTCCTCTTTGAAGAGGTTGAGCGGTGTCATATTTCTACTGGGGCTGCTTATGATATCCCTGTGCTGTGCTGACTTCCTCCTGGGGGTTCTTATTATGAAGGGATCACACTATCCCTGTGCTGTGCTGACTTCCTCCTGGGGGTTCTTATTATGAGGGGATCACACCATCCCTGTGCTGTGCTGACTTCCTCCTGGGGCTGCTTACGGTGCTGCTGTCAGTGCTGTATGTCACGGTGCTGCTGTCAGCGCTGTATGTCACGGTGCTGCTGTCAGCGCTGTATGTCACGGTGCTGCTGTCAGCGCTGTATGTCACGGTGCTGCTGTCAGCGCTGTATGTCACGGTGCTGCTGTCAGCGCTGTATGTCACGGTGCTGCTGTCAGCGCTGTATGTCACGGTGCTGCTGTCAGCGCTGTATGTCACGGTGCTGCTGTCAGCGCTGTATGTCACGGTGCTGCTGTCAGCGCTGTATGTCACGGTGCTGCTGTCAGCGCTGTATGTCACGGTGCTGCTGTCAGTGCTCTGTATTACGGTGCTGCTGTCAGATGCCTCTATCACGGTGCATGTGTCATTCCGGTATGTCACGCTGCTGGTGATCATCTCCTGCACCCTCTTCTTTGCCTACCCTGGTCCCTGACCTTCCCTCTCCTCCATTGCCTTCATTAGCTCCATAGTCCTGAATTGTTAGAACAATTTCCCAAATAAAATAAAAATGCTTGTAGTTATCGATCCCAAATTCACCTCATACATGTATTATGTCATTGTCCAGATGGTGGGACTACGTTTTACCCCCTAATAATTACCACGTGGCCGCAAATTCGACATGAAGGTTTGCAAAGTTCGCCTCCCATTGAAGTCAATGGGGCCCGCGGCGAACGTTCTGTTTCGCGAACGTTTGGGTCCGTTCGCATTTCGCGTTCGCGAAACGTCCCGTCGGAAGTTCGTCCATCACTACTCTCCACTACTCACACACTTGTGAGAGTGGCCCCAGCTCCTCCGGATAGACACCCCCACCCGACACATTTCACCCTGCCCCTGGGACTTAGTCATAGAGGTGACCTCTATGACTAAGCCTGGTGCAGGGTGAAATGCATCAGGCTATTAGGAGGAGCTGGGACTGAGGACGCTCTCCACTACTTACATACTTGGAGCTGTTTGGTACGTTGTATTCATCTACCATTGATCACAGCATTTTCTGGATAAGCATGCCATTTAATGGGTAGAATACTTGCACTACGGCACAGGCACGTGGAGCAGGTCGTACGGAAGAAGAAGCACCAGTTATTATTATAGTAAAAGCTGCAGATTGAAGAAAAAAAAATGAAAGCAGCTTTTTGCATATACTTAGGTGTACTTTTTTTAAAAGAACTCTTCTTTCCTTGTAAATAGGAAAAAAATCTAATGTATTTCCTGCAAATTGAATGTTAGTTACTAAAAGGAAAGCAGTGTGAATGGAGAAAATACCACATATGGCCACTTGATGGAGCTGAGGAACATGCTTTTTTCCCATGATACTCAACGCCATCTAGTGGCTATAATGCTGTATTTTCCCACATTCACACACAGAAAAAATTAAAATGCAGTATTGATGGAGCTATGCAATTTTTGTTTATGATTACACCCCACAGTATATGTGCATTTCAAACCTTTTAAGTTACATATACAGCTAGGTAGGGTTTAAACCTCTGTCAGCTTATATTATGAAATCCCCTCTTTGAGAGTTGTCACCAGAACAGATGTCCCTAATAGAAGAATAACCCTCTATGCCTGTTCTGGTGATAACAAATCAGGACAAATTGAGAGGGTGAAGCTACCAGCTGGGGACACAGAAAGCAATAAAAACGTCACAGGTTCTCTAATCCATCCCTATTATGTCTGAAACTAAAAAAGAAGTTCAGCTATCATAGAGGACACTTTAAAACTGAACTCCAGACAGATATAAAATACATAAATTAATGCAGCTATCAGGAGGATGGCGCACGCGCTTCGCATTGGCGCACGCGGGTGCGTGGTGGTGCACAATAGATTTTGGGCCAATTTTCCTTTAAAAGGACAGCAGCTCTGCTCACTGGTTGGTGGATGATCATCAGCCCCCCTGTGTTCCTGTGTTTGCTATTATTGGATTCTCTGTTACTGACCGGGCTTGCCTTTAACCTCTCCTGTCTCCATTCCTGACTGTGACCCCTGGCTTGTTATACTGACTCTGCTGCTGCCTGACCCCCAGTGTAAGACCCCAGCTTGTTCTTGATCTTGTGTCCTGCTTCTACTCCTGACTGACCTCCCGTGCATGACTACTGGCCTGGCTCCTGATCCTGTTTCCTCTATCTCCCTGCTGTCAAGCATTGCCTGGTACTTCTGAGGGACACCTGCCCTGCAGTATATCCTGCTTGTTGTGCCGCCATCTGGTGAACATCATCTCAGAACTTCAGGCTACCACAGATGGCAACCTGCGCTTCTTTGAGCATAGCATCTCCTGTTATCACCTTCAGGGGTGCTCTACACTAAGCTGCAAGGGGGACCCTCTCAACACTCAGGCCCCCGACCAGGTACATGACAGCATCTCTGTGCTCATTAATACATCATTATTAGGGATGGGCGAACGGTTTGGCCCGAGCATGATATTGGGCTGAACATTTGCCTGTTCGGCCGTTAGCTGAACACCCGAATTTACAGGGTGTTCGCCAGGTGTTTGCCCCGAAGAACACCCTGCAATGCACTGATCACTGCACAGTGCATTCTGTGCCCTGATTGGCAAAGCTTTGCCCAATCAGGGTACAGTGTAAGCTAGCTGTTAAGGAACGGGGCCGCCGTGTCCTTAAAGTGGTTGTAAACCCTTACAACACACTTTGACCTACAGGTAAGCCTAGATTAAGACTTACTTGTAGGTCCAAGAAATATCTCCTAAACCTACACGGTTTAGGAGATATTGACCGAAAGACAGGCACCGCTGTCTACGGCGCATGCGCCATAGACAGCGGCATCAGGCGCAGTGAGCACGCCGCCGTCAACGGCGATATGCCGCGCGTGGCGGCTCCCGTGCGCATGCCCGGGAGTGACGTCATCGCGGCTTCGCCGAATGACAGCGGCAGAGCGGCGAGACCCACCGAGAAGATGGACGCGCCGGACTACAAGGGACAGCGGCGACTTCGCTGGCTCCTGTGTCAGGTAAGTGACACATAATGGACTACTATGCGATGCGATGCGATGCGATGCATAGTAGTCCATTATGCTTTACCTTTGCAGGGAATGAAAGAGGAAGTAAACTCATCAGGGTTTACTTCCTCTTTAACAACCGATGAATCATCAGCTGTCAATGGGTTTCACCGCTGACAGCTGAATAAAAAAAAGGGCTGGTAAATAAAATTAAAAAACGGCATGGGGTCTCACCCAGTCCATACTAGACCCTTATCCAAACATGCAGCCCCCCCCCCCAAATTTATTTTAAAAAACAGCGTGGGCCCCCCCCAAAAAATCTATACCAGATCCTTATCCAAGCATGAAGCCTGGCAGGTCAGAAAGAGGAGGACAAGCGAGCGTCCCCCCCCCCCCTCCTGAACCATACCAGGCAACATACTCTCAACATTGGGGGGTGGGTGCTTTGTGGGACCCCAAAGCACCTTGTCCCCATGCTGATTGGGACATGGGCCTCTTCCTGACAACCCTGGGCTGTGGTTGTCGGAGTCTGCGGTTGGGGGGCTTATCGGAATCTATCAAAAAGTAAGAAAAACAGGAAACAGTTTTTGACAATTCCTTTATTTAAAAAAAAAAACTCCCTCGATGTACATCCATCGTCCATCACGGCGCTCGATGATCCCGAAAAATAGAAACAAATTGAAACGCTTCCGCCTCCTGGGAGGTCTCCCGCCGACTGCTCGCCCTGCACTTTGACAGCTCTTATATAGGCAAGGGGCGGGGCCACCCGGTTACGTCACCCTGTGCCACTGCCCCCTTCTGATGTCACGACTCACGTGACGTTATGTGATGTCAGAAGGCGCGGTGCCACCCCATGACAGTTTTTTCTTTATTTTTTAATAGCCGGGTGCCAGCAATTGTAACTGTGAGTCATTTTTAAATGGGATTTGACTCGTTTTATTTATTTTTTCTTTAGAAATGTCAGTTTTGATGTAGCATATTTAACATAACTTTTCATTTTCATTGTTCCACTTTAAGCATCATTAAAGCGGGAGTCCGCCGGGAGTTCCGCCGTTTTTTGTTTTTTTAAAAGCCAGCAGCTACAAATACTGCAGCTGCTGACTTTTAAAATAATGACACTTACCCGCCCAGCGTGCCCGCGATGTCGGCACCCGAAGCCGATCTCTCGATCGTCTCTCGGGTGCTGCCGCCGCCATCTTGGGTATGGGAATCAGGAAGTGGAGCCTTGCGGCTTCATTTCCCGGTTCCCTACTGCGCATGTGCGAGTCGCGCTGCGCAATAAGGATGGTCCCCGCTGTCTCTGGGATCCGTGTGTTTCCCAGCAGGCAGCGGGGGACCTTCGGAAAGGGGCGTAGATTCTGCGGAAAGGGGCATACCTTCTGCAGATATCTATGCCGGAAGTGGGTGCAGATACCTGTACTGTACAGGTACCTGCACCCCCCTCCCCCCTGAAAGGTGCCAATTGTGGCGCCGGAGGGGGGGAGGGTTCCAGTGAGCGGAAGCTCCACTTTAGGGTGGACCTCCGCTTTAAAATCACTGCTCCTGAAAAAAAAAAATCTTTAAAAATAAATGTTATTGATACATTTCCCCCAGTACCCATACCCCCATACCCCTTTTATGGCCAATTACTTGCATATAAGTCTTCAAAGTGGGCATTTTGGATTTTCCCTGTTTGGCTCCCATAGGCTTCAATGGGGTACGCTGTTTCGGGTTAGAACAGTTCCCCTGTTTGGGAGTTCTGCTGCAAACTGAACAGGGGGGGGGGTTTCGCCCATCCTTAATCATTATATATATTTTTTGTATATTGGTAGGCAGTGTAAGTACCTGAATGTGACCTGGCATCAGCCTGTTGAAGTCCCTGTGCCGCAAGGCTGGAGTGTAAGCAGAAGCAGTACAAGAAGCCAATCAGGTGGGCTCACCACTGTGCTGCTTCTCCTTTCACTGTCCAATCACAGTCTGGGGGCAGGGCTTGAATGATGCCGGATTTCAGATTGAGGACATCTAGTGGTGGAAAAGCAGTAATGCGGGGAAACCCTGACCCGAAGGTGACTATTTCAACAAAAGCAGCTTTTTCATCTTTTAATGGGCTTTTCATTTTTATCTTGTAATTTATTGTCAAAGTTCAGCTTTAAAGGTCATACGATTGGGTTTGATTAAACATAACTAACCTAACAAATTATGTTTCTCCAGCGTGTGTGTTGGTATCACCTCGGGGCTCGTTTGCCTTAATTCATAAGACACCCAAAAAATGTAACTGCAGAGTTTAAAACGGGCGGACACCGAAGTCCGTATTAATTCTGATGCGGCGCACAGCAGCAAAGTTGGGGAAGATGAAGGGTTGAGAAAATCACAAATTATTACAGGACTGCTGAGTCCCGCAGTATCTGTACAGAATATGAATTTGTCTGCACACCTGGAGTGAGCCAATGCCACACACACACCTAACAAATTATTTGTGTGAGACGTGAAAAGCTGCAAACTTTGCTCATGTATAGCAAATTTGTTTCTTAGAAAAAAAATATATAATAATATCACTGATCACACAAGGAGCAGACAGCAAGAAAACCCGTGTCCGACCTTCGCAAAAAGCATTTACAGCAAAGTCAGAATGCCAAATGACAATGAGGATCTAGGAGAGATACACGGGGATCTCCTGGGAGACAGGAGGAAAAAATGTGCAGTTCTGTTGGTAAAACTCAGTTTAAAAATATTCTTAAAGTTAAAGGGAATTGTGGAATGGTTGGAACACTATTTTGTCAAAAGTATTGGGGCGCCTGCCTTTACACGCACATGAACTTTAATGGCATTCCAATCTTAGTCCATAGGGTTCAATATTGAGTTGGCCCACCCTTTGCAGCTATAACAGCTTCCACTATTCTGGGAAGGCCGTCCACAAGGTTTAGGAGTGTGTCTATGGGAATGTTTGACCATTCTTCCAGAGGCATATTTACTTTTTCCTTACCTTTCCTTTTCCTTTTCCTTAAACTTTTCTTTTCTTGTGAGGGTGTCACCTGCATGTTGATGTCTACCAGTAGTGTGGGGGTGTCACCAGCATGTTAATTTTCACCTGTAGTGTGGGGCTGTCACCAGCATGTTGATGTCTACCAGTAGTGTGAGGGTGTCACCAGCATGTTGATGTCTACCAGTAGTGTGGGGTTGTCACCAGCAGGTTGATGTTCACCAGTAGTGTGAGGATTTTACCAACATGTTGATGCATTGTTTATCAGTATGGTGAGGATATCACCAGCATGTTGATGTTCACCAGTAGTGTGAGGGTGTCACCAGCACCTTGATGTTCATCAGTAGTATGGGGTTGTCACCAGCATGTTCATTTTCAACAGTAGTTTGAGGGTGTCATTAGCATGTTGATGTGCACCAGTAGTGTGGAGTTGTCACCAGCATGTGGATGTTCACCAGTAATGTGAGGATGTCACAAGCAGGTTGATGTTCACCAGTAATGTGAGGATGTCACCAGCAGGTTGATGTTCACCAGTAATGTGAGGATGTCACCAGCAGGTTGATGTTCACCAGTAGTGTGGGGATAGCACCAGCATGTTAATGTTCATCGGTAGGGTGAGGATGTCACCAACATGTTGATGTTCACCAGTAGTGTAAGGGTGTCACCAGCAGATTGATGTTCATCAGTAGTGTAGGGGTGTCACCAGCATGTTCATTTTCACCTGTAGTGTGGGGCTGTCACCAGTAGATTGATGTTCACCAGTAGTGTGAGCGTGTCACCAGCATGTTGATGTCCACTAGTAGTGTGAGGGTGTCCCCAGCACGTTGATGTCCACTAGTAGTGTGAGGGTGTCCCCAGCACGTTGATGTCCACTAGTAGTGTGAGGGTGTCCCCAGCACGTTGATGTCCACTAGTAGTGTGAGGGTGTCCCCAGCACGTTGATGTCTACTAGTAGTGTGAGGGTGTCCCAAGCACGTTGATGTCCGCTAGTAGTGTGAGGATGTCCCCAGCACGTTGATGTCCACTAGTAGTGTGAGGATGTCCCCAGCATGTTGATGTCCACTAGTAGTGTGAGGATGTCCCCAGCACGTTGATGTCCGCTAGTAGTGTGAGGATGTCCCCAGCACGTTGATGTCCACTAGTAGTGTGAGGATGTCCCCAGCACGTTGATGTCCGCTAGTAGTGTGAGGGTGTCCCCAGCACGTTGATGTCCACTAGTAGTGTGAGGGTGTCCCCAGCACGTTGACGTCCACTAGTAGTGTGAGGATGCCACCAGCATGTTGATGTTCGCTAGTAGTGTGAGGGTGTCCCCAGCACGTTGATGTCCACTAGTAGTGTGAGGGTGTCCCCAGCACGTTGATGTCCGCTAGTAGTGTGAGGGTGTCCCCAGCACGTTGATGTCCACTAGTAGTGTGAGGGTGTCCCCAGCACGTTGATGTCCGCTAGTAGTGTGAGGATGTCACCAGCATGTTGACGTCCACTAGTAGTGTGAGGATGTCACCAGCATGTTGATGTCCACTAGTAGTGTGAGGATGTCACCAGCATGTTGACGTCCACTAGTAGTGTGAGGATGTCACCAGCATGTTGACGTCCACTAGTAGTGTGAGGATGTCACCAGCATGTTGATGTTCATCACTAGCGATGAGCAAAAGTTTGCACCAAACCCAATTTGAAAATAGGAAACGCACATGGTAGCAGGCCGCTGGCCCAATCAGCTTTGGCCTAGGAATTCCCTGCCTAGCAGCCAAACTTGAGAAAGGCTTGCTGATGACATCATTGACCTTATATGACCACAGGGCCACGTTTGTCCCATGACATTCTTGCCGAACCTTCGCTCTTCACAATTCTCCAGTTCGTCATAGCACAGGTTGGGAGGCGGGGCGTGTATTGTTCCATTTTATCATCTGCAGATACAACAATTCCCAAATCAGTTTTTCAATCACGCATTTAACTCTTCGGATGGAGTTGCCCTTTAATGAATATGTTGTGTGATTCTAGCTCGTGTCAGATCTGCCGCATTTCTTTTTTTTTTTTCATCATAATAAACTCCTATTTTACAGGAACAGATGGTTAATAAGGAAAGAAAATCACACCCTTTCATGCTTGACAAGCATTTGATTTCAATCCAAAATCTTTCACGCCGTATTACAGGCACGCGGAAACTGTACCAGCTATAAATTGCCAATTGAAATCTGAAGGCATGACTCGTGGCTGTCATTACTCCGCCATCGCAGAGCTAAACAAACACCAAACTTGCAGAATGAACCTCGCATTGAAATGTTAACAAACCCTAATCAGGCGCTCCGTGTACCCGGAGAGTCGGGAGGGATGAAAAGATACATTTTTATGTAAGAAATAAATAAATTTTTACCCGCTTGCTGGCATTCGCTCTTGAACTGCGTCGATGCCTCTTACTGATGGCTTCAAAGTCAGTTTTGCGAGTGTTGGAGGGTTTATAAAGGAGAGAAAATTAGGCTTTCAACTTGGAGCGGTGAGATTTAAAGGAGCTCAAAAACAAAACGTTATGGGTAACTTGGTGGTTAGCACTTCTGCCTTGCAGCACTGGGGTCCTTGGCTCAAATCCTGGTCAGGACCAGTGGTGGCGCGTGCATTGTGGGCACCGCCACCCCCCACCCTACACCTCCGCCGCCCTCCCTATTCATGTGACCAGTCCCTTTCAGGACGCCGGACGCATCAAATACTATGGCAGGGATAGGCAGGGGGTGTGTATTTTGAAGCACGTGATTAGAGCGACAGGCTCCAATAGGCTTCAAAGTAGGGTGGGCTGGGGGCGCAGAGGACTGCGTCCCAATTCCACCCTGTCGTGTGGCATAGCGAATGAATTTTCGCTATTTTCACACTAACGTTCCTCCCTGCCAATCAGGAGACAGGTCAGTGAGACCTGTCTCCCGATTGGCCAAAGCATTAGGCCATCCTATTGGATGCCTAACGCTTTGGCGGAAGAGGAGACATGGCGGAGGAAGCCTGAAGCAAAGGGATATCTCCCAAACAATACACAGACATAGGGAAAAAAAAAAACCTGGTGAAGATCTTCTTAACTATAATTTTACTCTACCCCAAAATAAAGTTTTGGCTTTAACCACTTGCCTACCGGGTACTTACACCCCCCTCCTGCCCAGGCCATTTTTCAGCTTTCAGAGCTGTCGCACTTTGAATGACAATTGCGCGGTCATGCTACACTGTATCCAAACAAACTTTTTGGCATTTTTATCATTTATCAAAGCTCTATCTTCACACAGATAGAGCTTTCTTTTGGTGGTATTTAATCACTGCTGGGTTTTTTATTTTTTACAAAAAAAGACCAACATTTTTGAAAAAAAAATGTTTTTTACTTTTTCTCTGTCAGTACATTTTGTAACTAAGTAATTTTATGCCTTCATTGATGTGCGCTGATGAGGCGGCACTGATGGGCACTGATAGGCTGAACTGGTGGGCACTGATGAGGCAGCACTGATAAGGAGGCACTAATATTCCGCACTTATGGGCACTGATAGGTGGCACTGATATGTAGCACTGATGGGCACTGTTAGATGGCACTGATGTGCACTAATAGGCGCACTGATGGGCACTAATAGGCGGCACTGATTCGTGGCCTGGATAGGCGGTACTGATGGGCACTGATGGGTATTGATGGGGGGCACTGATGGGCGACACTGATAGGCATTGATCGACAGCAGTGATGGGCAGCACTGATAGGCGGCACTGTTTTCCAGCACTGACTGGCATCGCCATTGGTGACACTTTTGGGAACTGATTGCTGCCACTGGTGTGCATTGATTGCTGGCATTGGTGGGCACTGTATGGTGACACTGTTTTACTATACTGTAATCAGTGCCCTGATTACATTCCTACATGTTCCCCTGCATGGAGATGCCGCTGATCGTCGCTCCTCGCCAAGCATTCGGTCAGTGTGAGGCGAGGAGCGCCGTTTACCGGCACTTCCTTGTTTACATGTGATCTGCTGTGATTGGACACAGCTGATCACATGGTTAAAGAGCTGCGGATGCTGCTCTTTACAGAGATCAGGGTCACGCTGTGTCCTGTGTAATGGACGCCGTGGCTGGGTCCTGGAAGGACACTATATTTCCCCTCTGTTTGGGTTGTGCTCTCTTTAAGGGAATAAAATTGATTAACCCACCTGTTAAGGCAGTGTCTTTAAAAAGCAAGACAGGAAGTTGTAGATGGGTGTGGAGGAGTGTGAGCAGCTTGCTGCTGGTTGAAGAGTGGTTTGCCCTGTGGGAGACTGTAGTCCGTGTAAGGGACTGGGAAAGGCTGACAACCTTGAGAGTCAGGAAGACTAAGGAAGTCGGTGAGTCCAGGGGGCTGGAAAGAGTTGACAAATCTGTTGGGAGCAAGCAGAGGAACTGTTGACAATTGAGAGCCAGGTGGCTTGGTATGTTCATTTGTGTGCTGAATGAATTTAAACCCCTGCGTGGGATTACTGGATGAACTAATATTTTGTTTTCTTATAATAAACGTGGGCTACCAGGCCCTTAACCATAAAACGCCTGCCTGATGTAGACTAAAACGTGCATCTACCAATTGTGCTTAATCACCCGAACATTACACCTGACATCATGATACGGGTGCGATCGCAGCGCTTCGCGCCCCCCCGCGGGCACGCGAGACCAGCCGTTTTGGGACGCCATCATATGACATCGTCCCAGAACGAGAGCCCCGCCGCCCTGCCATCATTTGACAGTGGGCGGGCAGCAAGCAGTTAGACACACTTTATTCCAACTCTTTATTTATTAAAGCGGTAGTAAACCCGCTATTTTTATTTTTTTTTAACACCTGCAAAGAAAAAGGCATAATGAGCTAGTATGCACCGCATACTAGCTCATTATGAAATACTTACCTTAGAACGAGGCCCCGACATCTGGCACGATCCATGCCGAGGGAGCTGACATGCTCCCTCTGCGTTTCTTCCGGGTATCGTGGCCCCGGCCCTGTGAGGGGCCGGAGCCGCGATATCGTCACTCCCGCGCATGCGCGCGGGAGATTGCTTTCCGGCCGCCGGCCACTGCCGGATTTTCAGGCCGAGAAACCCCTCGTGCGCATGCGCCGCTGCAGTCAGCGGCGCATACCAAGGGGAATATCTCCTAAACCGTACAGGTTTAGGAGATATTTTTTTTACCTACAGGTAAGCCTTATTATAGGCCTTATTATAGACTTTCCTGTAGGTAAAAGTTACAAAAAAGGGTATACAACCACTTTAATACATGTATTTTATACAAGCAGTGCAGGTACTTAAATATTATTATCAATGGACTTTTTTTTTTTTTTTTTCAGAGCTGGATTTTAAAGTTGGACTTCAAGCATCTAAAATATTATTACATCATTTTTTTTAGTGCAGTCAGTGTAAGTACCTGTATTTGCCTTGGTATCAGTCTCTTGCAGCAGTACAGTTTATGTGCTGATAAGAAGTACATTGACAGGAGAAGGGAGCAGAGTAACAGAAAGATGAGCTCATTAGTGTGCCGCTTCTCCTTTGCTGTCCAATCACAGGCTGGGGGGGGGGCGGATCCCAGACAGACTGAGTTCATGAGAAGGGGGGTTTCAATGGTGCTGGACAGCAGACCGAGGACATCTAGTGGCAGAAAAGCAGTAATGCTGCTGAATTACAGCAAAGAAAAATCTGGTCCTTTTCCCTTCCAGAACTGTTCTCTTATGTGTATTTCCTCTGTGTATTTAGTCTGTTAACAATGTATTGTTGCCCCAGTTGAAGACCACTTGTGTCAAAACGCGTCGGGCCTGCTCATTTTTGCCTCTCACATTTCTTTTATACGTTTTCTTGATTTTGTGATCACTCTTGTTTATCTTGTAAACCGTTGCAAGGATTTTTATGCCCAATAAACCATATTTGGTTGGCCTACACCATATGGAGCACCCTTTTTCTTCTTTTTCCTTTTTGCATTTTTGATATTGCTGATTATTCCACCATTATCACGTGGACGAGTTCTGGATTCTTCGGGCTGTCGGTTCCCGGTTCCTTCCAGTCCTGTGGTTTGGAGTCTCCCATTGACCAGCGTATCCAGTGTGACAGTCCTAGGAGGACTACAAGCCCTTGTGACTCACTACCATACGGTATGTGCAAGGCAGGACTTAGGGTGGTGGGGGTCCCTGGGCTTGAGTCACTTTCGGGCCCTACCTTCTATACATTACAGTATTTATCAGTGTATAACATGCACACCAAGTTTAGGAGGGAATTTTAAGGAAAATATTTTTTTTGGAGGGAAGTTTAAGGAAAAACTTACATTTAAATGCCCATTAATGCAGCCTTGTCAGTGTCCATCTGCAGCCTTGCCCATCCATCTGCAGCCTTGCCCCAGTGTCATTTGCAGCCTTGTCATTGTAGTCTTGAAGTTTAAATATGGCACCGCCAAGATACAGAGTTCTGTGCATCTCGGCGGCTGTCGGGTCCTCTCGGCGGTGTAACGACATATTCGGCGACCCATCGCAGTTTGCTACGGAAGTGACGTTCCGTCGCCGCCATCTTGGTACACCCCACACTCGTCCACAATAAAGATACACTAAGAAGGGGTAGGTAAAGCGGACATGTTGTTACACCAACCGGAGTTTTGCATTTTACACGTATTTATAATACTAAAGTCAGTTTATATAGTGAAATACAGGACTTAGAACTCCGTCTGACTACTTATATCTTGAATTTTAAAAGCAGCGGAAACCCTGCCCATCTCACAGGTTTGCTAATCTGATAGAAGTTCGCTGCTTTTAAAATTCAACATCTAAGTAGTCAGACGGAGTTGTAAGTCCTGTATTTCACTATATACTACCTTTAATGTTATAAATACGTGTAAAATGCAAAACTCCGGTGGGTGTAACAACATGTCCGCTTTACCCCTTCTTAGTGTATCCTTACTGTGGACGAGTGTGGGGTGTAGCAAGATGGCGGAAACGGAATGTCACTTCTGTAACAAACTGCGATGAGTCACCGAATAATATGTCCTTACAGCGGCTCTCGGGTCCTCTCACAGTCCCAAGCGGAGCCGAGAGTAGCCAAGTGTACTCGGCTCAGCTCACAGTCACACCCAGTTCCTGTGTTATGTCCATCATAGGGCGTGGCTGTAAGCGGAGCTGAGCCGAGTACACTCGGCTATGTATCTTGGCGGGGCCTGTGGGGCCCCCTAATGGGCGGGGCCCATGGGCTTGAGCCCAGTCAAGCCCAATGGTAAGCCCTGCCCTGGGTATGTATGTCCATCACAGCTGGTAAGAGTACCCTTTCTTGGAAGTGCCCCTGGGCATGCCCACTGGTTTACCGGGACCATATACCAGCCTACCTATCTTGATACAAGGCTAGAAGAACTCTTTCCATTTCATATGCAGTGACTATATGGACTATGTTCTACATTCTATTGTGTTTCACTAGCACAACCAGTATTATTATTTTTATGTTTTAACACTTTTGTGGATTGATTGTTTCACATCTATTGTATGTACAGAGTATTCACATTACTCGTTTATTGATTACCTTTTCAGGTTATTTCCATTTATTTCAATGGTCATTTATTTGAGCGCTACACATTATTTTTCACATGCAACAATGTATTGTACAATGTTGGAATTGTACCACTTTTCCATGGCTTCCTGCAGGTACTGCTTACTCTACCACACCACCCAACGGATCAAATTAAAAGAGCTGAAAAAATAATGACAAACAGGGCCATGTTGTGTAACTCTTCATGGATTAAATTAGTCTTAGTCCAAAAACAAGCCAAGCACTGCAATGTGGGACCTCTGCCACTTTTCTCGTTTTTTTGTCTTTTTTAGGTATAAGCCAAACTTCTCTGTTCCGATCGATCTGGGGATCAAGCGCGTGAAAAAAAAAAAAAAAAAAAAACAAGCCCCGGATGGCCACAGTCAGTCTGAACTTTTTTTTTTTCCGATGATGTTGAATTGTTGACCTGCTATACTTTAATGGAAGTCCCATCACCCCCAGGAGGATATTGGGAGCAATAGATGTCGGGGAAGAGAGCCAAAGTGCGCTCGTTCACTAGAGAGCGGAACGACTTTTGTCCTTTTTTTTTTAAATTTTTTTTTATTTCGTTCTGCCCGGTACATTCAGAACCAGCGCAGTGGAAAGACGGCTCCTTTCATAAAGAATTTACAGATACACAGCCTGACACATTATCGCTTGTAACCCCGATCACATCAGCCTCACGTCAGCTTCTATGAGGCCAGTACATGCCGAGTTCTGACAGGTCCCTAAATATTTCACTTTTTTTTTTTATTTCTTTTTTTTACTTATTAAACTTTGCTTGAACTGCGGGGAAACTTTACCAACTATGACAGATAGTTTTATGGAAATAGTAGAAGATGTGGAAACGTTTAAAGGTACATGCAGATGAACATTCGATCCCAGGGGACAAGTACTATCTGATCCGATTTTATCTGTGAGCATCTGTGCGTCCTCCTTCCTGTGACGTCAATTTGGAAGTGCAACGTGTTCTCTGGTTTCACCACCTATGAGGATAAGTGGCTGATTTTTGGAAAACTTAAAGGGTTAGTTCACCTTGTCACCAAAAATGCAACCCCCGGCCCCCACTGCACTTCTCTCCTTCCTTGATTAGCTTTTGCCGGCCACATTAGCTGGTGTACCAGTCCAGGCATGCTGCAGACACTTGCTCTCTGTGGGAAGCAGTGGCCTGTCTGCAGAGATCCGACACACCCTGTACTGAGTCATAGTTAGTGTGGTGTTGGGGTGATTTGCACTCATGTGGTAGGTGCTTTTCCAATGTTTTGCTTGGGTCCAAACTGTATTTTAGGGCGTGACTTTTATTAAACAGAACTAAGGGGGTTCCTATAGAAATCAGTTGTCCATGCAGGGGTTTTCACCATCAACATCAGCGGTCAGCTGAAAATGCCAAGCCACCTAGCTCCCTTGTCAGCAGCACCACTGCTGCTTTTACCAGTCCCTCTGACTGTGTTGACCAGTTCTCCTGGTTCTCTTGGCTCTCTCAGCCTTTAGATGCAGCACCCTGCTGCATGGCCCAGTCCTGGCCTCTGACACCCAGATAGGAGCCTACCTGACTCCTGGGATGAGACCTCCTGATGGGGTACCTCTGACCCCTGGTTAAGACCTCCTGTCGCTTGACCCCTGACTGAGGCACCTCTGACCCCTGGGTGAGACCTCCTGTCTCCCGGATGTGGCACCTCTGACCCCTGGGTGAAACCTCCTGTCTCCTGGATGTGGCACCTCTGACCCTTGGGTGAAACCTCCTGTCTCCCGGATGTGGCACCTCTGACCCCTGGGTGAGACCTCCTGTCTCCCGGATGTGGCACCTCTGACCCCTGGGTAAAACCTCCTGTCTCCTGGATGTGGCACCTCTGACCCCTGGGTGAGACCTCCTGTCTCCTGGATGTGGCACCTCTGACCCCTGGGTGAAACCTCCTGTCTCCTGGATGTGGCACCTCTGACCCCTGGGTGAAACCTCCTGTCTCCTGGATGTGGCACCTCTGACCCCTGGGTGAAACCTCCTGTCTCCTGGATGTGGCACCTCTGACCCCTGGGTGAAACCTCCTGTCTCCTGGATGTGGCACCTCTGACCCCTGGGTGAAACCTCCTGTCTCCTGGATGTGGCACCCCTGACCCCTGGGTGAAACCTCCTGTCTCCTGGATGTGGCACCTCTGACCCCTGGGTGAAACCTCCTGTCTCCCGGATGTGGCACCTCTGACCCCTGGGTGAAACCTCCTGTCTCCTGGATGTGGCACCTCTGGCCCCTGGGTGAGACCTCCTGTCTCCTGGATGTGGCACCTCTGACCCCTGGGTGAAACCTCCTGTCTCCTGGATGTGGCACCTCTGACCCCTGGGTGAAACCTCCTGTCTCCTGGATGTGGCACCTCTGACCCCTGGGTGAAACCTCCTGTCTCCTGGATGTGGCACCTCTGACCCCTGGGTGAAACCTCCTGTCTCCTGGATGTGGCACCTCTGACCCCTGGGTGAAACCTCCTGTCTCCTGGATGTGGCACCCCTGACCCCTGGGTGAAACCTCCTGTCTCCTGGATGTGGCACCTCTGACCCCTGGGTGAAACCTCCTGTCTCCCGGATGTGGCACCTCTGACCCCTGGGTGAAACCTCCTGTCTCCTGGATGTGGCACCTCTGGCCCCTGGGTGAGACCTCCTGTCTCCTGGATGTGGCACCTCTGACCCCTGGGTGAAACCTCCTGTCTCCTGGATGTGGCACATCTGACCCCTGGGTGAGACCTCCTGTCTCCTGGATGTGGCACCTCTGGCCCCTGGGTGAGACCTCCTGTCTCCTGGATGTGGCACCTCTGGCCCCTGGGTGAGACCTCCTGTCTCCTGGATGTGGCACCTCTGGCCCCTGGGTGAGACCTCCTGTCTCCTGGATGTGGCACCTCTGACCCCTGGGTGAAACCTCCTGTCTCCTGGATGTGAGACCTCTGACCCCTGGGTGAGACCTTCTGTCTCCTGGATGTGGCACCTCTGACCCCTGGGTGAGACCTCCTGTCTCCCGGATGTGGCACCTCTGACCCCTGGGTGAAACCTCCTGTCTCCTGGATGTGGCACCTCTGACCCCTGGGTGAGACCTTCTGTCTCCTGGATATGGCACCTCTGACCCCTGGGTGAAACCTCCTGTCTCCTGGATGTGGCACCGCTGACCCTTGGGTGAGACCTCCTGTCTCGTGTATGTGGCACCTCTGACCCCTGGGTGAAACCTCCTGTCTCGTGTATGTGGCACCTCTGACCCCTGGGTGAAACCTCCTGTCTCCTGGATGTGGCACCGCTGACCCTTGGGTGAGACCTCCTGTCTCGTGTATGTGGCACCTCTGACCCCTGGGTGAGACCTCCTGTCTCCTGGATGTGGCACCTCTGACCCCTGGGTGAAACCTCCTGTCTCCTGGATGTGGCACATCTGACCCCTGGGTGAGACCTCCTGTCTCCTGGATGTGGCACCTCTGGCCCCTGGGTGAGACCTCCTGTCTCCTGGATGTGGCACCTCTGGCCCCTGGGTGAGACCTCCTGTCTCCTGGATGTGGCACCTCTGGCCCCTGGGTGAGACCTCCTGTCTCCTGGATGTGGCACCTCTGACCCCTGGGTGAAACCTCCTGTCTCCTGGATGTGAGACCTCTGACCCCTGGGTGAGACCTTCTGTCTCCTGGATGTGGCACCTCTGACCCCTGGGTGAGACCTCCTGTCTCCCGGATGTGGCACCTCTGACCCCTGGGTGAAACCTCCTGTCTCCTGGATGTGGCACCTCTGACCCCTGGGTGAGACCTTCTGTCTCCTGGATATGGCACCTCTGACCCCTGGGTGAAACCTCCTGTCTCCTGGATGTGGCACCGCTGACCCTTGGGTGAGACCTCCTGTCTCGTGTATGTGGCACCTCTGACCCCTGGGTGAAACCTCCTGTCTCGTGTATGTGGCACCTCTGACCCCTGGGTGAAACCTCCTGTCTCCTGGATGTGGCACCGCTGACCCTTGGGTGAGACCTCCTGTCTCGTGTATGTGGCACCTCTGACCCCTGGGTGAAACCTCCTGTCTCGTGTATGTGGCACCTCTGACCCCTGGGTGAGACCTTCTGTCTCCTGGATGTGGCACCTCTGACCCCTGGGTGAGACCTCCTGTCTCCCGGATGTGGCACCTCTGACCCCTGGGTGAAACCTCCTGTCTCCTGGATGTGGCACCTCTGACCCCTGGGTGAAACCTCCTGTCTCCTGAATGTGGCACCTCTGACCCCTGGGTGAGACCTCCTGTCTGCTGGATGTGGCACCTCTGACCTCTGGGTGAAACCTCCTGTCTCCTGGATGTGGCACCTCTGACCCCTGGGTGAGACCTTCTGTCTCCTGGATATGGCACCTCTGACCCCTGGGTGAGACCTCCTGTCTCCTGGATGTGGCACCTCTGACCCCTGGGTGAAACCTCCTGTCTGCTGGATGTGGCACCTCTGACCCCTGGGTGAGACCTCCTGTCTGCTGGATGTGGCACCTCTGACCTCTGGGTGAAACCTCCTGTCTCCTGGATGTGGCGCCTCTGACCTCTGGGTGAAACCTCCTGTCTCCTGGATGTGGCGCCTCTGACCCCTGGGTGAGACCTTCTGTCTCCTGGATATGGCACCTCTGACCCCTGGGTGAGACCTTCTGTCTCCTGGATGTGGCACCTCTGACCTCTGGGTGAAACCTCCTGTCTCCTGGATGTGGCACCTCTGACCCGTGGGTGAGACCTCCTGTCTCCTGGATGTGGCACCTCTGACCCCTGGGTGAGACCTCCTGTCTCCTGGATGTGGCACCTCTGACCCCTGGGTGAAACCTCCTGTCTGCTGGATGTGGCACCTCTGACCCCTGGGTGAAACCTCCTGTCTCCTGGATGTGGCACCTCTGACCTTTGGGTGAGACCTCCTGTCTCCTGGATGTGGCACCTCTGAACCCTGGGTGAAACCTCCTGTCTGCTGGATGTGGCACCTCTGACCCCTGGGTGAAACCTCCTGTCTCCAGGATGTGGCACCTCTGACCCCTGGGTGAAACCTCCTGTCTCTTGACTCCTGTCTGGGGCACCTCTGACCCATGTTTGAGACCTTCTATCTCCTGGCAATGTGTATTAGCCTTTATATGTGATGGCTGCATTCATTTTTTTTAGGCTTTCCTACTTCTGTTTTCATCTGGTGATCCAGCCAGTAAGTCTGTTGTTTTTCAAAAAAATAAAAAAAAGTTGGCCTGCAGATGTAGCAGTTACAGGGATGAGACAAACCATTTACCAACCACAGCGGTGCTTACAATGATCAGCTTTTATTTAATAATGTAAAACCTTTATCCCTGCTTATGAAGTGTGAGCAAGATGCTCTGCTTTTTTTTTTTTTTTTTGTGTGTCTAAATCTGCTAGTACATCCATATCTCCCAACATTTTGAGATGGATATAAGGGACACCTTCTAGCAAAGGTGTGTAGGCATAGGACACACACCCTGAGCTTCGATGGGGCTTCATTGAGCCTTTGGTGGGGCTTTGATGAGGCTTCAGTGGGGCTTCGATGAGGCTTTGATGGGGCTTCGATGAGGCTTTGATGGGGCTTCGATGAGGCTTTGGTGGGGCTTCGATGAGGCTTTGGTGGGGCTTTGATGAGGCTTTGGTGGAGCTTCGATGAGGCTTTGGTGAGTCTTCAATGAGGCTTTGGTGGGGCTTCAATGAGGCTTTGGTGGGGCTTTGATGAGGCTTTGATGGGGCTTCGATGAGGCTTTGGTGGGGCTTTGATGAGGCTTTGGTGGAGCTTCGATGAGGCTTTGGTGAGTCTTCAATGAGGCTTTGGTGGGGCTTCGATGAGGCTTTGGTGGGGCTTTGATGAGGCTTTGGTGGGGCTTCGATGAGGCTTTGATGGGGCTTCGATGAGGCTTTGGTGGGGCTTCGATGAGGCTTTGGTGGAGCTTCGATGAGGCTTTGGTGAGTCTTCAATGAGGCTTTGGTGGGGCTTCAATGAGGCTTTGGTGGGGCTTTGATGAGGCTTTGATGGGGCTTCGATGAGGCTTTGGTGGGGCTTCGATGAGGCTTTGGTGGGGCTTCGATGAGGCTTTGATGGGGCTTCGATGAGGCTTTGGTGGGGCTTTGATGAGGCTTTGGTGGAGCTTCGATGAGGCTTTGGTGAGTCTTCAATGAGGCTTTGGTGGGGCTTCAATGAGGCTTTGGTGGGGCTTTGATGAGGCTTTGATGGGGCTTCGATGAGGCTTTGGTGGGGCTTTGATGAGGCTTTGGTGGAGCTTCGATGAGGCTTTGGTGAGTCTTCAATGAGGCTTTGGTGGGGCTTCGATGAGGCTTTGGTGGGGCTTTGATGAGGCATTGGTGTAGCTTCAATGAGGCTTCAGTGAGGCTTTGGTGGGGCTTTGTGGGGCTTCAGTGCTCTAATACAGGAGGGTGTTACTGGTCAGATCACCAGGTGAAAAGAAAGGGGGGAAAAAGCCTAAAAAAAGAAAATGACAGCAGCCACCACTTCTATTGATTGGTAAACTGCGATATATTACATTTTTAGTTTAATACTGCTTTAAGTAACAAAGTTTCAGAATGCATTTTGCATGCTGCCCCCCCCCCCCCTCCTATCACACAGAGACGGGGGCCGCGTTATCTATGGCTATGTCTGTTATCAGAGCGATCATAGCGGGGTGCAGGATAACGGTGACAACCCGGGGTGACACTGACAGATGGCGGCGCACTGCGGTGCAGAACGTCAGGATTTGTCTGCGTCCCCGGCGTCAGAGTTAGCGGTATGTAAATTTCTGCACCCCCCCCCCCCATCCCCCCATCCCTGCTACAAGAGGCAAGTTCACCGCCGGTTATTAAAAGTTTGTCTTGCGCTCGTTCGGATGCTTTATAGCTTGATAAACTTACAAATTTCATTCCGTGGGAGTTGAGCCGGAGGAATTCATCTCCCGGCTCGGGGTAATTGGTCTAGCTGGGAGTTGAATCAACAAGCGCCCCGTATCGCTCCTGACACACTCTATAGCCGGCTGGATTGCCGTAATTTCACCTGATTACCATAGATCAGAATAATCTTCCCGCTGTGACGCGTTTAAGTGCGGGTCCGGCGCAGCGACTGCCTTCCAAGAAGGACGCCCGGCTGGCGGATTGTGAATTTCCGGGAGCGCGGCAATCCTAAACTGCCTTCAAACGTGGCGCAGTAAACGTTATGTTCCCAACGCCTAAAATATCAAGATTCATTTCCATATAAAAGGGATTCCAGAGCACTTCTTATACGATACGGGGGAGGAATTATCCTAGACGCGGGTTAAAGCTGAACTCCGGGAGGAGATGAAATGTGAGGGGTCTTGTCTGAAAGGTCTTCAGTGTTCTTTTTTTTTTGTGTGTGTGTAAGGCCGCGTACACACGCGGGGACTGTTCGCTCAACTTTGTCCGCTGAACAGTGTTTCGGCGGACAGTCCGCTCGTGTGTGGGCTTTCAGCGGACAGTTTCAGCGGACAGTCTGACGAACAAAGTTTTTCGGAAATTCCGAAAAACTGTCCGCTGAAACTTTGTTTCAGCGAACAGTCCCCTCGTGTGTAGGCTTGTTCGTCAAACTAAGTTCCGCGCATGCTCAGAAAGGATTTACACGCCGAAGTTTGCATTGCAGTGTATAGGACGTCGTTTTCTAGTCCCATCGTACGTGCCGTTCACGTCATCGCGCACGGTTTCAGCGGACTGTTCGTTCGTCGTGTGTGGCCAAGTCCGTCCATGCTAATTTTGAGCGGACTGTCCGCTCAAACTGTTTGACGAACAAAGTTGAGCGAACAGTCCCCGCGTGTGTACGCGGCCTTAGTGTTTAATTGCAACTAATCCACATTAAAAGCTCAAATGAACACGAAGGGCTTATTTACACTTTGCTTCGGCTTCAACCCACATTAACGGCTACAAAATCAAAATATAAAATCTGCGCTTAGTAAAAAATATTAAGATGAAGAAAATTATTTAAGAAAACAGCGGCTGAACACAATAACCCAGATACTAGGCCTAAGTAACAAAAATGTGAATAACAGTGCAGCGCTTGCTATTAAATAAATTTACATATAACTAAATACAATAAAATAAATTTTCATGAAAAACCTTAGTGTTAGTGATTCCGAAAACTGAACATCAGTGATGAGAGATATTATGCAAAAAGTTATTTAGTCGTTAAACCAAAAAAAAATTCCAAAAAATTATTAATGCAAAAAAGTGTATTTACCAAAAATTGTTGCTAGAAAAGCAAACAAAAGACAAAACAAAAACATTCAAAGAAAGTCCCCTGCCTTGAATGTGTGAGGCCGCGTACACACGCGGGGACTGTTCGCCCAACTTTGTCCGCTGAACAGTGTTTCGGCGGACAGTCCGCCCGTGTGTGGGCTTTCAGCGGACAGTTTCAGCGAACAGTCCGCTGAACAAGGTTTTTCGGAAATTCCGAAAAACTGTCCGCTGAAACCTTGTTTCAGCGAACAGTCCCCTCGTGTGTAGGCTTGTTCGTCAAACTAAGTTCCGCGCATGCTCAGAAAGGATTTACACGCCGAAAGTTGTAATGCAGTGTATAGGACGTCGTATTTTCCGTCCCGTCGTACGTGCCGTTCACGTCATCGCGCACGGTTTCAGCAAACTGTTCGTTCGTCGTGTGTGGCCATGTCCGTCCATGCTAATTTTGAGCGGACTGTTTGCCGAAACTGTTTGACGGACAAAGTTGGGCGAACAGTCCCCGCGTGTGTACCCGGCCTAAAAGTGACTTTTCAAGGTCCCATACACATGAAGATAATTATTTATCATATGAGATATAGGTGAACAAAAAATAAAGTTGATCCCGTGTATCTCAGGTGAAGGTGCTTGACCCCGTAAACTTTTTCACAGCAGCAACTCAAGTAAGTAATGCAGGCTTACCAGAACATCTATTAATGTGCGCAGATACGAATTCCCAAACGATTCGAATCGGTCGAGACGGTTCCTCGGGCGCTCCACAGTCACCCGGACGACTCGAATCCTCTTTTCGGGCGGGAAGGTAAAACACAGCCCACACCTTCGGGTGTTCCATGATCGAAGTCCGTTCCGGTCTGTTCGGAAGTCTCAAGGTGTCGTATCATCGAATGGATAAAAAAAGAGATAAAGCACGCCCAATCGTGTGATCAAGTTTCAAACACGTGGAATTTATTTCTCAACCTAATACATGTTGGAAACTACGAATGACTCGATCGAGTCGCATAAAATTAGTTGTAACATAAAAAACGGTTTTGCTAGCAAAAGTATAAGACGAGCGGATAAAAAATAGCACGAAGTGTAAACGTATCTCGCTTACACTTACACTTCGTGCTATTTTTTATCCGCTCGTCTTATACTTTTGCTAGCAAAACCGTTTTTTATGTTACGACTAATTTTATGCGACTCGATCGAGTCATTCGTAGTTTCCAACATGTATTAGGTTGAGAAATAAATTCCACGTGTTTGAAACTTTATCACACGATTGGGCGTGCTTTATCTCTTTTTTTTATCCATTCGATGATACGACACCTTGAGACTTCCGAACAGACCGGAACGGACTTCGATCACGGAACACCCGAAGGTGTGGGCTGTGTTTTACCTTCCCGCCCGAAAAGAGGATTCGAGTCGTCCGGGTGACTGTGGAGCGCCCGAGGAACCGTCTCGACCGATTCGAATCGTTTGGGAATTCGTATCTGCGCACATTAATAGATGTTCTGGTAAGCCTGCATTACTTACTTGAGTTGCTGCTGTGAAAAAGTTTACGGGGTCAAGCACCATCACCTGAGATACACGGGATCAACTTTATTTTTTGTTCACCTATATCTCATATGATCAATTTTATTTTTTGTTCACCTATATCTCCTATGATCAATTTTATTTTTTGTTCACCTATATCTCATATGATAAATAATTATCTTCATGTGTATGGGACCTTGAAAAGTCACTTTCACACATTCAAGGCAGGGGACTTTCTTTGAATGTTTTTGTTTTGTCTTTTCTAGCAACAATTTTTGGTAAATACACTTTTTTGCATTAATAATTTTTTGGAAATTTTTTTTGGTTTAACGACTAAATAACTTTTTGCATAATATCTCTCATCACTGATGTTCAGTTTTCGGAATCACTAACACTAAGGTTTTTCATGAAAATTTATTTTATTGTATTTAGTTATATGTAAATTTATTTAATAGCAAGCGCTGCACTGTTATTCACATTCACATTAACGGCTAGTTTACACTTTGCTTCAAAACAAGGCTTCGGACAGGCTTTGTTAAAGCTCTCTGAATGCCAGTCAAAGCTCCTGTCACTAAATAAAATGGTTAGCTTACAGTCCTGTTTGCACCTTGCTTCGCTTCAAAAATTATACCCCATGTATCTTTAGTGGAGCTTCAAAGCGTCTTCAAAGCCTCCATGGAAGTCCATTGCAAAGTTCCCTTGAAGCTCCGCTGAAGCCCCACCGAAGCCTTATCGTAGCCACTATGCCCCATTATGTGCCCTGATGTGCCCCATGCCCTGATGTGCCATGTGGTCTGATGTGCCCCGTGCCCTTATGTGCTATGTGCCCCATAATGTGCCCTGATGTGCTATGTGACCCATAATGTGCCCTGATGTGCCCCCATGTGCCAACATTTCCCATGCCCTGATGTGCCATGTGGCCTGATGTGCCCCGATGTGCCCCGTGCCCTTATGTGCCCCATAATATGCCCTGATGTGCTATGTGCCCCGTAATGTGCCATAATGTTCCCTGATGTGCCCTGTGCCCTGATGTGCCATGTGGCCTGATGTGCTATGTGCCCCATAATGTGCCATGATGTGCCAACGTTTCCCCCATACCCTGATGTGCCATGTGGCCTGATGTGTCCCATGCCCTGATGTGCCCCATGCCCTTATGTGCTATGTGCCCTGATGTGCCCCATAATGTGTCCTGATGTGCTATGTGTCCCCAATGTGCCACATAATGTGCCCTGATGTGCCCCATAATGTGCCATAATGAGCCCCATGCCCTGATGTGCTATGTGCCCCGTGCCCTGATGTGCCATGTGCCCCTTAATGTGCCCCATAATGTGCCCTGATGTGCCATAATGTGCCCTGATGTGCCATAATGTGCCCCCTGCCCTGATGTGCCATGTGGCCTGATGTGTCATATGCCCCGTGGCCTGATGTGCCCCGTGCCTTGATGTGCCCCGGTGTCCTATTTTTTATTTATTTTTTTGATGGGGGAGTGGATCTTGGGTGGGAGTTCCCACACTTTTTTCCCTAGGACTTGACCCCTGTGTATATATATATATATATATATATATATATATATATATATATATATATATATATATATATATATATATATATATATATATATATATATATATATATATATATATATATATATATATATATATATATATATATATATATATATACTGTATCCTCTGCCTATGTATAGGGAACAAGTCACTAGATGAAGAGCAGCCGAACTTGCAGCTGCAGAAAATATCAATTTGGAGCACCAAAGCTGCCAGCTTTTCCACTGCTGATCACTCAGCAATGGCGACAGGAATCTAAAAAGGAGGAACAATCTTTACATTGTTTCCAATTATATTGGCATGTGACAGGTCCACTTTACACGATGTACCTTTAAACACTTCAATTCCATTCTCAGAATTCTTTGTCGTTATTTAAAAAAAAAAAAAAAAACAGTTAATTAGTTTGACTGAGGAAAAAAAAAAAGGAAGATAATTAGAGTGAAGTAGGTGTCTGTACAACATTGCGACGAGTGTTTTAATGCCATAGTAATGCTCAATATAAATGATTTTAATTATTTCCCAACACCGCCAGGCACGTTTAACCTCGTCACGTTTATCTGCGACTAGGACAGCGATTGTCATAACAAAATGATGGAAGGTCTTAATACGCCGCGCGTCACCGAACAAAACAGATGTGTTCCTGTGACAGAGTCGGCTTCCAGCTCATCCATCGGGAATGTTGGTGGAAATTAAATAAAATAAAAATAAAAGAACTAATAAAAGTAGCAAATCCAGACAGGAAGTAAGGCGATTCGTTCTGCGGACGCTGCCACCGTCCTAAAATTTGGGATTTCCTCTCGCTTTGAGGGGGTCTCTTTATTAAACATTCACTGTGTGAATGTCCCGAGCAGTCGCACGGCCATCCCGAACAATCCCAATAATTTGCCGTACACGCTTATCTCTTATGATTGGCAGCTCCATCTAGTGGCCAAAAAGCGGTATTGTCTTGATTGAAGGATTTCAGAAAAATACCGCAATATAGCCACTAGATGGAGTTAATATGGTGAAACAAACATTATTAGGCAATTATTGGGTTTTTCAATAAAAATGATCTGATTAAAAAAATAATTTTTTCAATAAAAGTTATCTGGTTTCTGGGTTTATATCTGTATGGTTTATAACCTTAATAAAAATGATAGGAAAAGAAAAATTATCAGATTTTATTGCAGGCCAGGAAAGGGGGAGGGACGAGCAAGCACCCACCCCTCCTGAACCACACCAGGCCACATGCCCTCAACATGGGGGGGGGAGGGGTGCTTTGTGTGGGTGCAGCGGTGATTCTACCCGCGACTCCAAATCACAGAAAAAAAGAGCTGCGCACATACGCGGTGTGTTTTTGCAGTGATTACCACGCGTGTGTGTAAAATTGAGTCTAATTGAAGGCCACAATTTGATCCACGAGCTTCTTTTGGCGCAACAAACGTGCATAGGGCAGCCCATTCAAATGAAGGCGCAACACTTGGAAAAGCGCGAGAATCGCGCGTTTACAAATTTGCAAGCGGGCTTTCCGGCTACGCGATATGTGAACGGGGTCACAAAGGATAGGATTGTTGATTAACTAAAATGAGCAATTGGGACGCGTAAGGTCAAATAAATTCTTAAAAGTGCGACAAATAAAATAGCGCGGATTGCGTAATTTTTTAATAGCGCAAAAAAAAAAAAACTATTTCGCAATGAATGTTCCCGTTGAATGAATTAGAAATAAGAAAAAATTCCCCTATTTGTAACATTTTACAGAAATGTCGCAAATTTGCGTGACATAGAAGCGAAAAGATTGCGTTTATTTTGGGGCGCGTAGAATAAGCGCAGGAAGGGCGCACGTCTACTCAAACATGATCATCATTGCAACTTAATAGATAATTTGTTACAATTTGTGACAATTTTCCGCTTTAGTCTCTCTTTCGCAATTGCTCTGCTCCACCATTCGTTTTATCGGGCCTTAGCGTTTAGCGGGCGACCGCGTTACGCGCCGTACCTTTTTTCGGCTGAACCGCCGGCGTTCCTTTATTGCGATATTGTTTGTGTTTGCTTCTTCCTGACGTCTCAATAGATGTAAAATATATGAGTGAGCTAATTGAAGGAATCCGAGAAACCCCCCTGGAAGATAATTTGCCTCACGCCGGCTTCGGAATATAGAAGATCGCGCTTTATCAGCGGTAATGAGACAGCGAGCCGCCACACCGCGCCGATCTCGCCATCACCCGGGAAAGATATACGCCGTCGTTATTTTTCGGCGCGGTGAACTTATGAGTTAATATGGAGCCAGACATCAAACCTCCTTCTGAAAGACGACTTCTTCATCCGTTTCATTTCAAGGTTCTACTCGCCGGCTCTCCGTTACGCTGGCTGACATTTCCTAACGCCGTAAATTTCGCTTTTTTTCTCAACCGCGGCCAAACTCGCTCTTCGGTTATGATCTTTTATCACCGGATTTTGGAAATATTTACTGTAAAACCTCGTACAGACACAATTAAAGGAAGGGGGGCTTCTGGGTAGTATAAAGAATTTAGGGGGCCTCCAAAAACGTTTGGAAACTTGAGTAAAATAACTAAACAAGAAAAATAAATCGATCCCACCCAACCAATAATCCTTAAAGTGTAGCGATCGCCAAATCATTTTTGTTACATTCGATAAAGCGCGGTAGGTTTGAAGCCCCCGTCTCCCTTGGGGAGATTTCTCTTTACTACTTATCCTGGAAGACACGAGACAAAGTCAGAAGAAATCTTTGTAAAGTAAGAGGAACTTCCCACCCTGGACATCGAATGTGTGAATTAGGACAAATACCACGCTATGACCACTAGAGGGAGCTTATTTCCTATGAAAACTGTGTGATTTGGATAATACTGCATTATGTCCACTAGATGAAGCTGAGGAGTATATTTATTTCACGTGAAAACAGTGTGAATGGGGATAGTGCCTCATTATAGTCACTAGATGGAGCTAAGGAGTATATTTATTTCACGTGAAAACAGTGCGAAAGGGCATAATGCCTCATTATAGTCACTAGATGGAGCTAAGGGGTATATTTATTTCCTATGAAAACAGTGCGAATGGGGATAATACCTGCATTATAATCACTGTTTTCTATTTAAAACAATGTGAATGGGGATAATACAGCAATACAGTCCCTAGATGTAGCTAAGGAACATACTAATTTCCTATGAAAACAGTGCGAATGGGGATAATACTACATTATAGTCACTAGATGGAGCTAAGGAGTATATTTATTTCACGTGAAAACAGTGCGAATGGGGATAATGCCAAATTATAGTCACTAGATGGAGCTAAGGAGTATATTTATTTCCTATGAAAACAGTGCGAATGGGGATAATGCCACATTATAGTCACTGGATGGAGCTAAGGAGTATATTTATTTCCTATGAAAACAGTGCGAATGGGGATAATGCCACATTACAGTCACTAGATGGAGCTAAGGAGTATATTTATTTCACGTGAAAACAGTGTGAATGGGCATAATGCCGCATTATAGTCACTACATGGAGCTGAGGAGTATATTTATTTCCTATGAAAACAATGTGAATGGGGATAATACAGCAATACAGTCCCTAGATGTAGCTAAGGAACATACTAATTTCCTATGAAAACAGTGCGAATGGGGATAATACTACATTATAGTCACTAGATGGAGCTAAGGAGTATATTTATTTCCTATGAAAACAGTACGAATGGGGATAATGCCACATTATAATCACTAGATGGAGCCATGGAGTATATTTATTTCACGTGAAAACAGTGCGAATGGGGATAATGCCACATTATAATCACTAGATGGAGCCATGGAGTATATTTATTTCACGTGAAAACAGTGCGAATGGGGATAATACCACATTATAGTCACTAGATGGAGCTAAGGAGTATATTTATTTGACGTGAAAATAGTGCGAATGGGGATAATGCCACATTATAGTCACTAGATGGAGCTAAGGAGTATATTTATTTCCTATGAAAACAGTGCGAATGGGGATAATACCTGCATTATACCGGTAATCACTGTTTTCTATGAAATGAGGGATTATGGGGATAATACAGCAATGCAGTCACTAGATGGAGCTAAGGAACATACTAATTTCCTATGAAAACAGTGTGAATGGGGATAATACTACAATATAGTCACTAGATGGCGCTAAGACGTATATTTATTTCCCATGAAAACAGTGTGAGTTGGATAATATTGCATTATATCCACTAGTCGGAGCTGAGGAGCATATTTATTTCCTATGAAAACAGTGTGAATGGGGATAATACCTGCATTATAATCACTGTTTCCTATGAAAACAGTGTGAATGGGGATAATACCACATTATGGTCACTAGATGGCGCTAAGAAGTGTAAATGGGGATAATACCTGCATTATAGTAACTAGATGGAGCTAAGGGGCATACTTATTACCTTTGAAAACCGCATCAATGAGAATAATACTGCATTATAGTCCCTAGATCAGGAATATGCAATTAGCGGACCTCCAGCTGTTGAATGGGGATAATACCTGCATTATAATCACTAGATGGAGCTAAGGAGTATATTTATTTCCTATGAAAGCAGTGCGAATGGGGATAATACCTGCATTATAATCACTGTTTTCTATGAAATGAGGGATTATGGGGATAATACAGCAATGCAGTCACTAGCTGGAGCTAAGGAACATACTAATTTCCTATGAAAACAGTGTGAATGGGGATAATACTACATTATAGTCACTAGATGGCGCTAAGACGCATATTTATTTCCCATCAAAACAGTGTGAGTTGGGTAATATTGCATTATGTCCACTAGTTGGAGCTGAGGAGCATATTTATTTCCTATGAAAACAGTGTGAATGGGTATATTACTGCATTATAGTCACTAGATGGATCTAAGAAGCATATTTATTTCCTATGAAAACAGTGTGAATGGGGATAATACAGCAATACAGTCACTAGATGGCACTGAGGAGCATACTTGTTTCCTATGAAAACAGTGTGAATGAGGGTAATACCGCATTATGGTCACTAGATGGCGCTAAGAAGTGTAAATGGGGATAATACCACATTATGGTCACTAGATGGCGCTAAGAAGTGCAAATGGTGATAATACCGCATTATAGTTACTAGATGGAGCTAAGGGGCATAGTTATTACCTTTGAAAACCCCATCAATGAGAATAATACTGCATTATAGTCCCTAGATGGAGCTAAGAAGCCTACATATTTCCTATGAAAACAGTGTGAATGGGGATAATACCGCATTATGGCCACTAGATGGAGCTAAGACGCTTACTTATTTCCTACGAAAAAAATTGGAATGAGGATAATGGGGATAATACTGCATTATGGCCACTAGATGGAGATGATGGGCATATTTATTTCATGTGAAAATAGTGTGAATGGGGATAATGCAGCATTACAGTCACTGGATGGAGCCAAGCCTACTTATTTCCTATGAAAACAGTTTGAATGAGGATAATGGGGATAATACTGCATTATGGCCACTAGATGGAGCTGATAAGCATATACTCCTAAAATAGTCCACATCATCTAGGGGCCGTAAGCGGAATATTTCTCCATTTACACTGTTTCCATAAGAAATGGTGGGCTCCTTCGCTCCCCATTCACAAATTCTCTACCTGCAATGAATATAGCCTAAGAACATTACATTTTGCCCCATTCACACAGATCCAATAAACATGCAGTTTCAATGGATGTGAATGATTATTTTTTATATATAAATACACCCCATAGATTTGCATTGTTGGAAGAAGCAATAAGCACAACCATTGGGCTGTGCAAAGCAAGAAGTAGAACTTGACTTTGTAATGTAGCTGTCAGGTGATTAGGAGGTGATCCTGTCATCTGATGGGCAGTACCGGCTGTCATCTGATGGGCAATACCGGCTGTCATCTGATGGGAAGTACCGGCTGTCATTTGATGGGAAGTACCGGCTGTCATCTGATGGGAAGTACCGGCTGTCATCTGATGGGCAGTACCGGCTGTCATCTGATGGGAAGTACCGGCTGTCATCTGATGGGCAGTACCGGCTGTCATCTGATGGGAAGTACCGGCTGTCATTTGATGGGAAGTACCGGCTGTCATCTGATGGGAAGTACTGGCTGTCATTTGATGGGAAGTACCGGCTGTCATCTGATGGGCAGTACCGGCTGTCATCTGATGGGAAGTACCGGCTGTCATCTGATGGGCAGTACCGGCTGTCATCTGATGGGAAGTACCGGCTGTCATCTGATGGGCAGTACCGGCTGTCATCTGATGGGAAGTACCGGCTGTCATCTGATGGGAAGTACCGGCTGTCATCTGATGGGAAGTACCGGCTGTCATCTGATGGGCAGTACCGGCTGTCATCTGATGGGCAGTACCGGCTGTCATCTGATGGGAAGTACCGGCTGTCATCTGATGGGCAGTACCGGCTGTCATCTGATGGGCAGTACCGGCTGTCATCTGATGGGCAGTACCGGCTGTCATCTGATGGGCAGTACCGGCTGTCATCTGATGGGAAGTGCCAGCTGTCATCTGATGGGCAGTACCGGCTGTCATCTGATGGGCAGTACCGGCTGTCATCTGATGGGAAGTGCCAGCTGTCATCTGATGGGGAGTACCAGCTGTCATCTGATGAGAAGTACCAACTGTAATTTGGTGGGAAGTACCAGCTGTCATCTGATGGGGAGTACCAGCTGTCATCTGATGGGCAGTACCGGCTGTCATCTGATGGGAAGTGCCAGCTGTCATCTGATGGGAAGTGCCAGCTGTCATCTGATGGGAAGTACCAGCTGTCATCTGATGAGAAGTACCAACTGTAATTTGGTGGGAAGTACCAGCTGTCATCTGATGGGAAGTACCAGCTGTCATCTGATGGGGAGTACCAGCTGTCATCTGATGGGCAGTACCAACTGTCAACCTGACTTGCCATGCTAAATTTGTTGCAGCAAATTTGTTGAGACAGGGACGCTGAGCATCACGGCCACGGCATTTGATCCGCCTCAGCTCTGTGGCTCTGCAGTTCTCTCTTCTCTACATCCATTCAAAGTCCAGAATGTGTTTATAATACTTGTCTGAGCTTTCAGAAAACAGGGGGTGTGGAGCTGAAGTTAAACTCAGTGAGGAGAGCTCAGAGCTGATTGGAGGGAAGGGACCCCCTCCCCCCCCCCCTTCACACAGTACACAGGAACAGAGCTGAGACTGCCAATCACAGGCTGTGTGCTGAGGCTCCCTCCCCAGTCACCTTTTTTTTTTCACAGTGTCAGGTAAACTTGTCAGAAGTGATTAATGCTGATAGCAGAGGAAGGAGGCAGCAGACAGAAATGACACTCAGTGCTCTGGACTGAGACAAGTACACACGATAGAGGGATATGCTTTGTTCATATTTCATGTCTGAGGTTTACAACCGCTTTAATAATTCAAAGTTAGCGTCTTCTCTACACAAGCAAAGAAGAAGTTATTTCTTTTGCTAGGTGAGCACAAAACTTTGTGATTGGTCGGGTTAGTTGATAAACTTGTTAATTATAATAAGTGCAGATTCTGAGAAAACCAGTCTTGCGCTTCGCACCCCGGCGGTCGGGGCGTTCGCGGCGGCTTTAATGATCTGCAGATTTTTAATAAATCCCGAGTCTAATTTTGCCGTGGAGTCCTCCGGGGAGCTCGCCGGGGTGTATTTACCAGCTTAGCACTTCCTTTGGTATTAAAATGAAAACTGTATGCAGTTTTTTGTATGCATCTAGTAAACATGGGTTGCGTCACATTTTGCGCGATTCCGTGCGTTGGGCAGCCCCATTGAAACGAATTGGCCGCCCAAAAAACGCGTCCCACGTGAACACGCGGGAATGTGCAAGAAATGTCGCGCGTCTGGACACACCTTATGGCATAAACAGCACAATAAAGAAAATATAAAATATATAAAACAAGCAAAATACATTCACATTAAAACTGAATTTTAGCCTAAAATATATATTTTTCCCCTGCAGCCTTAGTCCCATGACTTACCTGTCACGAAGGGTGTCCCACGAGGCTGCTGGATTCTGTCGAAATGTTCATTGCGGGGGCTGCCCTGTCCTCTTCCTGCTGCTGAACTTCCAGCGCTGTAGGGGTTAACAGCTTCATTCTCCAGGGGCTCAGCTGCACTAAAGATGATTTGATGGGGACACGCCCCCTCCTGCCCTCTCCTCCAATCAGAGAAGTTTAACGGTGTTATGGCGCTAGCTGCAGCTATAACAAATGAATTTAACGTCAAATTATTGACGTATATTCACAGTAAGGCGGTCGGCAAGTGCACATCCATGTTCACACCCATGTTCACGTCCACGCGCGCGCAGGGGCGCACGCACGTCGTAAGCACGTCGCGTGCAGGAGCGGCCCAATTATTTCAATGGGCTGGCCTACCCTCGTGAAATGCAGGGAAACAAGACCCCCGACCATTTCGTAAATCCTTTATTTTTGATCAGAGTCGTCCTTTAAGCCCCCCCCCCTCGCCGTTGTCTGGTTGCGCGTAGATACCGCGAGCGATCAGTTCCCGTATCTGTCATCTCCTTCCAAAGTTTCTCCGGTTAATTTTCTAATTAGCCGAAAGGACATCAAAAGGAGATTCATCTCGTCGCGGTGACACTAATTCGCCGACAGCCACACCCATGTTCACATCCATGCACGCGCAGGGGCGCACGCACGTCGTAAGCACGTCGCGTGCAGGAGCGGCCCGATTATTTCAATGGGCTGGCCTACCCTCGTGAAATGCAGGGAAACAAGACCCCCGACTATTTCGTAAATCCTTTATTTTTGATCAGAGTCGTCCTTTAAGCCCCCCACCCCCTCGCCGTTGTCTGGTTGCGCGTAGATACCGCGAGCGATCAGTTCCCGTATCTGTCATCTCCTTCCAAAGTTTCTCCGGTTAATTTTCTAATTAGCCGAAAGGACATCAAAAGGAGATTCATCTCGTCGTGGTGACACTAATTCGCCGACAGCCACACCCATGTTCACATCCATGCACGCGCAGGGGCGCACGTGCGTCGTAAGCACGTCGCGTGCAGGAGCGGCCCAATTATTAAAATGGCCCGGCCTACCCTCGTGAAATGCAGGGAAATAAGACCCCCCGACCATTTCGTAAAAAATTGCGGTGCACCAAACTGAATGGCTGTGCGCATTTGCTGATGCGTGGGGGGGGGGGTGCCGTTAATAATCAGTGGTACTCCTCTAATAAAGGGCAGCGCGTTTCTGTGCGTGTCGGGAAATCACGCAGTTTTCTTGCGCGTTTCCAGCATGCATAAACGTGAACCAAGCCTAACAGAAGCCTGGGCTGGCTGCGCAAAAATGAAAAGCTCTCACAGATCGGCCCCCCCTGTAAATCCTTTATTTTTGATCAGAGTCGTCCTTTAAGCCCCCCCCCTCGCCGTTGTCTGGTTGCGCGCAGATACCGCGAGCGATCAGTTCCCGTATCTGTCATCTCCTTCCAAAGTTTCTCCGGTTAATTTTCTAATTAGCTGAAAGGACATCAAAGGAGATTCATCTCGTCGCGGTGACACTAATTCGCCCGACCGCCATTGATCAACGATGGCGGCGGCTTTGAAGCGGGATCAGTCACAAATATGACACAAATTAATGTCAAGGCCTCGCAAGCAAACCTCCTGGACGCGGCTTCAGAGGCGCGATGCCGCAGAAATTGACAATCGCTGTTCTGTGGGAGATGCGAAGGTCCCTCTGCGATGCGCCGCGCCGCGTGGTGTACATTAGTCAGGGCAGCAAATGTTTCTGGGAGGGCAACGCCGGCTTTTCCCAGGACACCGTGCCAAGCGCGCCTGGTCATAGGGGAGGCTTGTTCCTTGTAATTCCCGTTAGTGCTTTCTTGGCTAATTGTTGTTACAAGGCAACGTCGGATCGGTTAGATGCGTTCACATCAGACGACGCCAATGAATAAAACATGGCGAGGAAGTCAATAGGGGGACCGTCACCTCCATTCATAATACATTCAATTAGGAAAATGAATTATCAATACCATGTTCAAGCTGCTAACAAGTGAGGGCGGCACAGTCCCACTGCTAATTATACTACATTACCAGGAAAACATTTCTTTTTTATTTCATTATTTCATTTTATTTATTTTTTATAACATTTTTTTTTTTTTATGCTTCTATATCCAAAATGGATTCTTTTTTAATAGCATAGGGGGACGATCAGATTAGGGGTCCTGTTTTGTGTTATATTGAACTGCATTAGGTTATTATTGTTCGGCAGTATGCTGACATCTAGTGGAAGTTTTGGGCCACTACAACTGGAGGGATGCTGTTTGTGTCTGTCTGTGTCCCTCCTAAGTAACTAGCACTAAACATGGGGGGGGGGGGGGGAGATGGAGGGAGGAACCAAAATTACACAGTAAACCAGTTGTAGTGGCCCAAAACTTCCACTAGATGTCAGCATACTGCCGAACAATAATAACCTAAAGCAGTTCAATATAACACAAAACAGGACCCCTAATCTGATCGTCCCCCTACGCTATTAAAAAATAATCCGTTTTGGATATAGATACATAAAAAAAAAAAAGATTAAATGTCCCATAATATTAAACAAAAACTGGACAGGGACTCTAATGCCGCGTACACGCGATCGCATGTTCCAACAACAAAATCCATGGGATTTTTTTCAGACGGATGTGGAGGGATGCTGTTTGTGTCTGTCTGTGTCCCTCCTAACTAACTAGCACTAAACATGGGGGGGAGGAGACGGAGGGAGGAGCCAAAATTACACAGTAAACCAGTTGTAGTGGCCCAAAACTTCCACTAGATGTCAGCATACTGCCGAACAATAATAACCTAATGCAGTTCAATATAACACAAAACAGGACCCCTTACGCTATTAAAAAATAATCCGTTTTGGATATAGATACATAAAAAAAAAAGATTAAATGTCCCATAATATTAAACAAAAACTGGACAGGGACTCTAATGCCGCGTACACGCGATCGCACATTCCAACAACAAAATCCATGGGATTTTTTTTTCCGACAGATGTTGGCTCAGACTTGTCTTGCGTGCACACGGTCACGCAATGTTGTCGGAAATTCCGAACGTCAAGAACGCGGTGACGTGCAAGACGTACGCCGAGCCGAGAAAACTGAAGTTCAATAGCCGGTGCGGCTCTTCTGCTTGATTCCGAGCATGCGTGGCGCGATCGGAATTTTCCAACAAGGGATTTTGTTTTCGGGAAAATTTGAGAACCGGGTCTCAAATTTTGTGCGACGGAAATTCCGATGGAGAATGTCCGACACACGGTCGTAATTTCCGACAAAAGGCTCCCATCGAACATTTTCCGTCGTAAAATCCGACCGCGTGTACGGTGCTTTAGGCTTTGATTACGCGGGCAACTGGGGGAGCGGTAAATAAAAAGCAAAAGAGCCATGGATTGATAGTCATAAGAGAAACAAATTGTTACCCCAGCTCCACTGCCAATGTAAACGTCCACGAAAACTGTGATCCGGTCCTCTAGCCAGGACGTTCAGGCCCCACAGATACGATACTTAAAGTGGTTGTAAACCCTTACAACACACTTTGACCTACAGGTAAGCCTAGATTAAGGCTTACCTGTAGGTCCGCTGTCCCCTGTAGTCCAGCGAAGCCGAGATGACGTCACTCCCGCACATGCGCACGGGAACCGATACGCACGGGAGTTCCGTCATTGAAAATGCCGCTTAGTGCGCCTGCGGTGGCTGTCTTCGGGCAAATATCTCCTAAACCTATGACGGAACTCCCGTGCGTATCGGCTCCAGTGCGCATGCACGGGAGTGACGTCATCTCGGCTTCGCCGAATGACAGCGGCGGAGCTGCGAGACCCCACCGAGAAGATGGATTCGCCGGACTACAGGGGACAGCGGTGACATCGCTGGCTCCTGTGTCAAGTAAGTGACACATAATGGACTACTATGCGTTGCGATGCGATGCGATGCATAGTAGTCCATTATGCTTTGCCTTTGCAGGGAATGAAAGAGGAAGTAAACCCATCAGAGTTTACTGCCTCTTTAAATCAGGAAGGCTGGCAACTCTTGCTTTGATGAAGGCTTCTTAGCCGAAACGCGTCAGTGTATAGCCTGTACCCATGTACCCTAATAACTAATAAAGTACTTTTATTCAAGAGCATCCGAGTTGTCAGTCTTCCTGATTTAAGCATGGTTTGACAGTCCCCCAACTGCCAATCCTCAAGTTACCTCCTTTAAAAAAAATAATATGGATTTCCATATCCAGCTGGTATATGTATCTGAATCTGCCTTTATAATAGCTTCCTGTAGTTCCCTGCATGGAGGAGAGGCATCAAGGGAAGCCAACCAGGCTGCTGTCCGTCTGACACCGGGAGCTTACTGATGGAAGGAGAGAGCAGGGTGTTAACCTAATCAGCACGATGCTGCTCCTCCACTATACAATTAGCATGGCGCCATGGTGCAGGGGTGGAAAACCTAAGCAAATAGATACCAAGTAATCCAACACTAGGGAGGTATTACAGCAACAGAGTGATGAGTTCACCAGTGTGATAATGCTCCTTCACAATCCAAATAGTGTCATGGTGCGGGGGGTGGACCAGTAATGGGATGTAAACCTAAGCAAGTAGATTCCAACTAATCCAACACTACGGACTTACTACAGGAGCAGAGTGATGACCTCATCAATGCGGTACTGCAATGTTCCTTCACTATCAAATTAGCGTAGTGCCATGGTGCAGGGGGTGGACCTCATCAGTGTGATAATGTTCCTTGTCTATGAAATTAGCATGGCGCCATGGTGCAGGGGGTGGGCCAGTAATGGGATGTAAACCCAAGAACGTAGATTCCAACGAATCCAACACAAGGGACTTACTACAGGAACAGAGTGATGACCTCATCATAGAGCTGCACCATTAATCGCTAAGAATTGAAATTGCGATCTTTTTCCCTACCGATCTTCAAAACAAGATGTCACAATTCTTTTTAAAGCGGGAGTCCACCGGGACTCCGCGTTTTTTTTTTTTTTTTAAAAGCCAGCAGCTACAAATACTGCAGCTGCTGACTTTTAAATAGTGACACTTACCTGTCCAGCGCGCCCGCGATGTCGGCACCCGAAGCCGATCGCTCGCTCGTGCCGCCGCCATCTTGGGTATGGGAATCAGGAAATGGAGCCTTTCGGCTTCATTTCCCGGTTCCCTACTGCGCATGCGCGAGCCGCGCGGCGCAATCCGGACGGTCCCCGCTGCCTCTGGGAGCTGTGTGTTTCCCAGCAGGCAGCGGGGCACTTGCTGAAGGAGGCGGGCGCTTGCGGAAAGGGGCGTAACGTACGCCCCTTTCCGCAGAGAGCTAGTCCGGAAGTGGGTGCAGTTATCTGGATTATCCAGGTAACTGCACCCCCCTCCCCCCTGAAAGGTGCCGATTGTGGCGCCGGAGGGGGGGGGATTCCGATGAGCGGAGGTCCATTTTAGGGTGGACCTCCGCTTTAACAAGTGCAGAGAGTTCTCACAGCTGGAAAAAACAAACAAACAGAAAGCCTGCCAAGTTTTATCACAACACAGTAAATAAGTAGAAACAAAGTATCTTTTCATTCTTTTATCAAAGGAAAGAACTGTGTAAATGTAGGAAGTTTAAAGTGGTTGTAAACCCTTACAACACACTTTGACCTACAGGTAAGCCTAGATTAAGGCTTACCTGTAGGTCCAAGAAATATCTCCTAAACCTATACGGTTTAGGAGATATTTGCCAAAAGACAGGCACCGCTGTCTACGGCGCATGCGCCGTAGAGCGCGGCGCGCAGGCGCACTGAGCGCGCCGCGGTCAACGGCGATATGCTGCGAGTGGCGGCTCCCGTGCGCATGCGCGGGAGTGACGTCATCACGGCTTCGCCGAATGACAGCGGCGGAGCTGCGAGACCCACCGAGAAGATGGATGCGGCGGACTACAGGGGACAGCGGTGACTTCGCTGGCTCCTGTGTCAGGTAAGTGACACATAATGGACTACTATGCGATGCGATGTGATGCGATGCATAGTAGTCCATTATGCTTTACCTTTGCAGGGAATCAAATAGGAAGTAAACCCATCAGGGTTTACTTCCTCTTTAAGAAAGCAATGTACAGCATCTGGGTGGCTCCTCCGACCATGATCTGCTTACATTACATAGAGAAGTAGAGAGCTCCAGTGATGACATAACAGGGGCTTAAAATGTTATGTAATGCAAATGTAAATTTTTTTTTTTGGTGGGGGGGTTTCTTGTTAAAAAAAAAGATATTTTTTTTGTTAAAATGCCATCATTAGCATTTTTTTTTGAGGGGGGGGGAGGCAAAATATAATCAGCTTTAATAGCGACAAGAAAAAGCATGGACGCTAAAAGGGGCAGGTACCTAGGGAAGCAGGAAAGGGGGCAGAATTGCGGTTGCTTTGGAATGTTGTCACCCTCTTCATGGGGCCCTGTAGCTCAGCAGGGCTGCATTGCTTGTTGTTAATCATTTGCCAGGTAGTCCGGATCCTGTATTTGTGACTGAAGAGCCTATGTATCCGTCTGGCTGGCGTTGCTTTCTTAAACGGGAAGAAGTTCATTATTCATGCCTTTCCGATATGAAAACACGGCTTAATTATTACAAATATGTCTAATGACTGCGAGGAGCTCAGATCCGGCCCGACCCCCCGCTGGTAAAAACCAATTCAGCATTGCCGAGTAATTTGATGAAACCTGTGTGATTCTTCATCGCCGATTAGAAACAATTATTCTTCCCCGCGTTCGCCTTCTGCATGACACACATTAGGAATGAAGGATGATGGAGCAAAGGTGCCTCCGCTCCGTAAACCCATGTATATCTCATCGCAGCCAATCAGAAGCTGTTTCTTGGTGTTGGCCAATGCAAGACAAAGTGGGCCTGGTCACCAGGGGGGGGGGGGGGGGGTTATTGTATTCTGAATTTTGGATTTTCTCTCCGCCTCATTCCATTGGCCAAGATTTTGCGAAAATCTGAGTGTGCGAATTGGAGCAATGCACAATGGCCAATCAGAAATCATCCCTCACTAATCCACTGTGCACCGAAATTCAATTAATGGAAAGCTGGGTTACTGAAGCCCCCCCTCCCCCCCACCAACCCGATGATTGGCCAGTAAACATGGTCATCACTCTGCATTCTCCTCCTGTAGTGAGTACCCAGTGTTCAAATAGTTGGAATCTACTTGCTTAGGTTTACATCTCCTTACTGGTCCACCCCCCACACCATGGCACCATGCTAACTGGATGGTGAAGATTGAAGAAGCATTTTCACGCTTATGAGGTCATCACTCGGCTCCTGTACTAAGTCCCTGGTTTTGGATAAGCTGTAATAATCTTGCTCAGGTTTATCTTCCATTATTGGTCCACCCCCTGCACCATGGCACCATATGAATAGTGAAGGAGCATCATTATCACACCAATAAGGTAGAGCTGCACGATTCTGGCTAAAATGAGAATCAAAATTTGTTTTGCTTAGAATAAAGATCTGGATTCTCTCACCATTCTCACGGTGTAACATCTTCTTTCACATTATACAAAAAAAAAAAAATGGGCTAACTTTACCGTTTAGTTTTTTTTTTAAATTGGGTTTTAAAAACCGCTGTGCAAATACAGTGTGACATAAAATATTGCAACAACCACCATTTTATTCTCTAGGGTCTCTGCTAGTTGTTGTTTTTTGTAAAATAACAAACATGTCATACTTACCTCCAGTGTTCAGCTCATCTTGCACAGAGTGGCCCCAATCCTGGTCTTCTGGGGTCCCTCCACGGCTCTCGCGGCTCCTCCCCACATCAGATAACCCCCTGGGAGAAGATCTCTCCTGGGGGGGGTTACCTTGCGGGCGCGATTCCGAGTCCAGCATTCAGCATCCATAGAGGCCAAATGCAGGACTCGGCCCCGCCCCCCACATCATTGGATTTGAATGACAGCAGCAGGAGCCAATGGCTGTGCTGCTATCAATCTATCCAATCAAGAACCGAGAACCCCAGACAGAAAGAGACTGGGGTCAAGTTCGAGGGGTTCAGGTAAGTAAAACGGGGGGGGGGGGGGGGCTGAGGGGCCGGTCACTAACAGGTGTTTTTTCACCTTAATGCATAGGGTGCATTAAGGGGAAAAAACACGAACCTTTACAACCCCTTTAGGAAAAAAAAATGTTCTTGTTAATTGTAAAAAGTTAACGTTACACCCGAACACATATAATCCCATGACATGTTGGGTATCTATTTACTCAGTGCAACCTCAACTTTTAGATTTTACCAAAAAATTGGGTAACTTATTGTGTTTTTGTGCTCCCTAACATTAAAGGGGTTGTAAAGTAAAATTTTTTATTTTTTTAAAATAACAAACATGTTATACTTACCTCCACTGTGCAGCTCGTTTTGCACAGAGTGGCCCCGAACCTGCTCTTCTGGGGTCCCTCGGCGGCTGTCTCTGCTTCCTCCCGCAGGTGCTTCTCACGTTAATGCGAGCTCCCTCGCATTTGTGAGAATCACCTGCGTGCGCGCTCCCGTGATACAGCCGGCGGCTATAGCCGCACGCTGTATCACAAGGCCCCGCCCCCCCGGCGTGCTGCGTCATTGGATGTGATTGACAGCAGCGCGAGCCAATGGCTGCGCTGCTTTCAATCCATCCACTCCAGCCAATCAGCGGCCAGGCTGAGCGGCGAAGAGGACGGCGGGGGCGAGCGCGGGATTTTCGAGGGGTCAGGTAAGTAAAACGGGGGGACTGGGGGCGCCGGCAGTGTCAGATGTTTATTCACCTTAATGCATAGAATGCATTAAGGTGAAAAAACATTTACCTTTACAACCCCTTTAAATATTAATTATTATATTTTATTGTTTGTTTTTTTTTACTGAAATTTTGTGTTTACTAGACCTTTGCGTTAATATCGTGTGACATAAAAAATTGGAACTACCACTACCGCAAATATAAAATGTTTTTTATGTAATCTTTAGGTTTAAAATTATTTTTTAAATGTGTGTAAAAAAAAACGCAAAAACGGTTCTGGCTGTGAAAGCCCTTGTACACACCATCAGAGATTCCGACAGAATGTGTCCGATCGGAGCGTTTTGTCGTATATTCCGACTGTGTGTGGTCTGCATCGGACTGTTTCCGTCGGACCAAATTTTCCAACTTGCCAGAAATATTTTCCGACAAAATGCTCCGATCAGACATACTCCGATCGTGTGTAGAGAATTCCGATCGGACAAAGTGCCACGCATGCTCAGATCAAATTCCTACACCAAAGCTATTGGCTACTAGCCTGAACGTAGTCCCATGGTAACGAAATTACGTCATCACGTTCTGAAAGATCGGATTTTCCGACAACTTTGTCCGACCGTGTGTATGCAACAGTTTCAGACAAGATCCGTCGGACAAAATCCGACAGATTTGGTTGTCGGAATCTCCGACTGTGTGTACAGGGGCAAAGAGTTAAAGGATGAGTTCACCTTTAGGAACAGGTTACATGTTTCACCCTTAAGCTTTGTTAATGAAAAAAAAACAAGAAACTGGCTCCTAACTCAGGCTTTTTTTCAGTGGGAATACAGGGGAACGCAGTTCCGCCACCTTCCCCACTGACTGTATGTAATGGCAAGAGGTGCTGGGGTGTGCTGCAGAGTCTACTGATGCTCACTGCTAGGGGATCTGTTCTAGCTGGAGGGGATCTGTTTTTGCAGGTTGAGTCTATTGTTGCTGAGGAAGTCTATTGTTGCTGGTGGGGGACCTATTGTTGGTTGGGGGTGAGTCTTATATTGCTGGAGGGGGGGTGAGTTGTTGCTGGGAGAGATCTACTGTTGAAGGAGGGGTCTATTGTTTCTGGCTGTGGGGAGATCTGTTGTTGCTACCAGGAGTCTATTGTTGCTAGTGGGGGACCTATTGTTGGTGGGGGTGGGTCTTATATTGCTGGGGGGGGTTAGTTGTTTCATAAGTTCATAGTTTCATAGTTGAGTAAGGTTGAATAAAGACACCAGTCCATCCAGTTCAACCTGAGTGAGTGTCTATAATTGTCCTTATCCCTGTACATTGTACACTCACATTGGTCCCTACTCTCAAGGAGCCCACAATCCAAGGTCCCCATTTATATACTAGGGACAATTTTGGACAGAAGCCAATTAACCTACCTGCATGTCTTCGGATTGTCCCAGTTGTTGCTGGGAGAGATCTACTGTTGAAGAAGGGGTCTATTGTTGCTGGCTTTGGGGAGATCTGTTGTTGCTGCCGGGAGTCTATTGTTGCTAGTGGGGGACCTATTGTTGGTTGGGGTGGGTCTTATATTGCTGGGGGGGGGGGGGGGGTCAGTTGTTTCATAGTTTCATAGTTAGTGAGGTTGAATAAAGACACCAGTCCATCCAGTTCAACCTGAGTGAGTGTCTAGAATTGTCCCTATCCCTGTACATTGCACACTCACATCGGTCCCTACCCTCAAGGAGCCCACAATCCAAGGTCCCCATTCATATACTAGGGGCCAATTTTGGACAGAAGCCAATTAACCTACCAGCATGTCTTTGGATTGTCCCAGTTGTTGCTGGGAGAGATCTACTGTTGTAGGAGGGGTCTATTGTTGCTGGCTGTGGGGAGATCTGTTGCTGCTGCCGGGAGTCTATTGTTGCTTGTGAGGGACCTAATGTTGGTTGGGGGTGGGTCTTATATTGCTGGTGGGGGGGGGGGTCAGTTTATTGCTGGGAGAGATCTACTGTTGAAGGAGGGGTCTATTGTTTCTGGCTGTGGGGAGATCAGTTGTTGCTGCCGGGAGCCTATTGTTGCTGGAGAGGTGGATTTTGTGGCAGGTGGTCCATTGTTGTCATGGGATCTATTGTTGCTGGTGGGAGCTCTATTGTTACTGGCTGCAAGGGATCTATTTTACTGCTTTTCTTGTTATAATTATAAAATTCCTTACAAATTATTTAGCACCACAAAATGATACTTGGTTCTGTAGGGCAATACTGGGAGGTGGGTAGGGGGTGGAACCAAGGAACGGTGCCCGGAGGTGGGTAGGGGGTGGAACCAAGGAACGGTGCCCGGAGGTGGGTAGAGGGTGGAACCAAGGAACGGTGCCCGGAGGTGGGTAGGGGGTGGAACCAAGGAATGGTGCCCGGAGGTGGGTAGGGGGTGGAACCAAGGAAGGGTGCCCGGAGGTGGGTAGGGGGTGGAACCAAGGAAGGGTGCCCGGAGGTGGGTAGGGGGTGGAACCAAGGAAGGGTGCCCGGAGGTGGGTAGGGGGTGGAACCAAGGAAGGGTGCCCGGAGGTGGGTAGGGGGTGGAACCAAGGAACGGTGCCCGGAGGTGGGTAGGGGGTGGAACCAAGGAACGGTGCCCGGAGGTGGGTAGGGGGTGGAACCAAGGAATGGTGCCCGGAGGTGGGTAGGGGGTGGAACCAAGGAACGGTGCCCGGAGGTGGGTAGGGGGTGGAACCAAGGAACGGTGCCCGGAGGTGGGTAGGGGGTGGAACCAAGGAACGGTGCCCGGAGGTGGGTAGGGGGTGAAACCAAGGAACGGTGCCCGGAGGTGGGTAGCGGGTGGAACCAAGGAACGGTGCCCGGAGGTGGGTAGGAGGTGGAACCAAGGAACGGTGCCCGGAGGTGGGTAGGGGCGGAAAAAAGGAGTGACTTAGGCAGGGGGGGTTCCTGCACCTATTCTCTGAGAAAAAAAGCCCTGCTCCTAACTTTTTTAGCTCCTAAATTCAACGCAAATTTTGTCAAGCCCTGCTCTACATTATCCAAGACCACCCATTTTCAGGAGAAGACCAAAGAGAAGAGGAGTCGGTGTGCCACATCTGGAAAAGGTTAGTAAAAAAGCATCCCAGAGACCTAAAGGGAAGCAGGGGGTCACTGGAGGGGGGGGTAGAAAAATTGGGCCTGAAAGCTAATATAACAATTTAGTAACTATGAAGAACCAAAAATCGATTTCTTTCTTAATTTTAGCGCGGCAAAGATTGGCCTTCAAGCAAGATGGCACTCATCCCAACAACGTTATCCTCCTTCGTTCTTTCTAAGATTTCAGATCAACTTTACGATTCCCCGGCAAGAAAAAAAAAAAAAGACGACTCCTGCTGCGCAAGCGAAGAAATGACAGATGGCGTTGGTCGCTCTGTTCCTCGCTGTGACAAAGCGCCAAGCAAAAGGCATTTAAAATCTATTCATCTGATTTCCAATAAAGTTTAACACGCGCCGCAGAATAATCCCAATGCCGTCACCGGGGTCCATAAAGGCAGACATGCAAATAGGCCGCCTTCCTCTCTCTCTCTCCCCGCCGCTCGGCGTTTCCCCTATTAAACAGACAGTGCGCACAAATATAATTTCCTAGGACATAAACCGAGCGTCCGTATCCTGACTTATTGCATTTTATATAGGCGATGTAAAATATTAAAGCTTCGATTTTCTTTGTGGAGTTGCCACAGTAAAAAGTAATAGATTTTCCTTGTATACATATGACAACAAGCAAGTACATTTTACACGGGAACACAAAATCCGTTGGAGCCGTTATTGGCCGCCCTAACTCAAGGCATTATTGCTAAGATGCTGTAGAGTTGAGGGAAAAAAAAGAAAAAAGAAACATAAAGTTTATGGGAAAGTACGGGGGGGGGAAAGAAAATAAATAAATTTAAAGTTTAAGGGCAAGTGTTGGGTGAACTTTGAGAATTAAAGTAAAAAAGTAACAAACACAAACTGCTTGTACTGAACCAATGAACTTGGCATATAATGTCCATCCGGGCCAAATATCACCTACCTGGCTGGAGGCAAAAATAACAAGTCCAAAAACCCCTGCAGGACTCAGAGAGGCATGGGTGATAAATGTTCAGTACACTTCTGGAAGAAAGTTCTGATGGTGGCTTGACTGCGAGCTGCTCCGGTGAGGATGTCACCTGCAGAAGTAGGCTCTGCAGGGGCAAGAAACAATCAGCAGACTGGTAGTGTCATCCAAGACAAGGCTGAGGTTGGCACCTGTGGAGTCAGACTACAATGGAAAGCCAAAGTCAGATTTAGGGTTGAGCTTTGGTGTGGGCTTGGGTTTGGTCAGAAAGTAGAAGTTAACTGGATCAATAAGCTACAGGTGAGAGATTCTACGCCCCACATCTGCATGTATATAAAGGGCTGGGGATGCTTGTAACATCATAGACCTACCTGGCTGGAGGGCAAAATAAAAAGAGAGCTTCTCTTATACCACTGGTCCAAAAAACCCCGCAATGAAGGGCTCAGAGTGGTATGGGTGAAACATTTCCAGTTCACTTCTGGAAAAAGGTTCTGGTTGTGGCTTGACTATGAGCTGCTCTTGAAACGGATGAGGATGTCACCTGCAGAAGTAGGCTCTGCAGGGGCAAGAAACAAGCAGCAGACTGGTAGTGTCATCCAAGGCAAGGCTGAGGTTGGCACCTGTGGAGTCAGACTACAATGGAAAGCCAAAGTCAGGTTTAGGCTTGAGCTTTGGTGTGGGCTTGGGTTTGGTCAGAAAGTAGAAGTTAACTGGACCAATAAGCTACAGGTGAGAGATTCTACACCCCACATCTGCATGTATATAAAGGGCTGGGGATACTTGTAACATCATAGACATGCCTGGCTGGAGGGCAAAATAACAAGAGAGCTTCCCTTATACCACTGGCCCAAAAACCCCTGCAATGAAGGGCTCAGAGTGGTATGGGTGAAATATTTCCAGTTCACTTCTGGAAAAAGGTTCTGGTTGTGGCTTGACTATGAACTGCTCTTGAAACGGGTGAGGATTTCACCTGCAGAAGTAGGCTCTGCAGGGGCAAGAAACAAGCAAAAGACTGGACGTGTCATCCAAGGCAAGGCTGAGGTTGGCACCTGTGGTGTTAGACTGTAATGGCAAGCCAAAGTCAGGTTTAGGCTTGAGCTTTGGTTTGGGCTTGGGTTTGGTCAGAAAGTAGAAATTAACTGGACTGATGAGCTACAGGTGAGAAATTCTACGCTCCACATCTGCATGTATATAAAGGGCTGGGGATGCTTGTAACATCATAGACATGCCTGGCTGGAGGGCAAAATAACAAGAGAGCTTCTCTTATACCACTGGTCCAAAAACCCCTGCAATGAAGGGCTCAGAGTGGTATGGGTGAAACATTTGGAAGAAGGTTCTGGTTGTGGCTTGACTATGGGCTGCTCTTGAAACGGATGAGGATTTCACCTGCAGAAGTAGGTACCACAGGGGCAAGAAGTAAGGAGCAGACTAGTAGTGTCATCCAAGACAAGGCTGAGGTTGGCTCCTGTGGAGTCAGACTCTAATGTCAAGCAATAGTCAGGTATAGGGATGAGCTTGGGTTTTTGGCTTGGGTTTGGTCAGAATCTAGAAGTTAGTTGGGCCAATGAGCTGCACATGGGATATTCCATCCCCAACATCTGAATGCATCCAAAGGGGTGGGGATGCTTCTGACACCTGCATAAGTAGGCACCTCAGGGGCAAGAAGCCAGCAACAGACTGGTAGTGTCCTCCAAGACAAGGCTGAAGTTAGCACTTGTGAAGTTAGACAATAATGGTGAGCCATAATCAGGAGTAGGGTTCAGCTTGGGTTTTGTCAGAACCTAGAAGTTAGTTGGGTCAATGAGCTGCACGTGGGAGATTCTATCCCCAACATCTGCATGTATAATAAGGGCTGGGGATGCTTGGGACATCATAGACCTACCTGGTTGGAGGCCCAAATGACTAGAGAGCTTCCCTCATACCTTTAAAAACCCCTGCAGGTCTCAGAGTGGCATGGGTGATAAATGTCCACTCTACTTCTGGAAGAAGGTTCTAAAGGTGGCTTGACTGTGAGCTGCACTTGAAAGCAATGAGGATGTCACCTGCAGAAGTAGGCACTGCAGGGGTAAGAAGCAAGCAACAGACTGGAAGTGTCATCCAAGGTGTGGCTGAAGTTGGTACCTGAGGAGTCTGTCAGTAATGGTGAGCCATAGTCAGAAACAGGGATTAGCTTGGTTTTTATCAGAACCCAGAAGTTAGATGTCATTGCTGGGTCAATGAACTGCAGGTGGGAGATTCCACGCCCCACATTTGCATGTATACAAAGGGGTAGAAATGCTTGTGACATCATAGACATCATAATATGGCCACATGGCCATATTAGGTCAATGACATTAAATCAAAAATGGCCATATGCCTATATTAGGTCAATAATGTCACAAGCATCCCTGCCTCTTTGAGTATATCGGCTGTGGGGTGGGGAATCCCACTTCAGTGACATCACTGTCCTAACATGGGCACATAGTCACGTAAGGTCAATGACATTCTGGGGATGAGAATCTCCCGTCCACAGCTCAATGGCCCAGCATTGACAACTAACTCCTAGGCGAACTTGGGCTTGGGCAAAATCCAAGCCCATACTCAAGCTCATCACTAGTCAAGAACTAGCCAAGTCATCAATGGCAAGGCAAAATAACGTCCAAGACAGACCTGCCCCTGAGCTGACATCATCAAAGCACCTTGCACTTACATTGTAACGATGCAGAAAGTGGCACTGATATCATCAGGTCAGCAATGCTATCTTCCTCATTGAGGCCCACCTAGTTTGGCTCAAACCCAAGCTCACACTTAAGCTCATCATTGGTCAGGAACTAGCCAAGTCAGTAAGGGGAAGGCAAGACAAAGTAACGTCTAAGACAGACCCGCCCTTGAGGGGCCATTCTCAAACCACCCCACACTCACAGTGCAATAAAGTGGCACTGATATCATCAGGTCAGCACTGCTATCTGCATCATTGAGGCCCACCCAGTTTGGCCCGAACTGAAGCTTACACTCAAGCTCATCATTGGTCAGGAACTAACCAAGTCAGCAAGGGGAAGGCAAGGCAAAGTAACGTCTAAGACAGACCCGCCCTTGAGGGGCCATTCTCAAACCACCCCACACTCATCATGTTGGCACTGTTATCTGCATCATCAAGGCCCACCCAACACCGCAGAAGAGGTGCAGAAGAGAGGACCCTACATGTCGTAGGACTTCTGCAAACTACTGGGTGAGGGAAGGGGGTGTCAGGAAGGAAGAATGGACATAGTTAGGCTTTAAAGTAAATGTTTCTAGTGAGTAATAATGGAGGCTGCCATGATTGCCTCTGTTTGAAAATGCTAATTGACTGGCTAGGGCAGGAAGCAAGGATAGACCGGGGACAAGTCTTAGATCTGATTACAGTCATCAATGGGATGGCAAGGCAGAATAATGTCCAAGACAGACCTGCCCCCGAGGGGCCATCCTCAAAGCACCCTGCACTCACAGTTTAATGATGCAGAAAGTGGCACTGATATCATCAGGTCAGCACTGCTATCTACATCACTAAGGCCCACCCAGTTTGGCCCGAACCCAAGCTCACTCAAGCTCATCATTGGTCAGGAACTAGCCAGGTCAGTAAGGGGAAAGCAAGGCAAAGTAATGTCTAAGACAAACCCGCCCTTGAGGGGCCATTCTAAAACCACCCCACACTCATCATGTTGGCACTTTTATCGGCATCATCAAGGCCCACCCAATACCGGAGAAGAGGTGGAGAAGAAGAGGACCCTACATGTCGTAGGACTTCTGCAAACTACTGGGTGAGGGAAGGGGGTGTCAGGAAGGAAGAACGGACAGCGTTAGGCTTTAAAAAAAAATGTTTCTAGTGAGTAATAGTGGAGGCTGCCATGATTGCCTCTGTTTGAAAATGCTAATTGACTGGCTAGGGCAGGAAGCTAGGATAGACCGGGAACAAGTCTTAGCCCTTGTACACACGGTCGGAGATTCCGACGAAATGTGTCCTATTCGACCGTTTTGTTGGATAATCCGACTGTGTGTGGTCTCCATCTTACTGTTTCCATCGGGGTATCCGATGGACCAAGTTTTCCAACTTGTCTGTAAAATTTTCCGACAAAATGCTCCGATCGGAACATACTCCGATCATGTGTAGCCTACTCCGACGGACAAAGTGGCACGCATGCTCAGATCAGATTCCTAGACCAAAGCTGTTGGCTACTAGCCTGAACGTAGTCCCGTCGTAACGAAATAACGTCATCACGTTACGTACGATCGGATTTTCCGACAACTTTGTCCGACCGTGTGTATGCAACAGTTTCGGACAAAATCCAACGGATTTGGTTGTTGAAATCTCCGACCGTGTGTACAGGGGCTAAGATCTGATTACAGTCACATTCCCAGGTGACACCGGTGTGAATGTGGGATATGATTGCCTTTTTAGAGATATATCCACCGTCCTATCCATGTCTGCTCACAGGCATGTACTGGCCATCGGGACTACAGGGAGTTTCCCGGTGGGCCGATGGCTCTGTGGGCTGGTTTCAGTGACAGCCCATCAAAGTAATGGCTTGCACGGCTTGCCCTTAACTTCACGCAGTGATGTGAGAAGGATGAGAGAAATGCAGAGGAGAATAAGTGAAATAATAAAAGAGGTTAGTGAGGACTCCTTATGTTATGCTACTTATGTTTTTTTGCTCAATTGCGTATAGTTTATATACTGTTTTGTGCTTGTTTGCAAAATTAAAGTGGGCCGGTCTGGATGAAGTCCAGGGCCAAATTTTGGTCCCAGTCCAGCACTGTCTGCTCTTGAAGTTGGTTGGGGGGGAGGGAGCAATAACTTATTCGCAGTCCAAAGATATTGTAAAATAAATAAATAAATAAAAGTGTCCTGTTTTCATTAACTGCTGTAACTTTATCCAAACTTTAAATTCCAATGGTCTGCAATCAATGTCGGCTCCAGTTGCAGTTAAATACCAAAGTACGGGTTTTAGCAGACAACAATGTGATTTGTGAGTCCTGTAGAAATGTCGGTAAGAATTATTATAATGCGGCAGGTGAAAAGACAGCGAACCTGCAGTGTCTTGTTAGGGGATTAGAGCCTAATCTCCCTTCTGTGTGTACATAACTCAATAAACTGATCGCTATCCTCTCAGGACACCAAACCAGCCGCATCAATATCTAATAGGACAATAACCTAATGAAGCTCAGCCCAATCTGATTTGTATTGGATTCTGGACAACAGGTCAGAGATTAGTCCATTTATCACTACGCATCTCCGAAAATCCACAAACTGCTCCGGATAAGCGGCGGGGAGACGCGATACAAGGTATCAAGCCCATGTACGGGGATACAATATTGTGTCGTCTTCTCAATGCACAGAAATGCGGCCTGGATTTTTTATTTTTTTTTTCAATCTGCATGAGGAAGAAATCAAGGGGTGTATTAATAAAAAATAAAAAAATTCTCCAGCATGGGAAAAACATATATGGAGAGGAAAAAAATAGGGAAAGGGGCCTATGCGTGGAACACTCAAACCACGGACCAGCCAAACATCCCCCAGTGAAGTAAAGGACTGTCTTGATACCCAGAAAATATAGCAAATATAATTAAAATAATTTTTATTTAGACAAAAAGTATATATAAAGATTGAAAGCATTCGTTGACACACAGCATAGTTACATCACACAATCGTGTATTTAGATAGTATGATTAGTATCCAAGTTCGACGTTTGTTCAACTAGTTTCGCGACTGTTTGTCGCTTCTTCAGGAAAGTCTTGGTACTATCTACAATTAAACATATAGCGTCAACATTGATAATAAAAATGTACAAAACATATATCAAAATCCATAATATGCAGTGTATTAATTAACCATAGACGTTACAGAGCGAGTGGCTCACCGCTGTGGGATACCGTGTTGCGGGCAAAAATTGGAGCACGGGTGGTCCCTACCCACTGGGCTTAACCACCCTTGGGGCGGGCACGGGAGGTTTAGATAGAGCCGGCTAAGAAAAAAGAAAAGAAAGAAAAGTAACACCGATACCATCGGTCTTGGGTATTCTCACATTATTGTGGCATTAGTATTTTTAAACCCAGTAGCATTATCTACATACCAGTGTATTTATCAGCAATTATCATACGGTCCACATTGAAAATGGCTGCAGAAATCGCAGATAATCCCTAGAGGTACGGCTAGGTATGGTGACTACATAGGGTTAATTCCCTGTCATCAGTACCCAGTTCCAGAGACACAGGAGGCCTTTGTTTTGTTCAAGCCAGTGGTGTTAGTCCTGGTAAAGCAAGTGTATAATATGTTAGACCCCCCCCCAAAAAGGAAGAGAGATCAATGGAGGCCAAATCTGTAAAGGATAATTACCGGGAAATTGATCACCGTCTGCTGCGCCAACCATCTATGTGGAGAAGCCGCTCTAGCAGGGGGCCATGATGGCTCCCTTTTTAACCGCCGAGTGATGACGCCGCCGGGTCCGCCGCTCCATGTGCGCATGCGCCACTGTGTGGCGGCGCGCACAAGCCTCTGATCACCATGGAAATCTCCACGTGATCAGCCACTAACAGACCAAGCCCTCTCCTGAACAGGGGAGGAGTCCAGGTCTGCTGGAGCCCCTTTCCCTATTCTTTTCCTATACCAAATATATGAGGATGAGGATACCGTATATATATTTTTACTATTTCTTGTTAATTTAGGCAGGTGCTGCACACCCCAAGTAGTGTTATGTGGGAAAGTTCCCCCAGAGGGTTTTTTGAGCAGCAAGGTAAATGAATAGTAAATGGATTTATAAAAATCCGTTCTTTATTAAAAAAAAAATTTGCATACAATGTTTCCATAATAGTTAAAATATGAGCTCGGGCAGGGACATGCCCGTTCCAAGTACAGAAAATGCAAACACATTATACACAACATTACATGACAGAATGTTAAATGTATAACTAAGACTGACGCGTTTCGAACCCATGCGATCAGGGTCTTCTTCAGAGGATAGGTTTGCTGCAAAGAGATTGCATATCGAGTTGAAAAATGCATAAACAATTGTATACACAGTGTAGCCATCTCACATAGTTACCAATGCATATGGAAGGGACCGCCCAACCAGAATTTTCTTATAAACTGTCAGATAATCCCAGATAATTCCAGGTCAGGCAGTACCCCAGGGGCAGATGACACTTCGCTAATGACATTCTAACCAGTGATCTTTGATAACAGGCATACTGGCCATAGATCCTCTATATGAAACCTACTTTTGACTACAATGTTATATCTGGGATAGTGTTTTCACCATCTAACTAGCAAGGTAAAATTAAGCTTTCAGTCGTCTAACTGTCACATATGCAACATGAACATATATTCATTTTCACTTCTCCCATTTCTTCTTGCATACCTTTACCCACCCACACTATCTCCCACATTTTTGTTTCATCCTGAAGCAGGCATGGACAGAGAAAGTTCTGTCCTAGTGCTGGGGCAAGTACATCATCGGTTGATAGGATGCCGATGGTCCGAGTAATCAATGGTCCTGAAGAATGACAGCAGGAGGAACCTGACCCTAGCCGGGATCCAGAAGCAATCCTGCTGGACTTGGCCCCTGGGCTGTAGTTTGGAGACCCCTGATCTAGGTCATGGTATCTTGGCCCCTGGGCTGTAGTTTGGAGACCCCTGATCTAGGTCATGGTATCTTGGCCCCTGGGCTGTAGGTTGGAGAGCCCTGATCTAGGTCATGGTATCTTGGCCCCTGGGCTGTAGTTTGGAGACTTCTGATCTAGGTCATGGCATCTTGGCCCCTGGGCTGTAGGTTGGCGACCCCTGATCTAGGTCATGGTATCTTGGCCTCTGGGCTGTAGTTTGGAGACCCCTGATCTAGGTCATGGTATTTTGGACCCTGAGCTGTAGGTTGGTGACCCCTGATCTAGGTCATGGTATCTTGGCCCCTGGGCTGTAGGTTGGCGACCCCTGATCTAGGTCATGGTATCTTGGCCCCTGGGCTGTAGTTTGGAGACTCCTAATCTAGGTCATGGTATCTTGGCCCCTGGGCTGTAGGTTGGAGACCCCTGATCTAGGTCATGGTATCTTGGCCCCTGGGCTGTAGGTTGGAGACCCCTGATCTAGGTCATGGTATCTTAGCCCCTGGGCTGTAGTTTGGAGACCCCTGCTCTAGGTCATGGTATCTTGGCCCCTGGGCTGTAGGTTGGAGACCCCTGATCTAGGTCATGGTATCTTGGCCCCTGGGCTGCAGTTTGGAGACCCCTGATCTAGGTCATGGTATCTTGCCCCCTGGGCTGTAGTTTGGAGACCCCTGATCTAGGTCATGGTATCTTGGCCCCTGGGCTGTAGTTTGGAGACCCCTGATCTAGGTCATGGTATCTTGGCCCCTGGGCTGTAGGTTGGAGAGCCCTGATCTAGGCCATGGTATCTTGGCCCCTGGGCTGTAGTTTGGAGACTTCTGATCTAGGTCATGGTATCTTGGCCCCTGGGCTGTAGGTTGGCGACCCCTGATCTAGGTCATGGTATCTTGGCCTCTGGGCTGTAGTTTGGAGACCCCTGATCTAGGTCATGGTATTTTGGACCCTGGGCTGTAGGTTGGAGACCCCTGATCTAGGTCATGGTATCTTGGCCCCTGGGCTGTAGGTTGGCAACCCCTGATCTTGGTCATGGTATCTTGGCCCCTGAGCTGTAGGTTGGTGACCCCTGATCTAGGTCATGGTATCTTGGCCCCTGGGCTGTAGGTTAGAGAGCCCTGATCTAGATCATGATATCGGTGTTGGGACAAGGTCATCCAGTACCCAGGGCAAAGATGCCAAACTGTGTCAGTAACTTTGCATGGTTTGCTTACCAATCACACCCCCCCCCCCCCCCCCCGACCTGCAATTTCTGCTGCCAGGGTAGAGAGGAGCTGGCTGGGCATTTTGGATAACAGATGAAATATGCGGGCATTTTACAACGATACAGATTAAAAATCACAGAAGAAATTAGATAGAAGTATCTCTCCAGAGGAGGAAGATAATTAGATATATATTATTCAGTTTCTGTTTTAGGTGTGTGCAAATATTTGGAACATTCATTTTAATGAACAAAATAAAAGTACATTTTTAGAGTCGCATGGGTTAGATGCGTAGAGAAGCGAAACGCATCCCTTCCACAGCTGTGTAATAATATAATTCATCTTACACAAGGCACCGTTGGTGGGATACAATAAAAAAAAAAAAAAAAGTGAAAAAAAAAATGGAACAAAATAAAACTGTTTCATTTAGTTTTGTCATGGAGTCCTACAAGCTGCAAACATCTCATTCTTGTTTCCCACAAATGCTTTATGTCTTTTAGGACCCTAGCAATGACTTTGGTTAGGTATTGGAAGAGCGCCCAACTATAGAAGGTGCAGGGGCTCTGCCCCCCCCCCCCCCCAAAGCTACTCATCAAAAAAGTAAAAAAATGTTTTTTTTTAAATTTCCCTTTAAGTGTGTGCGGAGGCGGTGCTTGGGGGGGGGGGGCGTGGTGCCGGACACAGAGGTACTATGGGAAGCATTATGTTATCGCAATCATGTGATTGCGGGCAAGCAAATCTATAGGCTAGCATTTAGACTGCCCATGGAGAGCAAAGCCCTGCGCTCTCCGCACTCCCACTCTGGCATTATGTGTCCTGTGGTGGTTAATTGGTTAATGATTGGCAGGTCCGTAGGACATTAGGCGGTGCTTTTATCGGACCCTCCAATCACTTCTGTTTTTTTTTTTGAGTGATTCGTCCCGGCTGGTCCGATGGAACACGAGGCATGAGCAGAGGAGTCAGCCCAGTCAGGCCGGTCAAGTTCCTCCACCCCAAACTCGCTCATCCATGTCTTTATGGACCTTGCTTTGTGCACTGGTGCACAGTCATGTTGGAACAGAAAGGGGCCGTCCCCCAAACTGTTCCCACAAAGTTGGGAGCATGAAATTGTCCTAAGTGTCATGGTATGCTGACGCCTTAAAGGGGTTGTAAACTCTTGTCTTTTCTCACCTTAAAGGGGTTGTAAAGGTTAGTTTTCTATTTTCCAAATAGGTTCCTTTAAGCTAGTGCATTGTTGGTTCACTTACCTTTTCCTTCGATTTCCCTTCTAAATGTTTTTTTTCTATGTTTTCTTTGTCTGAATTTCTCACTTCCTGTTCCTCCTCGGTAAGCTGTTCTGGCTGACTAAACACCGCTCGGATGATGTTGTGAAGTTTACTGAGGAGAAACAGGAAGTGAGAAATTCAGACAAAGAAAAAAAACATTTAGAAGGGAAATTGAAGGAAAAGGTAAGTGAACCAACAATGCACTAGCTTAAAGGAACCTATTTAGAAAATAAAAAACGAAGCTTTACAACCCCTTTAATGCATCCTATGCATTAAGGTGAAAAAAACTTCTGACACTGATCAGCCCCCCCCCCCCCCCCCCCGTTTTACCCGAGCCCGTTCGTTTCCTATGGACCTTGCTTTGTGCACTGGTCCAAATTATTTGGTGGAGGGGGATTATTATGTGGGGTGTTTTTTCAGGGGTTGGGCTTGGCCCCTTAATTCCAGTTTAAATTCTTAATGGATGCATTAAGGTGAAAAAAACACGAGGATTTGCAACCCCATTAAAGTGGTTGTAAACCCTTACAAACCACTTTGACCTACAGGTAAGCCTAGATTAAGGCTTACCTGTAGGTCCAAGAAATATCTCCTAAACCTACACGGTTTAGGAGATATTTGCCCGAAGACAGCCACCGCTAACCACGGCGCATGCGCCATAGACAGCGGCGCGCAGGCGCACTGAGCGGGGCATCGTCGATGACGGCAATGCCGCGAGTCTCGGCTCCCGTGCGCACGCGCGGGAGTGACGTCATCACAGCGAATCACAGCGCCGGAGCAGCGAGACCCACGGAGACCCACCAAGAAGATGGACACTCGGAACTACAGGGGACAGTGGTGACTTCGCTGGCTCCTGTGTCAGGTAACTGACACATAATGGACTACTATGCGATGCGATGCGATGCGATGCGATGCATAGTAGTCCATTATGCTTTGCCTTTACAGGGAATGAAAGAGGAAGTAAACTCATCAGGGTTTACTTCCTCTTTAAGGCGTCAGCATACCAAGACATTTTGGACAATTTGATGTTCCCAACATTGTGGGAACAGTTTGGGGGACGGCCCCTTCCTGTTCAAACATGACTGCCCACCAGTGCACAAAGCAAGGTCCATAAAGACATGGAGGAGCGAGTTTGGGGTGGAGGAACTTGAGTCCTGACCTCAACCCGATAGAAAACCTTTGGGATGAATTAGAGCGGAGACTGCAAGCCAGGCCTTCTCATCCATCATCAGTGCCTGACCTGACAAATGCGCTTCTGGAAGAATGGTCAAACATTCCCATAGACACCCTCCTAAACCTTGTGGACGGCCTTCCCAGAAGAGTTGAAGCTGTTAGAGCTCCAAAGGGCGGAGCCAACTCAATATTGAACCGTACAGACTAAGACTGGGATGGCATTAAAGTTCATGTGCATGGAAAGTCAGGCGTCACAATACTTTTGACAATATAGTGTAGGACCGGCTCACCTGAACATATAACTCAATCTACTACACATTCGCTTGTTTCATTGTTTTCATTTCTCAAGAAGATACTGTACATCCAGAAACACTATATTGTCAAAAGTATTGTGACGCCTGACGCACACATACACACAGCTATAGTTAACGCTTTGCAGCTACTGAAGACAAGTCAACCTTTAAAAACTCATTTCACACCCGATGCCGAAAGCCTCTTTCCGGTCTGTAATTCCACTAAAACCTTTCCATTTTCTAATCTGCAATTTAGCCGATGATGACTTCATGTCGGAGATACTTTGTTGTGTTTTTACAAGGAGCAGTGAAGGAAAACAAAGCATAAAAAAAAAAATATATATATATATATATATATAAAAACCACGGATAAGTGAGAGAAGAAATTGCTCGTTATGTCCTGATTTCCTCTAAGCTCCTAAACGTTGGGCCATTATGGAGCAGCTCCTGAACGCTTCTTATAGCGCATTGGAGGATTTTGTTCACTCAGCATGTCACCATCGATCAGCGGCGAAGACTTCTACATGAGTCGCCGCACTTTCACCGCATGAAAAAACTGCTCACTTGGAAAAGCACAATTCTGAATCCTCATTAGACTTTTATTCCCAATGATTTGCTTTTTATGGTTTTTTTTTTATTTTTTTATGCACATGATGCAGATGTTGTATCAAGAATATGCAAGTCAGTCATAAAAATATGGAACAAAAACATTTTAAAATGGAAAAAAAACATAGTAAAATAAATACTAGAGGAAAGACGGGAGGGTTTCGATGGAGGGACATTAGAATTGTCACTGTTTAATTGGAGGATGAAGCTACTGTGTAATTCAGATGACTTAATAACAAATAATATTAATAATAATGTAGAAAAATGAATAATTAATAATAATAATATGGAATTATTATTATATAAATAATACATAGATATGATAAAAGATGGAAGGTTTTGATGGAGGAATACCAGATTTATACCTTTTTAATTGGAGGATGAAGCAAATGTGTAATTCAGATGACTTAATAACAAATAATATTAATACTAATGTAGAAAAATTTATAATAAATAATAATAATCATAATAATACAAACCAGCATCAGGGTATATCAACCCTGATGATAAACTTCTCTTATTTGGTCCTTGTTGGTCTGTTAAAGTTCAACTCACAAACTTTAATTTAAATAAACAGCCCAAAGGATGCCGCCTGGGCACCACCTCTTGTCGGCGGCGGGGGGCCTGCTTTGGGCTGCAGGAATCTGAGTCCTTGGGGGGGGGGGTTTAGTGCACTGCACTGACACCCTCCCACCACCAGTAGGCACCCGCTCCCCAGCAATACCACTCCCCTCCCTCTCTGTGGTTATGTCACCTTTGTTGCCAGCGGTTTAGACATTAATAGCCGTGTGTTGAGTTATTTTGAGGGGACAGCAAAGTGTCATTTCTTCAGTGTTGTCACATGAAAAGATATAATAAAATATTTACAAAGATGTGAGGGGTGCGCTCACTGGATACAATGTGTTCCCGTGGTCGTGGAGCGCAAACACTAGGCACCAGCGCTGGCGGGGACCGGCGTCACTTCCGGGCGTCACTTCCGGGTTAGCGGGGAGGAGCTCGCGTTCGGAACATGAATGTCCCTTCTTCAGGCTTGAGCCCCTCCCCGCTAATCCGGAAGTGACGCCGATTCCCGCCAGCGTTGGTGCCTAGTGTTTGCGCTCCACGACCACGGGAAACATTGTATCCAGCTGTGTTTCCGGGCCTGGGACCATCCACACCGTCTATCCCTCTGCCGGATTTACAGCTGATGGCCTCTCCTCTCTGACGGTGACTAGCGGATGCTGAAATTATTACAATGCCCATCTATGAACCACTTTTGTGAGTGTATTGCTTTTCGAAAATTTTAGTAAAATTTACCGTTTTACTGCACTTAGAAGGCGCCGTTCCTCTTCCATTTGAATCTGCCTACAGACAGTACTGAGGCCAAAAGATGAGCTAGACTAGGTTTGTCAGAAAAAAAAAATTAAGCAATGAAAGCTTCCAAATTTCTATCACCACAGGTCCTCCTAAAGTGAAAGTAAACCCTCCTATCATTTTCAGCCAAGGAAGCTGCCATCTTGACCCCTGTTTAATCTTCAACTGCCATGTTGTTGCACATGTGATCAGTTATGACACCAGCCATTGGATGGTTTAACAGTTTGATTAAGAGCACAACCAATGTGACAGTTACATTTCTGGCATGCCGGGAATGTAACTGTTTTTTGAAACTGCTAATTTAATGGGTTTACTTCCACTTTAAATTTTGAATGGCAGCTGATTTCGGGAGAGAGGAGGGTGGAGAGTGAGACCGGTAGATCAGGCCGATTCTCATTGGTAGCGTACTGCCTGCAGCATGCTGTAAGGGTGAAGTGACAGGTGGGCACTGCCATTCTGGCTGATGTTGCCTAAGGAGATAAACTGAGATGAGACGAGAAGAGGAACTGCACAACGCCGAGCTCAATGTGTTCCCATCACTGCTAGGTATAGCTCTCCGCTGTATACTACAAACCAGCATCAGGGTATATCAACCCTAATGATAAACTTTTCTTATTTGGTCCTTGTTGGTCTGTTAAAGTTCAACTCACAAACTTTCATTTAAATAAACGGCCACAAAGGATGCAAATTCACTTTGAGTGCACCAAATACCTTTGCAGACCCAGATATTACCTTGTAAATGTGGCAGTGACATCACCACTGTGGTGTATATAACCCAGTAGGCCCGCCCACTACAGGCTGCCTGCAGAAAGCTACAGAAGGGGGTGGAAACAAAACCGGTTCCCCTGCACAAGGAGAGAGAGAGCCGTGATCAGTCTTTATTAGAGGAAGCTCCGGCAAAAAACGCTCCAGGAAGGGAAAGATTCAAAGTGGATCAGAACTGCACAGATCTGGAAGAAAGGAAGAATAAATAATTCCTTCTTTAGCCTTAATGCATCTATCTCTATAATTCCTTCCTCCTTTTCTTCCTTCCTTTCTTCCCTCTCTGTTTTCTGTCCCTCTCTTCCTTCCTTCCCTTCTTCCTTCTCTTCTACCCCTTCCTTTATCCCTGTCTCCTTTCCTTCCTTTTGCCCCTTCTTTCCTTTCTTCCTCCCCTCCACCTCCCCTCTTCTTCCCTTCCGCCTTCTCTTCCTTTCTGGCCTTCTTCCACACCCCTTTCTTCATCCCTCTCTCTCTCTCTTATTTCCATATTTCTTTCTTTCTTTCCTTTTCTCCTTTTCTTTGTTTCTTCCTTCCTTCATTTTCCTCCCAGCCTTCATCCCCCTTCTTTCCTTCATTCCTCTCTCTTCCACATCTATTTCCTCTCTTCCTTCTTATATTTCTCTTCTTCCTTCTTTTTCTTTTTTCCTTCATTTCTGTGTACCCCCTTCTATCCATCCTTCTCTTCCACCTCCTCCTTCATCCCCATCTCCCTCCCTCCCTTCTTTTCCTCTTTGTCTTCTCTCTTTCCTTTCTATTTCCCCCCTGCTTTCCTTCCTGATTTTCTTCTTCCCCTTTTTATCTGATCCCTTCTTTTATCCATTTTCTCTTCCTTTCTTCCTTCTTTTTTTTTTCCTTCCTTTCCTCCCTTTCTTCCTTCCTTTTCTCCAGTCCTTTATCCCCCTTCTTTCCTTCCTCTCCCTTCCTCCTTCTCTTCCTTCCTGATTTTCTTCTGTTTTTTTTTCCTTCCTGCCTTCCCTTTTCTCCCGTTATTCATCTCCCTTCTTTGCTTCATCTCCTTTCCTTCATAACTGTCTCTTCCACAATTCCTTCCTCCCTCCCTTCATCTATTTCTCTCTCTCCTCTCTTCCTTCCTTCCTTCTATCATTCCTCCCTTCCTTTTCCTCCTTCCATTCCACCTTCTCCTCTTTCTTTCCTTTCTATTTACCCCCTTCTTTCTTTCCTGATTTTCTTCTCCGCCTCCTCTTCTTATCCCTTCTATTATCCCTCTTTCTCCTCTATTCTTCTTTCTTATTTTCCCTTCCCTTTCTTTCATCCTTTTTCTCCAGTTCTTCATCCTCCTTCTTTCCTTCCTCTCCCTTCCTCCTTCTCTTCCTTGCTGATTTTCTCCTGTTTTTCTTTCCTTCCTACCTTCCTTCCTACCTTCCCTTTTCTCTTGTCCCTCATCTACCTTCATTCCTTCATTCCTCTCTCTTCCATGATGCCTTTCTTCCATCCTTCCTACCCCTCTCTTTCTTTCGTTCTCTTCCTCCTTCCCTTTCTTCGTTCCTTCCTTTCTGATTTTACCCTCCCCCAATCCCTCCTTCTCTTCCACCCCCTCCTTTATCCCTATTTCCCTTACTCCCTTCCTTCCTTCCTTCCTTCCTTCCTTCCTTCCTTCCTTCCTTCCTTCCCTCCTACCCCTCCACCTTCTCTTCTTTCTTTCCTTCATACCCCCCCCCCTTTTCCTTCCTTTCTGATTTTCTTCCCCTCCTTTTCTTCTCTCATCATTCTTTCTTCTTTCCTTCCTTCATTTCTTCCCTTTCTTCCTTCCTTTTGTCCAGTCCTTTATCCCCCTCATTTCCTTCCTCTCCCTTCCTTAAAGTATATGCGAACCCTTACCTTGCAATTAAAACCATTCCGTCTATGTGCAACTGGAGTTGGAGAAACAGCAGTACACTGATCTTCCCGGTGAATGAAAGTACAGAAGGGAGTGTCAGAACAAATCTGACCATTGTAGGACAGTCAAGCTGAGCTCCCAGTACAGTCAGAAAACTGACCACGAAGGAATGGATGTGCTCTCCTGCTTAGTGTGGTCAGTTTTTAAATAGGAAAGCAGAGGGACTGGCAGGAACACCAGGAATTTCACACAAAGGAAGCAATACAAAGAGAACAGGAGACTTTCTCATAGAAGTACATGGTACAGCAGATACAGATCTGGAATATGAAGCGTTGGGGTAACATACTATTTAATCCTTCTCTCTCCCTTCCATAACATTTTCTTTTTTGATCAATCACGTCTCTGTTTCCACCATGTAATCTCATAATTTGATAAACTGAAATATGATTGTCTTCATGAACAAAGTATTTCAGTGCTGTTGATGGATATAAAACAATCAATATTATTCTATTCTGGCTGATTGACTCGGATTGAAACCGAGTCAAAATAATTTGATAGGGAAGTTATGGTTATTCAGTTGTTTGCAGATTCAATTAATTTGATCGACTGGATAAAAAAAAATGTGTGTATGTGTGTATGGCCACCATGCAAAGAATGTACAGATCGTACTGTGTGACCACTTACCAGTGTAAGCCCTTGTACACACGGGTCGGACATTCCGACAACAAAATCCGTCGGATTTTTTTCCGACAACAAAATCCGTCGGATTTTTTTCCGACAACAAAATCCGTCGGATTTTTTTCCGACAACAAAATCCGTCGGATTTTTTTCCGACAACAAAATCCGTCGGATTTTTTTCCGACAACAAAATCCGTCGGATTTTTTTCCAACGGATTTTGTCCGAAACTTGTGTTGCATACACACGGCCCGGAAAAAGTTGTCGGAAAATCCGATCGTTCGGAGCGTGATGACGTTATTTAGTTATGACGGGACTACGTTCAGGCTAGTAGCCAATAGCTTTGGTCTAGGAATTTGATCTGAGCATGCGTGGCACCTTATCCAATCGGAATTCTCTACAAAAGGTCGAACAAAGTCCGATCGGATCATGTTGTGGGAAAATTTTATAGCCCAGCTCTAAAACTTTGTCGGTCGGATATTCCGACGGAAACAGCCTGATGAAGCCCACACACGGTTGGATTATCTGACAACGCGGTCCGATCGGACATTTTCCGTCGGAATGTCCGACCGTGTGTACAAGGGCTAAGAGATACAGTAGGGAAATAATTATTCAATCCCCTGCAGATTTTGTCAGTTTGTCCACTTACAAAGAAATGAAGGGTCTATAATTTTTATCATAGGTGTATTTTAAATGATAGAGACAGAATATCAACCAAAAATCCAGAAAAAAAAAAAAAAAAAAAGATACAAACGTTATAAATTGAGTTGCAGTTCAGTGAATAAAACAAGTATTTGATCCCCCAAAAAAAAACATGACTTAGTACTTGGTGGAGAAACCCTTGTTGGCAAGCAGAGGTCAGACGTTTCTTGTAGGTGGTGACCAGGTTTGCACACATCTCAGGAGGGATTTTGATCCTCTCTTCTTTACAGATCTTCTCTAAATCCTTAAAGGGGTTGTAAAGGTTCGTTTTTTATTTTCTTAATAGGTTCCTTTAAGCTAGTGCATTGTTGGTTCACTTACCTTTTCCTTCGATTTCCCTTCTAAATGTTTTTTTTTTCTTTGTCTGAATTTCTCACTTCCTGTTTCTCCTCAGTAGACTTCACACCATCATCCGAGCCGTGTTTAGTCAGCCAGAACAGCTTACTGAGGAGGAACAGGAAGTGAGAAATTCAGACAAAGAAAGCAAAGAAAAAACATTTATAAGGGAAATCGAAGGAAAAGGTAAGTGAACCAACAATGCACTAGCTTAAAGGAACCTATTTAGAAAATAAAAAACAAACCTTTACAACCCCTTTAAGGTTTCTTAGCTGTCGCTTGGTAACTCGAAGTTTCGGCTCCCTCTATACATTTTCTATTGGACTAAGGTCTGGAGACTGGCTAGGAATGGGCTACAAGACCATTAGCAAGAAGCTTGGTAAAAAAAGGAGACAACTGTTGGAGCGACTATTAGCAAATGGAAGAATATACGAAATAACCATTAACTGCCTTCGGTTTGGAGCTCCATGGAAGATTTCGCCTCATGGGGTGAGGATGATCATGAAAAAAGTGAGGAATCCTCCCAGAACTACATGGGAGGAGCTTGTGAAGGATCTCCAGGCAGTTGGGACCACAGTCACCAAACCAACCATTGGTAACACAATACACCTCCATGGATTGAAATCCTTCAGTGCCCGCAAGGTCCTCCTCCTCAGGAAGGCACATGTACAGGACCATCTGAGGTTTGCCAATGAACATCTAAATGATTCAGAGAAGTATTGGGAGAAAGTGCCATGGTCAGGTGAGACCAAAATTGAGCTCTTTGGCATTAACACGGGTTGCCGTGTTTGGAGGAAGAAAAATGCTGACAATGACCCAAAGAACACCATCCCTACAGTCAGTCACCGAGGTGGAAACATGATGCTTTGGGGCTGTTTCTCTGCTAAAGGTACAGGCCGACTTTGCCGCAGGGAGGGGCCAACGTATTGTAAAATCTTGGAGGAGAACCTTCTTCCCTCAGCCAGAACACTGATGATGGGTCATGGATGGGTCTTCCAGCATGACAATGACCCAAAACATACCGGCAATGCAACAAAAGAGTGGCTCAAGAAGAAGCCCATTAAGGTCATGGAGTGGCCTAGCCAGTCTCCAGACCTTAATCCTATAGAAAATTTATGGAAGGAGCTGAAACTTTGAGTTACCAAGCAACAGCCAAGAAAGGTTAAGGATTTAGAGAAGATCTGTGGACCAAAATCCCTCCTGAGATGTGTGCAAATCTGGTAGCCAACTACAAGAAACGCCTGACCTCCGTGCTTGCCAACCAGGGTTTCACCACCTAGTCAGGTTTTGCTTTGGGGGATCAAATACTTATTTTACTCACTGAAACTGCAACTCAAATTAAATTTGTATTATGTGTTTTTCCTCTATTTTTGGTTGATATTCTGTCTCTATCATTTAACCCTTTCATGACTAAGCCTATTTTTGACATTTGGTGTTTACAAGTTAAAATCCATGTTTTTTGCTAGAAAATTACTTAGAGCCCCCAAATATTATATATATTTTTTTAGCAGAGACTCTAGAGAATAAAACGGCGATTGTTGCAATATTTTATGTCACGCGGTATTTGTGCAGCGGTGTTTTAAACGCAACTTTTTGGGAAAAGGGACACTTTCATGAATTTAAAAAAAATTAAACAATAATATTAGCCCAATTTTTTTGCAAAATGTGAAAGATAATGTTACGCCAAGTAAATAGATGCCAAACATGTCACACTTGGCACGTACTCGTGGAATGACGACAAACTACGGTACCTAAAAATCTCAATAGGCGACGCTTTAAAATTTTTTTTACCAGGTTAGCATTACAGAGGAGGTCTAGTGCTAGAATTATTGCTCTCACTCTGACGATCGTGGCGATACCTCACATGTGTGATTTGAACACCGTTTACATATGCGGGCGCGACTTCCGTATGCATTTTCCAGCTCGCGGCGACAGGGTGGGGGGGGGCTTTAAAATGTATTTTTTTTTTCTTATTTATTTTATTAATATTAAAATTAATAAATAGTTTTTTTTTTTTTAGTAATAATTTGATCACTTTTATTGCTGTCACAAGGAATGTAAACATCGCTTGTGACAGTAATAGGTGGTGACAGGTACTCTTTATGGAGGGATCGGGGGTCTAAAAGACCCCCCCACCCCTCCTTTACGCTTCAAAGTATTCAGATTGCCGAAAACGGCGATTCTGAATAGTGTATATATTTTTTTAAATCCGGCGCCATCGGCAGCCGAGTAAACGGGAAGTGACGTCACGACGTCACTTCCGTGTTTACAATTAGGAGACTGGAATGAAGCAGCTTACGGCGTCATTCCAGTCCCTCATTGGCCGCTGGAAGCGGCGGATCATGCATCGGTGCTTCCGATTGAGCGGGAGCCCTGGTAAGAGCAGCGGGAGGCGGCGGGAGGGGGGCGGCGTCCCCTCCCACTCCTCCGGCATAACAGCCGAGCGGCTTTTAGCACATCGGTTGTTATGGCTGGAAAGCCAATCGCTGCGCTCTGAAAAAACGGTACCGGGATGATGCCTGCAGGTGCGGGCATCATCCTGGTATAACCCCCGGAAGCCGGGTACGTACATCTGCGTACGCTCGGCGGCAAGGGAAATACACCTATGATAAAAATGATAGACCCTTCATTTCTTTGTATGTGGGCAAGCTTACAAAATCTGCAATGGATCAAATAATAATTTCCCCCCACTGTATAAAAAGATGGCGTGATTCTGCTTACCAGCAAACGCATAAAAGGCTACATTTTCATTTCTGGATGCGGTCAGTCTTAAAAATGAAAGAAAGTCGCGGACATCTGGGTTTTATTTTGCAAAAATACAGAATTACAGCGGTAATAACAGCGCCGGACATCGCGCCCCGAGATCGCATCTCCCGCTGATTGTAAAATCGAAGCTTTATGAAGATCTTTAACCTATTAACAGCCCGCAGATAGCCATCCCCATTCATCGCGGAGCCGGCAGAGGTGTCAGGGAGCGAAAAAATAATAATAATAAAAAACGTTGGAAAAGGTTCATAAAACGATCCAGTCAAATGTGACCATTGATTTGCCATTAATGGAGACGCACTGCAATTCGTATGCGATGGCCGAAATAAATCAATGTTCATTCTCGCCCGCCAACGCCGCCATTGATCCAGCTGAAAGGAGGAGAAAAAAAAAATTCTGTTAAAAAGTCACAATGACTTTATTATGTACATTACGGGGCGGGGTGGTAGAAGAAGTCAACGGACAGACGTAGGAGACGGAGAGTGTAAACAGCGTTCAGGGAAGGGGGATGCCTCCGATCCATCACCGCTCGCTCATTTCTCCAGGTTGATGGGCCTTCCATTAGGGCCATTTCTTCTTGGATGGGCCCTCAAGCAGGGGCGGATCCAGAGTCCAGTCTCGGGAGGGGCACTGCTATAAAATATGTTTTTTTGGGGGCAATTTATATGGGAAATGGCTGGTATTGGCGCTTCAATCATTACGGCACCATGGTTGTTATGGTGTCAGGATGAAGCGCATTATTTCTATTAATACATTGTAATATAAAATTAAATGGTTCAACTCACCATAATGCAGAATCAGTGGGAGCCCTCAGGGTGTCATTTGCCATGTCGCCTGCCACCAAATGCGGATTGTCACTTGCCACGTTGCCTGCCACACATTGCAGATTGTCACTTGCCACGTCGCCTGCCACCAGATGCGGATTGCCACGTAACCTGCCACACATTGCAGATTGTCACTTGCCACATCGCCTGCCACACATTGCGGATTGCCACTTGCCACGTCGCCTGCCACACATTGCGGATTGCCACTTGACACGTCGCCTGCCACCAGATGCGGATTGCCACGTAACCTGCCACACATTGCGGATTGCCACTTGCCACGTAGTCTGCCACACATTGCGGATTGCCACTTGCCATGTAGTCTGCCACACATTGCGGATTGCCACGTAGCCTGCCACACATTGCGGATTGCCACGTAGCCTGCCACACATTGCGGATTGTCACCTACTGTGTCACTTTTCTGCTAAGGTGTTCTTTTGTTGAGTCCCAGAGTGAAGATAGGCAGCAGAGAGATGATGTAATCTCTCTGCTGCACACAGCTTCCTGCACAGTGAGGGCGGAACTGGAGGGATGCAGGGCAGTGAGAGATGATGTCATCCCCCTGCTCCCCTGCCTGCTGGCTTCCTGGTTGGCCAGCAGCCCACCCAGCTGCCCCCCCCCCCTTCACCCGTCCACTCACCGGAACCGGCCGCGCTGGCACCCGCGGAACCGGCCGCGGAACCGGTCGCGCTGGTACCTGCGGAACCGGCCGCGGGTGTCATCAGCTGGCGGTATTCTCGGAGGGGGCAATTGACCCGTTGCCCCCCCCCCCCCTGGATCCACCCCTGCCCTCAAGGAACCTCAACACACAAAAAAAAATGCATTTGCACTATTTTTGGATAAGCACCGAACTCACATTTGTGTTTTTGTTGCCCATGTGCAACAGCCCAAAGTTAAAGGTACGGGCTGACCTGCATCAGCCAAGAACTGCACAGGCACCAAGATTTACATGATCATCTCTGAGGTGACATCTTAATAGGTAGTGACCATGGATGATTCCTGATCAAAGGTGGCCCCAACCTTTTAGAGAGAAAGCAGAGAAAGCCATTGCCAGGGGGAGTGCTGTGATCTCAGAAGGTGCTAGAGCAGTGGTCATCAGCCCTGTCCTCAGGGCCCACTAACAGGCCAGGTTTTATGTATTACCTTGGGGGGAGATGCAGACTAGAATACGGCAATCACTGAGCAGCAAATGAGATCACCTGTCATGTATTCCAGTTATCCTGCAAACCTGGCCTGGTAGTGGGCCCCGAGGACAGGGCTGATGACCACTGTGCTAGAGCAAAGAGGCTGTTTTTTTTTTTAAATCTTAACATTTTTAATTGAACTCCCATGCCACAACTATGAGCCAAGCATTTAAGACAGTGGTCTCCAAACTGCGGCCCATGGGCCGGATGTGGTCCTTTGCTTGCCTTTATCTGGAGCACTATTCCTTCCACTGACACCAACAATGGTTTACTATTCCTCCCACTGACACCAAAGATGGGATGCTCTTCCTCCCACAGACACCAACAATGGTTTACTATTCCTCCCACTGACACCAATGATTTGACACTATTCCTTTCACTGACACCAATGACGGGTCACTATTCCTCCCACTGACACCAATGATGGGGCACTATTCCTTTCACTAACACCAATGATGTGTCACTATTCCTTCCACTGACACCAATGATGGGGCACTATTCCTCCCACTGACACCAATGATGGGGCACTATTCCTCCCACTGATTCAATGATGAATCACTTCTTTCTACTGACACCAATAATGGGGGCTATTACTTCCACTGATATCAATGATAGGTCACTATTCCTCCTACTGACACCAATGATGGGTCACTTTTCCTCCCATTGATACCAATGATGGGGCACTAGTCCTCCCCCTGACACCAATGATGTGTCACTATTCTTTCCACTGACACCAATGATGGGTCACTTTTCCTCCCATTGATACCAATGATAGGTCACTATTTCTCCCATTGATACCAATGATGGGGCACTAGTCCTCCCCCTGACACCAATGATGTGTCACTATTCTTTTCACTGACACCAATGATGGGTCACTCTTCCTCCCACTGATTTAATGATGAGTCACTTCTTTCTACTGACACCAAGAATGGGGGCTATTACTTCTGCTGACACCAATGATGGGGCACTATTCCTCCCACTGACACCAAATGATGTGTCACTATTCCTCCAAATGACAACAATGATGGGTCACTATTCCTCCCACTGACACCAATGATGGGTCACTATTCCTCCCACTGACACCAATGATGGGTCACTATTCCTTCCACTGATGCCAATGATGGGTCAATATTCCTTCCAATGACACCAATGAAGGGGCACTTTTCCTCCCACTGATACCAATGATGGGTCACTTCTTTCTACTGACACCAATGATGGGTTACTATTAGTCCCAATGACACCAATGATGGGCACACTTCAGCACCCCCTGCCATTCCCACCGTAGGTGTAAGAACTGTGTTCCCACATGTTCCCACAAAAAAAAAAACCCTTGAGTGTAAGTAAGCCCTAAGAGTTTCCAGGTGGAATAGCACAAAGACATGCTGCATTCTCATGAATATTATTTCCATTGCCTCTTGATGGGAACAAGCGCGCTTTAATGAAAAGATCAAATCAACTTTCCATCCTAAAAAGCCGCATTTTAAAGATTTCTCATTATGCTTCAGCAAACACGGCCAAAAACGACAAATAATATAGGCGGGGAGGTGTCAGGAGCGATTAAATCAAGGCGTTTCATTCCGGTCGCGGGCTGTTTTTTTTTTCCCCCGGGGATGAGATATGTAGAAAAGAGCTGGAACGCACCTCATTTTTCTCTCTCTGCATTGGGATTCTTTTCCAAACCAGCGCCCTCCTCACTAAGATATATTAATTACACCTCCCCTTAAATAAAAATCAATTTTCTACTCTAGTCGTCCGGATAATGGAATTAGGGGGGCAAGCCAGAGAAAAGGAGAATTAGTATAAACATTAAGATATTCTCTTCGATGCCGTTTGACGGAGTTCCTGTAACTGTACATAATTCATAACGCAAAAGTCCGGAAAGGAAACATTTATTATGACGGCAGAAATAAAGATGTGATGATTTGACTGACATGGGAGCGAGATCGAAGGAACCCGCTGCAAATTCATTCTGAAATTTCCGTTGATAAATAAATAATAAATAAAATGAAATAATAATACATTAATAAATAATAATTACCCCTTAAAAATAACCTTAAAAAATATCCTAAATAAATGATTTATTATTATTATTATTATTATTATTATTAATAATAATAATAAAATTATTATAATTATATAATAAAAATAACCCCTAACCTTAAAAAATATCCTAAATCAATTATTTATTATTATTATTATTATTATTATTATTAATAATAAAATTATTATAATTATATAATAACAATAACCCCTAACCTTAAAAAATATCCTAAATAAATTATATATTATTAAAAATAATACAATGATTATAATTATATAATAACAATAACCCCTAACCTTAAAAAATATCCTAAATCAATTATTTATTATTATTATTATTATTATTATTATTAATACAATGATTATAATTATATAATAACAATAACCCCTAACCTTAAAAAATATCCTAAATAAATTATTTATTATTATTATTATTATTATTATTATTATTAATAATAATAAAATTATTATAATTATATAATAACAATAACCCCTAACCTTAAAAAATATCCTAAATAAATTATTTATTATTATTATTAATAATACAATTATTATAATTATATAATAACAATAATGTATTTATTTATTTTGTGTTAGGGTGTTTAATTATGTATTATTATTATTTATTTATTTTTATTTTTTATTTGTTTAAGGGTTAGAGATTAAAGAGTAACTGCAGTCCGCTCACATAATTTGTAATAAAAACATCTCTGCCTTTCTGAATCTTCCCTCCAACCACTTTTGCATATTATTTTATATATACTGTGATTGTTTACTTGCCAAATATGCTGCAGAGATCTCCCTCCTCTAAGTCTGGCTGCATCCATTTTAACTGTGGGCAGCTGAAGCTGTTACCTGTTCACTTCCTGGATTCACACAGGGGCACACCTCCAGCTCTGCAGCCCTGCAGCTCTCATTGGCCCTCTTATGGCTCATCCCCCACCTCCCTTCCTGGAAAACTCTCAGGAAAGTGAGAGAGAGAGAGAGAGAGAGAGAGTGAGAGAGAGAGAGAGAGAGGAAAGAGCTGTGCATGATGTCATAAGCCTAGGCCAATGGCCAGACAAGAAACGTGCAGTGGGCTGTATAAGGTATTTAATGGCAGAAAAAAAAAAATGTGTTACTATCTAAAGTTAAAACAACAACAAGGGCAGAAGATTTAATAGATGGAAAGGTGAAAAAATGACTGAAGGTTCCGCTTTATTTATTTATTTATTATTACATAGTATCCATTTATTGTATTTATTTATTTAGGATTATTTTTATTTATTTGTGTATTTATTTTACATGTATTTATTTATTTATATTATTACTAGTAGCAGTAGTAGAAGTATAGGTAGTATTATTAACACCCTAAAGCCTAAATATAATAATAATTATAATAATAAATAACCCTAAATGCTAACCCAGTGATGGCGAACCTATGGCATGCCTAGAGCCCTCTCTGTGGGCATGCGAGGAAAAAGCCACTGGCACTTTGAAATAATCAAGTTGGTTTTGTGTTGTATTTGGGCACTCAGGCTCAAAAAGGTTCACCATCACGTGACTGCCCTAACCTAACCTTAAAGCGGGAGTCCGCCGTTTTTTTTTTTTTTTTTAAAAGCCAGCAGCTACAAATACTGCAGCTGCTGACTTTTAAAATAGTGACACTTACCCGCCCAGCGCGCCCGCGATGTCGGCACCCGAAGCCGATCTCTCGATCGTCTCTCGGGTGCTGCCGCCGCCATCTTGGGTATGGGAATCAGGAAGTGGAGCCTTTCGGCTTCATTTCCCGGTTCCCTACTGCGCATGCGCGAGTCGCGCTGCGCAATAAGGATGGTCCCCGCTGTCTCTGGGATCCGTGTGTTTCCCAGCAGACAGCGGGGGACTTTCGGAAAGGGGCGTGGATTCTGCGGAAAGGGGCTGTACTGTACTGTACAGGTATCTGCACCCCCCTCCCCCCTGAAAGGTGCCAATTGTGGCGCCGGAGGGGGGGAGGATTCCAATGAGCGGAAGGTCCACTTTAGGGTGGACCTCCGCTTTAACTCTAACCCCTTACCCTAACAACAACAAAAAAAAATAATAAATAATTAATAATAATTTAAAAAAAGAAATAAAAGCTGATGGAATAGCTAAAAAAAAGCTTAAAAACCTAGCAACAAATGATGCAACAAATGATGCAACAGATGATAGTTGTCTCTATTGGGTGATAAAAAAAACCAAAAAAAAAAACAAAGCTCAAAAACGGTATGAAAACGTGCACATATCGCATAGAAAAAAAAAGCGCAAAGCCAGAAAAACGCTCAAAGATGCTAAGCTCAGGTGTGAATGCAGCCTAAAAGTAACTCAAAAAGAGCGACAGTGCTGTGCAAACGTTTTAGGCAGGTGTAAAGAAGTGTTGTAAAGTAAGAATATTTTCAAAAATATATATTTTAACTGCTTGTTTTTTTTTTTTTTTTTATCAATTTACAAAATGCAAAGCGAACGACCAGAAGAAAAATCAAAATCAAATCAATATTTGGTGTGACTACTCTTTGCCTTCAAACCAGCATCCATTCTTACACTTGCATACTTTGTACACTTGCACAAAGTCAGGGATTTTGTAGGATTAGAGTCAGGTGCATGATTAACCACTTCAATACTGGCACTTAAACACCTTCCTGCCCAGACCAATTTTGAGCTTTCAGCGCTGCTGCACTTTGAATGACAATTGCGCGGTCATGCTACACTGTACCCAAATTAAACTGATAGGCGACACTGATGGGTGGCACTGATGGGCAACACAGATGGGCACTGATAGGTGGCACAAATTGGCACTGATAGCTGGCACGGATTGGCATGGATGGGCAGCACAGATGGGCATGGATAGGCGGCACAGATGGGCATGGGTGGGCAATGATAGGTGGCACGGATGGGCACTGATAGGCGGCACAGGTGGGCACTGATAGGCGGCACAGGTGGGCACTCATAGGCGGCATTGTATTATGTTATACTGTACTAATGGATGCCAATCAGTGCCAAACAATAATGCATGCCAATCAGTGATGCCCATTGTGGGCACTGATTGGCATCCATTGTGGCACTGACTGGCATCCCTGGTGGTCTAGGGAGGATTACCTTTTTCTGGGCCTCCCTGGTGGTCTGGTGGCGTCCCTGGTGGTCCAGTGTGGGCATCCTCGGGGGGACTGTGCTGATAATCGATCAGCACAGACCCTCCCTGTCAGAGGAGCAGCCGATCGGCTCTCCTCTACTCATGTCTGACAGACGCGAGAGAGGAAAAGCCCATCACCGGCTCGTCCTATTTACACTGTGATCAGCTGTGATTGGACACGACTGATCACGTGGTAACGATCGGACTTTGTACAAACTTTCCTTTGGATTTTTGTACAAAGGGCGTCGGCCGTGAACTTGTATTGCATACACACAGCAGGACTTTTTCAGCCAACTTTCACCAAATCACGTGGTTTTTCTGCTCTTTACCGCCACCTTTGGTCAACTTCTGTATTGTAGTCTGATCTTTTGCATTGGTTCTGAGCATGCCTGTTTGTACTTTGTACAAAAGTCCGATGGTTTTCTGTACACACGATCAGACTTTGCTCCATCAGACTTTTGTTGCCAGAAAGTTTGTCCGTTCGCACAGCCAACAAAAGTCAGATGAAAACCGAAAAAGTTTGTCTGATGGAGCGTACACACGGTCGGATGTTGCTCCAAAACAGCTAATTTGCATGTTTGTTGTCAAAAAGTCCGATGGTGTGTACGGGCCTTAACAAACACGCATGCTCAGAGCCAATGCAAAAGATCAGACAACAATACAGAAGTTGACCAAAGGTGGCGGTAAAGAGCAGAAAAAACACCTGATTTGGTGAAAGTTGGCTGAAAAAGTCCTGCTGTGTGTATGCAATACAAGTTCACGGCCGACGCCCTTTGTACAAAAATCCATGGGAAAGTTTGTACAAAGTCCGATCGTGTGTACGAGGCTTTAGTCACCTTCTGTTTGAGCATCAAATATTTATTTTACTCACTGAACTGCAACTCAGTTTATAACATGTGTATCATGTGTTTTTTCTGGATTTTTGGTTGAAATTCTGTCTCTATCATTTAAAATACAACCATGATAAAAATGATTTCGCCCCAGCTAATGTAACATTTAACATTGCGGCAGGTAACAGATTCACTTCCCCCGTACAGCGTACAGACGACGCCATCCACGGCGAGAATTTACATGGGTCATTATACAATAAAGCATCAGTAATAGCCTCTGGCCACTCTCCAGCCACTGAAGCAGGCAAGAGAAAATGTTTACACCTAGAGGATCGCTTGGGCGTTCTCATCGGCCTTTCCGCGGCATCACGCGAGTACATTCTGCCCCGGCAAACGCAGAGAAAGAAAAAAAACTGTAACACAAACATTCCACAACGTATCGGAAATGTTTACTCGCTCGTAATAACATTGCAGTTGGCTCTAACCCTGTTCCTCTAACCCCAGCTGTGCGTTCCGTGCTACGGTGCGCGAGGAAGCGCGGCCCTGGCTGCCGTACAAGAACATTCATTTGCGTGTTTACGTTCGGAAACAATTCAGGAACGTTAGATAAATAGAGAGGAAAGAACAAAAAAAAAAGGCAGCGGAATCCCGCTCTGCATATTTTTTGATTAGCTCGTTAGAAAAGGCGGAAAGTGTATTTACGGCGGCGAAGGTGGCGCGGATTTTATCGTGTGATTCATTGTAACGTGGAGGCGTGGGGGGGGGGGGGGGGATTCCAATAGATATCAACACAATCAATTAAATCTTATAGAAGCTTTAGCATGTTAATGTCATTTCAAAAGTCATTTTCAGTCTTTATACACCGGCCACGTTATTAAGCACACCTCACTAGTACCGGGTTGGACCCCCTTTTGCCTTTAGAACGTTCTTAATAGGATAGATTCAAACATTCCTTAGAGATTTTGGGCCATAGCGACATGATAGCATCACGGAGTTGCTGCAGAATTGTTAGCTGCACATCCATGGTGCCAGTCTCCCATTCCACCACATCCCATAGGTACTCTATTGGACTGAGATCTGGTGAGTGTGGAGACTAGGGTTGCACCAATACTAGTATCGGTATCGGTGCCAATACCGAGTATTTGCACAAGTCAAGTATCGGTAATCGTGAAAATACCTGAAACCGATACTTTCAGGCCCGGTTCTTTGAGCTGTCAGTGGGTCTCCCCTGTTGACAGCTGGAGTGTTAAAGAAGTCCGGTAATTGGAGCTGTCAAAAAAAAAAAAAAAAGCAGCCAGCAATGTTTATTAAAGTGGAGGTCCACCCTAAAGTGGACCTCCGCTCATCGGAACCCTCCCCCCCTCCGGCGCCACAATTGGCACCTTTCAGGGGGGAGGGGGGTGCAGGTACCTGTACAGTACAGGTATTCTGCACCCACTTCCGGGATAGCTCTCTGCGGAAAGGGGCGTAGATTACGCCCCTTTCCGCAAGTGCCCGCCCCTTTCCGCAAGTGCCCCGCTGCCTGCTGGGAAACACACGGATCCCAGAGACAGCGGGGACCGTCCTTATTGCGCAGCGCGATTCGCGCATGCGCAGTAGGGAACCGGGAAATTAAGCCGAAAGGCTCCATTTCCTGATTCCCATACCCAAGATGGCGGCGGCAGCACTCGAGTGTCGATCTAGAGATCGGCTTCGGGTGCCGACATCGCGGGCGCGCTGGACAGGTAAGTGTCACTATTTTAAAAGTCAGCAGCTGCAGTATTTGTAGCTGCTGGCTTTTAAAAAAAAAAAAAAAACGCGGAGTCCCGGCGGAATCCCGCTTTAACAACATTGCTGAAACACAAAAAATAAAAAGAAACATTGTTTCTTTTTGTATCTTTCTGTTTCTTCACCTGCAGATCAAAGGGATGAACAAATGTTCCTCTATTTAAACCCTTATAAACCCTCAAAGCCCTTGTACACACGGGTCGGACATTCAGACAACAAAATCCGTCGGATTTTGTCCGACGGATTTTGTCAGAAACTGTTGCATACACACAGTCGGACAAAGTTGTCAGAAAATCCGATCGTACTTAACGTGATGACGTTATTTCGTTAGGACGGGACTACGTGCAGGCTAGTAGCCAATAGCTTTGGTCTAGGAATTTGATCTGAGCATGCGTGGCACTTTGTCCGATCGGAATTCTCTACACACGATCGGACAAAGTGCAATCGGATCATGTTGTCGTAAAATTTTATAGCCCAGCTGGAAAACTTGGTCCGTCGGAGTATCCAATGGAGCCCACACACTGTCGAATTATCCGACAACACGGTCCTATCGGACATTGTCCATCGGAATGTCCGACGGTGTGTACAAGGGCAAAGTGGTGGTAAACTTGTTACAACCACTTTTACCTACAAGTAAGCCTAGATTAAGGCTTACCTGTAGGTGCTCCAAATATCTCCCAAACCTCCACGGAGATGTCTACGGCCCATCCCTTGAGACAACGGCGCAGGCGCACTTAAACTGGTTGTAAAGCCACTTTTTGGACTTCTACCTATCGGCCGGGACCTCCGTAAGTCGGATCGCCGCGGGGATACCCGCGATTGTCTCACGGGGAGGAAGAACGGGGAGATGCTAATATAAACAAGCATCTCCCCATTCTGTCTAGTGACAGTGTCACTGATCTCTGCTCCTTGTGATCGGAGCAGAGATCAGTGACGTGTCACACACACACACAGCCACGCCCCCCGCAGTTATAAACACGCCCCAGGACACATTTAACCCCTACACTGCCCCCTAGTGGTTAACCCCTTCACTGCCAGTGTCATTTACACAGGAATCAGAGCATTTGTATAGCACTGATTGCTGTATAAATGACAATGGTCCCAAAAAGTGTCAAAAATGTCCGATGTGTCCGCCGTAATGTCGCAGTCACGATAAAAATCGCCGCCATTGCTAGTAAAAAAAATAATAATTATTAATAAAAATGCCATAAAACTATCCCCTATTTTGAAAACGCTATAACTTTTGCGCAAACCAATCAATAAACGCTTATTGTGATTTATTTTTACCAAATATATGTAGAAGAATACGTATCGGCCTAAACTGAGGAAAAATTTTTATATATTTTTGGGGGATATTTATTATAGCAAAATGTAAAAAATATTGAATTTTTTTCAAAATTGTCGATTTTTTTGTTTACAGCGCAAAAAATAAAAACTGCAGGGGTGATCAAATACCACCAAAAGAAAGCTCTATTTGTGGGGAAAAAAAAGGACGTCAATTCTGTTCGGGAGCCACGTCGCACGACCGCGCAATTGCCAGTTAAAGCTACGCAGTGCCGAATCGCAAAAAAGTGGTCTGGTCTTTGGCCAGCCAAATGTTAAAGTGGAAATTCACTTTCTCAGTCAACATGAATTATTTTTAAAGCAGAACTTCCCCCAAAAGAGAAAGTTACGTTCTTCCTCCTCCCCCCCCCCCCCCTTTACATTTGGCACTTCTTTTGGGGGGAGCAGGTACCTGTTTTTGACAGGTACCCACTCCCCCCCATCAGACTGCCACGGTGATCTGAGCGGCAGTTTGCCCCCCACTTCCCCCCGCAGCCTTCTGGGAGACATCACAGGTCCCAGAAGACTGCGGGACCAATCACAAAGTGCAGCGCTGCTCGCGCATGCGCAGTTGAAAGCTGGCTGCAAATTTGTAGGTCCTGACTTTTAATTTTTTGGAGGAGACTGGCGCCCTCCGATTTAAATCCTTCCACAGCGAGCATTAGTACATAGATAGGAGTAAGTTTTTCTTCACCAAAACTTTTTTTGGGTAAGTTGTTGTGTTGAAATCCAAAACCTGAAGTTTCACTTCTGTGCCTCTCACTTATTACTTGTGGAGCAGATCGCAGCCTCCTCTACCTCTCACCTCATTAGCACCACTACCTGTTGTTTTAACACTCAGGCGCTGCAGTAGGTGGGTGGGGGGTGGCGCGAAGGCGCCATTTCTCTTGACACAGTGATAATTAATATTAGAACATATTGTAGCTTTGATGTCTAATGCGCTCTCTCTCTACAAATATCTTAACCCCTTTGTAGGCAGAGGTGGAGCAGGAGGAGGACAGAACATGGTCTGCACTTACTCTCCTTCTTTACCAATTTGCCTCCAAACTCCAAAAGCTGGTCAACTTTTAGTGCTGGCACTGATTGATGTCACTACTTCTGTCAGCTAATCACCAGCTGAGCTGGCAGGAGCTCTTGATGGCCCAAAGAACCGGTTAGCTGGAGTCTCCAGCCATAATTTTGAGAGTTCCTGGGGAGGACCATTTACAGGAATGACCTCCTTAGTCTCTGTGGCTCTTGCAGGATTAGTAATGTAACCAGGGCAGGACTTAGGGTGGTGGGGGTCCCTGGGCTTGAGTCACTTTTGGGCCCTACCTTCTATACATTACCGTATTTATGGGGCGTATAACACGCGCCCGGCGTATAACACGCACCGCAAGTTTAGGAGGGAAGTTTAAGGAAAAAAAAACGTACATTTAAACGCCCATCAATGCAGCCTTGTCCAGTGTCATTTGCAGGCTTGTCATTGCAGTCTTGAAGTTTAAAAATGGCGCCACCAAGATGCAGAGTCCTGTGTATCTTGGCGGCTCTCCTGTCCTCATGACAGCTCTTGCCAGCTCTTGGCAGCTCTCGGGTCCTCTTGGCAGCTTTTGGCAGCTCTTGGCGGCTCTTGGGTCCTCTTGGCGGCTCTCCTGTCCTCTTGACAGCTCTTGGCAACTCTTGGCAGCTCTTGGCAGCTCTTGGCGGCTCTCGGGTCCTCTTGGCAGCTCTTGGCAGCTCTTCGCGGCTCTTGGGTCCTCTTGGTGGCTCTTGGGTCCTCTTGGCAGCTCTTGGTGGCTCTCGGGTCCTCTTGGCAGCTCTTGGCAGCTCTTGGTGGCTCTTGGGTCCTCTTGGCGGCTCTCGGGTCCTCTCGCAGTCCCAAGCGGAGCCGAAAGTAGCCGAGTGTACTCGGCTCGGCTCACAGTCATGCCCATTCCCTTTGTTATGTCCATCATAGGGTGAGACTGGGTGCGACCGTGAGCAGAGCTGAGTACTCTCGGCTATGTATCTCAGCGGGGCCCCCTATTGGGCAGGGCCCATGGGCTTGAGCCCAGTCAAGCCCAATGGTAAGTCCTGCCCTGAATGTAACATATCTTCAAGTTAAAAGGACAGTTGGCGGTTTTACCTGGGAGGGGGCATATATTTAAAAAGAGGAGCAGGAGGAGGTTAGAACACAGCCCGCACCTTCTCAGACCTCTCCTCCATAAGGCTGGGTCACCGCTCCAAAAGCTGACACTGATGTCGCCATTCCTGACAGCTAATCAACAGCAGGGCTGGAGGTCCCAATGGCCCAAAGAATTGGTTAGCTGGAGAGTCCCAGCCATAATCTGGAGAGTTCCCAGCAGTGGCAGCCCATCCATACGGGGCGTAGCCCTTCTAATCCATGCGCCCGGCCCATGATCTACATGCAGGGCGCCGGACGCATTGATTCCAATGTGTTTTTTTTTTTATTTAGAAGCACATGATTACAGCCTGAGGCTCTAATTGGCTTAAAAAAAGGGTAGGCTCGGGGCGCAGTGAGTCCACAATAGCGAGGGGGCGCACTGTGACAATAGCGAGCTAATATTTGCTATCGTCTTCCTAACCTTCCTCCCGGTCAGCTGATTGGCTGAGAAGAGAAGCGATCCTATTGGCTGCCGAGGAAGAGGAGGAGGGAGGAGATGCAGGGGAAGTTCAGGGGAAGCAGCCTAGATGGGGTAAGTGCTGGGCTGGTGCCTGTTACTCGTCCTAACGACCGGGAGGGGAGGGTGGCATTCGGGTAGATTGTTTGCAGCCCCCCCCCCAAAAAAAAATGTAATTTATACACTCCTTGGTCGAAATAGTTCTGCCAGGATTGGTAATGCAAAAGATATCCAAGTCTAGGGGATGCTTGGAGGTTTCTCCTGGGAATTGTACAATTTAAAGCTTTAGGCTGGCCATACATGGTCGAATTTCGAGAAAAAATTTTTTTTGAAAATCAGAAAATTTGTGCGTTTTGTGATCCGATGGTGTCACCATTGATTTCGAAATTCGACCAACCAAGCCTTTAATTTCACCTCCTGTTGCTACAAAGGGTATTTTTTGTGGCTGGGAATCTTCTTTTCTTTCTGGGAATTTTCTTTTCTTGCACATGTGCATTTCTTTTTCGTTTACATTTCTCTCACGATTCTCCCATCATTGATTAGAAAATGATTTGTTTTTAAAAGAAATTCCAGCATGTCCGATTACTCAAATTCAATGGCCGCACAAAAATCGGGCTGTTGCTGCAGCCCGCTAATGGTGCGAAATACAAACGAAAATTCTTAGATAAGATTTTCGAAAGAAAATTATTTTTCGAAATTCCACCCGTGTGTGGCCTGCCTAACTTAGGCGGATATAAAATGTAGCACTACACCCAAAGGAGCCGTCTTAATTTAACCGATTCTTTCCTGAGATGTTCCAGAAGCCTCCGGAAGGCAGGGGAGAGCATTCAAACCTGCAGCCTGCGAGATCCAGAACAGCCAAAAGCAATCAACAACTGCTCTACTGATTACAGGGGAGCCAAAAATAACAAAATTTGCCTACATCCTAGCAACCTAACTAGGAGGGTGATACAAAAAAAACACACCAGTGCAACATTACAATAATTTAGGGCTGTGGAAATTAAAGATTAATTCCTCGATTAATCGATTAATTTTTTGATCAATCAAAATTCTTTTGGTCGGTACTCACCTCTCCGCCAGCTTCCGGGTCTTCAGGGAGTTCCGTTGGAGATCCGGTGACGTCACGGACATCGACGTCACCGGGCTCCTCCCCCCTTCCCCAAGTGCCTCCGTCTGCTAAAGAAGGGAAGGGGGGGAGGAGTCCGGTGACGTTGAAGTTCTAATTGAACGTGACGCGTACGGGGGAGGAGCTACGCATGACATCACCTGCTGCTGCCCTATGGAACTAACAGGATTGCTTTACATGCTGTGTTTTTATCATCTTTATGTGAGTAGTTTGTGTTTTGAACACAAAAATGAAATCTTATACTTAAGCGGTGAGCACTTGGATCTTTTCTTTCTATCCATGACCCGGCGACCTTGCTGAGATCTAAGGAGACGTGAGAGAAGTTTATGGTCCGTGTTAACCCTTTTGATACCCGCTTGCATGACCACCTGTTTGCACAGGGGTCCGTGCCATAAGGTGAGAGTGATTAGTTAGACCGGAGGTGGAGGGATTGTCACGCTACTGTGGGGAAAAAAAATTAAATACTTACGTCAGTGCTACAGTTTGAATTTAAAACGTATTTGTGTGAACTGTGAAGTTAAGTCATGGATTGTGTCGGGTGATTGTGTATAGTGTATATCACATTTACCACTGACTAATGCAGAGTTGCAATGCAAGGAGATCAGCTAAAAGTAGTTGGATCTGTATGTGTGTTATAATTAATCAAAATTAGTCGATTAATCGATAAAAAAAACGATTATTCGAACACAAAAATTTTAATCAGTAACAGCCCTACAATAATTCGATTTATTTTTTATATACAGCTAGCATAACTACCTGAATCTTTCTTGATATGGATCATCTACTGCACAGCAGGGGTGAGAGAGGGAGGGGCAGCACTAGGAGCCAATGAGGCTCTGCTGCATGCACATGTGCTGACAGTTTACGCGCATACAGGAGAGAGAAGAAGGAAGACTTATCAGTGTGCTTCTGCTCCTTCGTTGTCCAATCAGCAGGCAGTAAACAGGAAGGTGAGACCCCTATACTCTTCAACTGTAACAGAAATAAAGGCAAGCAAAGCTGAAGCAACCAACAACCAATCAGGCATCAGTCCACTGAAGACAGAATAGTAAGAAATGGATTCTGATTGGCTGCTCTGGTTTTCAGGACTTAGCTTCTTTTGATTGTTCACGGGAAGAGGTTGATGGCTTCCCTCCCTGGGCTGTGTTCTTAAACACCGCTGCCAAACACTTTAAATACATTTCCTTGTACCTGAACTCTCTTTAAATGGCCTTAACTGCTTTCTCCTTTCAGAATTATACGGATATAAAATATTTTGACATTCATTTTTGTTTAACGCTCCCACCAGATTCATCGCGTTAAAGCCGTCCTGTCCAAGTAAATCAGGCGGACTTTGGAAATTGGCTGGAAGCCCTCCCCGGGGGCGCACAAAATCACCATCAGGAGCTTTGCGGACCGTCCTTAATGCGCCGCTCGGCCCTGAGACGAAGATTTAACGCGGGCCGCGATCAGTCCCATTTCCTTCTCCATTTACTTACATTAAAATACAAAATGGCTCCTTGGAGGGTCACATGATCCCTTTAATATCTGATCCAGGCTAATCTCCGCCATTCCTCCGCAGGCCGGGCCAGTGAATCACTTAGCGAGACGCGCAGTAAATAATTTGCACGGGTGTCGTGCGATATTTAGGTGCTTCTGTAGGGGGGTGACGTTGCCAAATTCCTGAGCTCATTTTTGAAGACGTGAATCCAATTACAGCGGGCGATAAATTATACGCCGTTAAATGAGAAATCTAGCCCCAATTTTATTACCGGCATAAAACACTACAGGTACGAGTAAATGATTATGTAAAAAAGAAGTGTGTACTTAATAAAATCTAGCGTTGGCCTTGAGTCACGTCCAGATCTTAGAGGTGAACTGAGATGGTGATGGATTTTTTTTTTTTTTTTTGCAGGAAGTTTGCAGAATTCCGTAAGAGCCTTTAAGGGAATCTTCACGCCTTAAAGTAGCCCTAAACCCTAAATGAACAAATGAGTTTGCTAAAGCACTCTATATATCATTAACAATTGTCTTCTCTTTCCATAAATTACCGTTTTCACCGATTGTATCGTAGTTTTGATGATCTATTCAAGCTTTTTTGCAGCCACTTTCTGTCTGCGTTTCACTTGCTCCGGCGTTGGCTGCACGTCATTGACCTGGAGTGGCTTCCTGATAGTGACAAGAGGGAACCATACCTGTGTAATGTGCGCCGGCACAGCCAGGGCTCTCTTTAATATTGATTCGACCCTGGCAGGCATGTACTGGCCATAGGGACTACCAGGAGTTTCCCGGTGGGCCGATGGCTCAGTGGGCCACTCTGATGTAAGGGGGCTGGTGATGGGACACTTTAATGTAAGGGGGCTGGTGATGGGACACTCTGATGTAAGGGGGCTGCTGATGGGACACTCTGATGTAAGGGGGCTGGTGATGGGACACTCTGATGTAAGGGGGCTGCTGATGGGACACTCTGATGTAAGGGGGCGCTGATGGGACACTCTGATGTAAGGGGGTGCTGATCGGAAACTCTGATGTAAGGGGGTGCTGATGGGACACTCTGATGTAAGGGGGTGCTGATGGGACACTCTGATGTAAGGGGGTGCTGATGGGACAGTCTGATGTAAGGGGGCTGTTGATGGGACACTCTGATGTAAGGGGGCTGGTGATGGGACACTCTGATGTAAGGGGGCTGCTGATGGGACACTCTGATGTAAGGGGGCTGCTCATGGGACACTTTGATGTAAGAGGGCTGCTGATGGGACACTCTGATGTAAGGGGGCTGCTCATGGGACACTCTGATGTAAGGGGGCTGCTCATGGGACACTCTGATGTAAGGGGGCTGCTCATGGGACACTCTGATGTAAGAGGGCTGCTGATGGGACACTCTGATGTAAGGGGGTGCTGATGGGACACTCTGATGTAAGGGGGTGCTGATGGGACACTCTGATGTAAGGGGGTGCTGATGGGACACTCTGATGTAAGGGGGCTGCCGATGGGACACTCTGATGTAAGGGGGTGCTGATGGGACACTCTGATGTAAGGGGGTGCTGATGGGACACTCTGATGTAAGGGGGCTGCTCATGGGACACTCTGATGTAAGGGGGTGCTGATGGGACAGTCTAATGTAAGGGGGCTGTTGATGGGACACTCTGATGTAAGGGGGCTGGTGATGGGACACTCTGATGTAAGGGGGTGCTGATGGGACACTCTGATGTAAGGGGGCTGCCGATGGGACACTCTGATGTAAGGGGGTGCTGATGGGACACTCTGATGTAAGGGGGTGCTGATGGGACACTCTGATGTAAGGGGGCTGCTCATGGGACACTCTGATGTAAGGGGGTGCTGATGGGACAGTCTAATGTAAGGGGGCTGTTGATGGGACACTCTGATGTAAGGGGGCTGCTGATGGGACACTCTGATGTAAGGGGGTGCTGATGGGACACTTTGTTGTATGTGGCTGGGGATGGGACACTCAAAATGTAAGTGGGCCGTTCTGGCTGAAGTCCAGGGCCGAATTAATGTCCCAGTCCAGTCCTGGACCCTGGGCAAAACTTTTCTTGCCCCCCCCCCCCCCCATGCAGTTTCGCTCTCCACCTGCTCTGAGACATACAATAAATAGCAGCTAGACTCAAAATCGGTTTATTGAGATCAGGCAGCGATTGTGATTGGTTGCCAGAGGTTACAGTGTATCTTTACCGCTCACTGACTGGTTGCTAGAGGTTACAGCACACATTACGGCTCACTGATTAGTTGCTAGAGGTTACAACACATAATTTCTGCTTGTTGATTGGTTTGCTAGAGATTACTGTGGACATGACCTCAGGGGGGCATGATATACATATCAATGCGGCTGCTATATACATATGAATGCCAGTAATTTACATGTAAACACAGGGTCTGCAGGTGAGTCATCTGTACACAACAATAGGGCAGAACTGGGCAGAATTAGTAACATCGCTTCACACTGAGATATCGGGACACAGCACAGGACTTAAACCTCAAGGGATGAGGGAATTTAAGCCAGGATAGTTGGCAAGTATGAGGCAGCTGCTTTGGGCCCCACAACAATGACAGGGCCCAGGGCAGCTGCCCCTTTTGCCCTGCCTTAAAAACGGCCCTGGGCACAGCCACTTGTAGTGTCTACCAGGGGAGCCTAGGAAGAGGTGACAACACAGGAGCACAATTAAAAGACAAGGACAGAACGTTGTTACCCTATACGAAGAAGTTCATGAACAAGGACCTTCATGGCAGGACCCCCAGGTGTTCTTTTATATTTGCAACTCTTACAAAAAATATATTTTGGAAGTTACATTCACACATGAAAGCTTATGTGAGATTTTAGTGATTGGGCTTACACCTTACATAGTTACAGAGGTTGTCGAGGTTGAAAAAAGACACAAGTCCATCAAGTCCAACCTGTGTGTGCGCTTTTATATTAATAGTACATTGTATATCCCTGTATATTGCGGTCGTTTAGGTGCCCATCTAATCATTTTTTGAAATTATCGATGCTCCCTGCTGAAAGCACTACTTGTGGAAGAGAATTCCACATCCTTGCCGCTCTTACAGTAAAGAACCCTCAACTCAGTTTAAGGTTAAACCGCTTCTCTTCTAATTTTAGTGAGTGGCGGCATGTCTTATTAAATCCCCTTGCGCGGAAATGTTTTATCCCTATTGTGGGGTCACCAGTACAGTATTTGTGCATTGAAATCATATCCCCTCTCAAGCGTCTCTTCTCCAGAGAGAATACGTTCAATGGTTGTAGTGTTTCCTCATAAATAAGGTCCTCTAGTCCCTTTATTAGTTTTGTAGCCCTTCTCTGGACTCTCTCCAGTAGGGATGGTCTGGATGTTCGAGTTGAACGTAAGTTATGTGTCACCTGTGCAAATTCTTAAGTGAAGGAAGAAGTTTTTTTTTTGATCACAGACAGATCAACTTAGTAATAGCACCACATCCCTTAATAGATTAAATGTAGAGAGAGGATTGGGAATTTTTTAACCACTTGCCGCCCGCCCTATTGGCAAATGCAAAATTGCAAAGTGGTTTCAAAATCCTGACTGGGCGTCATATGAAGTCCTCAGGATTTTGAGCCGCTGCGCGCCCCCGGTGGCACGCATCGCGGTGATCGTTGTTGCTGTGTGTGTCAGTCTGACATCCCGCAATTATGATCTCGGTAAAGAGTCTCAGTCGGAGACTTGAGACTCTTTACCGAGATCGTAATTGCGTGATCAGCCATGTCCAATCACGGCTGATCACAGTGCAAATAGGAAGAGCCGGTGATCGGCTTTTCCTCACTCTCGTCTGTCAGACATGAGTAGAGGAGAGCCGATCGGCTGCTCCTCTGACAGGGGGGTCTGTGCTGATCGATTATCAGTGCAGCCCCCCCCCCCCCCCCGAGGATGCCCACTCTGGACCACCAGGGACGCCACCAGACCACCAGGGATGCCCAGCACCAGGTATGCCACCTTAGACCACCAGGGATGCCAGTCAGTGCCCACAATGGATGCCAATCAGTGCCCACAATGGGCATCACTGATTGGCATGCATTATTGTTTGGCACTGATTGGCATCCATCAGTACAAAACGATACAATACAATGCCGCCTATCAGTGCCCATACGTGCCACCTATCAGTGCCCATCCATGCTGCCTATCAGTGCCCACCCAATGCCATCTATCAGTGCCCAAACATGCTGCCTATCAGTGCCCATCCATGCCCATCTGTGCCGCCTATCCCTGCCCATCTGTGCCTCCTATCCATGCCCAGTTGTGCTGCTTATCCATGCCCATTCATGCCACCTATCCATGCCAATCCGTGCCAGCTATCAGTGCCAATTTGTGCCACCTATCAGTGTCCATACGTGTTGCCCATCAGTGCCACCTATCAGTGCCCATTAGTGCCACATATCAGTGCCCCTCAATGCCACCTCATCAGTGTCACTTCATTGGTGTCACCTCATCAGTGCCCATCAGTGCCGCCTTATAAGGTGCCCGTCAGTGCAGCCCCATCAGTGAAGGAGAAAACGTACTTATTTACAAAGTTTTGAAACTGAAATTTAAAAAAAACATATTTTTTTCAAAATTTTTGGTCTTTTTTTATTTGTTTAGAAAAAAAATAAAAACCGTAGAGGTGATCAAATACCACCAAAAGAAAGCTCTATTTGTGGGAAAAAAATTATAAAAATGTAATTTGGGTACAGTGTAGCATGACCGCGCAATTGTCACTCAAAGTGCAACAGTGCTGAAAGTTCAAAATTGGTCTGGGCAGGAAGGTGTTTAAGTGCCCCCCGGTATTGAGGTGGTTAAGGGGGGAATTAATTTGAAGAATAGTAACAACTATGTTCCATGGAGCTCATCATTGGGCCTTCCAGATGTTGCCGAACTACAATTCCCATCATGCTTATGCCTTTGGCAGTCATCCTTGTAATTATCAGTTTCACACAGTCTCATGAGACTTGTAGTTCTGCATCAACTGGAGGGCTACAGGTTGAGCGCCCCATGTAGGAATACCACAACCATCACCCATGGATCTCATCGTGGGCCTTCCAGATGTTGCCGAACTAAAATATTCCATCAGGCATCTGCCTTTGGGAGTCATACATGTAACTATGGAGCTCATCATTGGGCCTTCCAGATGTTGCCGATCTATAATTCCCATCATGCCTCTGCCTTTGGCAGTCATTGCTTGCAACTATCTGTTTTGCACAGCCTCCTGAGACTTGTAGTTTTGCAACAGCTGGAGGGCCACAGGTTGAGCGCCCCATGTAGGAATACCACAATCGCCGCCTATGGAGGCTCATCATTGGGCCTTCCAGATGTTGCCGATCTACAATTCCCATCATGCCTCTGCCTTTGGCAGTCATGCTTGTAACTATCAGTTTCGCACTGCCTTTTGAGACTTGTAGTTTTGCAACAGCTGGAGGCCCACAGGTGGAGCACCCCATGTAGGAATACCACAATTGTCGCCCATGGAGCTCTTCATTGGGCTTTCCAGATGTTGCCGATCTACAATTCCCATCATGCCTCTGCCTTTGGGAGTCATGCTTGTAACTATCAGTTTTGCACAACCTCATGAGGCTTGTAGTTCTGCAACAGCTGGGAGGGGCCACAGGTTGAGCGCCCCATGTAGGAATACCACAACCGTCACCCATGGAGATCATCATTGGGCCTTCCAGATGTTGCCGATCTATAAATTCCCTTCATGCCTCTGCTTTGGGAGTCATGCTTGTAACTATCAGTTTTGCACAGCCTCATGAGACTTGTAGTTTTGCAACAGCTGGAGGGCCACAGGTGGAGCGCCCATGTAGGAATACCACAATTGTCGCCCATGGAGCTCTTCATTGGGCTTTCAGATGTTGCCGATCTACAATTCCCATCATGCCTCTGCCTTTGGGAGTCATGCTTGTAACTATCAGTTTTGCACAACCTCATGAGGCTTGTAGTTCTGCAACAGCTGGAGGGCCACAGGTTGAGCGCCCCATGTAGGAATACCACAACCGTCACCCATGGAGATCATCATTGGGCCTCCAGATGTTGCCGATCTATAATTCCCATCATGCCTCTGCCTTGGCAGTCATGCTTGTAACTATCAGTTTTGCACAGCCTCATGAGTCTTGTAGTTCTGCAACAGCTGCAGGGCCACAGGTTGAGTGCCCCATGTAGGAATACCACAACCGTCATTGTTGGGATCGTTAGCAATGCCGGTAGCCAGTGGCCAAGGCACACGTTTCACCCACGTATCCTTCGCTGGCGACACTAGTAAAAGCCAGACCTCCTTGTCTCTCTCTGATTTTGATTTATAATTTTAATTAAGTGCTGAGGAAATGGATATTGCAATCTGTTCGGAGGCATGACTGGGGATCGGGGGGGAAACGTGATGGATCTGAACTTATATTGCAGGGGATGAGGATGGATGGCGTTGTAACACAGCATTTTATAGAAGAACAAGGCCGACGTCAATGGTGTGTTCACAGCCCGTCTGGGCAGTCCTGCCGCCGTGCCCCCGGGTCACCTCTGGGCTATTAATTTAACATTACTGGATAGGAGCTCCATGGAAGGCTTTTTATGAAGAAGATGTTATGCCCTGTACCACGCTAAAATTACTAGCCGGCTATGTCCATAAAATACACCACAATAAAAATCAACGGCTTTGATGCTTTAAGCAGACCTGCCTTTCTGAAATTAAAGTGTAACTCTACTGCAGAGTTTACCAATAAAGCTCTTATTCACACAGCGCGTGTTATGTGCGTATAACGCATGAATGCTCAAGTGAGTGTGAATGTCTTCTACACTTCAGTCTGTAGAGGCTTTGACCAATTTATTCATTTTCTCCACGGAAAAAGAAAATCCTCCCTGTTATAACCTCGAACAATAAAAACCGAGCTTACGATGAAATAAAATACTTTTGGGGGGTGGGGGGTGGGAATTAAAAAATAAATAAAATAAATAATAATAAAAACAAAAATGTTATTAAAAAAAAAATACTTAAGGGTAACTCCACTTTTGTGGGAGGAAAAAATAAATAAATAAATAAATAAAATAAAATAAAAATGTTATTTAAAAAAATACTTAAAGTGTAACTCACTTTCGTGGGGGGGGGGGAATTAAAAAATAAATAAAATAAAAATAAAATAAAAATAAAATAAAAAATTTTATTAAAAAATACTTAAAGGGTAACTCCACTTTCATGGGGGGGGGGGGGGGGGGGTGGGAGAGAAATAAAAAAATAAAAATAAAATAAAAATGTTATTTAAAAAAAAATACTTAAAGTGTAACTCCATTTTCGTGGGGGGGGGAGAAATACAAATAAATAAATAAAATAAAATAAAAATGTTATTAAAAAAATACTTAAAGTGTAACTCCATTTTCGTGGAGGGGGGGGGGGGGAATGGAATTAAAAAATAAATAAAATAAAATAAAAATTTATTAAAAAATATTTAAAGGGTAACTCCACTTTCGTGGGGGGGGGGGGAGAAATAAAAAATAAAAAATAAATAAAAATATAAAATAAAAATGTTATTAAAAATACTTAAAGTGTAACTCCACTTTAGTGGGAGGAAAAAATTAAAAAAATAAATAAAATAAAATAAATTTTTTATTAAAAAATACTTAAAGTGTAACTCCACTTTCGTGGGGGGGGGGGGGGAGAAATAAAAATAAATAAATAAATATATAAAATAAAATAAAAATGTTATTAAAAAAATACTTAAAGGGTAACTCCACTTTCATGGGGGGGGGGGAATAAATAAATAAAATAAATAAAATAAAATAAAAATGTTAAAACCATCTCTGGAGCAGCTGTTATTTTCTGTAAAAAGCAATATGGCCACCAGGAGGTGTTCTGTACACAGAGGGTATACAGAACACCCCCCCCCCCCCCCCCCAGTGATATAATTTCCTGCTTGGCTCACTGATTTTCTCAGAAGTCTGCACTAAGATACAAGTCATATTTTGGGCATCCCCTGCAACAAAATTGTCATTTTCTGGAGATACTCCCAAAGGGCAGTCACATCTAAAGGGATGCAGACCCTGCCATTTTCCTCATTAGAGTCCTGCAGGTGCAGCAGCTGACTGATAATAATTAAAATAACTCTCATTCACATTCACTCCACTTCAGGACACAGCTATTTCTTCAGAATAGAAAAAAGGTAGGAATCTGCAACAGTTTGGTAAATTTTTTCTCAACAAAAGAGGAGTTAGTGCCCATTCACACTTGTGCGAATTTAGACCTCAAAGGTACATGACAAGTTGCACCCTACGTTTCCTGATGATAGCCGTTCATATCTGTGTGATTTCAAGTGGCAGTAACTTCAAAGTAGTTCCTGCACTACTTTGGTCCGACTTTCATGTGACTTGAGATCCATAGACCTCAACGTAAACGCTCAAAGTTGCCTATGAGGAATGATGTCTAAAGGGATGCAGACCCTGACACTTTCCTCATTAGAGCCCTGCAGGTGCAGCAGCTGGTTGATAATTATAAAATCGCTCCCGCTCCCATTCACATTCACTTCATTCATAATTTGCCACGTCACGAAAGTTAATTCTCCATTACGAGCGCCAGTTTACAAGACCGACCGCTCCTGGCTCATCCTTGCTTCTGAGCATGCGTGTTTGTACTCTGGACTTATGCCCGACGGACTTGTGTACACACATTCGGAAAATCCGACCACAGACATTTGTCAGCGGAAAATTTTAAAACCTGCCATCCAACATTTGCCCATGGAAAATCCAACAACAATTGTCTGACGGAGCGTACACACGGTGGGATTTTCCGCCAACAGCCCCGTCATCACACAATTCCCGTCGGAAAATCCGATCGTGTGTATGAGGCTTAAATTGTGTCTCAAAATATTGTGTCATCTAAAAAAAAATGATATTCATGATAAAGACTATTATGTAAGGGGTGTGGACAGTGACTGATTAACATAGGGGGCTATTGGAGCTGCAGCTCCAGGCCCCTACCTTAATATAGGCCCAGCCTTTGCCATGTGGGCACATTGTTTGAGCCGATCAGGTTATAACTCCAGTGAAAAATAGTGAGGTCAGGGACCTGGCTAGACTGTCTGGCAGGGGTTTAGTGAATCCGAATGCCCTACTCAACAGAATTACAATCCTTTTGGTTGCTGAAACTGCTCACTTCTGTATGTACAGCTACATAAAGCTCTAATTTATGGTGTGAATAACTAGCAACAATGTATTTTTCTGTAAGGAGCAAAAATTTGCCCCGCAATTAAGAAGCGATGCACTGATGCTGAATACGGCTGGTTGCCATGGGTTAAGGCGGACCGCACTGTCGGCTCATAAGCTCGTGACAGTATGTGAAGCTCTTTAATGGTCTCCATGGCAACAGACTTTCTCCTCTTCAAAACGGGAACGGGGCGACGCTCGTGCCATCAATTGAAATAATAACAAGCATTCTGTCAGAAGTGATAATGAACTATCAGACTGCGCCCAGAACGGCGCCAGAAGCCGCAGGTGCCGGCGCGCCGGGCGATATCTCACCGCTGCTCAGAATTAAACTCAGCGGCCTCTTCATCATCAGCGAGAGCCACTTACCTTCCATGAATGAAGAGATTCCTCGCCATGGAGTTGGTGTCCCGGCGATAAGAGGGATCAAATAAAAAATAAAAAAAGTCAAAAAATATAAAAACTCGGAAAGGGTCCAAGATTTCTCCATTCTCGGGAAAAGAATGTTCTAAGAAAGTTTGTTCGTTTTTTTTCTAATCATTAGCGGGGTCAAGAAAATCGAAGGAGCAGGATGGAAAATTTTTATCCAACAAATGAATTTTGAACAGTGAATGTGGTTTTTCGTTTTGGTAAAGTCCATTCATTGCAAAATCAAATGTTTTTAACGCGGACCTAATTTGCCGGGAGGGCGTCCATAGACGTCTTCCCGTACTCGAGCGGCCTGTGTGCGCCCCCTGCAGGGCACACGCGGCACGCTCTGTGATCAGAGAGTCTATGAGACTCGGCTGATCACAGATCGGAGTTAGGGGTCGATCGATGACAACTGATCATGTGATGTAAACAGAGCCGGCAATCAACTATTTGTTCTCCTCGCGCTTGTGGTGTGAGAAGGAAAAAAAAAAGCCCATCACCGGCGGCTGTGAGAGGGACATCAGTACCGATCGTGGAGAGCCTATGTACAGGCTTCTGTGCCCACCAGCGACACCTACCAGTACCCACAGTGCCACCTACCAGTGTCCACAGTACCACCCATCAGTGCCCACAGTGCCACCTACCAGTGTCCACAGTACCACCCATCAGTGCCCACAGTGCCACCTACCAGTGTCCACAGTACCACTCATTAGTGCCCACAGTGCCACCTACCAGTGTCCAAAGTACCACTCATTAGTGCCCACAGTGTCACCTATCAGTGCCCACAGTGCCACCTATCAGTGCCCACAGTGCCACCTATAAATGTCACCAATCATTGCCTCATCACCAGTGCTGCCTTTCAATACCACCTACCAGTGCCCATCAGTGACATCTATCAGTGCCACCCGGCCAACAGTGCCACCCATCTGTGCTACTCATCAGTGTCCAAGGCCGGTGCTACCACTAGGCAAACTAGGCAGCCGCCTAGGGCGCACTGCTGCCTAGGGGGCGCCCGGCTGCTGATTTTCCTCCACGTCTGCATGCTCTGCAGGCTGCAGCATGTAACTAACTCAGTCCCAGGCAGCTGCTCCATCCGACCGGTGGTGCAATTAGAAACGCATCACAGCACTGGAGCCCTAGCGCTAGAGGAAGCAGAGCCAATGCTTCCTGTATAGCACTGCCTCCTGTCACTTGGGCATGGCAAAGGGGGTGGAGTTAGGGGTGGAGCCAATGGGGGCAGAAAAATTAGGTTTCGCCTAGGGTGTCGAAAATCTTTGCACCAGCCCTGTCAATGCCACCCATCATTGTTGACTTATCGGTGCCTATCAGTGCAGCCCATCAGTGCCCATCAGTGTCGCCTTATCTGTGCCTATCAGTGACGCCTTATCTGTGCCTATCAGTGCAGCTCATCAGTGCCGTCTTATCAGTGCCCATCAGTGTGGCCTTATCTGTGCCTATCAGTGCAGCCCATCAGTGCCCATCAGTGTCGCCTTATCTGTGCCTATCAGTGCAGCCTATCAGTGCCCATCAGTGTCGCCTTATCTGTGCCTATCAGTGCAGCCTATCAGTGCCCATCAGTGTCGCCTTATCTGTGCCTATCAGTGCAGCCTATCAGTGCCCATCAGTGCCGCCTCATCAGCGAATATCAATGAAGGAGAAAAATGACCCGTTTGCACAATTTTATAACAAACTATGAAACGTTTTGTTTTTTCTAAAATTTCTGTCTTTTTTTGTTTGTTTAGCAAACAATAAAAACCCAAATGGTGATTGAATACCACCAAAAGAAATCTCCATTTGTGTGAAAAAAAAGATAAAAATTTCATTTGGGTACAGTGTTGCATGACTGAGTAATTGTCATTCAAAATGTGACTGCGCTGAAAGCTGGAAATTAGTATGGGGGGGGGGGGGGGATTAAGCGCCTGGTAAGCAAGAGGTTAATTCAAATGAAAATCTTTGAATCGAAATTTGAACGTTCTAAGAATTTTCATAAGAATTTCCCTAATGCAGGCCATACATGGATCGAATTTTCCGAAAAGATTTGTCGATCGAAAACCTGAAAATGTGTGCGTTTTTTTTGTAATCCGATGGCGCCGCCATTCACTTGGAAATTCAACCAACCAAATCTTCAATTTCACCTCATGTTGTTACGGAAAAGAACATTTGTGGCTGGGAATCGTCTTTTCTTTCCAGGGCACAGCTCAGGCACATTTATTTATTTTTCCGATCATATTTCTCGCACAATTCTCCCGTCATCGATTCGAAATTTGTTTGTTTTCCCAAAAATGTCCAACTTGCCCAGATCACTCAAATTCGATGGAGGCACGAAAAATCCGCCATTGCTGCGGCCCCCACTAATGGTCGAAAATCGAACGATCATTTAAAGGTGCGGTTTTTGAAGGAACAAGACTTATGCTGGCCATACACTAGCCAAAAAAAATCTTTCAAAAATCTGTCAGCTGCAATATAATAAATGTTTGCTTTTGATTTTAATGGTGTCATTAATTCTTAAGATAGTCAGCACTCTCTAGGTGCCATAATGCAGTATGGCTACTAGATGGCACAAAATGGGTATGCTCCTCAGCTCCGTCTAGTGGCCATAATGCAGTATTATCCCCATTCACAATGTTTTCAAGGAGAATAAGTAGCCCTCTTAGCGCCATCTAGTGGCCATAATGCGGTATTATCCCCATTCACACTGTTTTCATGGGGAATAAGTAGGCCTCTCAGCTCCATCTAGTGGCCATAATGCGTTATTATCCCCATTCACACTGTTTTATAGAGGAATACGTAGGTCTCTCAGCTGGATCTAGTGGCCATAATGCGTTTTTATCCCCATTCACACTGTTTTCATGGGGAATAAGTAGGCCTCTCAGCGCCATCTAGTGGTCATAATGCGTTATACTGTTTTCATGGTGCATAAGTAGGCCTCTAAGCTCCATCTAGTGGCCATAATGCGTTATTATCCCCATTCTCACAGTTTTCACGGAGAATAAGTAAAACTCTCAGATCCATCTAGTGGCCATAATGCGGTATTATCACCATTCACAATGTTTTCATGGGGAATAAGTAGAACTCTCAGCTCGATCTAGTGGCCATAATGCAGTTTTATCCCCATTCACACTGTTTTCATGGGAAGTAAGTAGGCCTCTCAGCGCCATCTAGTGGCCATAATGCAGTATTATCCCCATTCACAATGTTTTCAAGGAGAATAAGTAGGCATCTCAACTCCATCTAGGGGCCATAATGCAGTATTATCCCCATTCACACTGTTTAGTGCCATCTAGTGGCCATAATGCGTTATTATCCCCATTCTCACCGTTTTCATGGAGAATAAGTAGAACTCTCAGCTCCATCTAGTGGCCATAATGCGGTTTTATCCCCATTCACACTGTTTTCATGGGGAATAAGTAGGCCTCTCAGCACCATCTAGTGGCCATAATGCGTTATACTGTTTTCATGGGGAATAAGTAGGCCTCTCAACTCCAGCTAGAGGCCATAATGCAGTATTATCTCCATTCACACTGTTTTCATGTGGAATAGGTAGGCCTCTCAGCTCCATTTAGTGGCCATAATGTGGTATTATCCCCATTCACACTGTTTTAATGGGGAATAAGTAGAACTCTCAGCTCCATCTACTGGCCATAATGCAGTTTTATCCCCATTCACACTGTTTTCAAGGAGAATAAGTAGGCCTCTCAGCTCCATCTAGTGGCCATAATGCGTTATACTATTTTCATGGGGAAAAAGTAGGCATCTCAGCTCCATCTAGGGGCCATAATGCGGTATTATCCCCATTCTCACCGTTTTCATGGAGAATAAGTAGGCCTCTCAGCTCCATCTAGCGACCATAATGCGGTATTATCCCCATTCTCACTGTTTTAATTGGGAATAAGTAGAACTCTCAGCTCCATCTAGTGGCCATAATGCACTATTTTCCACATTCACGATGAGTTTTTTTTTTTCTTCAATGAATAACATTCAATCTGCAGAGTGTATAGCCTAAGAACGTTCGATTTTTGCTATACTTGCACAGAATGAACTTACCCACAGTTTTGATGGGTGAACAGTTATGAATTGATATAAAAAAAAAAAAAACATGTCATTCAGCGTTTACATCCATTTTAACCAACTCCTGACCACAATGACCTCAGTGTGTGCGCTTGCATGACTGATAAGCACATTCAGGTAAATGGAATCATTTCTCTGCACTCTGAGAAGCCCAATATAACACACGGACCCGCCTTTAACTGAATTTAGCACAACCTGCAATTCTATGAAGCCTTCTCTCCGTCTTTCTTCCCTATAGATCTGGTGGTGAATGGAGCTGTCACAGGCAGGAGATCCCCGGTCCCAGCAGGAACGATTAAGGTCTGAAGACTTTTTTTATTGCGATTGTGTGTCTGCGATGAGAACCCACCGCAACAAAGAAAAAGTGCTTCGTCCAATTTAAAGCACCTGAAAATTCTTTTCAGCCCGCTCCTCCTGTCATCGCCCGACGCAGCGGAATTAAATGAGCTCCACGCACATGAAACGCGCTTCTTATAGAGAGGACAATGAAGAGGTCTACATGGAGGCACCTCGGCTGAGAGGGAAAAAAAAGAAGCTTTATCTACAAAGATGCAGTCCGTGTTGGATGCGGCTGTATCTGTACACCTCCCTGTAGACTTTTATTGAAGGGGGGGTGGCGATGGTTCATCCATTTCTTCCTCTTACACACAGAGAGACCATCATGTACAACTCTCGGAAACAGGGAGAAGCTTTAAATCTGAGCCCCAGCCTTCCCTTCAGTCTTGTACAGTTGGACCAGCTCCTCTCCTGGACTGAAATGGCTTACTCTGATTTCACCGCACACTGTGAGCTTCTCACAATGTGCACTAGAAGCTGCAGCAAATCAGATAAAGGTCCGCCTCAATTCCTGGCTGAAGGATGTCCAGCATCGTCTAGACATTTTCCCCAGCATAGGTGTGTGCAACTTATTGCATTAGGGTGTGCACCCCCAAAGCTCAAACATATACACAAACAGATGCATACACTGTTATATGTGGTCCCTGTTTCCAGGAGGAGGACTGTCATTGGCCACTGCTAAAGCCAATCACAGTCCTGCTAGCCCCGTCCACCATCTGGATCCACGATTGGTTGCCACTACCAGTCTCACTTTCACTGTGATTGAGAAAACCCCAATCAGGTGACAGTTTGTGGAATTACTGTTGAGCTTCTGGGGACTTTGTTGAAATTATTCCTGAAACTTTCCGTCACTTACTACTGAACACCGGCACTCTGTGTCCATTTAAGCCACAGCCAGTATTCAGCACAATGAAAATCACATCCAACTTTTCGTGTGGCGCAGAGGGCCGCACTTTTTCTCAGCTGCAGGGGCCCAACTTATGATCCTGCACACAGGCCAACCGCTTTCAGAAAATACCCCTGACCTGAGCTCATCATTGTGCATCCATTCTAGATGCTTGTATGTGACATCCCATACATCACATACATCCCATACATCGCATACATCCCACGCATCTCATACATCCCATACATCCCATACATCCCATACATCACATACATCTCATACATCCCATACATCCCATACATCTCATACATCTCATACATCCCATACATCTCATACATCCCATACATCCCATACATCCCATACATCCCATGCATCTCATACATCCCATACATCCCATACATCTCATACATCTCATACATCTCATACATCTCATACATCTCATACATCTCATACATCCCATACATCTCATACATCTCATACATCTCATACATCTCATACATCCCATACATCTCATACATCCCATACATCTCATACATCTCATACATCCCATACATCCCATACATCCCATACATCCCATACATCCCATACATCACATACATCTCATACATCCCATCCATCACATACATCCCATCCATCACATACATCCCATCCATCACATACATCCCATACATCCCATACATCCCACGCATCTCATACATCCCATACATCCCATACATCCCATACATCCCATACATCACATACATCCCATACATCCCATACATCCCATGCATCTCATACATCCCATACATCCCATACATCTCATACATCTCATACATCTCATACATCTCATACATCTCATACATCTCATACATCCCATACATCTCATACATCTCATACATCCCATACATCCCATACATCCCATACATCCCATACATCCCATACATCACATACATCTCATACATCCCATCCATCACATACATCCCATCCATCACATACATCCCATCCATCACATACATCCCATACATCCCATACATCCCACGCATCTCATACATCCCATACATCCCATACATCCCATACATCACATACATCTCATACATCCCATACATCCCATACATCCCATACATCCCATACATCCCATACATCACATACATCTCATACATCCCATCCATCACATACATCCCATCCATCACATACATCCCATCCATCACATACATCCCATACATCCCATACATCCCATGCATCTCATACATCCCATACATCCCATACATCCCATACATCACATACATCTCATACATCTCATACATCCCATACATCCCATACATCTCCATACATCTCATACATCCCATACATCTCATACATCCCATACATCCCATACATCCCATACATCCCATACATCCCACGCATCACATACATCTCATACATCTCATACATCCCATACATCTCATACATCTCATACATCCCATACATCCCATACATCCATACATCCCATACATCCCATACATCACATACATCTCATACATCCCATCCATCACATACATCCCATCCATCACATACATCCCATCCATCACATACATCCCATACATCCCATACATCCCATGCATCTCATACATCCCATACATCCCATACATCCCATACATCACATACATCTCATACATCTCATACATCCCATACATCCCATACATCTCATACATCTCATACATCCCATACATCTCATACATCCCATACATCCCATACATCCCATACATCCCATACATCCCATACATCTCATACATCCCATCCATCACATACATCCCATCCATCACATACATCCCATCCATCACATACATCCCATACATCTCATACATCTCATACATCCCATACATCCCATACATCCCATACATCTCATACATCTCATACATCTCATACATCTCATACATCTCATACATCACATACATCCCATACATCCCATACATCCCATACATCTCATACATCCCATACATCTCATACATCCCATACATCCCATACATCACATACATACCATCCATCCCATCCATCACATACATCCCATCCATCACATACATCCCATCCATCACATACATCCCATCCATCACATCCATCCCATACATCTCATACATCCCATACATCCCAAACATCACATACAAGCACATGGGCTGGAATGCAAAAGTTGGATCAGCAGGATGAGTGTGCCAGGACAGGTAGATGTGTCTCATCTCATTCAACTTTTCGTGTGGTGCAGAGCGCCACACTTTTTCTCAGCTGCGGGGGCCCAACTTATGATCCTGCACACAGCACACAGGCCCACTGCTTTCAGAAAGTACCCCTGGCCTGAACTCATCATTGCGCATCCATTCCAGATTCTTGTATCGGACATCGCATACATCTCATACATCCCATACCTCACATACATCACATACAGCCCATACATCCCATACATCATATATATCCCATACATCCCATACCACACATACAGCCCATACATCTCATACATCATATATATAACATACATCCCATACATCACATACATCCCATCCATCACATACATCCCATCCATCACATACATTTTATACATCACATAAATCACATACATTTCATACATCACATACATCCACATCATACATCTCAGCATCACATACATCCCATACATCCCATACATCATATATATCCCATACATCCCATACATCTCATACATCCCATACATCACATACATCCCATACATCCCATACATTTCATACATCACATACATTTCATACATCTCATACATCCCATACATCTCTTACATCTCATACATCCCATACATCGCATAGAAGCACGTGGGCTGGATGCGAGAGTTGGATCAGCAGGATGAGTGTGCCAGGACAGGTAGATGTGTCTCATCTCTGCTTCCTTTCACCACTCTACATATGATCAGAAGAGGGCACAGCAGTGGAGTAGATGAGCAGGTGGGTACAGTGGTGGAAGAGATGGGAAGGGGGTTCAGCAGTGGGATAGAAGAGCAGGGAGGTTCAGTGTTGGGGCAGATGAGAAGGGGTTCAGTGGGGGGACATAAAAGCAGGGATGTAGAGCAGTGGGGCGGATGTGAAAGGAGGTACATCGTGGAACACATGAGCAGGGGGGTACAGAGGTGAGACAGATGTGCAGGAGGTATAGTGGTGGGGCAGATGAGAAAGCGGGTTACAGTGGTGGGAAGTTGAGCAGATGGGTTCAGTGTTAGGACAGATGAGGTGATTCAGTAGTGAGACAGAAGAGCATGGGGATACAGCGGTGGACCAGATGTGCAGGGAGGTACAGTGGTGGGGCAGATGAGCAGGGGGGTACAGTGGTGGAGCAGATGAGAAAAGTGGTACAGTGATGGGGCAGATGTGCAGGGGGGTACAGTGGCGGGAAAGATGAGCAGGGGGTACAGTGATGGGGCAGATGTGCAGGGGGTACATTGGTGGGACAGATGAGAAAAGGGGTACAGTGGTGGGGCAGATGAGAAAAGGGGTAAATTGATGGAACAGTTGGGCATGGGTGTACATTGATGGAGCAGATGTGCAGGGGGTACAGTGGTGGGGCAGATGAGAAAAGGGATACATTGATGGAGCAGATGTGCAGGGGGGTACAGTGGTGGGGCAGATGTGCAGGGGGGTACAGTGCTGAAACATTGATCCGAGACGTGAGAGTACAGGATGTTAATTTCTCACTTCTACTGAAGATAGTTTACAACATTTGCTTTATAAAAAATCCTTTTTCGTGACTGAGAGTGTGAAGTTGAATTTTTTTTTGTTATAAAATCGGCACGCTCAATTACTTAGATTTTTTTTTTTTTTTTTGCCACACTGTGCTCAAAAGGTTACCTACCCCTGGCTTAGACCTTAGAAAATGTCTGGTTTTGCAGTTTTTTTATGTCGCACTGTATTTGCACAGGGGTTTTTCGAACGCTAATTTTTTATTATAATAAATACACTTTAATGAATTTTAATGCACACAAACACAACATATAACCCAATTTGTGATACATTATAAAAGATGATGGTACGCCGAGTAAATAGATACCTAAAATTTGCAAAACCGCTGTGTGTGATATAAAAAATTGCAACATTCACCATTTTATTCCCCAGGGTCTCTACTAAAAAAAAATGTATAATTTTGTGCGGGTTATAAGTAATTTTCTAGCAAAAAAAACTAACTTAAACTTGTAAACAAAAAGTGCCAGAATAAGCCTAATCTTAAAGTTGTTAAAGCGGAGTTCCACCCAAAAGTGGAACTTCCGCTCATCTGATTCCCCCCCTTTCGGTACCACAATTGGCACCTTTTGGGGGGGGGGGGGGGGGAGAGGGGACAGGATACATGTTAGACATGCGTTTTTTCCGGAATTTTCAATTTTTTTCAATTTCCAAATTTCGAATTTTCAAAAATTCGGAAATATAGAAATTGGAAAATTCTAAATTTCAGAAATTGGAAATGTCAAAAATTTCGAATTTCAGAAATTTCAAATTTTTGAAAATTTGAAATTTCGGATATTCGAAATTTTGGAAATTCGGAAATTGGAACATTTCGGAAATTTGAATTTGGAAATTCAAAATTTTTGAAATTTGGAAATTCAAATATTTGAAATTTCATAAATTTGAAAATTCGAAATTTTAGTAATTTGAAAATCCAAAAATAAGAATGAAAATTCAAAAGAATGAAAATCTGAAAATTCGGATTTCAGAAAAAAGCAAAAATTAAAAAACGAATGAAACGAAAACTAACACATTTTTTGTCAGTGTACATGTCTAACACCTGTCTTTGATAGGTATCCTATTCCCACTTCCGGGAGTTCGGGCCGTGGGCCGTGACATCACAGTGGGGCTCCCTCCTCCTCTCCCTGTCGCCGGCCCAGTAGGAGCGAGGAGCCGGGACTGAAATTTAGAGTTTTCAAAATTCGGAAATTTGACATTTTGGAAATTTAAGAATCCAAAAATTCGGAATTTAGAAATTTGAAAATGCGGAAATTTGAAAATGCGGAAATTTGAAAATTTGGAAATTCAAAATGAGAAAATCCAGAAATCTGAAAATTCTGATTTCCGAAAAGAGCAAAAAAAAACGAATGAAACGAAAACTAACAATTTTTTTGTCAGTGCACATGTCTAACACTTGTCTTTGATAGGTATCCTGTTCCCACTTCCGGGAGTCCGGGCCGCGGCCCGTGACATCACAGTGGAGCTCCCTCCTCCTGTCCCGATCGCCGGCCCAGTAGGAGCGAGGAGCCGGGACTCGCCCATGTGCATTAGGGTTCCCAGCGTGAAGCCGAAAAAAAGGCTACACTGCCGGGTACCCTTACCCGCAATGGTGGCGGCACGCGACGGCTGATGGAAACAGCTGCGGTACCGACATCGCGGGACTCCAGGACAGGTAAGTGTCCGATTATTAAAATCCAGCAGCTACAGTATGTACAGCTGCTGGTTTTTCATTACTTTTTTTTGGGGGGACGGACCTCCGCTTTAAGAAGATCAGATCCCCCCCCCCCCCCCGTCATGACGGACAGGTGGCGGAGCAGTGTAAATCTCAGGACTGGATGGGCAGAAGTACGAATCCTTCAGTAGATAAAACAGTTCCTGCGTCTGATTCCTCGCTGAGCTTCACCCAGGGGAATAGAAGAATTCCAGAAATGACAGAAGACAATACGCTCTCCCAATTACCGATCCTCCTCCAAATGTGCCAACCGTTTTCCTGGCTATTAAATCTGAGCGATTCGGAGGGGCCGGCAGTGCAATTCATCATAGCTGCACCTTTCATCATTCTAAGAACAATGGAGGTGTGTAAATGCTTAAACTAAACAGTGACAACAAATTTCGGAGCAGAAGCCGCCCCCCCTCCCCCCCCCCCCCCTCGGATGAGCCATCTGTTCGGTTGCGCTCACACATTCTGTTGACAAATGCTTTTTGTCAGCTGCAAATTTGACGCTTCCGAGCGAAATGCACTTTCCAGAGACAGTAAACCAATGCAAGCTGGAGCTTCTGAGAGGATCATTAACTGCACTTAATAAAATATGTAACCATTTTGGCAGCTTATCAGAACAGGAGACGGTTGGGTAACCTGGGGGAGGGGAGGGGGGGGCTCGGCGCGGAGGTGACGGGCTGTTTTCCCCAAAGGCCTCACGAGATCGCCTTTCCTCGCTTAGAAACAACCAATTAGACTCCAGCGTGTGATTCAGACATTAGAACAGGATCCCCCAAATGCAAACTGAACCCCGGGGATCAGCTGATATTGTTTAAAATCATTCCTCATCTGTATTCATATTGAGTCTCCGTGTGATTTGTGTATTTCTTCCAGATCCCGGCAGTAATCCAGTGTGAGACTTCCTGTAATAAAGACCGACCACTGCTGTTCTCTCTCCTTGTGCAGGGAGACTAGTCTGGTCTCCGCCCCCTATTGTAGTTTTCTGCAGGAAGCCTGTAGTGGGTGGAGCTGCTGAGCCCCTCCCACAGCTCTGCTCTCTCTCTCTCTCTCCTTGTGCAGGGAGATTGGTCTTGTCTCCGCCCCCTATTGTAGTTTTCTGCAGGAAGCCTGTAGTGGGCGGAGTTAGCAAGGGCCCCTCCCACAGCTCTGATCGATGCACAGGCTATGTATAGCATAGTGATGATGTCACTGCTACTTTTACAAGGTAATATTATGGTTTGCAAAGAGGATTTATATCCATAGCAGTCATAGTGAATGTGTTTAAGTGTTGCAAATATTTTCAGGCTGAAAACTAATAATTTTTTTTTAAATAAATGACTGTCTCTTTACATCAGAGACCCCATTAGAGTCCCTTCTTACATCAGTGTCCCCCTTACATTAGGGTCCCCATCAGAGTCCTCCTTACATCAGTGTCCCCCTTACATTTGGGCCCCCATCAGAGTCCTCCTTACATCAGTGTCCCCCTTACATTTGGGTCCCCATCAGAGTCCTCCTTACATCAGTGCCCCCCTTACATTTGGACCCCCATCAGAGTCCTCCTTACATCAGTGCCCCCCTTACATTTGGGACCCCCATCAGAGTCCTCCTTACATCAGTGTCCCCCTTACATTTGGGTCCCCATCAGAGTCCTACTTACATGAGTGTCCCCCTTACATTTGGGTCCCCGTCGGGGTCCTCCTTACATCAGTGCCCACCTTACATTTGGGACCCCCATAAGAGTCCTCCTTACATCAGTGACCCCCTTACATCAGGGTTCCCATCAGAGCCTCCTTACATTAGTGCCCCCCTTATATTAGGTTCCCCATCAGAGTCCTCTTTCCATCAGTGTCCCCCTTACATTAGGATCCCCATCGGGTCCCCCCATACATCAGGGTCCCCATCAGAGCACCCATTACACCAGGATCCCTATCAGGGTTCCGCTTACATTACATCAGGGTCCCCATTAGAGTCCGGTCTAACATCAGGGACTCCATCAGAGCCTCCATTACATCAGACTCCCCATCAGAGTCCTGCCTACATCAGGGTCCACATCAGAGTCCCCACTTACATCAGGGTCCACATCAGAGTCCCCACTTACATCAGGGTCCACATCAGAGTCCCCCTTACATCAGGGTCCACATCAGAGTCCCCCTCATATCAGGTTTCCCTTACATCAGGGTCTCCATCATAGTCCCCTCTTACATTAAGATCCCTATCAAAGTCCCCCCTTACATCAGAGTCCCCTCTTGCATTAGGGTTTCCATCAGAGCCCCATTATATCAGGATCCCTGTTAGAGTCCCCCTTCACATCGGAGTCTGCATCATAATCCCCCCTTACATAAAGTCCTGTATCAGAGTCCCCCCTTACATCAGGGCCCTCCTCATCAGAGTTCCCCTTATATCAGGCTCCCTTTACATTAGGGTCTCCATCATAGTTGCCCCCCTATATAAAGATCCCTATCAATGTCCCTCTTTACATCAGTTGTCCTAATTAGAGTCCCCCTTGCATCACGGCCCCCTTTTACATCAGTTGTCCTAATTAGAGTCCCCCTTGCATCACGGCCCCTTTTACATCAGTTGTCCTAATTAGAGTCCCCCTTACACTAGCCTGAAGACCATAGGAAGCCTCTGCTGACCTGAATCCTCAGTGAGTGCACATTCAGTATATGCCACTTACCCCAGTCACAGGCCAGATCCAATCTTCTAGCGGGCCGGATCTGGCCCACGGGCCGTAGTTTGGAGAGCCCTGGTATGGAGTGTATAGCATGCCGTTCCCTTGGAACTGACCCATTATAAGACAGTAGGTGCTTTATGGTGAATTTCACGTACCCTCCCCCCCCCTTATAATAATAACCGTTTTACAAGCTAGTCTAGAACTAGTTACCATTTCATCTCACACGATCCACTGCAAGCAGATTCAGGTGGCCTTTCACAGGGGCTTCTTTAGTACCGCAGCCTCGTGTCACAGGACCCTTTGCTGGACAAACCCACTCCTCTGAAAAACTTCAGAGGGGCGGAGTCCACAGCCGCACTTTAATAACGCGCCATCCTTTATGATGCAATTCAAGGCCACTATTAAAAAAATTAAAAAAAGGGGGATAGCGGGAACCGCATGAATTTCGCATGCCGGGCAGCCATCTGCACAAGATAAATGTCAGGATAAAATGAAGAGGCGCTCAGGAGTTGGGTTGCGTCCCCCGAGTCCGTTTAAAGGGAAGATTTTCACGTACGGCTGGAGCGTACCTTCAATCCGGGGCGAGATTTATTTTCGGTTTAGGTATACAAGCCGCGGTGGTCGAATACATCTGTTTACACAGCATTTAACATCTCATTTAAATTTCTGTATGTCGATCCCTTGCAGGAAACACAAGTTAATCATTTCTTCCCCTCCACCCCTTTCCTTGATATGTGCCCCTGCAGATACATCGCTGGGAGCGACAAATGGCGTCTTCCAATCCTGCAAACAGCATCATAGCTCATGGCACTTTTAGCGGTATGTCTGGCCTTTTTTTTTTTTTTTCTTGTTGTACACTGCCATCTGGTGGCCAACGCACAGATGACAGGGAACACAAAAATCACCTTTTTCAAAATCTCTTTTTTTCCTTCCAGTTTGCCCAAAAATGGTAAAAGAATTAGATGAGCGGCACCAAGCGATGGCAGACACCTCCAAACTTTCTTTGCGGCTTCTTAGGTAGCTTGCAGTGTCCCAGGTCCCCCAAAACCTGGGGGAAATCAGCAGCCCTAACCCTAAAAATGATGGGTAAAAAGTCAACGACAGAACTTTACTGCCTCTGGAAAAAAAATTTTTTTAAAAGTAGACCTGTCAGGCACTTTATGTGTAGAGCAGCAATTCTTTTTTTCCAGATCCTCAGAGAGTTCTTTGCCATGAGGTGCCATGTTGAACTTCCAGTGACCAGTATGAGAGAGTGAGAGCGATAACATCAAAATTTAACACACCTGCTCCCCATTCACACCTGAGACCTTGTAACACTAACTAGTCACATGACACCGGGGGGAGGGAAAATGGCTAAGACCCCTTTCACACAAGGGTGCTTTGCAGGCGCTACAGCGCTAAAAATAGCGAAAGCGCCCTGAAAGAGCCGCTGCTGTGTCTCCAGTGTGAAAGCCCCCGAAAGTGTCCACACTGGAGCGGTGCGCTGGCAGGACGCTAAAAAAAATCCTGCTCCCCATTCACATCTGAGACCTTGTAACACTAACGAGTCACGTGACACCGGGGAGGGAAAATGGCTAATTTGGCCCAATTTGGACATTTTCACTTAGGGGTGTACTCACTTTTGTTGCCAGCAGTTTAGACATTAATGGCTGTGTGTTGAGTTATTTTGAGGGGACGGCAAATTTACACTGTTATACAAGCTGTACACTCACTACTTTACATTGTAGACAAGTGTCATTTCTTCAGTGTTGTCACATGAAAAGATAGAAGAAAGATTTATAAAAATGTGAGGGGTGTACTTACTTTTGTGATGCTGCTTGTATGCTTCATTTCCCGGTTCCCTACTGCGCATGCGCGAATCGCGCTGCGCAATAAGGACGGTCCCCGCTGTCTCTGGGATCTGTGTGTTTCCCAGCAGGCAGCGGGGCACTTGCGGAAAGAGGCGTAATCTACGCCCCTTTCCGCAGAGAGCTATCCCGGAAGTGGGTGCAGATACCTGTACTGTACAGGTACCTGCACCCCCCTCCCCCCTGAAAGGTGCCAATTGTGGCGCCGGAGGGGGGGAGGGTTCCAATGAGCGGAAGGTCCACTTTAGGTGGACCTCCGCTTTAAGGCTTACCTGTAGGTCCAAGAAATATCTCCTAAACCTACATGGTTTAGGAGATATTTGCCGAAGGACAGGCACCGCTGTCTACGGCGCATGCGCTGTAGACAGCGGCGCGCAGGCGCACTGAGCGCGGCACCGTCAACAACGAAGATGCCGCGTGTGTCGGCTCCCGTGCGCATGCGCGGGAGTGACGTCATCGCTGCTTCGCCGAATGACAGCGGCGGAGCAGCGAGTCCCACCGAGAAGATGGATGCTCCGGACTACAGGGGGACAGCAGTGACTTCGCTGGCTCCTGTGTCAGGTAAGTGACACATAATGGACTGCTATGCGATGCGATGCGATGCATAGTAGTCCATTATGCTTTACCTTTGCAGGGAATGAAAGAGGAAGTAAACTCATCAGGGTTTACTTCCTCTTTAAAGCGGTTGTAACCCTTTAAAAAAAATTTAAAAAGGGAAGGATCCTGTTCCTTAAAGCATGAATAACAGCAGTGCTTGTGCTGTGTAATTTGGCCCTTTCTATAACCCTAAATACCTGGTTGATCCTGCCTAGTTTTGCCCTCCCCCCGTAAACTGACGTTTATCATGGCTGCCGAGACAAGTCCCAAGAGGCATTGCAAGCCACTGACAGTTACAAGCATGACTCCTAAAGGCAGAGGCACGCTGGGACTTGTAGTTCTACAACAGCTGAAGGGCCCCCAGGTTGAGCGCCCATGGTGTAAAGGCAGGCGTCCCAATCCTTTTGGTAATATAGTGTATTTATATACACAGTAACATTTCTGATTTTAGATTTCTGAAAAGATTCACTCAAAAATAAAACTGAAAACCCAGCTTTGAAAGACATGCAGGGAACCGCATTTTACCTGTTCGGTACTTTCGATTTTTATCATCATGATGTGACTTTGTTTATCAACAAAGTCATCAATCACCTGGTCAGTGTGGTGATCAATGGCTTTTTCTTTTTTTTTTTTATTAAAGAAAACCATGTGAGTCAAACATCATATGATGAAAATATCACATCATTACTCTTACTCTGTTTTTTTTTATTTATTTTTTGCTTTTTATTTGTTTTGTGCTTTGATAGTTTTTTCCTCCACAATAAAGGAAAACAAAAAGGCACAAAAATAGTAAATCATACTTAAATTGCACACAAGAATGTATTTTTTTTATGTTTTATGCATTATTATTATATGCAAAAAAAAAAAAAAAGGGAAAATAAACAAATATATTACTGTGTATCATCTCTCTGTTGTTGTTTTACTTTTTTGTTTTACCTCACTTTCTTTTTTTACTATGGAAAAAAAAAATTATCGACAAATATCCCAAAATGTATAAAAAAAAAAAAAAAAATCAACAAATATCCCAAAATGTATAAAAAACAAAAAAAAATCAACAAATATCCCAAAATGTATAAAAAACATAAAAAAATCAACAAATATCCCAAAATGTATAAAAAAAACAAAAAAAAAATCAAATATCCCAAAATGTATAAAAAAAAAAAAATCAACAAATATCCCAAAATATATAAAAAAACAAAAAAAAAATCAACAAATATCCCAAAATGTATAAAAATAAATTATCACAAAAGACAGGAAAAACAATCAAGAGGCATCCTATTAACACACAGAAACTTCGGCAAAGCGAAGAAACGATCAGTTTTTTCCTCATCCTTTTATTAGTATTATTTATTATTATACACAATTTAAATAGCGCCAATAGTTTGTGCAGCACTTTACAATGTAGAGGGGGGGGCAGCACAATTACAGTACAGTTCAATACAGAAGGGACAGGAGGGCCTGGCTCACAGAGCTTACATTCTAAAGGGAGGGGAGGGGGAGGTGGTACAAAAGGTAATAGATGGGGGGAATGATTTGATGGGGGGCAGCTCTGGGACAGTTGTTAGGTGGGTGTGGGATAGGCTTCCCTGAATAAGTGAGTTTTCAGGGATCTCCTAAAGGTGGACAGGGTAGGGGCTGATTGGATATACTGGGGCAGGGAGTTCCAGAGGATGGGAGGGGCTCTGGGGAAGTCCTGGAGGTGAGCATGAGAGGAGGTAACAAGGGAGCTAGAGAGGAGGAGGTCCTATGAGGAGCGGAGGGGACAATTTGGGCGATATCTGCAGATGAGGTTGGTGATGTAACTGGGGGCGATGTTGTGGATGGCTTAGATGAGGTTGGTTATGTAGCTGGGGGCAAAGTTGTGACCTGTGAAATGCATAGATGCCTGGGATATCCAATACAATTGATATGTCCAGAGGAAGTGGGTGTGACCTGCGAAGTGGGTAGAAGTCTGACGTAGGGTCACATTTTGACTAAAAAATGATGTCTACAACCATACACCCCCAATGTAAAAATGATTGTAGTTCCTTTAAAAAGTTGAAATACTCACGTCCTGGGGAAGTGGGTGTGACCTGTGAAATGCGTAGACATCTGGGATATCTGATACAAGCAATGTTCGATATACATAAATCTATGTAACATTCAGGTAAGGTGACATTTTGACTACAGAACTCTGTCTACAAACATACACCCGAGCTGTAAAACTGATTACGATTCCTTAAAAAGATGAAATACTCATGTCCTGAGGAAGTGGGCGAGACCAGCAAAAATAGGTAGACGTCTGGAATATCTGATACAAATGATAGGTCTTGAGGAAGCGAGCGTGACTTGCGAAACGCATAGCCATGTGGGATATCTGATACAATATACATACATCTGTGTAATATTCAAGTAGGGTGGCAATGCATTTGGATGCAATGATTTATCTGTATTGGCAGGATGAAGGGCTTCCATTTTTTTGCAATAGAATAGAACATTTTGTAAAATAAAAAAAAAGGTTTATTTTTATAATTGTTGTATGGTAGGGGTGCAACGGATTAAAAAACTCACGGATCGGATCGTTCCTCGGGATCAGAGTCACAGATCAGATAATTTTTCGGATCAGCAAATAATAATTGAATTTGCAAAAACCTGTGAAAATGCCACCACCATATAGTCCCCACTGCAATATACATCTCCCCCACTGTAATATCCACGTCATCTCCCCAATGTAATATTGGCTGAGCATGGATGGGTATGGCTGGGTATTGGCAGGGTAAGTATTGGCAGGGTATTGCAGAATATTGGCAGGATAAGTATTGCAGATTATTGGCAGGGTATATATTGCAGAGTATTGGCAGGGTATGTATTGCAGAGTATTGGCAGGGTATGTATTGCAGAGTATTGGCAGGGTATGTATTGCAGAATATTGGCAGGGTAAGTATTGCAGAGTATTGGCAGGGTGAGGATTGCAGAGTATTGGCAGGGTATGTATTGCAGAGTATTGGCAGAGTATGTATTGCAGAGTATTGGCAGGGTATGTATTGCAGAGTATTGGCAGGGTATGTATTGCAGAGTATTGGCAGGGTATTGCAGAATATTGTCAGGGTAAGTATTGTCAGGGTAAGTATTGCAGAGTATTGGTAGGGTAAGTATTGCAGAGTATTGGCAGGTTATGTATTGCAGAGTATTGGCAGGGTAAGTATTGCAGAGTATTGGCAGAGTATTGGCAGAGTATGTATTGCAGAGTATTGGCAGGGTATGTATTGCAGAGTATTGGCAGGGTAAGTATTGCAGAGTATTGGCAGGGTAAGTATTGCAGAGTATTGGCAGAGTATTGCAGAATATTGGCAGGGTAAGTATTGGAAGGGTAAGTATTGGCAGGGTGAGTATTGCAGAGTATTGACAGGGTAAGTATTGCAGCGTATTGGCAGGGTATGTATTGCAGATTATTGGCAGGGTATGTATTGCAGAGTATTGGCAGGGTATATTGCAGAGTATTGGCAGGGTAAGTATTGCAGAGTATTGGCAGGGTATGTATTGCAGAGTATTGGCAGGGTAAGTATTGCAGAGTATTGGCAGGGTAAGTATTGCAGAGTATTGGCAGAGTATGTATTGCAGAGTATTGGCAGGGTATGTATTGCAGAGTATTGGCAGGGTATGTATTGCAGAGTATTGGCAGGATATTGCAGAATATTGGCAGGGTAAGTATTGCAGAGTATTGGCAGAGTATGTATTGCAGAGTATTGGCAGGGTATGTATTGCAGAGTATTGGCAGGGTAAGTATTGCAGAGTATTGGCAGGGTAAGTATTGCAGAGTATTGGCAGGGTAAGTATTGCAGAGTATTGGCAGGGTATTGCAGAATATTGGCAGGGTAAGTATTGGCAGGGTAAGTATTGCAGAGTATTGACAGGGTAAGTATTGCAGAGTATTGGCAGGGTATGTATTGCAGAGTATTGGCAGGGTAAGTATTGCAGAGTATTGGCAGGGTATGTATTGCAGAGTATTGGCAGGGTAAGTATTGCAGAGTATTGGCAGGGTAAGTATTGCAGAGTATTGGCAGGGTATTGCAGAATATTGGCAGGGTAAGTATTGCAATGCAGAATATTGGCAGGGTAAGTATTGCAGAGTATTGGCGGGGTATGTATTGCAGAATATTGGCAGGGTAAGTATTGCAGAGTATTGGCAGGGTATGTATTGCAGAGTATTGGCAGGGTAAGTATTGCAGAGTATTGGCAGGGTATGTATTGCAGAGTATTGGCAGGGTAAGTATTGCAGAGTATTGGCAGGGTAAGTATTGCAGAGTATTGGCAGGGTATTGCAGAATATTGGCAGGGTAAGTATTGCAGAATATTGGCAGGGTAAATATTGCAGAGTATTGGCGGGGTATGTATTGCAGAATATTGGCAGGGTAAGTATTGCAGAGTATTGGCAGGGTATGTATTGCAGAGTATTGGCAGGGTAAGTATTGCAGAGTATTGGCAGGGTATGTATTGCAGAGTATTGGCAGGGTATGTATTGCAGAGTATTGGCAGAGTATGTATTGCAGAGTATTGGCAGGGTATGTATTGCAGAGTATTGGCAGGGTATGTATTGCAGAGTATTGGCAGGATATTGCAGAATATTGGCAGGGTAAGTATTGCAGAGTATTGGCAGAGTATGTATTGCAGAGTATTGGCAGGGTATGTATTGCAGAGTATTGGCAGGGTAAGTATTGCAGAGTATTGGCAGGGTAAGTATTGCAGAGTATTGGCAGGGTAAGTATTGCAGAGTATTGGCAGGGTATTGCAGAATATTGGCAGGGTAAGTATTGGCAGGGTAAGTATTGCAGAGTATTGACAGGGTAAGTATTGCAGAGTATTGGCAGGGTATGTATTGCAGAGTATTGGCAGGGTAAGTATTGCAGAGTATTGGCAGGGTATGTATTGCAGAGTATTGGCAGGGTAAGTATTGCAGAGTATTGGCAGGGTAAGTATTGCAGAGTATTGGCAGGGTATTGCAGAATATTGGCAGGGTAAGTATTGCAGAATATTGGCAGGGTAAGTATTGTAGAGTATTGGCGGGTTATGTATTGCAGAATATTGGCAGGGTAAGTATTGCAGAGTATTGGCAGGGTATGTATTGCAGAGTATTGGCAGGGTAAGTATTGCAGAGTATTGGCAGGGTATGTATTGCAGAGTATTGGCAGGGTAAGTATTGCAGAGTATTGGCAGGGTAAGTATTGCAGAGTATTGGCAGGGTATTGCAGAATATTGGCAGGGTAAGTATTGCAGAATATTGGCAGGGTAAGTATTGCAGAGTATTGGCGGGGTATGTATTGCAGAATATTGGCAGGGTAAGTATTGCAGAGTATTGGCAGGGTATGTATTGCAGAGTATTGGCAGGGTAAGTATTGCAGAGTATTGGCAGGGTATGTATTGCAGAGTATTGGCAGGGTATGTATTGCAGAGTATTGGCAGAGTATGTATTGCAGAGTATTGGCAGGGTATTGCTGGGATGGCTGTGATCTGATTTCTCCCCTCCACTGTACAGATCAGTACAGAAAGGGGAGAGAGGAACCAGGTTTGTTTACAGGTGATCGCTCCATCACGGAGCGATCACATTGTATACTCCGACGGGTGTACCAAGATGGCCGCTGCTCCAGAACTAGGCCGAAGCCGCAGCCTTTCCTAAGGCCGAGACCATGGAGCTCTCTGCGGATCGCGGCGTGTGCCGATCCGAGCGGGGTGACCCGTTCGGATCGCTGCCAATCCGTTGCACCCCTATTGTATGGTATTAATATTTGCATGGATAGATCTGCATGACAACCCTTAACGTATTTGAGAGCAATTTTGATATAACATTTGTTGGGGTGATCAACGCTGCAGTCAATATATTATACAGGGTCCCCACTATAAGAACTCTAATGGATACATTTGATTTTGTGCCTACTATATCTTTATTGCTGTTTTAAAAGTTACATTTGTACTATTTGAACCAATGTAAGAACCCACCTTTAAGTTTGGAAGCAGCATTGATAAAAAAAGTGAGCACATCGGCCAGCAGCTGAGCCGACAATATAATCCAGTATGGCTTCTGTAATTACATTCCTCTCCTTCTTGAGAAGAGAGTAGAGGGATCCAGGCCCTCGGAGTGGTCACATAAAGTTTAAATACTGCCGTGTTTTACACTTCCATCAATATTACGACTTCACTAATTGAATGTTAATGAAATCATTTCACATAAAGTAAGGGGGAGCGGAAATTTACACCCATGCAGCAGCTCTAAGGATGTCTGCAGAAAACAACCGGCAGGAAAGGAATCCCGGGAGGGAATTAAAGAACAGGCAAGATGTACACAGGGAAAAAAATATTTATACTTGCACATTGTGCGGTCGGATCGCGTTGATGGGCAAGCGGCTAAAACGTGTAGTTAAAATATATGTGTGAACTATTTTGAAGATTTGTAATTCTTTTAAAACAGAGCCCAATGAAAAATCAAATTAAAAGGGAGCTTTTACTGTAATAAGCAGCTTTAATCTGGAGCTCTCCCCGCAGTACTTCTTGTCCACCACTAGATGTCCCTGGTCTTCCAGGTTGAATGGCGGGCTCAGCACCTAGCCCAGTGATGGTGAACCTCGGCACCCCAGATGTTTTGGAACTACATTTCCCATGATGCTCTGGTACGCTGCAGTGTAGTGGAGCATCATGGGAAATGTAGTTCCAAAACATCTGGGGTGCCAAGGTTCTACATCACTGACCTAGCCTGTGACTGGACAGTGAAAGGAGAAGCAGCACAGTGAGGAGGGGTCATCTCTCAGTCATTCCACTTCCTGCTGTTCTTGAACTGACTGGCTCCTTAGGCTGAGTCTCCATCCATCCCCTTGATTTGCTGTACAGGGACTCCAAGAAGCTGATGCCGTGTCAAGTTCAGATGCTTTCAAAATATTTAATGATTTAAGCACTTCAACTCCAGAATTTTTACCCCCCCCCCCCTTCATGACCAGGCCATTTTTTTGCAATACTGCACTTCGTTACTTTAACTGACAATTACAATTGCGCCGACGTGCGACTACATACACAAATAAAAATTGATGTCTTTTTCCAGAGTGGAAAACAGAACACACAAAAAACAAAAACAAAAAACAAAACCAAAACAAACAAAAAACAAACAAAACCAAACAAAACAACAAAACAAAACAAACAAAAAAACCAAAACAAACAAAAAACAAAATACAAAACAAACAAAATACAAAACAAACAAAAACCAAAAAACAAAACACAAAAAACCAAAACAAAAAAAACCCAAAACAAATAACAAAACAAACAAATAACAAAACAAACAAAACACAAAACAAACAAAAACAAACCAAACATAAACAAAACAAACAAAAAAACAAAACAAACAAAAAACACAACACAAAACAAACAAAAAACAAAACAAACAAAAAACAAAACACAAAAACCAAAACACAAAAACCAAAAAAAAACCAAAACAAACAAAAAACAAAACAAACAACAAAAACTAACAAAAAAAAAAAACAAACAAAAACAAAACAAACAAAAAACAACACACAAAACAAACAAAACAAAACCACGCCAAAAAAAAAAAAAAAAAAAAAAAAAAAAAAATAAAACAAAAAACAAACAAAAAACAAACAAAAAAACAAAACAAACAAAACAAAACCAAACACATAACCCAAAACAAACAAAAAACAAAACACAAAAAACAAACAGAAAACTTTATTTTTTATTTTTATCAAATTTATTTTAATAAAATGCTTTTGGAGTAAAAATCTAAAAGCGTTTTCTATGCAAGATACATTAATCATTGAGTTTATTCAGCATGAAATGGAGCTTAGTTATGTAGCATGAGGCTGTATATTCTGTAATATTTACATTTTTGGTAAACTCATTCAACAAATCCAAGCTCTGCAAGCTGAGATAACATGCACTGCATTGATGCATTCACAAAATTTGACAGTAACCATGAGATAAAACAAAAGTTCAGGAATATTCCTTTATCTCATTGTTTTGTAAATCTATGTACACTACAAACTGTACGATTGTAAGTGTGAAGAGGAAGGGCAAGCAGTAAAAAATAAAGTGTAAAGCAGCTTTTAAACCTTGTGATCTTTCTGTACATAGCTTGAAGTGCTTTATTCCTCCCTTGGGGAGCAAAATGGCATTAGACTGTAAAAGGGAGCCAGTTTGGGAATATTTGAATGAAGTTCCTCCACCTATGGGTAAAGCAAGTATGCGTGCAAAATGCAAGCGATGCAACAAGGAGATGCAAGGCTTGGTGGCCCGAATGAAATCATGAGAAGACGTGCAATTTTTTTTTTTTTTTTTTTTATGTGGACCCAGCTGATATATTCAGTTTAAGTTCTTTTGTTTGTTTGTTTTTTTTAAAGATATTTTGTTTATGCACTTAAAGCGGGAGTCCGCCGGGAGTTCCGCCGTTTTTTTTTTTTTTTTTAAAAGCCAGCAGCTACAAATACTGCAGCTGCTGACTTTTAAAATAAGGACACTTACCCGTCCAGCACGCCCGCGATGTCGGCACCCGAAGCCGATCTCTCGATCGTCTCTCGGGTGCTGCCACCGCCATCTTGGGTATGGGAATCAGGAAGTGGAGCCTTTCGGCTTCATTTCCCGGTTCCCTACTGCGCATGCGCGAGTCGCGCTGCGCAATAAGGACGGTCCCCGCTGCCTCTGGGATCCGTGTGTTTCCCAGCAGACAGCGGGGGACCTGCGGAAAGGGGCGTAAATATCTGCAGATTCTGCAGATATCTATGCCAGAAGTGGGTGCAGATACCTGTACTGTACAGGTACCTACACCCCCCCTCCCCCCTAAAAGGTGCCAATTGTGGCGCCGGAGGGGGGGGGGAGGGTTCCAATGAGCGGAAGCTCCACTTTAGGGTGGAGCTCCGCTTTAAGTTACTAAACATTGACGTTTAAGCAAATACAAGAATATGTAAAATAAGGTTAATTGTTTTAATTAAGCACTTCAGCCTCGGAAAGGATTTACCCCCTTCCTGACCAGAGCATTTTTTTTGCAATTCGGCACTGCGTCGCTTTAGCAGACAGTTACGCGGCCGTGCGATGTTGTACCCAAACAAAAATGTACGTAATTTTTTTTCCCCACAAATAGAGCTCTCTTTTGGTGGTATTTCATCAGCTCTGCGATTTAAATTTTTTGCCCTATAAACAAAAAAAGGCTGACAATTAAAAAAAAAATAATAAATAAAAACAAACAATAGTTTTAATAAAATAAATATCCCCAAAAATCTATAAACAAAAATAAATTTCTTCCACAGTTTAGGCAGATACGTATTCTTCTACATATTTTTGGTAAAAAAATAAATAACGCAATTAGCGTATATTGATTGGCTTGCACAAAAGTTATAGCGTCTACAAAATAGGGGATAGATTTATGGTATTTTTATTATTAATTTTTTTACTAGTAATGGCGGCGATCTGTAATTCTTATCGGGACTGCGACATTATGGCGGACTCATCGGACACTATTTTGGGACCATTGACATTTATACAGCGATCAGAGCTACAAATACCCACCGATTACTGTATAAATGACACTGGCAGGGAAGGGGGTTAAACACTAGGGGGCGATCGAGGTGTTAAGTGTGTCCTAGGAAGGGAGGATGGGCTCACTACAACATGACAGATCACTGCTCCAGAGGACAGGGAGTAGTAGATCCCTGTCATGTTGCTAGGCAGAACAGGGAAATTCCTTGCTTACATAGGCATCTCCCTATTCTGCCCCTCCTCAGCGCAATCGCAGGCCACCGGTGAACATCGAGTTCACAGGACCCCGCGGGACCTAACACTAACTGCCCTGACACTTTTTACTGTCACAACTGACACTAAATGCAGTGATCAGTAAATAAATGATCACTGCAATCAGTGACACTGTGACGGGGGGGGGGGGGGGGGGGCGGTGATCGGGGGGTGACAGTGTGCCTATGTGTACCTACGTGTCAGTGTAGTGATTGGTGCACACTTACTATGTCCTCTCCTCGCAGTGTGGTCAAAAAGACCGCCCCGAGGAGAATGACATCACTTCCTCCTGCCTGTGTTTACACTGCACAGACAGGGGAAGCTTCTCATTCGCCAGGAGCGATCGAGAGGGGATGGCCAGAAACCAACGGCCATCCCCTCATCCCAGATCGCTCCCGAAGCAAAACGGACCGTCACAGCCAGCGGGAGGGGGGTCCGATCGGACCCCCCACCCGCTGGAAGGCAGGCACGTACGGGTACGTGCTTGTGCCCGTACATGCCATTCTGTCGATGTATAATTACATGCGGCGGTCCTAAAGTGGTTAAGGACTGGTATAGGTGTACAGTATATAGGGTTCGGTGCACTGCTGCTGACGGCTGTGCTGGTGATTGCTGAGTGCACTGCTGACCGATTCTTCAGCTGTCTTTTGTCAGTGTAGGGACTGAGGGACAGTCTGCAAATCACTAGCTAATAGGTCCACAAAGGTCCTTTTATGGACTGGTATAGGTGTACAGTATTTAGGGTTGTACACGTATAATATACTTTCTTCCAAATATAGAAAAAATATTATACTTGACTGCTGCCCGATTCTGCAGCTGTCTTTTATCAGTGTAGGGACAGAGGGACAGTCTGCAAATCACTAGCTACTAGGTCCACAAAGGTCCTTTTAAGGACTGGTCAGTGCTCTTTATCCCGGTGCTGGTGTCAGTGCTCTCTATCACTGTGCTGGTGTCAGTGCTCTCTATCATGGTGCTGGTGTTTGTGCTCTCTATCATGGTGCTGGTGTCAGTGCTCTCTATCATGGTGCTGGTGTCAGTGCTCTCTATGACGGTGCTGGTGTCAGTGCTCTCTATCATGGTGCTGGTGTGGTGTCAGTGCTCTCTATCACGGTGCTGGTGTCAGTGCTCTCTATCACGGTGCTGGTGTCAGTGCTCTCTATCACGGTGCTGGTGTGGTGTCAGTGCTCTCTATCTCAGTGCTGGTATCAGTGGTCTCTATAACGGTGCTGGTGTGGGGTCAGTGCTCTCTATCTCCGTGCTGGTGTGGTCTCAGTGCTCTCTATCTGGGTGCTGGTGTGGTCTCAGTGCTCTCTATCTCGGTGCTGGTGTCAGTGCTCTCTATCACGGTGCTGGTGTGGTCTCAGTGCTCTCTATCTCGGTGCTGGTGTCAGTGCTCTCTATCACAGTGCTGGTGTGGTGTCAGTGCTCTCTATCTCGGTGCTGGTGTCAGTGCTCTCTATCTCGGTGCTGGTGTCAGTGCTCTCTATCTCGGTGCTGGTGTCAGTGCTCTCTATCTCGGTGCTGGTGTGGTCTCAGTGCTCTCTATCTCGGTGCTGGTGTCAGTGCTCTCTATCTCGGTGCTGGTGTGGTGTCAGTGCTCTCTATCTCGGTGCTGGTGTCAGGGCTGTCTATCACGGTGCTGGTGTCAGTGCTCAGTCTCTATCGCGGTGCTGGTGTCAGTGCTCAGTCTCTATCGCGGTGCTGGTGTTAGTTCTCAGTCTCTATCGCGGTGCTGGTGTCAGTGAGGGAGATAGCAGCGGAGAAGACAATCAACAGGCAGTGCCAGCACCATGGCTGAGGATCAGCACTGGACTGGCACCTCCGGACCACCGCAGTGGAGCCCTGCATAGGTGGGGGTAAGGGCCGGGCAGAGGGAGGGGCTCAAGCACAGGTTGGCACACTGGGACACTGGCACAGGACTGAGCTGCCTTGACTGTAGCACTGATCATCTCCTGCACCCCTTCATAGCCTACCCTGACCTTGCCTCTCCTCCATGGCCTTCATGCGCTCCTGAGTCCTGAATTATCAAAATTTCACAGATAAAAAAAGAATGCTTGTAGTTGTCGATCCCAGATTCACTTCATACATGTGTTATGTCAGTGTCCATGTGGTGGGACTATGTGTGCACAGCTAGTAAGTATTTTGTGGCAGAAAATATGACCTGGAGGTTTTTAAGGTTCGCCTGCCATTAAAGTCAATGGGGCCCGCCGCAAACTTTGCAGTTCCCAAACTTTTGGTCGCGTTCGCAGTTTGCGTAATGTCCCGTCGGAAGTTCGTCCAACACTACTCACCTGTAGGTAAAAATCACCAAACAGGGTTTAGTAGCGCTTTAGGTCGGGTTCACACATGTTGTGGCCGCGGCTCGCAGCGGGGGTCCGGCGTGTCCCTGTTCACCGATTCAGGTGTAAATCAGGTCAGAATTTGTGCCTGAATTTGCATCTGAATCAGAACCAAAGACACACAGGGCCCTTTCCAAGTGCAGACCGCGGCCGCCCCGGAGGGGTGTGAATCGGCTCCATTGTGAATTTGATGCGGGGAAACCCTCATCCAAATGTGTGAACTCAGCCTAAGGCCGGGGTCACACCGATGCATTTCTTTAGTGCGTTTTCAGTTTTGCAGAAACATACAGTCCATGTAACACACTACAGTCCATGTAACACACTACAGTCCACGTAACACACCACAGTCCACGTAATACACCACAGTCCACGTAATACACCACAGTCCACGTAACACACACTCCAGTCCATGTAACACACACTCCAGCCCATGTAACACACTGCAGTCTATGTAACACACTGCAGTCTATGTAACACAGGTGCTGGGGGTGGGGGGTGTAGGATTGTGGGGGGATGGGGGGTGGGTGTTATGTGTTGGATTGGGGGTAGGGAGTGTTGGATTGTGGGGGATGTTGGATTGTGCGGGGATGGGGGGTGTTGGCTTGTGGAGGGGGTGGGGGTGTTGGATTGTGAAGGGGGTGTGGGTGTTGGATTGTGGAGGGGGTGGGGGTTGTTGGATTGGGGGTGGGGGATGTTGGATTGTGGAGGGGGTGGGGGTGTTGAATGGTGGGGGGGTGTTGGATGGGGGGTGTAGGATTGTGGGGGATGGGAGTGTAAGATTATGGGGGGATGGGGGGTGTTGGATTGTGGTGGGATGGGGGGGTGCTGGATTGTGTGGGGGTGGGGGGTGTTGGATGGGGGTGGCACCAATGAAGTGGCACTTATAGGTGGCACTGATATGCGACACAGATAGACACTGATAGGTGGCACAAATAGGCACTGATAGGTGGCACGGATTGTCATGGATAGGTGGCATGGATTTGCATGGATGGGCGGAATGGATAGGTGGCACAAATGGGCATGGATAGGCAGCACAGATGGGCATGGATAGGCGGCACGGATAGGCATGGATAGGCACTGATAGGCGGCATGGATGGGCACTGATAGGCGGCACGGATAGGTGGCATTGTAGTGTAAAGTGGTGTAGGGATGGATGCCAATCAGTGCCAAACAATAATGCATGCCAATCAGTGATGCCCATTGTGGGCACTGATTGGCATCCATTATGGGCACTGACTGGAATCCCTGGTGGTCTTGGGGGGGCATACCTGGTGCTGGGCATCCCTGATGGTCTGGTGGCGTCCCTGGTGGTCCAGTGTGGGCATCCTCGGGGGGGCTATGCTGATAATCGATCAGCACAGACCCCCCCCGTCAGAGGAGCAGCCGATCGGCTCTCCTCTACTCGCGTCTGACAGACACGAGTAAGGAAAAGCCGATTACCGGCTCTTCCTATTTACACTATCAGCTGTGATTGGACATGGCTGATCACGTGGTAAAGAGTCTCCGTCGGAGACTCTTTACTGAGATCATAGTTGCGGGGTGTCAGTTGACTATCGTACGTGCCTTTCAAGTCCAACCAATAGGGGGGTGTCAGGGCTGGCTTAGCCCTTCCTCCTCTGGGCTGGCCGCTCAGCTGTCGGCTAAGTGCCAGCTCTCTTCTCTTTCCACAGTTACCAGCTGTTCCCGATGATGCTCGTCTGACCTGCCTATTTAAAGCCTTCCAGCTCACTGTTTCCTTTGCCTTCGCGTTGGTCACATCACAAGAAACCCTCTTCTTCTGTTTGTTTCAATACTGGCTTGCTGACATCCCTCCTGGCTTCTTATCCTGCTTGCAGTTGCTCTCCTTGGATCCCTGACTTCTGGCCTGGCTGACTACCCGATCTGGCTACAGGACTCTGGCTATGCTTGACTACGCTTTTTTCTATTTACCTTTTTATTTTTATTAATAAACAAGTGTGATTTGATTGTACTTCTGTCTCAGTCTGTTTCATGGTGTCTGACAGGGGGTTTCTTTCTTGTTTTGTCATTTATATAGGATGTGGCACAACACATTTGCATAGCAATGCCGAGCTAGCTCTTTGTTTTTCATGTGAGTATCTGTGGTCAGTTACAGCGACTCACAATAGTAAACACTGAGTAGTTCCTATTCACAACAAAATGGTTGCTTATAACAGTAAAATTCAGTTGTAAGCAACAATAGTGTGTAAAAAAAGCATAATCACCACCCCAGAGTAGTGCAGTATTACTGTGGTAACACTGTATTGCTCTGGTCACTGCATGTGTAAAAAAAAGAAATAAAATATTGAAATAAAATGACAGTACACACAGACCTTCTGTGGATGTCGGCCGCCTCAAATCCTTCTTTCTTCTCACGTCATCCCAGGCAGACATCCGTGAGATCAGGGCTCTGCAGGGGCCAAACCATCACTTCCAAGACTCCTTGGTCTTCTTCACACTGAAGATAGTTCTTAATGACATTGGCTGTATGTTTAGGGGGGGTTGTCCTGCTGCAGAATAAGTTTGGGGCCAATCACACGCCTCTGTTATGTTGTGGCATGATGGATAAGTATCTGCATGTATTTCTCAGCATTGAGGACACCATTGATCCTGACCAAATTTCCAACTCCATTTGCAGAAATGTACCCCCAAACTTGCAAGGAACCTCCACCATGCTTCACAGTTGTCTGCAGACACTTTTTATTGTACCGCTCTCCAACCTTTCACCAACAAACTGTGTCCAGCTACAGCCAAAATATTGACCCCAAATTTTTTCTGCCCACGACCCTAAACATACAGCCCATATCATTAAGAACTATCTTCAGTATAAAGAAGAACAAGGGTTCCTGGAAGTGATGGTTTGGCCCCCCACAGAGCCCTGCTCTCACCATCATGGAGTCTGTTTGGGCTGACATAAAGAGACAGAAGAATTTGAGGCAGCCAATGTTCGCAGCAGTTCTGTGCTTAGTTCTCCACAAGGTTTGGAACCACCTGTCAGAAACCCTGTCCGGGATTAAATAAAAAGATCAGAGTGAACCCTTTTGTACACACTACTACGCAAACCGCATAAAAAAACAGGGGTTTTTCGTTCACACACATTGCAATGCATGTTTAAGCTGGCCAACTGCGTCAAAGTAACCCCTCTCTGGCCAGTCCCTACTCTACTCTGCAAAATGCAAATGCTCCAGTGGATATAGTGCCAGTATGGTGCAGATAGACAAAAGTTATAGGAAAACTACAGGTTCAGATCTGGTCACTGACCTGGGCTATGCAATAGAAATCAGATATAGCCAGGCTCAAATCTAATTAGCTTCTATATATATATATATAATCCATCAGGTGCTAAAGGGACCAAATGTTGAGAATAAATAAGTGCAGATTTGCATAAATGTGTAGCGCTGGCATCCTTGCCTACTAAATTTAGCATTTACAATGAAAGTCTACGGACGTTTCTATGGCTTAGTGTTTGGCGCCATCTAGCGGCCAAACACTGATAGTGGACTTAAATGACTTTTGCTTTATCAAAGCATTGAACTTGGTACAGGAAGTGACAGCCCAGCAACCCCAGTCTCGTCGTGTGGCTCAATGGGAGAACAAGCCGGAGAGACTCCCCAGGAAGAATTCCCCCCCTTAACCACCTCAATACCGGGCACTTAACCACTTAAGCCCCAGACCAATTGTCAGCCTAAGGACCAGAGGTCTGTTTACAATTTGGCACTGCACTGCTTTAACTGGTAATTGCGCGGTCATGCAATGTTGTACCCAAACTAAATTTACATCCTTTTCTTCCCACAAATAGAGCTTTCTTTTGATGGTATTTGATTGTCTCTGCGATTTTTATTTTTTTGCGATATAAATGGAAAAAGACCGAAAATTTTGAGAAAAAAAAAATATTTTCTACTTTTTGTTATAAGAAAAATCCAATAAACTCAATTTTCGTCATACATTTAGGCCAAAATGTATTCAGCCACATGTCTTTAGTAAAAAAAAAAAAAAAAAAATGTTAATTAGCGTATATTTATTGGTTTGTGCAAAAGTTATAGCGTCTACAAACTAGAGGACATTTTCTGGAAATTACACAGCTTTTAATTTATGACTGCCTATCTCATTTCTTGAGGTGCTAAAATAGCAGGGCAGTACAACCCCCCCCCCCCCCCAAATGACCCCATTTTGGAAAGTAGACAACCCAAGGAAATTGCTGAGGGGCATGTTGAGCCCATTGAATATTTATTTTTATTTTTTGTCCCAAGTGATTGAATAATGACAAAAAAAATATTTTTTTACAAAAAGTTGTCAGTAAATGGTATATTGCTCACACATGCCATAGTTATATGTGAAATTGCACCCCAAAATACATTCTGCTGCTTCTCCTGAGTACGGGGATACCACATGTGTGGGACTTCTTGGGAGATTCTAGCCACATACGGGGCCCTGAAAACCAATCACCGCCTTCAGGATTTCTAAGGGCATTCATTTTTTATTCTCATGTACTCAGGAGAAGCAACAGAATGTATATAGGGGTGTAATACCACATATGCCCATGTCATGTTTGAGCAATATATCATTTAGTGACAACTTTGTGCAAAAAATAAAAAAAATAAAAAATATTTTTCCCACAACGTGTGTCAAAATATAAAATATTCCATGGACTCGACATGCCTCTCAGCAAATAGCTTGGGGTGTCTACTTTCCAAAATGGGGTCATTTGGGGGGGTTGAACTGTCCTGGCATTTTATGCACAACATTTAGAAGCTTATGTCACACATCACCCACTCTTCTAACCACTGGAAGACAAAGCCCTTTCTGACACTTTGTTTACATGAAGACATTTTTTTTTGCAAGAAAATTACGTTGAACCCCCAAACATTATATATATTTTTTAAAGCAAAGGCCCTACAGATTAAAATGGTGGGTATTGCATTTTTTTTTTCCACACAGTATTTGCGCAGCAATTTTTTTGTGAAAAAATACACTTTTTTAAATTTTAATCCAAATTTTTGATGAAATGAAAAAAAATGATCTTAGGCCGAGTACATGGATACCAAACATGACATGCTTTAAAATTGCGTACAGACACGCAGTGGCCACAAACTACATACATTTTTAAAAGCCTTTAAAAGCCCTTACAGGTTACCACATTCGATTTACAGAGGAGGTCTACTGCTAAAATTACTGCCCTCGATCTGACCTTCATGGTGATACCTCACATGCATGGTGCAATTGCTGTTTACATATGACGCCAGACCAACGCTTGCGTTCGCCTTTGCACAAGAGCAGAGGGGACAGGGGTGCTTTTTTTTTTTGCTTTATTATTTTATTTTTAAACAGTTCCTTCCATTTATTTTTAATCATTTTTATTGTTATCTTAGGGAATGTAAATATCAATAGCAATAGGTAGTGATGGGTACTCTTTTAAAAAAAAAATTAAAAATTGAGGTCTATTAGACCCTAGATCTTTCACCTGCCCTCAAAGCATCTGACCACACCGTTCTGTGTGATAAAATGCTTTCCCAATTTCCCAATGGCGCTGTTTATATCAGGGAGGGGGGACATTCCCTCCCACTGCTTGTAAAAGCAGTCTAGAGGCTAATTAGTCACTAGGATTGCTTTTACATGAAAGCCGATCACTGGCTGAAAAGAATGATACCAAGATGATACCTAAACCCGCAGGCATCATTCTGGTAATAACCATTCAAAGTCCAGCAGCATGCCAGTACGTTGCTGGTCCTTGTTGGACATATATTGTAATCTTTTTTTTCATGCAGCCTGTTGGCTGAACGAAAAAAAGAGATTGATCGGTGGGTATGCCCACCATTAGAATACCTCCCTTCATCCACCCACTTCTAATGATGGGCATACATGCACCATTTATATATGCCGAAGCATGGGGGCATCCTCCCACAAAAAAGTTAGGCCACGTACACACTGTCAAACTTTTCCATGGGCAGGCCCTCTGTTGGAATTTCGACCGTATGTACGCGGCATTAGGAGCAAAAATCGCTCCTCCGCCCCTGCTGCCCCCATGCTTTGGCATATATGCTTTTTTTTTTAACTGTAGTGGTGAAATCACCTCCTACAGCGTTGGAGTCACGGCTTTATGTATCATGGGAGCAAACGCTGTTGCTGTCAAAATAAATAAATCCGCGCTGCAACTGAATGGTGTACCTGCTAAGCAAATTATGCTTAACATTAAAACAAAGTAAGATTACAGTGTAACAGTAAAACCTTACCATACCATACCTGCAAAGCAAATACCAAAAAAAAATATTCAAAAATAAAACATTTTTTAACACAACCTGTGCCTAAAATATATATATGCCGAAGCATGGGTATGCCCACCATTAGAATACCTCCCTTCATCCACCCACTTCTAATGATGGGCATACATGCACCATTTATATATGCCAAAGCATGGGGGCATCCTCCCACAAAAAAGTTATGTCGCGTGCACACTGTCAAACTTTTCCACGGGCAGGCCCTCCGTCGGAAATTTCGACCGTATGTACGCGGCATTAGGAACAAAATCGCTCCTCCGCCCCTGCTGCCCCCATGCTTTGGCATATATGCTCTTTTCTTGTGGTGGTGAAATCACCTCCTACAGCACTGGAGTCACGGCTTTATGTATCGTGGGAGCAAACGCTATTGCTGTCAAGATAAATAAACCCGTGCTGCAGCTGAATGGCGTACCTGTTAAGAAAATGATGGTTAACAATAAAACAAAGTAACATTACAGTATAACAGTAAGACTTGCCATTCCAGAAAAGGAAATACAATAAAACATAGTAAAAATATATATTTTTTAAACACAATCTGTGCCTAAAAAATATATGCCGAAGCATGGGGGCAATCCGCCCCTAATGTTAGGGGCAAATTGCCCCTCCACCCCTGCCCCCATGCTTCAGCATATATACTCTTTTTTTTAACTGTGGTGGTAAAATCACCTCCGACAGCGCTGGAGTCACAGCTTTACATATCGTGGGAGCAAACGCTGTTGCTGTCATGATAAATAAACCCGTGCTGCAGCTGAATGGTGTACCTGTTAAGAAAATGATGGTTAACAATAAAACAAAGTAATATTACAGTATAAAAGTGAGACTTGCCATTCCAGAAAAGGAAATACAATAAAACAGTAAAAATATATATTTTTTAAACACAATCTGTGCCTAAAAAATATATGCCGAAGCATGGGGGCAATCCGCCCCTCCACCCCTGCCCCCATTCTTCGGCATATATACTCTTTTTTTAACTGTGGTGATAAAATCACCTCCGACAGCGCTGGAGTCACGGCTTTACATATCGTGGGAGCAAATGTATGGCGTCATGATGTCACAGGGTGGAGGCACCATCTTTAAATCTGTGGACGCCATTGGTGTCATTTTTTGTAGCCAGTAGGGGGACTGTTAAAGTGCCAGTGTTCCCCTGGTTTTTGGACACCCTGGTGCAGCACCCAGCGATATAGGCACAAGAGAATCATCCCGATTCCATATTGGTGTTGCAGCATCTCTTGCTCTGTGATCCCCCTCCCTGTCCTCCCCACATCTGATTCCCCCTGCTGTGTACACACCTGCACAAACCCCCCATCCACAAGCTCAATGATGTCACAAGCATACCCACCCCTATTTGTGCATGCCTCCACGGGGTGAGAAATCTCCCGCCCACAGCTCATTGGTCCAGCAATGACAGCTGACTTCAGGATTTGGACTGAACCTGAAGCTCATTCCAATTCCTTATTGGTGTTGCAACATCTCTCTACCTGTAACTATCCCCGCCCCACTGATCCCCCTCCTTGTCCTACCCACATCTCATTCCCCTTGCTGTGTATACACATCTGCACAAATTTCCCCTTCCCATCCAGGGACTGTAGCTCAATGATGTCACAAGCATCCCCATCCCTATGTATACATGCCTCTGCAGGCCGAGAAATCTCCCGCCCACAGCTCATTGGTCCAGCAATGACAGCTGACTTCAGGATTTGGACTGAACCTGAGCTCATTCCAATTCCCTACTGATGTTACAACATCTTTCTAACTGTAACTATCCCCACCCCAACCCCCCCCCCCCGCCATCACTCTACCTGTAACTATCCCCACCCCAACCCCCGCCGCCGCACTGATCCCCCTCCCTGTCCTGCCCACATATCCCAGATATATGATTCCCCCTGCTATGTACACCCCTGTACAATTCCCCCCCCCCCCCCCATCCCATAGCTGTAACTCAATGATGTTACAAGCTCCCCCCCCATATATACATTACTCTGGTGAAAAATCTCTCCCACAGCTCGTTGGTCGTCGGTCCAGCAATGGCGGCTGCCTTCAGGATTTGGAATGAATGCGGCTCATCCCGATTCCCTATTGATGTTGCAGCAATTCTTCCCATCGGTTGCTCAGGAAATCAAATCCTGGCACATCTATTGCCGGACGTCTTCTGCCTTTCAGGAACCTCTTGCCCCTCACCGGTATCCTCCTTGCCCGGTTTACCTTTCGACTCTGTGGACAGCAAAAAACACATTAGAAACCGGAAATAATGATTTGGGATAATGGGGAATTATTACTCTATGGAATATTACTATTGGGTGACTTCTGTTATTTGCTATGTGCTGAGTGGACATGTAAAAAGGAAATCCTACATGGACCAGTCACGATTCCACATATGCATCAGTATAAATTGTCACGATATCATTATAACTGTACAGGCGCGTCTATAAACCATCTTTATATGCTGCACTGATTCTAAATTCTCTGCAGGAACTTGGCAGTTAGAAGCATGAAGCTGCTTATAATATATTGATAGCTTTCATGCTTTATAGATGCATTACTTATAAATGGTCCAATGTGGCGTGTTTTTTCCATCGTAAAAAGCGCAATCTATTGGATATCAATAGGTCACGGCACTTGCACAACCCAGAAGGCAATGCAGCTACTTATACCCGCCAGTAGGGGGCAGAATAAGGAAATGCAAAACAGCAGACATAGCACAATTACAGACGTGATCCTATTTAGTTTGCGATACTTACAGGTGGCATGACGTATGGCGGACGCACGTTCCCCGCCTCCAAGTCTTCCCAGTCAATCCCAGCGAAAAATGGGTGTTGTCTTACATTTCTTCGCACGCTCTTGCACTGTGGATTTAAAAAAAAAAAAAAAAACATAAGATAAATCATTTGCATCACAGAAGAAATAACTAAACAATTTAATTTAGCCAATTTTATAGCACAAGTGAAAGTAAACTTTTGTATCTGTGGCTGGAGTAGAGCATTTACTTACCTCCCGAAGTAGGTGGTTGAGCTGAGGATGGCGCTTGTCATCCGAGGGGAGGTTCAATCCCAGGTACACGAGTGTCTTACGGAAGCATCTGTAGTCCCGGAGGAAGTCGTACCAGGGTTCCACATCGGCCTGGAAAAAAATAAAAGAAATATATATTATTATTATAGCCCAACACATAATAAAATGAATACAAAATGACAAAACGTGTCATTCAGCTCCTATAGCAATGAATATGTATAGTATATGTTATAACAGCAGTTGGCGGTTTCATGATTCTACCAAACAGAGGCCCCGCCCCATTCTGGGGGTCTGCGCCAACTTTCATTCTTCACCAACTTTTATTACATTCTTCAGCCCCTTTGGACGTATCTGGTATGCCCAACGTCTGAAAATGTAAACCACTTCTGGGCTGCCCCCCACACACACACACACACATATATATATATCGCGGCAGGGCGGGGCCATCAGCGCAAAATTGCGTACCTGTGGGTGATTTTATTCCTTTGGGTCAGGGGTACGCATGGACACTGCGGGAGCCAATCAGCGGGTCCGGCGAACCCGATGTCTGCTGGTACCCGCCGATCCTTCCCGAGGCAGAAAGAACTGCGGTCTGCCTTTGTCAACAAGGCAGATCGCCGTTCTGTCAGAGGGGGAGATGGAGATCTTGTGTTTCTGCTAAGCATGAACACAGATCTCTGTCTTCCCCCAGTCAAACCACCTCCCCCCTCCCCCCCCCCACAGTTAGCAAGCACTCCCAGGGAACACATTTAACCCCTTGATCACCCCGGATGTTAGTTCCTTTCCTGTCAGTGTCAGTACAGTGACAGTGCATATTTTTTAGCACTGATCACTGTATTGGTGTCACCGGTCCCTAAAAAAGTGTTACTTAGTGTCAGATTTGTCCGCCGCAAACTTCTCAGTCCCGCTAAAAAATCACTGATCGCAGCCATTACTAGTAAAAGGGACACACTTAACACTTAACACTTAACTTTTTAAGGTTGAACTGGATGGACTTGTGTCTTTTTTCAACCTGACTAACTATGTAACTATGTAACCCTTTGATCGCCCCTGGTGTTAAAGCGGGAGTCCGCGTTTTTTTTTTTTTTTAAAAGCCAGCAGCTACAAATACTGCAGCTGCTGACTTTTAAAATAGTGACACTTACCCGCCCAGCGCGCCCGCGATGTCGGCACCCGAAGCCGATCTCTCGATCGTCTCTCGGGTGCTGCCGCCGCCATCTTGGGTATGGGAATCAGGAAGCGGAGCCTTTCGGCTTCATTTCCAGGTTCCCTACTGCGCATGCGCGAATCGCGCTGCGCAATAAGGACGGTCCCCGCTGCCTCTGGGATCTGTGTGTTTCCCAGCAGGCAGCGGGGCACTTGCGGAAAGGGGCGTAATCTATGCCCCTTTCCGCAGAGAGCTATCCCGGAAGTGGGTGCAGAATACCTGTACTGTACATGTATCTGCACCCCCCTCCCCCCTGAAAGGTGCCAATTGTGGCGCCGGAGGGGGGGAGGGTTCCGATGAGCGGAAGGTCCACTTTAGGGTGGACCTCCGCTTTAACCCCTTCCCTGTCAGTGTCATTAGTACAGTGACAGTTCATATTTTTGGCACTGATTACTGTAGTAATGTCACTGGTTCCCCAAAAAAGTGTCAAAACAGTTAGGCGTCCGATCGCTGATCGCCGCCATTACTAGTAAGAAAAAAATTATAAAATGATTCCATAAATTTATCCCATAGTTTGTAGACATTATATACACTTATTGGGATTTATTTTACCAAAAATATATATAGCAGAATACATATTGGGATAAAGTGATGAAGAAATGAAACAAGATTTTGGTTGCTGCTTCTTTTTTTTTACCAGCCTGGTTTTACTACAAGAGTAGATGGCTGTAGGTGTGCCGGATCACTTCTACGTGGCTTGCTGGTGACCCCCCCAATGCACCCCCTCAATGCTTCCTGGGATCTTTATTTTTAATTGTTTTTATGGAAAAAATTAAACCAAAAAAATTTGCCCCAGGGGGGTAAGTGGTTAAGAACCTCTTGGTGGCCAAAAAAACACGACAGCGCCCCCTATAAGACCCAATTCACACCTCAGCAGTTTTCAGCTTGTAAAAACGCTCAGCTCTGAAGCTCCAAAAAGCCCAACAATTAAAATCCCTTTCATTTCAATGGCCCCTGTTCACATAGGAGCGTTCTGTACCCCGAAAAAAAAAAACCGCCTGAAGCTCAAAAACGTTACACAAGCTTCTTTTTGGCAGATTACATGCATTTTTGGCCCCATAGACTTCAATAGAAACACCTGACTTGAGTAGAAAAACGCTCGTAAAAAGCGCTCAAAAAGAAGCTCTCCGCCCCTAATTTCCTCTCCCCCTCCCCCCCTCCAATGCTTTCTATTGGCTAAAGGAAAAAGCCTGAAGCTGTAAAACGCTTGTCTAAAATGCTTTGAAAAGCCAGAAAAATGTCAGTAAATGGATGCGCTCCGTGTGAATGGAGCGGAAATGGACTGTGTGACTTACCATTGTGTCGGTGATGGTGGTATTATCCGGGTTATAAGAAAATCTCTTTTTCTCTGCCAAGCCGAAGTCAACGACCCGGACATGTCCGGCACTATCAATGAGGATGTTGGTTATATTCAGATGACTGTAAAGAAGAAGAAGAAGAAAAAAAGGTAAGTAGGTTGTTATCATCTAGATCAGGGGTCTCCAAACTTCAACAGGGGTCTCCAAACTTTCTTTCCTGTGGACAGTAGGAGGGGAAATAGTGCCCCATCATTGATGTCAGTGAGAGGAATAGTGCCCCATCATTGATGTCAGTAGGAGGGATAGTGCCCCATCATTAATGTCAGTAGGGGGAATAGTGCCCCATCATTGGGGTCAGTGGGAGGAATAGTGCTCCATCATTGGTGTCAGTAGGAGGAATAGTGCCCCATCATTGTTGTCAGTAGGAGGAATAGTGCCCCATCATTGTTGTCAGTAGAAGGAATAGTGCCCCATCATTGGTGTCAGTAGGAGGAATAGTGCCCCATCATTGGTGTCAGTAGGTGGAATAGTGCCCCATCATTGGTGTCAGTGAGAGGAATAGTGCCCCATCATTGGTGTCAGTAGGAGGAATAGTGCCCCATCATTGGAGTCAGTAGGGGAAATAGTGCCCCATCATTGGTGTCAGTAGGGGGAATAGTGCCCCATCATTGGTGTCAGTAGGGGGAATAGCGCCCCATCATTGGTGTCAGTAGGAGGAATAGTGCCCCATCATTGGTGTCAGTAGGAGGAATAGTGCCCCATCATTGGTGTCAGTAGGAGGAATAGTGCCCCATCATTGGTGTCAGTAGGTGGAATAGTGCCCCATCATTAGTGTCAGTAGGAGGAATAGTGCCCCATCATTGGTGTCAGTGGAAGGAATAGTGTCCCATCATTGATGTCAGTGGAAGGAATAGTGTCCCATCATTGGTGTCAGTAGGAGGAATAGTGCCCCATCATTGGTGTCAGTGGAAGGAATAGTGTCCCATCATTGATGTCAGTGGAAGGAATAGTGCCCCATCATTGGTGTCAGTAGGAGGAATAGTGCCCCATCATTGGTGTCAGTAGGAGGAATAGTGCCCCATCATTAGTGTCAGTAGGAGGAATAGTGCCCCATCATTGGTGTCAGTAGGAGGAATAGTGCCCCATCATTGGTGTCAGTGGAAGGAATAGTGCCCCATCATTGGTGTCAGTAGGGGGAATTGTGCCCCATCATTGGTGTCAGTAGGGGGAATAGTACCCCATCATTGGAGTCAGTAGCGGGAATAGTGCCCCATCATTGGTGTCAGTAGGGGGAATAGTGCCCCATCATTGGTGTCAGTAGGGGGAATAGTGCCCCATCAGTGGAGGGAAAAGCTCCCTAAGATCCAGATACAGCCAATCAAACGACGGCCTCTGGCGAGCACCAAGCAGTTTGGAGACAATAAAATACGATGGGTGATATTATGGTGATACTTACCGATGTGTGAAGCCTCTGGAATGCAGCGCCTGCATGGCGCACACCACCTCCGCACCGATGAATCTGATGGAAAAAGAAGAAGAAATGATTATTGATAAACTTGCTCTATAGTCACCGAGGCCCCCGATTAATATTCCCGGATCCTCACACTACGGGAAGTCGGGATAGTTTTGTATTTGGTAAATGATGGTAACAAAACATTGCCATAGGGGTGTTGGGATTTGGCTATAAACCTTGATTTCTTCTCATTATGGAATTATTACGGGAAAGGTTTCTAGTCCAGCTAAGATCACAACCATGAAGTTCCATCTTCCTGAATCCCATCCCATAAATCATGTCAGTCTAAAGCTCCCCATGGAGATTAGAGGAGATTTGATGAACGATCGAGCTACGATCTCAGCTCTATGAGCCCCTCCCATGGCTTTTGCCAGACACTTCATTGGTCAGGCTACAAATTCTGGCCCAATAGTCACTTCCCCATGTAATGGATATCGGCAATGTTTGGCATCTCACCGATCCTCCTTCCCTATCCCCTATGCATTTTCTATTTCACAATGTTCAACCAATTCAAACATTGGAGCAAGACGCCTGACTAGTGTACCTGGGGGGGGGGGGGGGGTAAAGCAGTTGCATCCCATCCCCCCAATAGCTTAAAAGTGATCTATCTACAATTGTGCTTTCTAACCCCTCCCCCACTACTAATGATCCCCATTGTAGTACTTACCTTATGGTGTTCATATCCAGAGGATGCCTCTTTTCAATAAATTCCTCCAGGGTCTCACCACTCACATATTCCATTACAAAGAAAAGATATTCCTAGAAGAAGATAAAAGAGATACAAATTATAATTCATCCATTATAATAATAATATAGTGGATGGTGTCAGTAGAGCAGTGGATGGTGTCAGTAGAGCAGTGGACGGTGTCAGTAGAGCAGTGGATGGTGTCAGTAGGGCAGTGGATGGTGTCAGTAGAGCAGTGGATGGTGTCAGTAGAGCAGTGGAAGGTGTCAGTAGGGCAGTGGATGGTGTCAGTAGGGCAGTGGATGGTGTCAGTAGGGCAGTGGATGGTGTCAGTAGAGCAGTGGATGGTGTCAGTAGAGCAGTGGACGGTGTCAGTAGGGCAGTGGATGGTGTCAGTAGGGCAGTGGATGATGTCAGTAGGAGCAGTGGATGGTGTCAGTAGGGCAGCGGACAGTGATCGTGTCAGTGGGCTAGTGGATGGTGTCAGTAGGAGCAGTGGATGGTGTCAGTAGGGCAGTGGATGGTGTCAGTAGAGCAGTGGATGGTGTCAGTAGGGCAGTGGATGGTGTCAGTAGGGCAGCGGACAGTGATGGTGTCAGTGGGCTAGTGGATGGTGTCAGTAGTGATGGTGTCAGTAGTGATGGTGTCAGTGGGCTAGTGAATGGTGTCAGTAGTGATGGTGTCAGTGGATGGTGTCAGTAGTGATGGTGTCAGTAGAGCAGTGGATGGTGTCAGTAGAGCAGCGGACAGTGATGGTGTCAGTGGGCTAGTGGATAGTGTCAGTAGAGCAGTGGATGGTGTCAGTAGGAGCAGTGGATGGTGTCAGTAGGGCAGCGGACAGTGATGGTGTCAGTGGGCTAGTGGATAGTGTCAGTAGAGCAGTGGATGGTGTCAGTAGAGCAGTGGATGGTGTCAGTAGGGGCAGTGGATGGTGTCAGTAGGGCAGTGGATGGTGTCAGTAGGGCAGCGGACAGTGATGGTGTCAGTGGGCTAGTGGATGGTGTCAGTAGAGCAGTGGATGGTGTCAGTAGGGCAGTGGATGGTGTCAGTAGGGCAGCGGACAGTGATGGTGTCAGTGGGCTAGTGGATGGTGTCAGTAGAGCAGTGGATGGTGTCAGTAGGGCAGTGGATGGTGTCAGTAGGGCAGCGGACAGTGATGGTGTCAGTGGGCTAGTGGATGAGTCACAGCTTTACATATCGTGGGAGCAAACGCTGTTGCTGTCATGATAAATAAGCTCGTGCTGCAGCCCGTGTTAAGCAAATGATGGTTAACAATAAAACAAAGTAACATTACAGTATAACAGTAAGACTTGCCATTCCAGAAAAGGAAATACAATAAAACATAGTAAAAATATATATTTTTTAAACACAATCTGTGCCTAAAAAATATATGCCAACTGGATCCGATTCTCAGCCCTGGCCCATATACCTCTAAACTCAAGAGGTGGCTCAGTGGATAAGCTTCTTTTACAAACTGAAGCCAAGTGGATCTTTACCCTAAAAGCCACAAAATATCCTGGTTTCAATGAAAATATAAGCTACAGATCTTTTTTATAGCTAATTTTTGCTTGTCTGTTTCATGGACCCTCCTGCCTCAGCTGTGAGCCCCCGTGGAACCTGGCATGGAGAGAGAGAAGTGACATCCCCTTTTTCCCTTTCTGTTCATCCTTTTCCCACCCCCCCCCCCTTCCCCTTGTCTGTTCCCTTCCCTTACCCCCTTCCCAATTTATTTTGTGTCAATTATTATTTTTTCAATTTTTATTTTTATTTTCTTTATTGCCATGTCTATGTCATATTTAAAAATACTTCTTTATATCAACAAATGTCATTTCTAATTACTATTATTGTTTTACATGCACTATATGCTTCTTGATGTCTCGCTGTGCTTGGCCCAAGATGGGTTTCATGGTCTGCACACTTAGGGATCTCTGTTGCTCTCTATGAGTCCCGTCCACATTGAGGAGCTTTGCTCTCTCCCTTCTTCCCTACACCGCATTCCTAAGCCTTACTATCCTGTGGTTTGGGACTGGATCCTCTGTTTTTTTCTCCCCTGGCTCCAAGTATGTAAGGGCATATGGACACCCAAGGGCGCCGCTGGGTTATTTCCCCAGGTGGCTCCCGATTTGAGGTGGACGGGGACATGTAATCCGCTTTTGGGTTGGAAGCCATGACAATCGCCGCTTTATCTGCCCCTTATGCTGGCCTTTGTCTTCCCGCCCCTTTAAGGGCGGAGAGCCAGCGCAGCCCCATCTCCATCAGCATCTATCCAAACAAACCTCGTGTCAGCACTGAGGCATTATGGGGTTGGTAGTTCAAATGCCGATTCGAAAGGCTTTGCACATGCTCACTGCTTCCATGCTCACTGCTTCCACCTATGGCTGTCCGCATCGAGCCGGTGACGTCAGACGCCGGCTCGATGGATGGGGGATTTAAAAGGCAGCGCTGTTATTTCACCTGTAGTGCAGGTTCAGCACAGACACTGCCGCCACGCTGACCCTTTCTGTTTGGTAAATATATTTTTTCAGTTGAACTCTATACTGCTGTAACATCTTTTCCTACTCATACATACCTATATCTATTTCATCCTTCCCCTTATCTGCTTGTAGGTTCAGCAAGCTTAGAGTGGCAGCATAGCGCTGCACTCTGTAATTTACAAAACACTACAATGAATCGATTGATTTTTTCATTGTGACCTGTTGCACCTGTACTGCATCAATATTATCACATGGAACTAATTTTTTCATCTTTGACTATAACTGCAGGTAAAAACAATTTTTATTTCTCTTTATTATTTTTAACAGCATACAAGTTATATATCCCAAACAGTTACCTTTTATGACCTATATACTAATTAGACGTAACCCTAATTATAATTACAATCAATTGTTTCACTCCTCTGATAATCAGTATTTCTTGTCTTAATATGGAGGCATGCTCTTCAGCCCCAATTCCCTCTTATAATTGAGGGAATGTTATCGTTTACCCTTTCTGTTACAAAGTAACACTTTTCAATGTCTGTGCTGGATTTGTAAACTCAGCACTTATCTCTGGATTTTGTTTTTGATCTTTTTAGCGCTTGTCTACCTCCATCTATGCCCTGCATGGGGCTGGGTTGTTTTTAGCACTTGATCCTGTCCCATAATTTCTGCCACCTATTCCACCATCTATTGGCTTGTGTGTTGCGATGTTGGGAATGACTATACCTGGGTAAGCATTGTACCTCCTCGGACTAAGCACATTGAGACTAATTTCATATTTAATGTCCTGAATTGTATGTGTACTTAATTGTACGGCATAGATGTACATTATGTATTCTTAAACTTTTTCTTTGTGTTTATGTTCATGTTAGTTGCATACTCCCCTGAAGAAGCAAAAACGCGAAACATGTCGGGAGGAAATACGATCATTCTCAGCAACTAACATTTTCAGGATCCCCTATGCCTTATGTCATGTACTGTTTTGTATAAATAGTGTATTTTCTATTTTTGTCTTTACAAAATATTTTTAATATATTTCTAAATATTAAAGCTATGAATTCTTTTATAAGAAATCTCTGTCTCTTTATAAAGTGTACCGCATAAAAATCCCCTGCTCCCCTTTTTTCCTACTTTTGGATACAATATTTGTGTATTTCTACTGTTTCTATGGAATCTGCCTGGTTGCTATGGGCTGTAGTGGTTGCTAAGGGATATCTATGGACAGCTACATGTGGTTTTATGGTGATGTGTTGATGTCTCTGTAATTCTGTAATTGTATATGTTGTACACTCGGCTATGTTGTTCATATATTATATATATATATATATATATATATATATATATATCTATAGACCAAAAAAAAGAAAAACATTTTTCCCTATAGTGACCTGTGTTAGTTTTACAAGGTTGGGATTTAGTTGAGCAAACTGGATAAGAGGACATATGATGGGGTCCTGTGTATCTTATTCATTGTTTTTTAGGGTGTTCATCACACAGGTCCTAATAATAATCATATTTACCACAAAAAAAGTGAATCTATTTATATTTACTTCTCTGTGGGGAATATGATCATTATATATATTATACATTCAGTCTGGTATATACTATGGGGGTGACGTGTTTTTCTGCTGTTGACGTGTTCTGTAATTGTATATGTTGTACACTGGGCTGTGTTGTTCATATATGATATATGATATATGATATATGATATATGATATATGATATATGATATATATATATATATATATATATACAGTATCTTACAAACGTAAGTACACCCCTCACATTTCTGTAAATCTTCTCTTCTCTCTTTTCATGTGACAACACTGAAGAAATGACACTTGTCTACAATGTAAACAGACTGGCCCTACAACAGTCCACAGACTGGCCCCTGACATCCGACTGGCCCCCGCCCCGACATCCACATTGACAGACTGGCCCCCGATATGCCGCCGTTGCCGCGCACAGACATTTAACTGTGGCGCTGCCCACCGCCCTTTACACTGACACAAACACACACTAGCAGCGGGGGTGGGCGGCGCCACAGGTGTAGACCAACTTCTGGTCTTCTTAAAAATGGCGGCCGGCGGAGACAACGGCCGCCGACCTCTAGCGGAGACAACGGCCGCCGACCTCTAGCGGAGACAACGGCCGCCGACCTCTAGCGGAGACAACGGCCGCCGACCTCTAGCGGCCGGCGGCAAAAAAGCAGGGAAATTCAATTTCCCGGGACAAACCGAATTTCGCGGGACATTTCCCGGGACAAAATTAATTCGGGACAAATGTCCTAATCCCGCGAAATTCGGGACAGTTGGCAACTATGCAATAGTATACTCACATGCATATACGAGGGCCAATAGTATACTCACATGCATATACGAGGGCCAATAGTATATCACACGGGTACAGGGAGAACATTCACACTCCATGCAGGTGGTGCCGCGGTTGGGATCCATAACCGTAGAAGTGCTAACCACTTAGCCACTTAACACGTAACTAAAGACAAAACTTTTTTTGAATAGACTGGAGAGGGATTAGAACCCCCTGTCAGGTTTTTATTACTTCCTGTGCCCCCCATTAAGGCGCTCTCTATTAATCCTGTTTACCAAAGTAAAAGAGAATCCCACATTTGGGTCTTTCAATGGGGTCATTAGTTCTGGGATCCCCTCACTTCCTGTTTGGCCTATAGGACAGGAAGTGAAGACAAATCTCTCCTATGGGACACAGATGGCAACAAAAACCTGGCAGGAGGGGAAACCCTCCTTTATGCAAAATGGAAAAAAGTTTTGCCTTTAGTTTCACTTGACGTAGTGGATTTTGGAGAATAAGGATATCGTGAAATATGTGTATTAGCTGGGAGTGGCATTAAAGTGTAAGCTCCTTTGCCGCCAGGGACTGATGAAAGGAATGGCGGTGCTGTATAAACGGAGGGCCACTGTCACCTCATCAAATCCGCCATTAGGAATGATAGGAGTGGCAGTGCTTTTATTTAGAACCTTTTCCTTTTAAAGACAAGAATGTATTTTATAAATAAGAAAGACAGAAGTGAGAGGAATGTGTTTTTATAGAAAACTTTATTAACAGCACAGCATACATTTGGATTCCGCGGTCAAATCCCTGTCACAGATGTCGAGGGGAGGAGCGCGGTGCATTATGGGAGTTGTAGTGCCGTGTGGCCATCTCTCCAGGCTTCCCTCGTCCTCCGGAACTACATTTCCCAGAATGCCCCTCTACCTCGCCCGTAATGCTTTTGGCTTTCTGTTTGCTGGGCCAGCAATGCAGATACTGTGTGATAACGGCGGGGGAGGGGAAACTCTACGAGCTTCTCCTGTAGGAGGGAACTTGACACCGAGGCCCCGAAATATCTCACCGTGAGGAACTGCTCGTCCTGACGTCATCAGGAGGGCGACAACCCTAGGAACAGCATGGCTGGGTAATGGACAGAAATAAACAAACAGGACCTGTGGGACTACAACCTCCAGCGTGTCTGGGGGCCCTCAGGTTGGCTGGACTTGCTCTGCATTATATGAAGAGAGGCATCTCCAGGAACACTACAAGTCAAAGCATGGCAGGAGCTGTCACTATAGCTTGTATTGGGACAGCTGTCTGCTCTGGAGGCACTACAAGTCCCAGAATAATCTGTACTGGTTGCACTGGCTTGTGTTGTATTGTACAGGGCAGCTGTAGAGGCACTACAAGTGCCAGCATGGCAGGACCTAAAACCACAGGTTGCCCTTGCTTGCATTGGGACAGTTTAGAGCTCTAGTGGCACTATAAGTCCCAGCATGGCGGGATATTTACCACAGCTTGCCCTGGCTTTTATTAGGACAGCTCTAGGGGGGTACTACCAGTCCCAGTATGGCAGGATAATCAGCATTGGTTGCCCTGGTTTGTAGCGGAACAGCCGAGAGCTCCAGAGGCACTACAAGTACCAGCATATCATTACCTATCACCACAGGTTGCCCTGGCTTGTATTGGGGCAGCTGACAGCTCTAGGGGGTACTGCCAGTCCCAGTATGGCAGGATAATCCGCATTGGCTGTCCTGACTTGAATTGGGACAGCTGAGAGCTCCATAGGCACTACACGTCCCAGCATGGCATGATAATCAGCACTGGTTGCATTAGGCTGCACAGGGACGGCTAGGATCTCTGGAAGCACCACAGGTCCCAGCATTGCAGAACCTAACACCCCAGGTTGGTTTAGGTTGTACAGGGACAGCTGGCCATTCTGGAGACACTACAAGTCCCAGCATAGCAGGAACCACAAGTCGATCTGGCTTGTTTTGGGAGAGCTAACAGCTCTAGAGGCACCACAAATGGCAGCATTGCAGAACCTAACACCATAGGTGGCTTTGTGTTGTACAGGGACAGCTGGTAGTTCTGGAGACACTACAAGTCCCAGCATGGCAGAATAATCACCACTGGTTGCCCTGCCTTGCATAGGGCAGTCCAAGCACAGCTGGCATTTTTAGAGGCACTACAAGTTTCAGCATAGCAGTACTTGCCACCACAGGTTACCCTGGATTATATCGGGAGAGCTGAGAGCTCTGGGGGCACTGCAAGTCCCAGCATAGCAGGATCTATCACTACAGGTTGCTCTGGATTGTATTGGGACAACTCTATAGGCACTACAAGTACCAGTAATACAGAACCTAAAACTTCTGGGTCTTCCGCCAATCCAACTACCAACAGGGTTTTTTGCGCTGACATATCCTATCATGGCCTTGCGATCTAATGGTATGCTGGCGCCAGGAAGAGCATGCTATTCGGGACCGCTCTAGTCCTGGGTGGATGTCCTCCTCAGAACGTGCCATGTGCTCACCCCATGGCCCGTGCTTTTGGGGCGATCTGCCACTGGACACAGCCCATGATGGATCAATGTACCAGCCTGCTGCCGGTACCATGTGATCGTTGTGACCAATCACAGTAGATCACATTACAATTGTACCCAATGGATTCATGCTATTCATTGTGTATTATTGTTGCTCTGTGATTGGTCACAGTGTTCATATGCTACAGAGAGGGCAATTACGGCCCATCTATACCATGTGATAGGTTGTGGCCAATCACAGATAATCATTCAGTAAAGGTGGCTGTTTATTCTTTATGCTGCCTTCACCCTGACTCAGCTGATCACAGATCAGGGGGAGGGGCCAATCACAGCGGCCCTTTACCATGTGACCAGCTGTGTCCAATGACAGCTGATCATGGATGTAAATACAAGCCAGTTATTGGCTTTTCTCTCTTCATGCTGACAGTGTGAGGAGAGAAAAAGAGAGCCGATATCTGGCTTGTGTTAACGAGACATCCGCACTGATAATCGGGGCATTGATTATTAGTGTCCTGATTAATAGTGCAGTCCCAACAGTGCTGCCTGTATGTGCCAATCAGGGCAGCCTCATCCGCCAACATCAATGAATTATTATTATTTTTTTTTTCATTTCCTTAGCAAAAAATAAACCCCCAGAGGTGATTAAATACCACCAAAAGAAAGCTCTGTCTGTCTAAAAAAAAATGATAAAACTGCCATAAGGGTACAATGTAGCGTGACCGCGTAATTGTCGTTCAAAGTGTGACAAAGCTGAAAATTTGTCCTGGGCAGGAAGGGGGTGAAAGTGCCCGGGAGGTAAGTGGTTATTACCCCGTAGTTGGGGGACTATATAACTTTCCTACAGACTAAATCATATACACTGATTTGGTTTATTTTCACCAAAGAAATGGAGCAGAATACATTATTTTGGCCTAAATTTATGAAGAAAGATTATTTGCAAAACTTTATTTTTTTTTTAACCCAAATGAAGACAAATACTTTTTTTTTTCCTCAACATTTTAATATTTTTATTCGCTTATTTAGCAAAAAATAAAAACTCCAGTGGTTTTTAAATATCACCCAAAGAAATCTCTATGTTTTTTTTTAATTATAAAAATGTCCTATGTGTACAGTGTAACACGACCGCGCAATTGTCATTCAAAGTCTGACAGCGCTGAAAGCTGAAAATTGTCCTTGGCAGGAAAGTGCCCGGTGTTGAAGGGGTTAAATAATTCCATATAAAACGGATATTTCCTGTTTGGGTGAATACTGACTGGTTGATTCCTTCAGCAGGATCCTTATATTATGGAAGGCATGTGACGTCATCATCTAGAATTCTGGGAGGGGGAGGGGAATATCCCGGAGAGTAATGAAATATCAGCGTTAGGCGGAGTCGACCTTTTAATAGGCGGAGTAATTATTTGGCATTTAATGTGACCGGCTCTGTGTTGGCACAGGTCATGGACAGCGGATGAAATCGCGGCGTTGTGCTACGACCATTACCGGACCAGGTTACCTAAGCAAGGCCAGCCGGACCCGAGCAGAGAATGGACGCTGCTGGCGGCTGTCATACAAGTGGATGCTGCACAGGGGGCGCCCTGCACCAAGAAAGGTGATTTCTACAGTTATATATTTGTTTTTATAAAAAAAAAACAAAGGTGCACAAACACTTTTTACAGAGTACAAGGCGTTCTGTGATTGGACGAGGGGAGATGATAACATTCAATCAGTTGGTTAGAGACCAACAAGCACATGTTCCAGAGTTTATGAAGCTTTTCACTAGATGATGCATACTGGTTTATGGTTCAGTAGGAGTGTCCTGTGTGCAGAGAGTGTATTATTCATACACAATATTTATTACAAAACTAAAGTAAGGAACTTAAGGGCCGGTTCACACTGCAGGCGAGGCGACTCCGACTTGCCTCGCCGCGACCTGCAGCGGCCTCGGCGGCGACTTGCAAATGACTTCTGTATAGAAGTCAATGCAAGTCGCCCCGAGGTCGCCCAAAAGTAGTACAGGAACCTTTTTTCTGAGTCGGAGCGACTCGAGTCGCTCCTCTCAGAACGGTTCCATTGTACAGAACGGGGGCGACTTGCGAGGCGAGTCGTGTCGCCTCGCATCGCCCGCTGTGTGAACCGGCTCTAAAGGGGTTGTAAAGGTTAATTTTTTTTTTTTTTTTTTTAAATAACAAACATATCATACTTTCCTCCACTGTGCAGTTCGTTTTGCAAAGAGTGGCCCCGATCCTCCTGTTCTGGGGTCCCCCGGCGGCTCTCTCAGCTCCTCCCCGCAATAAAGAGCTTCCCGAGGGGGGTTACCTTGCGGGCGCACTCCCGTCTCATAAACTCTGCATCCATAGACTAGGTCTCGGTCCCGCCCCCCCCGGCGGCCACGTCATTTGGATTTGATTGACAGCAGCTCAAGCCAATGGCTGCACTGCTATCAATCTATCCAATGAAGAGCCAAGAAGCCAGCACGTTCTCGACGTGGGACATTTTCGAGGGCTCAGGTAAGTAAATCAGGGGTCTGGGGGGGCCAGTAACTATTAGATGTTTTTTCACCTTAATGCATAGGATGCGCTTCCCCCACCGCCTCATGCAAAATCACATACGTGTACGTTGCCCTTTAAGAGGCGGCAGGGGCGCGCACGTGCCCACGGGAAGCTCCGTGAGTCCGGTCACGGGTCCCGTGCACTCGATCGCCGCGGGGATACCTGCGATCGCCTCACGGAGAGGTAGAACGGGGAGATGCGGATGTAAACAGCATCTCCCCAGTTCTGCCTAGCAACAAGTGACACTGATCTCTGCTCCAGAGATCAGTGATGTACACAACACAGCCACGCCCCCCACAGTTAGCAACACGCCCCTAAGACACACTTAACCCCTACACTGCCACCCACTGGTTATCCCTTTCACTGCCAGTGTCATTTGCACAGGAATCAGTGCATTTGTATAGCACTGATCGCTGTATAAATGACAATGGTCCAAAAAATGTCCGATGTGTCCGCCATAATGTCGCAGTCACAATAAAAATCGCTGATCGCCGCCATTTAAAAAAAAAAAATATTAATAAAAATGCCATAAAACTATCCCCTATTTTGTAGATGCAATAACTTTTGCGCAAACCAATCAATAATCGCTTATTGCAAATTTTTTTTAATTTTTATTTTTTACCAAAAATATGTAGAAGAATACGCATCGGCCTAAACTCAGGGGAAAAAAAATGTTTTTTATATATATATATTTTTGGGGGATATTTATTATAGCAAAAAGTAAAAAATAATGCGTTTCTTTTCAAAATTGTCGCTCCTTTTTTTTTTTTTTTTGTTTATAGCGCAAAAAATAAAAACCACAGGGGTGATCAAATACCACCAAAAGAAAACTCTATTTGTGGGGAAAAAAAGGACGTCCGTTTTGTTTGGGAACCACGACCGCGCAATTGTCAGTTAAAGCGACGCAGTTCCGAATGGCAAAAAGTGCTCTGGTCGGGAAGGGGGTAAAATCTTCCGGGGCTGAAGTGGTTAAGGTGAAAGAAAAAGAAAAAAAAACTGAAGATTTACAACCCCTTTAATAGAGAGATGAATTTGGTTGCTTTGCATCATCTCTGCTTTTGGTTCCCCAGTTTTTATAACTTAGGCTGGCCATACATTATACAATTTTCTTATTAAATTTTCCTTTATATTTACCAAAACCATATAATATGAGGTCAAACCTGAACACTTTCCATGTAAACGCAGTTAGGCCGGCCCTTTATACTACATATTTGAAGGTAAAACTAAATAAAAGTGAGTAAGAAAATTTGTATAGCGTATGACCAGCTTTACTCTCTCTGTCCAGCAGGTGGCGCAGTGCTTCTTTTTAGACTCATCCAGAAGCTTTGCCTTTTTTTTTTCTTATCCTCTAACGATAAAACATTCCGTTTCGTTGACAGTCGTTGCTTTGGGAACCGGGACAAAATGTATCGGCCAATCAAGACTGAGCAAAACAGGTAAGCATCTCTAACAACATGTGGATGCTGCTGGAGGGATTTGGTAAAAAAGCGAAGGAGAATTTCAGATATGCACATAATTACTGTGCTCCAGCTTGGACCAATGGGATGGTGCGTATGTCACGCTTGCCCTGTGGAATCTGGAAATCGCTGTATTGGTTGCTGCTACTACAGTGATCACCGCTGTCTTCCGGGTCCCGTGTCGAGCGTCTGCCCTGATATACATTGGCAGAATGGCACGGACAGGCAAATGGGCGTACAGGTACGTCCCTTTTTAAATTTGCCGCCATGCAATCGCGCGCGCCGGTCGGGACCTCCCATGAGTCCGATCGGGGGTCGCGTGGACTCGATCGCCGCAGGGATACCCGCAATCGTGTCACGGGGAGGAAGAACGGGTAAAGTAAACAAGCATCTCTCCCCGTTCTGCCTAGTGATGGTGTCACTGATCTCTGCTCCCTGTGACCGGGAGCAGAGATCAGTGACGTGTCGCACACAGCCCCCCCACAGTTAGAAACACTCCCCTAGGACGCACATAACCCCTTCACTGCCACCTAGTGGTTAACCCCTTCACTGCCAGTATCATTTACACAGAAATCTGTGCATTTTTATAGCACTGATTGCTGTATAAATTACAATGGTCCCAAAAATGCCCGATCTGTCCGCCATAGTGTCAGTCACAATAAAATCGCTGATCGCCGCCATTACTTGTAAAAAAGAGAGAGAAGAGATGATTGGAGGGAAGAGACACCCCCCCCCCCCCCCCCCCTTCATACAGCACACAGGGACAGAGCTGAGGCCATCAATCACAGGCTGTGTGCTGGAGCTCCCTCCCCTGTCACCTTTTTTTCTCTCGGTGTCAGGTAAACTTGTCAGAAGTGACTGAGGCAGATAGCAGAGGAAGGAGGCAGCAGACAGAAAATGACGCTTAGTGCTCCGGATAGAGACAAGTACAAGCTATAGAGGGATGTGCTTTGTTTTGTTTTAATTTCATGTCAGGTTTATAAAAGTCCAGATGTCCTCTTATGACCCTTTTTTTTCCCGTCTTTCTCAGGTGATATTCTTCAGGACAGCCATGCAGAGATAATTGCAAAGCGGAGTTTTCAGAGGTAGGCGTTGTATTCTGTACATCCCTGTAATTTGTTGCCCGGCAGCCGGAACGCAATGTCCTTCCATTATAGACAGTAAAGTAGCTGCATTATGGGGAAAAAAAATGGTTCTTGTCCATCGGAGCCAGCAGTGGTTTTATGTCATTACGCGGCCGGCTCGGGTCCGGTGATTGTTACGGGGAAAAAAAAAAAGTAGACTTTTTAAATGACATAATCGCATCAGTGCGACCCGGAGAGAAGTGCGTTCATCTGGAGTCTGGCTTCTTAAAAGTCGCTGTACAGCAAAAGCACCGAGGAACAAAACAAGGTGAATTCCGGGGCAGATGTAAAAGACACAAATTAATGCAGCTCCGTCCTCATTAACCACTTCCCACCCGGGCCGATTCCGACATTCCTCTCCTATATGGAAAAATCATTTTTTGCTAGAAAATTACCCAGAACCACATTTTTTTCCCACAAATAGAGCTTTCTTTTGGTGGTATTTGATCGCCTCTGCGGCTTTTATTTTTTGCGCTATAAACAAAAATAGAGCGACAATTTTGAAAAAAAATCATTATTTTTTACTTTTTGTTATAATAAATATCCCCCAAAATATATAAAAAAAACATTTTTTTTCCCTCAGTTTAGGCCGATACGTATTCTTCTACATATTTTTGGTAAAAAAAATCACAATAAGCAAATATTGATTGGTTTGCGCAAAATTTATAGCGTTTACAAAATAGGAGATAGTTTTATGACATTTTTATTAATAATTTTTTTTTTTTTTTTACTAGTAATGGCGGCGATCAGCGTTTTCTTATTGTGACTGCGACAATGCGGCGGACACATCGGACATTTTTGGCACATTTTTGGGACCATTGTCATTTATACAGCAACCAGTGCTATACAAATGCACTGATTCCTGTGTAAATGACACTGGCAGTGAAGGGGGTGGCAGTGTAGGGGTTAAGTGCGTCCTAGGGGTGTGTTACTAACTGTGGGGGGCTGGGCTGTGTGTTAGTGAACACTGATCTCTGCTCCAATCACATGGAGCAGAGATCAGCGTCACTTCTTGCTAGGCAGAAGACGATCGCAGGTATCCCCGCGGCGATCAAGTTCGCGGGACCCACGACCGGACTCACGGAGGTCCTGACTGGCACGCGATACCAGGGTGGTAATTTTAAACGGATTTACCTGTACGGCAGTTTGCCTGCCCGTGCCATTCTGCCAACGTACTTCGTCGTGCACTGGCCGGGAAGTGGCTAAAGGGGGAAAAAAAAGCATGGATCTCTGCTTTCCAGGGTAAAAAATTACCAAACTCTGCTCTAATTCATCCCAAAGGTGTTCTACCGGGTTGAAGTCAGGACTCTGTGCAGGCCAGTCAACTTCTTCCACCCCAAACTCACTCATCCATGTCTTTATAGACCTTGCTTTGTATCCAGGGGGGACGACGCTCTGATGGACGGCGCTCTGATGCAAGAGGGAGCACTCTGATGGAGGATACTCTGATGCAAGGGGGGTGATGCTCTGATGGAGGATACTCTGATGCAAGGGGGGTGATGCTCTGATGGAGGATACTCTGATGAAGGGGGCGATGCTCTGATGGAGGATACTCTGATGCAAGGGGGATGGCGCTGTGATGGAGGATACTCTGATGCAAGGGGGGTGATGCTCTGATGGAGGATACTCTGATGCAAGGGGGCGATGCTCTGATGGAGGATACTCTGATGCAAGGGGATGGCGCTGTGATGGAGGATACTCTGATGCAAGGGGGAGCTTCTTATGGACGATGCTCTGATGCAAGGGGGGGGGCTCTGATGCAAGGGGGAGCACTCTGACGGAGGATACTCTGATGCAAGGGGGGGGGGTGCTGATGCAAGGGGGGACTCTGATAGGGGACACTCAAAATTAAAGTGGGCTGTTCTGGAAGAAGTTTAGGGCCAAATTTTTGTCCTATTCCAGCCCTGATAGTACCATGCGATCCGGTTCCTGTGCGATTTAACCACTTCAGGTTCTGTTCTGTTTCGGGTTTCATTTATGAAGGTAATACCCTTCTATCACCAGCAGGTGGCAGAATCTTACTGAAATAACAGGAATTGTACAGCTGCATGGACCAGAGCTGGCTGATTGGGAATGTAGAGGGAGAGCAAACAGAAAACATTATTTAAAGCGGACCTTTCATTGTAGTCTGGCCATTCTATTCCTCCTCCTTTACACATTCGCTAACAACGTTCATGTTTTGTGACATTTTAAATACAACTTCTTTAATTCAACCTCCTTATTTCTCGCCTAGGCAAGAGTGACATACCTTCAGCCACCCGCAGCCTCCTGGGATATTCCTGTCGCTCCATCCTAGAAGGCTGCTGGTTGGTAAAAGCTGGATTGTCTTTAGACCTCGGCTATACAGGCATAGAATCTTGTATATCTTGGCATTTAGCCACCCCCAGCCTTCTGGGACGAGTGACATGGATGTCCGGGGGAGGGGCTGAAAGATGAACTCGCCTGTATCTGAGAGCACCAGAAACAGAACAGGAATTAATTTATTTTTAATATTCAATGCAATCTCCCCCCATCCATTCATCCAATGTCTCCATGCTTTAGTTTGTTGTACAGTGAGAAGAGGGGGCAGGCGGACATCTTGTTACACCCACATTCTCTGAGGTGAGCCTGTACCCAAAAGGGGGGGGAGGGCGCACGTGTGAGGTGTCACAGCGATGGTTGAAGGATGAGGGGGTCACATTCTCTGGGGTGAGCCTATATCCAAAGGGGGGGAGGGAGGAGCACATGTGAGGTGAGCCTATACCCAAAAGGGAGGGGGGCACGTGTGAGGTGTCGCAGTGGTGGTTGAAGGGTGAGCCTATACCCAAAAGGGGGGGGGGGGCGGGGAGAGTACGTGTTTATTATTGCTCAGTTTATCAGCGATTGTGATCGATTAAAGAGTCAGAAGTCAGAAGTGGAATCTTTAACTTGCCCCTATTCAGCACTTATACACCGCTTGTTACATTGTGTTCTGTTTAGTTGCACATGTTTGTTTATTGGACGATTGTTATTGGTAGAGGATCATATATATTGATCAGGGATGGATTCACCGGGATGGTTATACGCAGCGGCGCTGCATTTATATTACGTGAATATAATCTCCCTTCCTATTTACTAATGCTAGCAGTGTAAGGATTGGAAAGGATCGATGCTGATTGAGCGGGTGAAATTCCGATTTAAGCGAGCGATCGTTCACTTGCTCCTCGATAAATGAGTTTGGCTCCTCCAGCGCGGTTTGCGATGGCGGAGCAGGAGGAGGCGGAGTTTGTGAGATCTCTACACGAAGGCTTTGAAGGGACAATTCGCAGACGGATGTGAAGGGAAGTCGGGGGGGGGGGGGGGGGGGGCACCTCTTGTGTTTGATTTCTGAGTGTCACATTCCTGGGAGGCCGCCCGCGGTAGCAGCGCTACGCCCAGCACCTTCTGTATGGACAGAGCCGGGGTGTGGGACATTCAGCCGGCCTTTGGGACATCGGTGACATTATTTTGACAGATTTTCATTAACCTACCGCTCATGATGTGCTTATTTAGTAAGGTAGCTCAGTGAAGGGATTAACCCCTTGCCTACTGGACACTTTGACCCCCCCCCCCCCCTTCCTGCCCAGGCCAATTTTAATAGTTCAGTGCTCTCGCGCTTTGAATGACAATTGCGCGGTCATGGAAGACTGTACACATTTGATTTTTTTTTTTTTTGAGACCAGTAGAGCTTTCTTTTGGTGGTACTTAATCACCGCCGGGGTCTTTATTGTTTGCTAAAAAGCCATAAACATAGACCAAAAATTTTGAAAAAATAAAAAAGTTTTTGCAAACAGGTAATTTTTCTCCTTCACTGATAGGCTGTACTGATAATGGGGCACTGATGGGCTGCACCGATGGGCACAGATTGTCAGCACTATTGAGGAGGCACTGATTGACACTGATATTTGGCACTGATTGGCAGCACTATTGAGGAGGCACTGATTGGCAGCATTATTAAGGAGGCACTGATTGACACTGATATTTGGCACTGATTGGCAGCAATATTGAGGCACTGTTATTTGGCACTGATTGGCAGCGTTATTGAGGAGGCACTGGTATTTGGCACTGATTGGCAGCATTATTGAGGAAACACTGATTTGCAGCATTATTGAGGAGGCACTGATTGGCACTGATATTTGGCACTGATTGGCAGCATTTTTGAGGAGGCACTAATTGGCACTGATATTTGGCACTGATTGGCAGCATCATTGAGGAGGCACTGATTGGCACTGATATTTGGCACTGATTGGCAGCATCATTGAGGAGGCACTGATTGGCACTGATATTTGGCACTGTTTGGCAGCATCATTGAGGAGGCACTGATAGGCAGCATCATTGAGGAGGCACTGATATTTGGCACTGATTGGCAGCATCATTGAGAAGGCACTGATTGGCACTGATATTTGGCACTGGTTGGCAGCATCATTGAGGAGGCACTGATATTTGGCACTGATTGGCAGCATCATTAAGGAGGCACTGATTGGCAACACTATTGAGGAGGCACTGATTGGCAACACTATTGAGGAGGCACTGATTGGCAACACTATTGAGGAGGCACTTTTATGAAAAGTTGAAGAGTAACCCTTCCCCCTCCTGGGTGATCTTTGCACATTGCAGGGAATGTAAGAAACCTTGTTGTGGGTGTCCATGTGCACAGTGAATGGGAATGGCTGTATATTTATCAGTCGGCTGCTGCACCTGCAGGGCTCTGAGGAAAGTGGTAGGGCCTGCATCCCTTTTTTAAGACGTGATTTCCCTTTGGGAGTATCTCACTAAAAATGAAACTTTAGTTGCAGGGGATGCCCAAAATCTGACTTGTATATTAGTGCAGGCTTCTGGGAAAATCGGTGAGCCAATCACACAAGCAAGAAAAAAACATATCTTGGGGGGGAGGCTTATCTGGGAGCGTTCTGTATACCGTCTGTGTACAGAGCACCTCCAGGTGGCCGTATTGCATTTTACAGATGATTGCAGCGGCTGCAGATTGAAAAGGAAAGGGAATTTTTAATAATGTTCAATTACAATATGACTTGTGTTACAATTGTAGTATTATTATTATTATTATTATTATTATTATTATTATTATTATTTTTTTTTTTTTTTTTTTTTTTTATTTGCTCTTTTTATCCCATAAAAGTGGAGTTACCCTTTAAAGTTTCGGCACTCGGAATTCAGCTTTCAGTGCCGACGATGAAAATGTTTCAGATCGGGAATGTTCAGAACATTTATAAAACGTGTATAATATGTTTACTGGTCCCTTGGCGGCTCTCTTGGGGCATTTTGTCAAAGTCTGACATCGGTAAGTCACGTGATCGCCCAGAACGCTCGGCCGCTCGCCCCGCAGTCGCCATTCTTGGCTGTGAAAACTCTTCAGCTGGCAGCTGATAAGATTGTTCTCTATGCCAGGACAATGGATTAACCGGATTATCATCCTCTCTCTCTCTCTCTGGGGCCAGGTACCTCCTCCATCAGCTTCCCTGGCATTGACCGAGACCCGAGACAGCGTCCTCCTTCCTGGAAGTGAAAGCGGAAAGTGGAGCGTGAGAGCCGGGGTCTCCTTCGTCTTCTTCACCAGCCACACGCCTTGTACGTGTCTCGCCGTATGGCCGCCATACAGAAATACACTGGTTTAAAATGTATTTATTTATTTTTTATTTTTATTTATTTAAAGGGGAATGTGTACATTTTTAGTAGCACTAAAAAAAAAGTAATGTAATAGGCTAATTATAAAAAAATAAAAAATAAACACCCACGTTATATCAGTGTTAGTGCACCCCCCCCCCCCCACCCCAAAATCTATTTAAAAATACACCAATTCACATCGGTTGATGATCTGGGGTCAAAAACACTCTGGATCTCTTTTATATCTTTTTAAATGTATCAGATCAAAAAAAAAGAAAAAAAAAAAGTTTGATCTTCTGCTTTAAAGCGGAGCTCCACCCTAAAATGGAGCTTCCGCTCATTGGAACCCTCCCCCCCCCCTCCGGTGCCACAATTGACACCTTTCAGGGGGGAGGGGGGTGCAGATACCTGTATAGTACAGGTATTTGCACCCACTTCCGGCATAGATATCCGCAGAATCTGCGGGTATTTACGCCACTTCCTGCATAGATATCCGCAGAATCTGCGGGTATTTACGCCACTTCCTGCATAGATATCCGCAGAATCTGCAGGTATTTACGCCACTTCCTGCGGGTCCCCCGCTATCCGCTGGGAAACACATGGATCCCAGAGACAGCAGGGACCATCCTTATTGCGCAGTGAGACTCGCGCATGCGCAGTAGGGAACCGGGAAGTGAAGCCGCAAGGCTCCACTTCCTGATTCCCATACCCAAGATGGCGGCGGCAGCACCCGAGAGACGATCGAGAGATTGGCTTCGGGTGCCGACATCGCGGGCGCGCTGGGCGGGTAAGTGTCATTATTTTAAAAGTCAGCAGCTGCAGTATTTGTAGCTGCTGACTTTTAAAAACAAAAAAAAAACGGTGGCACTCCCGGTTTAAAAAAATAAAAAATAAATTGTTTACTTCTGACTTAGACCGGAAGTGATGTCATGACTAGGGCTGAAACAACGAATTGATTAATCAACAACTAATCGATTATGAAATGAATCGATTGCTATTTTCATAATTGAATAATCGGCCAGTAACATAATGGGGTTAAAAAAAAAAAGAGCCCTTTTATAGTACGAAAAAGAGCAAATCGCTACTGTAAATATTACTTTCACTGTTCTACAGTAAAAAAATTAACCCCTTACAGTAGCAATTATCTGCTTTTTTTTTTTCTACTATAAAGGGCTAATTTTTGTTTTTTTAACCCCATTATGTTACTAAACGTCTTAGCCCTGGGTCACATCTATGTGTTTATTGGTGCTTTTTGCAGAAACGCACTACAGTTCATTTACATGGTTTCCTATGGGACACGTTCACATCTGAAAGGGTCGGGGACTTTTAACGCAAAACTGTGCTTTTTTTTTTTTTGGTTCAATATACTTCAATGGAGAAGCTGCAGAAAAGCATGCAATGCGTTTTTGCAGCAATTTGTGTTTTTTAATCTGCCCCAAAAAAAAAAAATATATAAAATTTCAAATTGCAGTAAAATCGTGTGCGCAAAATTCAAAACCGCACCGCAAAAAGCACGGCAGAAACAGATCAAAAGCAAAAACTGCATAGGTGTGCACCGAGCCTTATGCTGACCACACCGATCAATTTTCGGATGAGAATATTCAGACAAAAAAAAAAAATCTTTGTACATTTGCTGAAATGAAAGAATTTTTTGTTTTGAGATTTTCACTTGTTTTTAAAACAAATGTAATATCTGAACGAAAACCACATCCACTGTCTGAAAATTCCTTTTGACTAAGAAGTTTTCTATTGTTTCTAAATTTTCCCATCACTGGGGTTGAAAATTAACTTCAATTTGACCCACTTTTTTTTTTTTTTTTTTAAAGGTCATTAACCGATTTAATCGAAATGATAATTGGCCAACTAATCGATTATGAAAAGAATCGTTAGTTGCAGCCTTAGTCATGACGTTGCTCGGGTCCTCCAAGATCATAGAGGTGATCAGAGAGACGATCTGGTCTCTATAGTCAGCCACGCAAACCATCGGATTGTTTCCTGGACTCGCTGCTGGTAAAGTTGGTAAGCCCAAGAAACGCGGGGGGGGAGGGGGGGAACCTCTCCCGCTGCTTCTGAAAGTGATCTAGTGGCTAATTAGGTGCTCGAAACGCTTTGGTGAGAAATTGAATCACCAGCGGAAAAAAACAACGGGTTATGGCTCATAGCTTCGGCCATAACCCCGGTAAACCACTTGCAAGCCACGACGTGTGTATATATATATATATATATATAATCTATCCACTTCCCACCCGGCCAATGCACATATACGGCCGGGTGGGAGCCGTCTAATCCTGATAGGACGTTCAGGAACGTCCATCAGGAGGAGCGTGCCCGCGCAGCGGCGCGATCCCGATGCGCCCGTGTCACCGGGACATGGCGCATCTCAGATCGGCAGGAAGGCTCTGTGATTGGCCCTCCTGATCACATGACGGCCGTGTCCAATCACGGCCGTCATGTGATGTAAACAAACAGCCGGTTGCTAGGCAATCGGCTCCTCCTCTCCTCACACAGAAGTCATCGCTGAGGAGAGGAGAGCAGATCGCTGCAGCCGGCTGATGATTAGTGAGTATGAGCTGTTTTTTACAGCTTTTTACTCACTGATCTTCAGTCTAGTGTAATACACACAACACACCACACAGTGTAAACACAGTCCCCACATATGTCCCCATAACACACATGTCCCCAAAACATACATGTCCCCAAATAATAAAAACACCTGTCCCTAATAATAAAAACATGTCCCCCACATATGTCCCACTAAAATCACTTGTCCCAATGATTATGTGCACACATATGTACATGATCATTTGCGTACATATGTCCGTTATCACACAAACCAATTATTATACACTTAACGGATTTTTTTTTACCAAAAACATGTAGCAGAATACATTTTGGCTTAAATTTATGACAAAATTTGATTTTATTGGATTTCTTTTAAAATAGAAAAAAGAAAATAGTTTTTTTTCCAAATTTCCGCTTTTTTGCGCTTATATCGCAAAAAATAAAAAACGGAGTCGTGAATAAATACCACCAAAATAAAGCTCTATTTGTGCGAACAAAATGATAAAAATTTCATTTGGGTACAGTGTAGAATGACCGCGCAATTGTCACTAAAAGCGCGAGAGCGATGAAAGCTGAAAATTGGTCTGGGAAGGAAGGGGGCGAAAGTGCCCGGTATTGTGGTGGTTAAATATATAATACACACACGTATTGCGGTTGGCAAGTGGCTATTCACGGGGCTGTCCCTTTAGAACAAAAATGTGTAAAATACAAAATCACAAAAAAAAAAAAAAAAAAAAACATCAATATAAGTAAATTAAATGAAATTAAAAAGTCCTAGTCCTCCAGTGCTCTGTGCACTACATATTACCAAAAATCCACCACTGCAATATTTCACTTCATTCTTCCATCCAATGTGAAGCGTGCAACCACTTGTGTTCTCCCTCCACTCCCGCACTCGCAAGAGAATACTGACTGACCCCCCTCCACCGTGCTGCATGGCACAAGAGTCATCCTCCCGGGTCACTCCAGTGCCCTCCGTGGTCCTCCTGTATCCTGGTTCCTCCTTCATTCTCCATCACCAGTCAGTATAGCACACAAATGGCTTGAACCCTCAGATGAACAGCGGGTGGGTCAAAAGGGGAAACCCAGCATAGTGTAGTAATATTAAATAAAAGTATTCTCCATTGCCCTACTTAGTATTATCAAAAACAGTTACATGTAAGCCCGGAAGAGCCGACTCGGCCAGAAATGACGTCACCGGAAAGGCCCCCGTCCAATGTGTTTTGTCCTAGGACACTCGTTGGCATGGGTGGATGAAAAGTGTCGGGCTGGGCTTCCAGTGACGTCACTTCTGGCCCCACGGAGTGGCGGCTCTTCCGGCTTACGTGAGATTGTTTTCTCTGGTGAGTGGGGGGGGGGGGGGGGGGAGTGCAGGGAGATCAGGAGTGGCCTTTTTGGCGATTTGGAATTGTGGAATATCACGGTTCTGTCCTTGATTCCAAATCGCATGGCAATCCTAAGATGGTCCTAAATTGTGGCAATTGTATACGCTATATTATTATTATTTTTTTTTTCCCCACGGAAGTGGAGTTACCCTTTAAAGTGGTTGTAAACCCTTACAAACCACTTTGACCTACAGATAAGCCTAGATTAAGGCTTACCTGTAGGTCCAAGAAATATCTCCTAAACCTACACGGTTTAGGAGATATTTGCCCGAAGATGGGCACTGCTGTCTACGGCGCGCAGGCGCACTGAGCGCGGCATTTCCAACAACGGAGCTGCCGCGCGTGTCGGCTCCCGTGCGCATGCGCAGGAGTGACGCCATCGCGGCTCCGCCGAATGACAGCGACGGAGCTGCGAGACCCCACCGAAAAGATGGATGCGCCGGACTACAGGGGACAGCGGTGACTTCGCTGGCTCCTGTGTCAGGTAAGTGACACATAATGGGCTACTATGCGATGCGATGCGATGCATAGTAGTCCAATATGCTTTGCCTTTGCAGGGAATGAAAGACGAAGTCAGGGTTTACTTCCTCTTTAACTGTATAGACATCATCCAAACAGGAGTATTATTTTTTATTTTTTTGCTGCTCAATGTCTGTGATCTGATCTTTATTTGAGGGATCTGATAGGTCAGCTGAGGGCTCTGAGATCCCATCAACATGACCTTGCCTACCAGTTCTGCATGTTTGATATGTTAACCCTTCTCTTCCCAGGTGGTGATGCTTCAATAATCCCCATGAGTCCCCCAGAAGACCAGCTCTGCCCCACTTCCACAGTGCGGGAGAAGACCTCCCCGGTCATCCTTTCTTTGAATTCTTGGTGTAAGAGGAAGAGAGGGGACTGCGATCCTTCCTCAGGCTCCAAGAAAGTGAAACAAGATGGAGATGAGTCACGTGACCAGGAAGACATTCGCACAGCAGATGGTGGCGCCACACCGAAAGCGCCGGATATCTACAGGACAGGAGCTAAGTGTGTGCCCGGGGATGCCCAGGATAGTCGCGACCCTGGGGTGGACTACCACACCGTGGGGGCGCTCCGTGTCAAACCGGGCCGCGGCGACCGCACTCTGTCCATGTCCTGCAGCGATAAGATGGCCCGATGGAACGTGCTTGGCTGCCAGGGGGCGCTGCTCATGCATTTTCTGCAAGAACCAATCTACTGCGCGTCGCTTGTGGTTGGAAAGTGTCCGTTTAGCCTGGAGTCTATGGAGAGGGCTCTGCACAGCAGGTATTTGTGTGATTCTTTTTGTGCTTTTTGCAGTGGGCAACACCACGGCATAGAAGAAGGTGACGTGTCTTCTAACCGGCAGGTGCGCGAAGGTGGCGGCTCTCCCGGGAGGATTTACAGCGCATAGATTGGAGATCAAGCAATCGCAGTTACAGTTCCACCATGGGAGGGAGGCGCTGAGAAATAGAGACGACGCCAGAAAACTGGTTCCGTGTGGGGCAGGTGAGTCGTACTGGGCCTCCGTTATTTCAATCCAGAACTCCGTACTGGGCCTCCGTTATTTCAATCTAGAACTCTGTACTGGGCCTCCGTTATTTCAATCTAGAACTCCGTACTGGGCCTCCGTTATTTCAATCTAGAACTCCGTACTGGGCCTCCGTTATTTCAATCCAGAACTCCGTACTGGGCCTCCGTTATTTCAATCTAGAACTCCGTACTGGGCCTCCGTTATTTCAATCTAGAACTCCGTACTGGGCCTCCGTTATTTCAATCTAGAACTCCATACTGGGCCTCCGTTATTTCAGTCTAGAACTCTGTACTGGGCCTCCGTTATTTCAATCTAGAACTCTGTACTGGGCCTCCGTTATTTCAATCCAGAACTCCGTACTGGGCCTCCGTTATTTCAATCTAGAACTCCGTACTGGGCCTCCGGTATTTCAATCTAGAACTCCGTACTGGGCCTCCGTTATTTCAATCTAGAACTCCGTACTGGGCCTCCGTTATTTCAATCTAGAACTCAGTACTGGGCCTCTGTTATTTCAATCTAGAACTCTGTACTGGGCCTCCGTTATTTCAATCCAGAACTCCGTACTGGGCCTCCGTTATTTCAATCTAGAACTCCGTACTGGGCCTCCGGTATTTCAATCTAGAACTCCGTACTGGGCCTCCGTTATTTCAATCTAGAACTCCGTACTGGGCCTCCGTTATTTCAATCCAGAACTCCGTACTGGGCCTCCGTTATTTCAATCTAGAACTCCGTACTGGGCCTCCGTTATTTCAATCTAGAACTCCGTACTGGGCCTCCGTTATTTCAATCTAGAACTCCATACTGGGCCTCCGTTATTTCAGTCTAGAACTCTGTACTGGGCCTCCGTTATTTCAATCTAGAACTCTGTACTGGGCCTCCGTTATTTCAATCCAGAACTCCGTACTGGGCCTCCGTTATTTCAATCTAGAACTCCGTACTGGGCCTCCGGTATTTCAATCTAGAACTCCGTACTGGGCCTCCGTTATTTCAATCTAGAACTCCGTACTGGGCCTCCGTTATTTCAATCTAGAACTCAGTACTGGGCCTCTGTTATTTCAATCTAGAACTCTGTACTGGGCCTCCGTTATTTCAATCCAGAACTCCGTACTGGGCCTCCGTTATTTCAATCTAGAACTCCGTACTGGGCCTCCGGTATTTCAATCTAGAACTCCGTACTGGGCCTCCGTTATTTCAATCTAGAACTCCGTACTGGGCCTCCGTTATTTCAATCTAGAACTCCGTACTGGGCCTCCGGTATTTCAATCTAGAACTCCGTACTGGGCCTCCGTTATTTCAATCTAGAACTCCGTACTGGGCCTCCGTTATTTCAATCTAGAACTCAGTACTGGGCCTCCGTTATTTCAATCTAGAACTCCGTACTGGGCCTCCGTTATTTCAATCTAGAACTCAGTACTGGGCCTCCGTTATTTCAATCTAGAACTCAGTACTGGGCCTCTGTTATTTCAATCTAGAACTCCGTACTGGGCCTCCGTTATTTCAATCCAGAACTCTGTACTGGGCCTCCGTTATTTCAATCCAGAACTCTGTACTGGGCCTCCGTTATTTCAATCCAGAACTCTGTACTGGGCCTCCGTTATTTCAATCCAGAACTCTGTACTGGGCCTCCGTTATTTCAATCCAGAACTCTGTACTGGGCCTCCGTTATTTCAATCCAGAACTCTGTACTGGGCCTCCGTTATTTCAATCCAGAACTCTGTACTGGGCCTCCGTTATTTCAATCCAGAACTCTAATTGGCTTCAAAATAGGGTGGGCTCCGGGCGCAGGGCACTGTGCTTGGAGCCCACCCAGTTGTGTAACAATAGCGAATATTTTCTATTTTCACACTGACCCTGCTCCCGCCCAATCAGGAAGTGGGTCCTGAGACCCGTCACCTGATTGGCTGAAATGACAGGCGATCCTAATCCCATTGGACGCCTAGGAGGAGACACAAGGCAGAGGCAGCTGTGATACACAGGAGGAGGCAGATGAAAGCTGCCGCCCGTCGCACACTCTGCCCGCCCACCGCCTAGATGGGGAAAGTGCGGGGCTTTGTTGTCCAATCATCCTCCTATTAAGGAGGGGATGGGTCCCGGGTTGTTTGCTGCCCCCTCCAAAAAAAAAAAAACGCACACACCAGCAACTACTGATATTCACACCGTTACTACACAACTCCTAATACTTCTATACCTCATCCACAGCGATCAGCTGGAGTGCAGTTCCACAACAGCCTGTAGATGTCACTGCTAACGGCTACAGACAAGGAACCACGAAGAAGGCCATTGGAAGCCCGCAGTCCAGGTATCCAATCAAATTGTACATCATCCATTCACTATAAATCAAATCATCCATTCACTACTTTCTAACTAACATTGTCATTTCTTTTCCCAGTTGTGTATTTTTTGGTGAAGTGTTCAGTTGCTTTCTAGTCAGGGGCACTGGAACTATATTTAGGAAATCAAACCAGAACTCCAGTAGGAAAAAAAACAGCTAATTAAAATATAAATACAGTGTAACCTTGGATTGCGAGCAACGCAGTTAACAATCATTTCACAATACGAACTTTTATTTTTAAAAAATCCTGACTCGGTTTGCGAGTGTTTTCTCACAAAGTGTTCAGGATTCAAGCCTCTGCGGTGTGCAGTACCACATTTGGCCAGAGGTGCGGGGGCGCCAGTGACACTCGGAGCCGCTCGGAAATACTCTAAAAAATTCGGAAATTCTCATTTTCCGAGTGCATCCGAATGGTCTCTGAGTATTTCCGTCACCCCCCCCCCACCTCTGGCCACATGCGGTATTGCATGCAATAGAAGTCAATGTGGAATGAATTATCTTCGTTTCCATTGACTTCTATGGGGAATCTCGCTTTGATATGCGAGTGCTTTGGATTACAAGCATTCTCCTGGAATGGATTATACTCGTAATCCAAGGTATTACTATAGTAGCATTTGCTTCAATCCACAACTGCTCACCACAGTAAGTTTGTTTCTGCCACTAGAGGTCCTCAGTGTTCCAGGTTGAATGGCAGCCAACATCATTTATCCCATTTCCTCTGAAGCCAGGTGTCATGGACCCTTGTCCAACCTGTAACTGGACAATAAAAGTAAAGCGGCACAATGATGAGCTCCTCTCTCTGCTCTCCCTTTCTGCCCATTTTAAATCACCATTCTTGGGCTGTGTTTCAGTACAGCCTTACCTCTCAGGGTTGGCTGTGTGTGCTGCTATTTTCTTGTATTCTCTCCTTGTCAGAGCACAAGTGTCAGGCTGGAAGGATACCGGCACTTGTCCTGCCTGAAATCAGGGCTGATAAGATAACTTACACTGTCTGCTAGAGGAGGATAAATTAAAGTGTTTGTTACCCCAACGTTTCATTTTCTTGATATGTGCCCGCTGTACCATGTACGGCAGTTTCTCAGCCTTTTAAGGTAAAGTACCCCTGCAAGTCTAAAAAAAATGGCCTAAAGGAGGCATTGATGGGGGGGGGGGCACTGATGGGAGCCACAGATAGGGGGGCACTGATGGGTGGGAGGTCAGCTGACGGTGACCAGGAAAGGTCTCAACTGCCAGGTGGGATAAGAAGACTATAAAGAATAAATACATATTTAATTAAAATATGTACGTTTTGAATATTAAAGATAAAATCGCACTACTGGGTGCAACCCAATCCCCGCTCCCAGCACTCCAACATTAATTGCTTCATAAAATAAGTTCTGCGCTCAAGAGAACAAAATGTAATAATAAAAAGCTTTGTTGAAGCTGTTATAGCTGTAAAGGGCGGAGCCAACGCAATATTGAACCCTACGGACTAAGACTGGGATGCCATTAAAGTTCATGTGTGTGTAAAGGCAGGCGTCCCAATACTTTTGGTAATATAGTGTATATTCACTTCAGTCCCTGCCCCCAAGGAGCTTACAATCTAAGGTCCCCAACTCGCATTCATACACATACTGGGGCCAATTTAGACAGGAACCAATTAACCTCCCAGCATGTATTCAGAGTGTTAGTGGAAGCCGGAGGAAACCCAGGCAGGTACGGGGAGAACATGCAAACTCCATGCAGGTAGTGCCGCCATTGAGATTCGAAGCGATGACCCGAGTGCAGCCAGGTGGAAGTACCTTTTCTAGAAGGTTACAAGGTCAGGGGAAGAAAATATTTCCTCAACCTATAGAAACCGGTATGGTTTCCATCTAATAATGGCGCTCGGGTGATACTGAAGACAGGTAGGTATTCAAATCCGTTGTCCTTGTTTTTCTCAGGTCTCGGATCTGCAAAGTTGAGCTATTTCATGTATTCCGGAATCTAGTGAAAGACCTGCCAGAGGATCAGCTTCCCGAGTCACTCAGGTGAGACCTTGTGCATTCCCTATGTTCTTCCCTACACCCCGAGGTGATTTGTGTTTGCATAGGTAGCGCTATACAAGTCACTCATTCATTCACTTCTCTCTACACCCCTCCCTACTCTTCTCCCTACACCCCTCCTACTCTTCTCCCTACACCCCTCCCTACTCTTCTCCCTACATTCCACCCTACTATTCTCCCTACATTCCACCCTACTATTCTCCCTACATTCCACCCTACTATTCTCCCTACATCCCTTCCTACTCTTCTCCTTACATCACTTCCTACTCTTCTCCCTACATTCCTCCCTACACCCCTCCCTACTCTTCTCCCTACACCCCTCCCTACTCTTCTCCCTACACCCCTCCCTACTCTTCTCCCTACACCCCTCCCTACTCTTCTCCCTACACCCCTCCCTACTCTTCTCCCTACATCCCTTCCTACTCTTTTCCCTACTCTTCTCCTTACATCCCTTCCTACTCTTCTCCCTACATCCCTTCCTACTCTTCTCCCTACTCTTCTCCTTACATCCCTTCCTACTCTTCTCCTTACATCCCTTCCTACTCTTCTCCTTACATCCCTTCCTACTCTTCTCCTTACATCCCTTCCTACTCTTCTCCTTACATCCCTTCCTACTCTTCTCCCTACATCCCTTCCTACTCTTCTCCTTACATCACTTCCTACTCCCCTCCCTACTTTTCTCCCTACACCCCTCCCTACTTTTCTCCCTACACCCCTCCCTACTTTTCTCCCTACATTCCTCCCTACACCCCTCCCTACTCTTCTCCCTACATCACTTCCTACTCTTCTCCCTACATCCCTTCCTACTCTTCTCCTTACATCACTTCCTACTCTTCTCCCTACTCTTCTCCCTACATTCCTCCCTACACCCCTCCCTACTCTTCTCCCTACATCCCTTCCTACTCTTCTCCCTACTCTTCTCCTTACATCCCTTCCTACTCTTCTACCTACATCCCTTCCTACTCTTCTCCTTACATCACTTCCTACTCTTCTCCCTACACCCCTCCCTACTTTTCTCCCTACACCCCTCCCTACTTTTCTCCCTACATTCCTCCCTACATTCCTCCCTACACCCCTCCCTACTCTTCTCCCTACATCCCTTCCTAATCTTCTCCTTACATCACTTCCTACTCTTCTCCCTACATCCCTTCCTACTCTTCTCCTTACATCACTTCCTACTCTTCTCCCTACATTCCTCCCTACACCCCTCCCTACTCTTCTCCCTACATCCCTTCCTACTCTTCTCCTTACATCCCTTCCTACTCTTCTCCTTACATCCCTTCCTACTCTTCTCCTTACATCACTTCCTACTCTTCTCCTTACATCCCTTCCTACTCTTCTCCCTACATTCCTTCCTACTCTTTTCCCTACACTCCTCCCTACATTCTTTCCTACTCTTCTCCCTGCACTCCTCCCTGCACTCCTCCCTGCACTCCTCCCTGCACTCCTCCCTACACTTCTCCTTACGTTCCCCCTACACTCCTCCCTACACTCCTCTCTACAACTTCTTTCTGTGGATTGTGGATGTTTTTTTCCTGATTGCAGAACTTCTGCTTTTTGCATTGAGGAATTGATGGGGATTTTCAGGTGTTGCACATTTTAGATATAACCGGAACACAAAGCTCATCGTAAGGATTTTATTCTCACCTTTTATCCTTCTTCTCTGAGTCCCCCGGGACACAAAGCACAACCTCCTTCCCTCCTTCCTTCCCTCCTTCCTTCCCTTCCCTTCCCTTCCCTTCCTTCCTTCCTCCCTTCCTTTCCTCCCTTCCTTTCCTCCCTCCCTTCCCTTCCTCCCTCCTTCCTCCCTTTATATTCTTCCAAAGATTAGGTGATGGGAATGTTACATGACCGCGTAATTGTCATTCAAAGTGTGACAGTGCTGAAAGCTAAAAATTTGGCCTGGGTAGGAAGGCGGCGGGGGGAGGAGTGCCCGGAAGGCACGTGGTTAATTTGTGCCTCTTCTATCTGCCCGGAGTTCAGCTTTAATGGGAATGTCTCGCTGCTAATAAAGGTCCTTTTGTACATATACAGGGAATCATATGGATGTCTTTATTCTCTGTTACTGATGGGAAGCGTCAGCCTGGCCTCACAACGGCGGCTCTCTTGTTCTCTGGCCAATGGGATTTAACTGTCCGCTTCTAATCTCAAAGGGTGCAACAAATTGGCCGCTGGAGTTCCACGTCATCCGTTCCACGCACTGGGCGGATCATATAGAAGTTTTATTCTTTGTTTCAGTGGAATATAAAGGCCGGGAGCATTCGATTGGCCTCATGTAACCTGTCATTATGTCACTTGCTGGCAGGAATCGGCCCACAGGGCCTGGAAACCATCTGCCGGGTCCGCCTAGCGTGCGTTCTGATATGTGAACAATCATCATAACACAAGATGATGAGACGCCGTTCTTTTATGTAGAGCCCCGATCACATGCTTGTGCTGGGGGTAACGCGTGGCGTTGCGGCACCGTTCATTTTGAATGGCACCCCAATGCATGAAGGCAACGCACAGCAGTGCCACCCGTAGTGTGTTGTGCGTCACAAAATTTGTAGTGCATCAGATTTCTCTGGACATTAACCACTTGCTTACCGGGCACTTTTATCCCCTTCCTGCCCAGACCAACTTTCTGCTTTCAACGATGCCACACTTTGAATGACAATTGCGCGGTCATGCAACGCTGTACACATGACTTTTTTTTTTTCACACAAATGGAGCTTTCTTGAGTTTTACATTTTTTGCTAAATAAATTGAAAAAAGATCAAACATTTGGAAAAAAATATAAAAAATTTCTTAGTTTTGGTTTATAAAATTTTGCAAGTAAGTAATTTTTCTCTTTCCCGGATGGGCGCTGATGAAGTTGACCTGATAAGGCTACACTGATGAGGCTGCGCTGATGAGGCGACACTGATGTTCGCTGATGAGGTTCACCTGATAAGGCTGCACTGATGGGTGCTGATGAGGCTGCGCTGATGTTCACTGATGAGGGAGGGGGTGAAAAGAAGGGAAGGAAGGAGCATGTGGGGGTGGCGGGCCTGGGAAACGGAGGGGTGAAAAGGAAGCATGGAGTGGGGGGGGGGGCGCCTTGGAATGAGAGAGGGGTGAAAAGGATTGGGGATGGTGAAAAGGGAGGAGTGAGCAGAGGGGGCCTTGGAAAGAGGTGAAAAGAGGGGAGGAGGGAGCAGGGGGGTGAAAAAAGGGAGCGGGGGGGGCCTGGCAAAGGGGGAGGGGTGAAAATGGAGAAAGGAGGGAGCAGAGGGGGGCTGGGAAAGAGGAGGGTGAAAAAAGGGAGCGGGGGGGGGGGGGCTGGCAAAGGGGGAGGGGTGAAAAGAAGGGAGGGAAGAGGGAGTGGCCGGGGGGGGGGGGGGGGATACTAACAGGATTATCATATAGGACAATCACGGGGTACCATGAGAATTCGAGTTGTATGAATCGACTCATTGCGACCAAACCTTGTCAAGTTTTTTTTTTGGGCAATTCTTGCTCTCATAGGTCTATTTATATAGTGGCAGGAAGAAGTTAACTGCAGCTATCCAAGTGTTAACGGTTGGTGGGGTAGGTTTCTTCCATCTGAGAACGATTTCTCTTCTAGCATAATAGCAAAGTATAAAAAAGAAATAGTTTTATAGGATAGGATGGCCTCAATATCCTCCGTGGTGCCAAGCAGTGCCAAGGCCGGATCCTGCCCAAGGGACCAGTCTCCAAAGTCATTCAGAACTTCAATCACCTTCTCCCAAAGTGGACGGTTGCGGGGGCACATCCATACCATATGGAAGAAAGTACCAGGAGAGGACTGGCACCTTGAGCACGGGGGGAGGGGTTCACCTTTGAGTACATACTGGCCAATCTGAGCGGGGGTGTAGTAAGCTCTATGTAGGACTTTTAGCTGAAGCGGTCCTTGGCAGAAATCATTGTAGTAATCTAGTTCTCCACAGAGTCCTCCCAATCCTCCTCGGTCCACCCCGGGGTGTCGGCCTTCCATTTGTCGGGGAAGTAGCATGGGCCGAAAGCAAAGCACACAACTCCATTTCTAATAAATCAACCCCAATATGGTGAAAGTGTTGGAGCCGGAGGCTGGGAACCCGCTGCTTTGCCCGCAACACACAGACATGGCGGAATTGACGTGTGACGGGAGCTGGCGATTGGCTGTATACATCGCCGTGGCTCAGGATCCCCCATGTCGCTTCGTGTAAGAGGATTATCCTGGGCAGCGGACGGTGACGGTGCCTCTCTAGGATGGAGCTTTGGGGACTCGTAAACGCCACGCCCCAGTGCTTGGCATCGTTCTATAATAGAAAAAAAAAACACACGGAGCTGAAGTCATAGCCGGCGGCACGGCCAGGAAAAGCTGACTAATGTCTGCGAGGCCCAGTGTCGTGTTTTCCCACAGAGGCCTTTTTATGAATGGACCGTCCTCTGGCAGAAGAGGGGTTGGTGCTGCTCCCTCCTCACCAGTTTGGGGCTCTACTGTGCATTAAGAGAAATCGGGATTTTACTGTGTAGCTCGGCTTAAAGGAGAAAAACGGTTTAAAAAAAAAAAAATATATATATATATATATATATATATATATATATATATCTCCTGTGAGCATTATATGGCAGCATGTAATAATAGAAGGGATCTCCTTGTCTTCATCTGTGCAATGTTTACTTGTCCATCACTAAGTAGACCTTGGATATCAGTGGTGGTCAACTTATGAACTAAAGGGGGGCCCTCAAATGCCACCCCTGACATCACCAAAGGGCCACACATAATAATCAGTCTATGTAATGCTGGACAGGAGTGTCAGAGACTGCAGATCTAATAGAGGAAATGAGGGTCAGAGAGTGAGGACGGGATACATTGTTGGCGGTCAGAGAGTGAGGACAGGATACATTGTTGGCGGTCAGAGAGTGAGGACAGGATACATTGTTGGCGGTCAGAGAGTGAGGACAGGATACATTGTTGGCGGTCAGAGAGTGAGGACAGGATACAATGTTGGCGGTCAGAGAGTGAGGACAGGATACAATGTTGGCGGTCAGAGAGTGAGGACAGGATACAATGTTGGCGGTCAGAGAGTGAGGACAGGATACAATGTTGGCGGTCAGAGAGTGAGGACAGGATACAATGTTGGCGGTCAGAGAGTGAGGACAGGATACAATGTTGGCGGTCAGAGAGTGAGGACAGGATACAATGTTGGCGGTCAGAGAGTGAGGACAGGATACAATGTTGGCGGTCAGAGAGTGAGGACAGGATACAATGTTGGAGGTCAGAGAGTGAGGACAGGATACATTGTTGGAGGTCAGAGAGTGAGGACAGGATACAATGTTGGAGGTCAGAGAGTGAGGACAGGATACATTGTTGGAGGTCAGAGAGTGAGGACAGGATACATTGTTGGCGGTCAGAGAGTGAGGACAGGATACATTGTTGGCGGTCAGAGTGAGGACAGGATACATTGTTGGCGGTCAGAGAGTGAGGACAGGATACATTGTTGGAGGTCAGAGAGTGAGGACAGGATACATTGTTGGTGGTCAGAGAGTGAGGACAGGATACATTGTTGGAGGTCAGAGAGTGAGGACAGGATACAATAGTGGCGGTCAGAGAGTGAGGACAGGGTACAATGTTGGGGGTCAGAGAGTGATGACGGGATACATTGTTGGCGGTCAGAGAGTGAGGACAGGATACATTGTTGGAGGTCAGAGAGTGAGGACAGGATACATTGTTGGCGGTCAGAGAGTGAGGACAGGATACATTGTTGGCGGTCAGAGAGTGAGGACAGGATACATTGTTGGAGGTCAGAGAGTGGGGACAGGATACATTGTTGGCGGTCAGAGTGAGGACAGGATACATTGTTGGCGGTCAGAGAGTGAGGACAGGATACATTGTTGGCGGTCAGAGTGAGGACAGGATACATTGTTGGCGGTCAGAGTGAGGACAGAATACATTGTTGGCGGTCAGAGAGTGAGGACGGGATACATTGTTGGCGGTCAGAGAATGAGGACGGGATACATTGTTGGTGGTCAGAGAGTGAGGACAGGATACATTGTTGGCGGTCAGAGAGTGAGGACAGGATACATTGTTGGTGGTCAGAGAGTGAGGACAGGATACATTGTTGGCGGTCAGAGAGTGAGGACAGGATACATTGTTGGCGGTCAGAGAGTGAGGACAGGATACAATGTTGGCGGTCAGAGAGTGAGGACAGGATACATTGTTGGCGGTCAGAGAGTGAGGACAGGATACAATGTTGGCGGTCAGAGAGTGAGGACAGGATACAATGTTGGCGGTCAGAGAGTGAGGACAGGATACAATGTTGGCGGTCAGAGAGTGAGGACAGGATACAATGTTGGCGGTCAGAGAGTGAGGACAGGATACAATGTTGGCGGTCAGAGAGTGAGGACAGGATACAATAGTGGCGGTCAGAGAGTGAGGACAAGATACAATGTTGGCGGTCAGAGAGTGAGGACGGGATACATTGTTGGCGGTCAGAGAGTGAGGACAGGATACAATGTTGGGGGTCAGAGAGTGAGGACAGGATACAATGTTGGGGGTCAGAGAGTGAGGACAGGATACATTGTTGGAGGTCAGAGAGTGAGGACAGGATACATTGTTGGTGGTCAGAGAGTGAGGACAGGATACATTGTTGGCGGTCAGAGTGAGGACAGGATACATTGTTGGCGGTCAGAGAGTGAGGACAGGATACATTGTTGGAGGTCAGAGAGTGAGGACAGGATACATTGTTGGAGGTCAGAGAGTGAGGACAGGATACATTGTTGGTGGTCAGAGAGTGAGGACAGGATACATTGTTGGAGGTCAGAGAGTGAGGACAGGATACAATAGTGGCGGTCAGAGAGTGAGGACAGGGTACAATGTTGGCGGTCAGAGAGTGAGGACGGGATACATTGTTGGCGGTCAGAGTGAGGACAGGATACATTGTTGGCGGTCAGAGTGAGGACAGGATACATTGTTGGAGGTCAGAGAGTGAGGACAGGATACAATAGTGGCGGTCAGAGAGTGAGGACAGGGTACAATGTTGGGGGTCAGAGAGTGATGACGGGATACATTGTTGGCGGTCAGAGAGTGAGGACAGGATACATTGTTGGAGGTCAGAGAGTGAGGACAGGATACATTGTTGGCGGTCAGAGAGTGAGGACAGGATACATTGTTGGCGGTCAGAGAGTGAGGACAGGATACATTGTTGGCGGTCAGAGAGTGAGGACAGGATACATTGTTGGAGGTCAGAGAGTGGGGACAGGATACATTGTTGGCGGTCAGAGTGAGGACAGGATACATTGTTGGCGGTCAGAGAGTGAGGACAGGATACATTGTTGGCGGTCAGAGTGAGGACAGGATACATTGTTGGCGGTCAGAGTGAGGACAGAATACATTGTTGGCGGTCAGAGAGTGAGGACGGGATACATTGTTGGCGGTCAGAGAGTGAGGACAGGATACATTGTTGGCGGTCAGAGAGTGAGGACAGGATACATTGTTGGCGGTCAGAGAGTGAGGACAGGATACATTGTTGGCGGTCAGAGAGTGAGGACAGGATACATTGTTGGCGGTCAGAGAGTGAGGACAGGATACAATGTTGGCGGTCAGAGAGTGAGGACAGGATACAATGTTGGCGGTCAGAGAGTGAGGACAGGATACAATGTTGGCGGTCAGAGAGTGAGGACAGGATACAATGTTGGCGGTCAGAGAGTGAGGACAGGATACAATGTTGGAGGTCAGAGAGTGAGGACAGGATACAATAGTGGCGGTCAGAGAGTGAGGACAGGATACAATGTTGGAGGTCAGAGAGTGAGGACAGGATACAATAGTGGCGGTCAGAGAGTGAGGACAAGATACAATGTTGGCGGTCAGAGAGTGAGGACGGGATACATTGTTGGCGGTCAGAGAGTGAGGACAGGATACAATGTTGGGGGTCAGAGAGTGAGGACAGGATACAATGTTGGGGGTCAGAGAGTGAGGACAGGATACAATGTTGGGGGTCAGAGAGTGAGGACAGGATACATTGTTGGTGGGAAGATGCTGCAGAAGACAATACGAAACTGGGAAGATGTTACATGAGGCTAGAAGAGATCAATGCTATTACCCTAATCAATGTTCCCACCACAGACTGCTGAGGTTCGAGGGCCACAGGTTGGGTACTAAGGCTCATCCCTGAGAGGTGGTTTAACCACTTGCCTACCGGGCACTTCCCCGGCCAATTTTCAGCTTTCATCGCTGTAACACTTTGAATGACAAATTGCGCGGTGCTGCAACACTGTATCCATATGAATTTTTTTATTATTTTTTTCCCCCCCACAAATAGCTTTCTTTTGGTGGTATTTACTCACCTCTGGGGGTTTTTATTTTTTGCTAAAATTTTGGGGAGGAAAAAAAAAACGTTTTCTTATGAAGTCCATACATGGTCAAATTTCGAACGAATTATCTTTTTAAAATCAGAACGTTCTTTGTTTTTGTGATCCGGTGGTGCCACCATTGATTTTTCCAAATTCGGCCGCCCGAGCCTTCAATTTCACCTCCATGTTGCTACAGAAAAGAATGTTCCGGGAATCTTCTTTTCTCTCCGTAAACTTTCTTTTCTTGCACATGCGCATTTTTTTTTTTCTTATTACATTTCTCGCACGATTCTCCCATCATTGATTAGAAAATAGTTTGTTTTTCAAAAAAAAATAAATTCCAACATGTCCGATTCCTCAAATTTGAAAATCGTCCGTTGCTGCAGCCCATGAATGGTGCGAAATTCGTACGAAAATTCTTAGATACAATTTTTGAAAATTCTTTTCGAAATTCAAACCGTGTATAGCTGGCATTACGCTCGGGTGTGAATGCAGCCTATCGCAGGCGTTTTTTTTTTTTTTTTTTTGGCGTTTTGAGGTCCAAAAGTGACCAATGTAATAAAAAGCCTGAAAATCTGCCTAAAAAAAAAAAAAGAAGCTCATGTACTTTTTAGAGCTTCAGGCATTTTGCTTCAGGAGACAGAACGCTCAGATGTGAACAGGGGCCATTTAAATGAATGGCGTTTTTGCTTGTGGGGCGTTTTGGAACTTTTGAGATGAGCGTTTCACGAGCTGAAAACGCTCGGGTGCGAATGCAGCCTTCGTTTCTGGTTAGAAAATGTTGTAAATAAGTAAAATTTTTTGGCAGCACTGATGTGGAGGCACTAATATGCAGCACTGACTGGCCTCACTGATGGGCACAAATTGGTGACACTGTTGGGGCTGGACTGATGATCAGTACTGGTCTCCCCTTTGAGGAAATGCTGCTGATTGGCTCTCCGTTCTGTCAGTGTGAGGAGAGGCAATTACTGATGTTCTGTCAAAAAGCGTCCGTCTATCGAATAGTGTACGGCGCAGCGCTTGCGCAGGACGGAGGAGAAGGAGACTCCGAAAGTCTCTGAAGAAGAGCGGCGCCTGCGTCCAGGTTGAAGCCCCACCATACAAGTGGACATAGGGTTGCTCATAGTAACAGGGCCCCTGGCGGCTTCGCTACGCTATATTTTATTCTGACTCTATGTCCGCTTGGATGGTGGGGCTTCAACCTGGACTTCTCTTCGGAGATGTTTGGCTTCTCCTTTTCCTCCGTACTGTACAAGCGCAGTAAAGGGCGGACACTATGTGATAGGGGATACTATATGATACATCACCGGCACTTCCGTGGTTGGAGCATCTTAATGAGATACAATGTACAGGGATGGTAATTGTAGACATTCACGTTGAACTGGATGGACTGGTGTCTTTATTCAACCTTAATAACTATGACACAGCCGATCACATTTGTGAAGAGGTGCGTCATCCACTCTTTACTAAGACTGGGATCACCATTCCCCCACCCCAAACCGGTGGGACTGGGCAACATTGGCCCAGAACAAGAGGGGGAGGGCCAATCACAGCCGTCACACTATAAGCAGCCTGTGCTGGTCATTGGCTCTCCTTTCTTCACACAGAGACAGCGTGTGAGGAAAGGAGAGTTGATCTGGGAGTACAGCATTTTCACTGAGCATCAGCGCCGACCCATCAGTGAAAAAAAAAAATGTAGTTACATAGTTAGTAAGGTTGAATAAAGACACCAGTCCATCCAGTTCAACCTGAGTGAGTGTCTACAATTGTCCCTATCCCTGTACATTGCACACTCACATCGGTCCCTACCCTCAAGGAGCCCACAGTCCAAGGTCCCCGTTCATATATTGGGGCCAATTTTGGACAGAAGGCAATTAACCTACCTGCATGTCTTTGGAGTGTGGGAGGAAACCGGAGTACCCGGAGGAAACCCACACAGGCACAGGGAGAACATGCAAACTCCAGGCAGGTAGTGTCGTGGTTGGGATTCAAACCAGCGACCCTTTTTACTGCTAGGTGAGAGTGCTAACCACTACACCACTGTGCCGCCCCATGTACTTATTTGCAAAATTTTATAACAGAAACAAAAGCAGCCACATTTTTTTCCCTGTTAATGACTTGCAATGCCTTGATCTGCACTACGTCTGCGTGGGTGCGGCCATCTTGGTGGAAGCAGGGCTTTTCTTCCTGTCTGTCAAAGCTGCAGGCCTTAGTACTGGTGGGGAAAGGTTCAAAAAGCAGCAGGGGAGGTGTAGGAAGCAAAGAATACATGAAACAGAAGCAGGGAGATCCTTGCACTGCAGGTCCCTCGGGTACAGCTTCCAGCAAGGAGAACTGTGAGCAACACAGTAGTGAATTCGCCAAATCTCCCTCCAAGTTTGATGAGGGCGGCGGTCGGAGGCCGCCATAGATGACGTTACCCTGTAAGACTCTGGGTACAGGAGATGCATGCTTATTGTTCAGGAGGAACTCAAGGCTAGCGGTAAATATCTTAGGGCATGTGTCTTCAAACTATGGCCCTCCAGTTGTTCAGGAACTACAATTCCCATCATGCCTAGCCATGTCTGTGAATGTCAGAGTCTTACAATGCCTCATGGGATGTGTAGTTTTGCAACAGCTGGAGGGCCGTAGTTTGAGGATCCCTGCCTTAGGGGAACCGCTTGGGCCCAATGGGTATTGCTAGATCTTCCCTATAAGACAGAAAAATCTTCCTTTTTGAACTCGGGGCCACTTTGTACACATAAACAGTACGATGGCGTACAAGAGCCTCACATCTGCGCGTTTTTTTTTCTTTCTGCAGGTCTCGGGAATTGAATACGTATCGGGATTATAAGGAAGCTGCTGTGTCTTACCACCAAGCCTGGAAGCAATTACGAGAGCAGGCGTTTCCATCCTGGATCCAGACTCCTCGTGATTACCTGAACTTCCTCTGAGCGTTCGCCACGCTCCTCGTACATCGGACCGCTCCCGGCTGCTGACCACAGCATGGAAATTCTTTCTTCATTCAGATGTAACCAGAATGTCGGAGAATTCATACAAATCTACCAGAAACAGTGTTTTCTATAACAATGGAATTTTTAAAGTTTTTTTTGTTTGTTGGAGCGGCTTTCAGTAAACAAAGATTTTTATCGGACAATCCAGATGTTTTATGATTTATCTAAAGTTCCAATCTAGCCTTACAAGGAATTGGATTCCTGACCATTTTTATAAGTTAAACCATGAAATTTTTTTTTTCTTTTTTTTTTAACTGCTTCAGCCCCGGAAGATTTTACCCCCTTCCTGACCAAGAGCACTTTTTGCAATTCGGCACTGCGTCGCTTTAACTGACAATTGCGAAGTTGTACCCAAACCAAAATTTACATCCTTTTTTTTTTCCCCCCACAAATTGAATTTTCTTTTGGTGGTATTTGATCACCTCCGCGGTTTTTATTTTTTGCGCTATAAATAAGAAAAAAAGCGACAATTTTGAAAAAAACATTTTTTTTGCTATAATAAATATCCCCCCCAAAAATATATATAAAAAAAAGAAACTTTTTTTCCCCCACTTTAGGCCGATATGTATTCTTCTACATAATTTTGGTTAAAAAAAAAAAAAAAAAAAGCAATATTTTTTTTTACGTTTTATAATAAATATCCCCCAAAAAGATATAAAAAAATGTTTTTGTTCCTCACGTTAGGCCGATATGTATTCTTCTACATATTTTTGGTAAAAAAAAACACAAACGCAATAAGTTTATATTGATTTGTTTGCGCAAAATTTATCACGTCTACAAAATAGGGGGATAGATTTATGGCATTTTTATTATTAACTTTTTCCATTACTAGTAATGGCGGCCAGCTACAATTTTTACCAGGACTGCACCATTACAGCGGACACCTCTCATACTTTTGACACATTTTTTGGGACCATTGGCATTTATACAGTGATCAGTGCTATAAAAATGCATTGATTACTGTAGAAATGTCACTGGCAGGAAAGGGGTTAACTGTGTTCCCTCTTTGTGTTCTAACTGAACGGGGGATGGGACCAACTATAGAAGATGAGAGATCGCTGTTCATACTCTGTATGAACAGACGATCTCTCTCTTCTCCCCTCAGAGAACCGGAAACTGTGTTTACACATACAGATCTCGGATTTCCGTGTGCCCCGAGCGATCGCAAGAGCCTGGCCGTGATCGCCGGGCATTTGCATCGGCTCCAGGGGGGAGAGCGCCCCTAGTGGCCACAGGGCGAAGCGGCGTTACATAACGTTTCGCCCAGCCGTGTTTTTCTGCCACAGTAAAACTGCGGTGGCCGGTCCACAAGTGGTTAAACCACGAAAAAGTGGTTTAATAGAGAACCTGCTGCTACAGCATAAGCTCCCATTGGCCAATAGCACTGCTAAGCTGGATACAAACTATACTATTTTCCGTGATTTTTTTTTTTTTTTTCCCCACTTCAGATTTACCAAAACCATATAATATGGAGGTCAAACCTTAAGCCTTTCAGTTTGTATGCAATCAGGCCGGCCCTTACATTACATGGTTTTGGTAAAATTGAAAGGAAATCGGACGATAAAAGTTATATACTGTGTATGGGGTCCTAGTTCTCTACTACAGTAGTAGCAGCACCATGCAGAAAGAGGGGCGTGGCTTGGGAGGAGACAAGTTGAATCCAATCTGCTTACACACTATGACTGGGCAGTCTGCTGGTGGGGCTTCCATGTTTGTCCTCGTCCGTCAGCCTGCACAGAGATGCCCGCCTTGGAAGTGCCGCAGCTTCTGGCAGTCACACAATGAGAGCATTGGAAGTGCCAGTCATGGCCAATGCCCTTTATTAAAGTTGATCTTCACCCTCAATTTGAACTTCCTTACTCTGCACCCCTCCAATGTTCAAACGGCATTTTTTTTGTAAATAAAGGAGCCCCCCCCCCCCACGCCTAGGTGAGCGACAAGTAGTTTGCCTCCTAGGATATGCACATCGCTCATCCCAAGGGGCAAATCCTTCTTTGAGAGAAGGTGGGGGCACGCAATGTCATTGGGTGAGCCACCAGCTGAGCCCCGGAAGAGCTGTCAGCTTCCCGATGTCCTGCACCAAAGAACTGGGGGTGCCGCTCCCAAACCAGTGTTTTGTTTGTCCATGCATCCTTTATATTACCTGCAGATGTATTTATTTTTACTTTGGAAAGATTGGTATTGGGTATACCTACTAAAATAAATTTATATATATACACATATACACACACACATATATATATATATATATATACACACACACACACACACACACACACACACACACACACACACCCCTATGGCTTTCACTTTATTGCAGCAGCGGCTGATGCATTTATTCTCCCCTGCATCGCTTCAAGAAATAGTGCATGCAGTGTTAGAGTAGCTTTTTTTTTTTTTATTTTTTTTTTTTTGTGAATTGCTAAAAAAAAAAAAAAAAAAAAAAGCAGTTTTTATGAACTGAGCCCTCAGGCTGTAGTCCAGCTGTCTAGTAGAGCTGCAGCATTCTAGAAAAGAATTTGAATCATGATTTTCTTTTTTTTTGCTTAGAATAAAGATCACGATTCTTGTGGCATAACGTCATCTTTCACATTATACAAAAATAGAAGGCTAACTTTATTGAAAAAAAAAAAATAATGTGTATTTTTCTTTCCCAAAGAAAAAAAAATTGCATTTGAAAGACCACTCCGCACATACAGCGTGACATAAAATATTGCAACAACCACCATTTTATTCTCTAAGGTCTCTGCTTAAAAAAATAAATTTTATATATTTTTTTATAATAATGTTTGGGGGTTCTAGGTAATTTTCTAGCACAAACGAATGATTTAAACCAGGGATATGCAATTAGTGGACCTCCAGCTGTTGCAAAACTACAAGTCCCAAAGTCCCATCGTGCCTCTGGGTCTCATGCTTGTGGCTGTCAGTCTTGCTATGCCTCATGGGACTTGTAGTTCTGCAACAACTGGAGGTCCGCTAATTGCATATCCCTGGTTTAAACAAAGTGTCAGAAAAAGGTTTAGTCCTTTAGGTGAACTTTTACTAATTTACAGACAGAAGTTCATTCCTTTTGATCCAAAATGTTGCAATGTTTATAGTTCGCTCAGCAGATGAGGAATGTTCTGAAACTTTGCAGACTTTGCCTGTTTTTTTGTTAGCTGTCCTTGAGCAGAAATTGGGAAAATGCTTTAAAATCGCGATCTCGATTCTTAATTGTGCAGCTCTACTATCTAGGCAACAAAACACGAAACAAACACCCCCGATGATGTATTGATTTTTTTTTTTATTATTAGCAGGACTGTGTAAAGATGTATTAATTACAAAGCATTAATTACTGATATAATGATAGCTAACACTAAGAGATGGAATTCTACAACTAAACCAGCAAAATGATACAAAAAAAACTTAAAGCCGAGCCGTCATTGGAGTAAAAGAGCGGCTGCCATTGCTTAAAAATAAATTATGGTTTGCAAATTACGAGGCTAATGCTCTGGGATTTTCTGACTGACACACCCCCCCCCCCCCCCCCCCCCGGCAAGTTTGCAGATCAGGACAGCCGGACGCCCCCATTAGCATGCTTGTTTTGTCACTCAAACCAATGGGGGGGGGGGGGAGGGTCTGCATAACAGGCAGAATTTTCAGGAGTAGGTGATCAGCAATGGCAGCCGGCAGAGTTCTCCTCCCAGGACGGGTTTCTTTTAAAAAACCAGAATCGATATGAATGCTACAAATGTGACTGATTAATCAAAACTTCTTAAATAGGCTCTGCAGCAAAATAATTACAGTGAGGGAAGCCTGTGCAGAGATGAGTCTTGTCCCCGCCCCCGAGGAGCTCCCTCACCTTAAAGCAGAATTCTGGCTTTTTAGTTAACTTTCAGCTAGGGATGCACCGCTACACTTTTTTTTTTTAAATCAACAAATACTTTCGGTCAAGTACTCGCCGATACCGAGTACCAATAATTTGCATCCATACAAAATGAATGGGTGCAAATCACACACGGCAAAGAACTGCATGTGATTTTAATAGGAATGTGGTGCGATTCCTCTCTCAATCACATGCGGTTTTCTGTACACCTCCTGTGTGAAGCCGGGCTTGTCACAGCGATTTTGTTACCGTTCACATGGGAGCGGTGCAGGAAAGGTTCCTGCATGACGAGTTCCTCCAGCTGCGGCTCCCAATCCAACTGTGGACATCTGTGGCTTGGGCTCCTTCCTCTCCAACAGCCCCAGCCCCCACCCCCCCAGGCCCGCTGCCAAAACGCAGAGAAGCCAATTCAGTGGTCCAAGGATTTGAAATGCCTGTGGCTTCCTCTCCTCGCATTGCTGACAGTACGGGCTTGACGGCTTCTGATTGGTCAGTGCCATCCACATGACTGTGTGCTGACCTATTAGAATCCCTGTAGTGAAATAGAGAAAGCCATGGGGGGTGGGGAATTTCAAATCCCCGGACTGGTTAAGCCGCTCTGCAGTGCGATTTGCCCCCCCCCCCCCTTTCATTTTGTATGGCTGCAAATCGCCCCGCAAAAGTATCGGTTTCGGGAACATTTTCACGAATAGTCGGCCTCAGCGCAGATACCGATATCAGGATCGGTACATCCCTACTTCAAATAGTTCGTATGGGTCAAGCGAACCCAAATAAATTAAAAACTGAACTTCTCTCCCAATCAACATTATTTTTAATCCTTATGTTGCTAGTATTATTAGATAGATAGGAAGGGAGATTATATTTACTTGTTTTATACTTTTTTTTTTTTTTTTTTTTTTTTTTTTTAACATTTCTTCTTTAACATTTCTTCAGTTACTTCCTGGTTTCATACATCCCAGGAGTCTTCAGGAAAGGAGGAGGGGCTTTCTCAGCTAAGCACACCCCCCGCCCCTCCTGCCTGTATGCCTGAGTTTTTTTTTTTTGTTTTTTTTAAATAATCATCTGCCCTCAGCTCAGGCATACAGGGAGGGAGGTGTGCTTAGCTAAGAAAGCCCCTCCTCCTTTCCTGAAGACTCCTGGGATGTATGATGACATTTTGGCCTAAGCTAGAAAGCAGTAGACAAAAATTAAGGAATATAAAAAAAAAAAAACACCTGCCTTCATGCAGACTGCCTAGCTGAGAAAGCCCCTCCTGAATACTGCTGGGATGTATGACATCATTTGCCTGGGCAAAAAAACAGGAAGTAACTGAAGAAATGTTAAAAAAAAAAAAAAGTATAAAAACAAGTAAAGATAATGTACCTTCCTAACATTTCTTCAGTTACTTCCTGGTTTCTTGCCCAGGCAAATAATGTTATACATCCCAGGAGTCTTCAGGAGGGACTCTGAGCTAGGCAGTCTGCATGCCTGAGCTGAGGGCAGATGTGTTTTTTTTTAATTCTTTTTATTTATTTTTTTATATTCCTTAATTTTTGTCTACTGGTTCCAAGCCTAGGCCAAAATGTCATCATACATCCCAGGAGTCTTCAGGAAAAGAGGAGGGGCTTTCTCAGCTAAGCACACCTCCCTGTCTGTATGCCCAAGCTGCTTTTTATTTTTTTATTATTATTATTTTTTTTTTTTTTAATGACATCTGCCCTCAGCTCAGGCATACAGGCAAGAAGGGTGTGCTTAGCTGAGAAAACCCCCTCCCCTCCTTTCCTGAAGACTCCTGGGATGCATGACATAATTTTGGCCTAGGCTAGAAATCAGTAGACAAAAAAAAAAAAAAAGTAGTATTATAATATAATTTTTTTTTTGTCTACCGATTTCTAGCCTAGGCCAAAATGATGTCATACATCCCAGGAGTCTCTGGGAAAGGAGGGGGGGGGCTTTCTCAGCTAAGCACACCCTTCTTGCCTGAGCTAAGGGCAGATAGATTCCAGGAAGTAAATGCTACATGAATCAGCTGCTCTTACGCAAGATGGCCGAAAAACGCCAGGGGGGGGGGGGGGGGGAAGTGATTTCTAAACAGAATAAAAGCATGGAGACATGGATGGGAGGAGTTTGCTTTGAATGTAAAAAATAATTTTTTTCGGTGTGGTTTTTGGTTTGTGGCGCTCAGATACAGATTAGTATGGCCTTTTTTTTGGCAGGATCAACAGGTATTTTCTGTACTTGCTGAAAATGTTCTTAGCCAGAAAACTAATGCAGGACATATAAGAACTAGTAAGCTGCAATATATATTATAATTTAAGGTGGGGGGGGGGGGGGGGGGGGCTCCTTACAGGTAAGGAAAGACAAAAAGGTAACATTTCTTCCCAGGTTTCCCTTCATTTATAAATCAACAATTAGAGGACCTTTCACTTGTGCGCAGCGCATGCCGCCAGCTCCTCTTATACACACTAGGACTAGAATGAACCCCTATTGCTGCCAAACAGTCCGCCGCCTTATTTTGTACATGGAGACTGAGGCTGTGACAGGAAAGAGGTTGCAAAATAATAATAATAAAAAGAAAGAAGAATAAATTAAAATATCTACAGACAGCGATATACACGGAGAACAAGTTTATCAGAAACACATCCAGTTACCGAGCCGCTACGCTACAGGGCAGTGCGCTAAAACCACCGTCGTTATTTACAAGATTCACAAGGTGCCGCGGCGTTCAGAAGCCGAAGGTGTTTTCCCCGCTGTACGCCACGTACAGGAAGCCGTCTTCGTCTTTTTCTTTCTCGTACAGCTGTCCCATGGTTAGGCTGGAAGAGAAGGAGGAGAGAGCGGCCCGTCATTCCAGTTATAATGCGCCCTTCACTCCGCGTCGCCCCTTTATATCCAGCCCCGCCATCCCTTTCACTGGGCTATTATGCCCCGCCCCCTTCCCGCCAATCACATGACCAGGCAACGCCCAATCATTACTAGAGACCAGGAGCTGCCCGTAGATGGACTGGAATTGGTCCGCTTTAGCAGAAGCCGACTGGATTTTGAGCCATCTGTGGTTGTCCCACTAAACAGAAATCGATCTAATGATTGACCAATGATGGGGCACCATTCCTCCCCCCCGCTGACACCAGCGATGGGGCACCATTCCTCCCCCCCGCTGACACCAGCGATGGGGCACCATTGCTCCCCCCCGCTGACACCAGCGATGGGGCACCATTGCTCCCCCCCCGCTGACACCAGCGATGGGGCACCATTCCTCCCCCCCGCTGACACCAGCGATGGGGCACCATTCCTCCCCCCCCCGCTGACACCAGCGATGGGGCACCATTCCTCCCCCCCCCCCGCTGACACCAGCGATGGGGCACCATTCCCCCCCCCCCCCCCGCTGACACCAGCGATGGGGCACCATTCCTCCCCCCGCTGACACCAGCGATGGGGCACCATTCCTCCCCCCGCTGACACCAGCGATGGGGCACCATTGCTCCCCCCGCTGACACCAGCGATGGGGCACCATTGCTCCCCCCGCTGACACCAGCGATGGGGCACCATTGCTCCCCCCGCTGACACCAGCGATGGGGCACCATTGCTCCCCCCGCTGACACCAGCGATGGGGCACCATTGCTCCCCCCGCTGACACCAGCGATGGGGCACCATTGCTCCCCCCGCTGACACCAGCGATGGGGCACCATTGCTCCTCCCGCTGACACCAGCGATGGGGCACCATTGCTCCCCCCGCTGACACCAGCGATGGGGCACCATTGCTCCCCCCCGCTGACACCAGCGATGGGGCACCATTGCTCCCCCCGCTGACACCAGCGATGGGGCACCATTGCTCCTCCCGCTGACACCAGCGATGGGGCACCATTGCTCCTCCCGCTGACACCAGCGATGGGGCACCATTGCTCCCCCCGCTGACACCAGCGATGGGGCACCATTGCTCCCCCCGCTGACACCAGCGATGGGGCACCATTGCTCCTCCCGCTGACACCAGCGATGGGGCACCATTGCTCCTCCCGCTGACACCAGCGATGGGGCACCATTGCTCCTCCCGCTGACACCAGCGATGGGGCACCATTGCTCCTCCCGCTGACACCAGCGATGGGGCACCATTGCTCCTCCCGCTGACACCAGCGATGGGGCACCATTGCTCCTCCCGCTGACACCAGCGATGGGGCACCATTGCTCCTCCCGCTGACACCAGCGATGGGGCACCATTGCTCCTCCCGCTGACACCAACAATGGGGCACCATTGCTCCTCCCGCTGACACCAACAATGGGGCACTATTGCCCTTGCTGACGCCAACAATGGGGCACTATTCCTCCTGCTGACGCCAACAATGGGGCACTATTCCTCCTGCTGACGCCAACAATGGGGCACTATTTCTCCTGCTGACGCCAACAATGGGGCACTATTCCTCTTGCCGACCACCAACCCTGAGGCAATGTTTATTCTCACTGATTGGGGGTGCTGGGGAATTTTGTACCCTCACTGGCCACAATCTTCAGTAAATTGTCTCTCAGTCAGACAATCCGGGTCCGCTGTACTAACACAACACACTCCCTGTGCTTCTAAAGAGCCATATCTGGGCCTGCTGAAAGTTCCCAGCATGCACCACTGACTCATGATTGGCTTAGAATGTTCACAAACAACTCCAGGCACATATTTCCATATCCAGCTAAACAGGATAATTACACACAATGAGCACCGGTGACTGTACAGTGACAGTGCTGAGTAAATAATGACAAGCATTCTAGAGGTTCTCTTTATAGTGCAGTTTCAGGCCTTGTATCAGTTATATTAAACCCAAAACCGAGATATATTCCCCCTTACCAACCATTAGATGAGGCGGCTGCATTCGTTTTCAGTTTTTTTTAGGCTTTTTTCCCCCCTCTGTTTTCACCTGGTGATCTGGCCAGTAACTCACTTCCTGAATAAGAGCGCCCCCCACTCTGGATGAAGGAGCACAGCAGACAGCAGCATTGTCAGTCTTTGGGGGGGGGTGTTAGACTATCAGATGTAACCACTTCCCACCCACCCTGGTGTCCCCTTTAAAAGTAATTAATGCTGGGGGGGGGGGGGGGGGGAATCAGCGATCATGAAGTCCCATCACCTGGTCACATGATCGGAAGCTCACCTCGCCGGATGCATAAGTGCAGCATGTGGTCATTAGAGCCCAACATTTTGCCACTGCATATGGGGGGGGGGGTGGGTTTACTGGGGGTTAAATAACCAACAATCTGAAGCCAGCCACCTAAAGCAAACTGTTTTTTGTTTGTTTTTTGTGGGATAAAGGTTTTACATAAATAAAAGCCGATCATTGTAAGCACCCCCGTCAGTGCTAAATGGTTTGTCTCATCTCTGTAACGGATACATCTACAGGATAGCTTGTTCTGTTTAAAAACAAACAGACTTACTGGCTGGATCACCAGGTGAAAAAGGACAGAAAGTCTAAGAAGAAAAAAAACGAATGCAGCCGCCACATCTAAGAATTGATGAGCTGTAATATAAGAAACGTTTTCTTTTGGGTTTGATACGTCTTATAAAGCTGTGATGGAGATTTTACACGCGCGGGAGGCTCACCTAGACTGCGGCACAGTCTTATCTACAAACAGGAAGATGGCTTTTTCTGAAGGCAGCTGAATGCGTTTTCTGATGATCCACATGAACTGGGCGACGGTGATGTCAGAAGGAACCAAGTATTTCCTCTTGTCGATGTCCACGATCTGCGAGCCGGACACTTTCTCCACGATCACCTGAGAAGGGAAAAACGATCGTTAGAACAGAGAATACCGAGGAACCGCCCGAGTCACATCCGCAGTGACGGAGGTGTCAGATTATTTTTTTCCCATTTTGGTTGGAAGATCATTTCTTGTAATCATCAAGATCTCTACAACTAATCGATCGTTCTACTTTGTCTGCCTTCGGAAGAGGAGAACTCACTCAGCCAAAGCATGCAGAAGAGGACTGGGTACACCTCCATCCAGACCCGACCCGCCCCGCCCCGACCCCCGTTATGCTGCTGGAGTAAACTAGGGATCTGATTAAAGAGGGGATCCTGATTGGGGCCCCCCGATGTATAGAGGACGAGGAGAGGGGGGCCCCCGATGTATAGAGGGGAGGGCCCCCGATGTATAGAGGAGGAGGAGAGGGGGACCCCCCGATGTATAGAGGAGGAGGAGAGGGGGGCCCCCCCGATGTATAGAGGAGGAGGAGAGGGGGGCCCCCCCGATGTATAGAGGAGGGGGGGGCTGATGGGGAGACCCTGCTGCATTGTTTTTGCAGTTTGGTTGCCTGAAATAAAAAGAAGAGGAGAAATCTTGAGTTGGTCTTTACTTGTGAGCCTCTTGGCTTCTGGTTCGCATGCCGGCCTAAAAAGGAAACAAATGGTGCCGATCCTTCAGTGACTCCGACTCGGAGTCACTGAAGGACGACCGGGAAGGACTTCTAGCTTTGTAGAACAACAAGGACATTGTGCCATACAGAGAACAAAGCATTGCTGGGGATTCTCCCACTGGGACATCAGCAGCAGCAATAAATCAAACAGGATTAATTATTTACATGTACAAGAAAACCTTCACTACACACACAGTGCAGCCGCCATTATCTGGGGGGAGTTCAGGAGAACTCAGCTTGTTCACAAGCAACTTCTCTACCAGACATCTTTTCTCGGTATGAAGCAGCCTTGGTACATTTCCTATAGAACAGCTGACGGCAGGAGCCGTAAGCCGTTCCCTCCCGCCGACGCCAGGAGCCGGCAGCCGTTCCCTCCCGCCGACGCCAGGCGCCGGCAGCCGTTCCCTCCCTCCCGCCGACGCCAGGCAGCCGTTCCCTCCCTCCCGCCGACGCCAGGCAGCCGTTCCCTCCCTCCCGCCGACGCCAGGCAGCCGTTCCCTCCCTCCCGCCAACAGCCGTTCCCTGCCCCCCACGCCAGGCGCCGGCAGCCGTTCCCTCCCTCCCACGCCAGGCGCCCCCTGCCGTTCCCTCCCTCCCACGCCAGGCGCCCCCTGCCGTTCCCTCCCTCCCACGCCAGGCGCCCCCTGACCCCCACACCAGGCGCCGGAAGCCGTTTCCTCCCGCCGACGCCAGGCGCCGTTTCCTCCCGCCAATGCCATTTCCTCCCGCCGCCAGGCGCCGTTGCCTCCCGCCAATGCCATTTCCTCCCGCCGACGCCAGGCGGCGTGGCCTCCCGCCGACGCCAGGCGCCGTTGCCTCCCGCCGACGCCAGAGACCGGGCGCGTTCCCTCCCACTGACGCCAGAGACCGGGCGCGTTCCCTCCCACTGACGCCAGGCGCCGTTCCCTCCCACTGACGCCAGGGACCAGCAGCCACTCCCTCCCTTCTGCGGACGCCAGGGACCGGGCACCGTTCCCTCCTGCCGACACCAGGGACCACGTTCTTCCCACTAACACCAAAGATGGTGCGCTATTCCTCTCACTGACACCAATGATAGGGCACTATGATGTCACTGGTCTCTAGTGCATGGATAGGCTGCATTCTCAGTGATGTCACTGGTCTAGTGATGGATAGGCTGCATTCTCAGTGATGTCACCAGTCTCTAGTGATGGATAGGCTGCATTCTCAGTGATGTCACTGGTCCCTAGTGATTCATAGGGAGCGTTTCCAGTGGTTCTGCCTCCGCAGTATAAATAGAACGGTTTTGTTACTACAAATGATATAAACAGTTGACCACACAATACTGGTTCTGATAAAAAGCGATGCAAACAAATAGTCTGAATAATTCATCAGCACTTAGATGGAGCAGCAGAGAGAAGATGGAAGATCACTTACCGGAACCCGGTCTGGATATTTGGCTCGGATCTTCGCAGACTCCACACACCGGTGTTCTAAAATAAAAATAAAAACTGAAGTTAATGAAAACCACTCAAAGATCTGTAGACCGCGTGGAAATGTCTAAAGCCAATCCAAAGAGATGTGTCTGGGTGGTGTCAACGGCTGTCTAATGTATACTACTGATGGACTTAATAAGCAACCCCCTTTATATCTATTGTAAAGGACACCGGGGAGGCGCCGGGTCCCAAAGACCGGTGAAGAACCAGCCCAGGTGAGGGCAGTGCTGGATCCCTGGAGAGGTAAGTGTCCTTTTATTAAAAGGTCAGCAGCTACAGCATTTGTGACTGAAGATTCTCTTTAAGGTCTCCTATGGGGCCCGGAATTCAGAGCCTTAGAGCTTCTGGGTGCCTCCAGCCCCGAATACAGGGACCTTGGTCCTGAAAGGGGTGAACCCACCATTGGAAGGGGGCAGAAAAGGCCTGGAAGCAGTCAGCGGGGGGTCTGTGAGGTGTTGAGTGGAGGAGGACACCATTGTGTGAGGATGATGGACTGGCTTGTTATGGAGACACGGCTGAGATCTGGTGACCTTTTCCATGGACCCTGAAGAAGGCGGGGACTGAAACCCTGTGAAAGGACAATATTCACAGGCGGTGAGCCTTTATTTTGTGTACCAGCAGTATGGACGGTTTTATCGCTTCATACTGAAATAACGCCGTTTTTGTTTTATCCTTTTAGAAGATAAAGACTGCTGGTCTTACCAACATGGCTGGCGATCATCAGACTCCCCCAAGTTGGCGCTCAGATGTGAGAAACCTAGCCGGGAAAACTGCTTCAAGCAATATTATTTAAAGGGCCAGCAACTGCTTTGTATGTCCTGTAGCCAAGCAACATAGGTGGTGCAAAAAAAATACATGGACGGTGCACGGAGGAAGTCCTAAAACCTCTGGTTCAGGCCATAGCGGCCCAACAAGAAGATACTGGGGTGCAACTACAGATCTCCAGGGAAGCAGACCGCTGCCACTGGTTCCGTTTCTGATTTACCGGCTTGCCTCACGTAGGAGTACGCCGGCAGTGTGGCTCTCTTGAGCCGGATTCACTTACCTAGTACAATCAGCAGATGCCGGCCAATGAATAACCACTGGTGTTCAATCAGAAAGCCGCTACCCATCAGAATGTGCAACCTTAGTCACATTCAGGCGCGGCCATCTTGGTACACCCCGCACTCGTCCGCAGTAAGCCTTACAGTCTGAAGTTACCAAGCGGACATCTTGTTACACCCACCCAAGTCTTGCATTTCACATTTATTTTTTACCAGTAAACTGAGCTTATATCGTGAAATGCAGGATTTTTGAAATCCCTCAGACTGTTGAATTTTCAAAGCAGCGATCTTCTGTCAGATCAGCAGGATTGCCGCTGTTTTTAAAATTCAACATCTAAACAGGTTTTTTTACTTCAAAAATCCTGCATCACGCGATACAAGCTCAGTTTACCGGTAAAAATAAATGCGAAATGCAAGACTTGGGTGGGTGTAACAAGATGTCCGCCTGGCGACTTCAGACTGTAAGGCTTACGAGTGCGTGGTGCACCAAGATGGCCGTGCCCAAACACCACTTCCGTCACATATTCTAGTGGGCAGCTAAAGCGAGTCTATGTTAAAAATGCTTCCCTTTAAAATCAATGAATGTTTCCACCCCGGGGGGCTTCTGTTGCAGTGAAAAATAAAAAAAATCCCGCTTGCAACATCTTTGGGGAGCAAAAAAAATTAAAAAAAAAGGAAGGAAGAAAAATAAATAAAGAAAAAAAAAAGGAAGCCTAAAACTCTCCTCTCCATTAAAATGAGTAGGAACCGCCTCAAAAGTGCCCCCACCAAGCATTTTTGGTGCAGTTTTTGAGTCGCAAGCAAACCAGCGTGAAAGTGCCGTGAAAGCACCTCACACAGTACACACAAACACTGGCTAGGCATACCGTTAACCCTTTGATTGCCCTAGAGGTTTAACCCCTTCCCAGCCAGTGTCATTAGTACAGTGACAGTGTATAGTATTAGCACTGATCACTGTATTAAAGAGGAGGGCCGTTTAAAAAAAAAAAAAAAGTCAGCAGCTGCAAACACTGCAGCTGCTGACTTAATAAACACACTCACCTGTCCAGGGCGCCCGCGATGTCGGCCGCCCGAGGCCGACCCGTCCCTCGGCTCTCGGGTCCCGGCGCCGCCATTCCCTCTAAGGGAAACAGGCAGTGGAGCCTTATGGCTTCACTGCCCGTTTCCTACTGCGCATGCGCGAGTCCCGCAGCGCTTTCTGAATGGGACGCGCTGTGTTCTGGAACACACAGTTCCCAGAACACAGCGCGACCCATTACCCAGAAGACGCCGCGACGAGGAGAGAAGACAGAAGATCTCCGCGGAGGAGGAAGAGGAAGATTAGGATTATGTGCCTAGCAACAGCCATTTCTGGTAAGTAAAAAAAAAAAAATGTTTTCATTTTTTTTTTTTTTTGATTTTTTTTGTAATTTTTAAAAAAATTTTGTTTTCAGGGTGGCCCTCCACTTTAAGCTGGTCATACATTATACAGTTTTCTTATTCAATTTCCTTTAGATTTACCTCCAAGTATGTAGTATAAGGGCCGGCCGGATTGTATAAAAAAAAAATTGAAAGTGTTTAGGTTTGACCTCATAACAAGTTTATAGACGCTACAACTTGCGTGCAAGCCAATCAATATACATTTAGACCCCCTTCACACTGGGGCATTTTTCAGGTGCTTTTGTGCTAAAAATAACGCCTGTAAAGTGCCTGAATAACACCTCCCCCGCAGTCCCAGCGTGAGAGCCCGAGTGCTTCACATTTGGGGCGGTGCGCTTGCAGACCATTAGAAAAAGTCCTGCAAGCAGCATCTTTGTGGCGGTGCGTACACCGCTCCTCCCCCACCCATTGAAATTAATGGCAGCGGCACTTTTCGGGCGATATGAACCTTTCCTTTGGCAGCTAGCGGGGGTTAAAAGCACCACTAAGAAGATGTTAAAGTGCCGTTAATAATAGCGGAACTTTACCACTACCCCCCCTCCCCCCCCCCCATAGCGCGGCTCAGTGTGAAAGGGCTCTTGTTGGAATTTTTATTTTTTTTTACCAAAAATATGTAGCAAAATACCCATTGGCTTAAGGCTCGGTTCACACAGTGGGCGGCACGACTTGCAGCGCCGCGACCTGCACACGATCAGCGGCGACTTGCAAAAAACGACTTCTGTATAGAAGTCAATGCAAGTCGCCTGAAGTAGTACAGGAACCTTTTTTGACTTGAGTCGCTCCTATTAGAACGGTTCAGTAGTACAGAACGGAGCGCGACTTGTCAGGTGGCGAAGTCGCCTGGACAAGTCGCCCCTGTGTGAACCGAGCCTTAATGAAGAAGAATTTAGATTTTTGTATTGGATACGTTTTAAACCAGAAAAAAAAAAAAAAAAATTATATATTATATATATATTTTTTTTTTTTCCTATCAAAATTGTTGTTTGGGTGCAACGTCGCACGACCGCGCAATTGTCAGTTAAATTAATGCAGTGCAGCATTGCAAGAAATGGCCTGGTCATGATGGGGGGGGGGGGTAAATCTTCCGGAGGTCAGGAGGATACACTCATAAAAATCAGAGCACACGCCCTGCCAGAACTTGTAGCACAGATATTGAAGTGACGCATTGATTACATACATAATTCATAGAACGGAGGAGGGAAGGTATGAGGAGTGAGGAATGAAGATTATCTGCATAGCCGACATCATATACATCATTCCGCTGATCTGTGTATCCGCTTCAGCTCCACCCCTTTTCTGGCACCTTTTATTTACATGGAACAAGCAGGATTTTTTTTATTTTTTGCTAGAAAATTTATTTTAAAATTCCACACACACACTAGAAGAAAAATTGGTGGGTTTTGCGAACGCAATTTTGGGGGAAAAAAAAATGTTTTTGCATTTTAATGCAAAGAAAAAACAAAATAAATACATAAATAAAAAAAATAAAAAATAAAATAAAAAAAACACACTATATATATATATATATTTTGTGTGTTTTTTTTTTTTTTTTTTATATTATTAAAAATGCAAAAAAAAAAATTTTCCCCCAAAATTGCGTTCGCAAAACCCACCAATTTTTCTTCTAGTGTGTGTGCGGAATTTTAAAATAAATTTTCTAGCAAAAAATAAAGATAGATAGAGATAGAGAGATAGAGAGATAGAGAGATAGAGAGATAGAGAGATAGAGAGATAGAGAGATAGAGAGATAGAGAGATAGAGAGAGAGATAGAGAGAGAGAGAGATAGAGAGATCTTTTTATTTTTTTTATTTTATTCTTTTAGAAGGAAGAAATTACCTGTTGCTTTAATTTATTAATTTTTTTTTTTTATATATTTTTATTGCTGTCACAAGGAATGTAAACAGTGACAGTGATCTGCAGTGACGGGTCCTCTTTATGGAGAGATTGGGAGGTCAAAAAGGCCCCAACTCTCTCCTCTGCACCCAAAGCGGAGTTCCACCCCTTTTTGTTGTTTATTAAAAAAAAAAAAAAAAATTTTTTTAAAAAAGCATAGCTGCTGACATTTAATAAACAGACACTCACCTGCCCCACGGTCCAGTGATGTGGCCGCCCAGAGCCTCGCTCCTCTTCCCCCCCCCCCCCCCCTCTGTCATGGCAACTGTGAGTACCCGGCCGTGACAGCTTAGGGCTTCATGGCCGAGCGCGTGCACTGTGCATACGCGAGCCGCGCTGCTCTCTCCTATTGGCCAGCCGATCTTTTGGGACCCGACTTGTGTCCCAGAAGATTGCTGGCAGGGAGATACCGCCTAGGCCAAGGGGAGGGGCCGCCTAGGCCAAGGGGAGGGGCCACCTAGGCAGCTGAAGATAGGAAGTGGGACAGAAAGTCCCCCCGAAAAAAATGACATGCCAAATGTGGCATGTCAGGGGCGAGGAGCGCTTAAAGCGGAAGTTGCACTTCTTGGTGGATCGTCACCTTTAAAGGCATTCAAAACACCAAGATTGGCGTTTTTGAATACTTTGATTTTTTTGGAAAATGCGGCCGATGGCATCCGGGGTAAACTGGAAGTGATGTCAGGTCACTGGTTCCGGGTTCCGCATTAGAGACCCAATCAAAGCTGTTTGATGTGCCGTTGGTTGCTTGGGTCACCCGGAGGGACGGGCGAGCCACGGAAAGGTGGTGGGGGTCGGGGGGGGGATGCTTGTAACAGCAATTGAGCGCCTAGCTCGCCCCTCGGATTGCTCTTACAAGTCAGCTGACTGCCGGCTCTGGTACCAAGGCGATTCCTGCAGCTTGAAGTCACATGACATGCCGGTAGGTGGATTGGTGGCGGGTGGATATCCAATGGCTTTGGTACTAAAGGTTTAAGGTTAATTTCCCACATTTGTGGCTTTTTATATCACAATTAGTGACTGTGTATAAATTAGTCAATGAGTTTGTTTGCTCTCACATAGATGAGCTAAGCAGCTAGATACTGAGCCATGAGGAGGTAGAAAAGAACAGTCAAAAGACCTGCGTAACAAGGTAATGAAACCTTACAAATATGGAAAAGGATATAAAACGATACCCAAAGCTTTGAATATGCCAGTCAGTCCTGTTCATATTGCCAGTAAGTCCTGTTCAATCCTTTATTAAGAAGTGGAAGATTCGGGGCTCTTTTGATACCAGGAAAGAAGTCCGGTAGGCCAAGAAAGATTTCAGCCACAACTGGAGGAAGAATTGTTCGGGATACAAAGAAAACCCCCCCAGGTGACCTCAGCACAGCGATACCCGGAGGAGGGAAAATGATCGGCATGGTGGAGTGGCCACAAAGAAGCATCTATTGCCCCAATGCCACAAAATATCCGGCATACAATACGGCCGAAGCCAGGACACGCCCCCCAGCCGACACCCTGGCACGCCCCTCACCTTCTGACACCAACATAAAGCTCAATGGTCACAACCAGAGAGGAAGAATACCATCCCCCACCGCGAAGGGGCAATATAGAATGAGGAGTATACGGTATATAACAGAGTATACGGTCTATAATGGAGTATAGGGGGGGCAGTGTACAGTCTATAATGGAGTATACGGGGGGGGCAGTGTACAGTCTATGATGGAGTATAGGGGGGGGCAGTGTACAGTCTATAATGGAGTATGGGGGGGGGGCAGTGTACAGTCTATAATGGAGTATGGGGGGGGGCAGTGTACAGTCTATAATGGAGTATACGGGGGGGCAGTGTACAGTCTATAATGGAGTATACGGGGGGGGCAGTGTACAGTCTATAATGGAGTATACGGGGGGGGGGCAGTGTACAGTCTATAATGGAGTATACGGGGGGGGGGGCAGTGTACAGTCTATAATGGAGTATGGGGGGGGGGCAGTGTACAGTCTATAATGGAGCATAGGGGGGGGGGGGCAGTGTACAGTCTATAATGGAGTATACGGGGGGGGGCAGTGTACAGTCTATAATGGAGTATGGGGGGGGGGGCAGTGTACAGTCTATAATGGAGCATAGGGGGGGGGGGCAGTGTACAGTCTATAATGGAGTATACGGGGGGGGGCAGTGTACAGTCTATAATGGAGTATGGGGGGGGGGGGCAGTGTACAGTCTATAATGGAGCATAGGGGGGGGGGGCAGTGTACAGTCTATAATGGAGTATAGGGGGGCAGTGTACAGTCTATAATGGAGTATACGGGGGGGGGGCAGTGTACAGTCTATAATGGAGTATACGGGGGGGGGCAGTGTACAGTCTATAATGGAGTATACGGGGGGGGCAGTGTACAGTCTATGATGGAGTATAGGGGGGGGCAGTGTACAGTCTATAATGGAGTATAGGGGGGGGCAGTATACAGTCTATAATGGAGTATAGGGGGGGGGGCAGTGTACAGTCTATGATGGAGTATGGGGGGGGCAGTGTACAGTCTATGAGGGAGTATACGGAGGGGGGCAGCGTACAGTCTATAGTGGAGTATAGGGGGGGCAGCGTACAGTCTATAGTGGAGTATACGGGGGGCAGCGTACAGTCTATAGTGGAGTATACGGGGGGCAGCGTACAGTCTATAGTGGAGTATACGGGGGGCAGCGTACAGTCTATAGTGGAGTATACGGGGGGCAGCGTACAGTCTATAGTGGAGTATACGGGGGGCAGCGTACAGTCTATAGTGGAGTATACGGGGGGCAGCGTACAGTCTATAGTGGAGTATACGGGGGGCAGCGTACAGTCTATAGTGGAGTATACGGGGGGCAGCGTACAGTCTATAGTGGAGTATACGGGGGGCAGCGTACAGTCTATAGTGGAGTATACGGGGGGCAGCGTACAGTCTATAGTGGAGTATACGGGGGGCAGTGTACAGTCCATAGGGGAGTATATGGGGGGTTCAGTGCAGAGTATATGGGGGAGGGGGGGGTCAGGCTCAGGACAAGCTGTATAAACATTGGAATGATTCAGGAGCCGTGACTCGCCCCCCTCCCCCTCTCCTCCCGGTACAGGCCGCCCCTCCCCCTCTCACCCAGCGCGTGGTCCTCTTTGAACATCCACTTCATGGTACCGGAGAGATGACAGCAGCGGCCGAGACAACAACAACACAGCGGAACCTCCCTCTGACGTCACTTCCGGGGAATATCTCCGCTGTCCTCCACGGCCACGCCCTCCGCGCGGTGCTAAACAAACGCTGGTGGGCGGGGCCCGGCGTCAGGTCAGTCAGCTGGCCCGTGACGTCACCTCTTGGAGTCAGGCGGGTGTTGTTGTGACCCTGAGTGACCCGGGAGGGGGGTGACAAAATAAAGATCTAATTCTCCTCCATGACCCCCCCCCCCACACACACACACACACCGATCACTTCTGTGATAGATAAAGGAAGTCTCTCCTCAGAGGAGCCGCTGCAGACTATTCAGACCGGAAATGTTGGTTGCCATGGTGATCGCCCTGTCCTCATTACTTCCTGTATTAGTGTGACAACTTCTCCCCTTACTGGGAATCACACAGCAGCGTTGTCACCCACTCCCTGTGATGAGATGACAACGGTTCCCTCCGGGGAGATCGCACACACATTCTCCAATCCAAAGATTTCTATTGGATTTTTATGATATTTAACAAAAATAATACAATAATAACATTTTGGTTCGATAATCTTTCCATAAAACAGATATGAGACAAAATACATTACCGAGATCTGACACCAGCCGTGTATTCTTTACTAATAAAAGACTCCGTACACAAGGGAAGGGGGGGACTCTACACAAGGGGGAGACTCCACACACAAGGGAAGGGGGAGACTCCGCACACAAGGGAAGGGGGAGACTCCGCACACAAGGGGGAGGGGGGAGACTCCGCACACAAGGGGGAGGGGGGACTCCGTACACAAGGGGGAGGGGGAGACTCTGTACACAAGGGGGAGACTCCACACACAAGGGAAGGGGGAGACTCCGCACACAAGGGGGAGGGGGGAGACTCTGCACACAAGGGAAGGGGGAGACTCCGCACACAAGGGGGAGGGGGGAGACTCCGCACACAAGGGAAGGGGGGGGACTCCGTACACAAGGGGGAGACTCCGCACACAAGTGAAGGGGGAGACTCCGTACACAAGGGAAGGGGAAATTCAGAAAAATTGCAGCTCTAGGACAATGGTTCCCAACCTGGGGGTCGGGACCCCTCGGGGGTGGAATGATGATTTGCCAGGGGTCACCGAATCCTGGGCTGTTCCTGAAGCTCTCGCCGATCTCCCAATCTTTCTGCAGCCGCCCAGCTGGGCCGGTCCCGGAGCCCGCCGCCGCCCATTCAGCCTCTTCACAGCCACCCATTCAGTTCATGGCAAGGCTGGGGGGCGGAGACTGGAGGTCAGCTGACTGGTGAGGAATGTGAAGTGGGAGGGGCTGGAGGAGCCCCCATCTCCTGATTTCGGCATAGGAGTTACTGCTACGAGACACCACAGAGCCGGATACACAGTGAGTCACACTGCCTGTGATTAGACTTGCCATTAAAAGTCCCCACTACAGTTCTCAGATCAGCAGATGACCTTCATCGAGAGCACCTAATTTGGTTGATCAGAACCCCCCAGCACTGCCACCCATCCCAACTCCCCATCACCATCACCGCCACCCATCCCAACTCACCCCCAGCACTGCCACCCATCCCAACTCCCCCCCAGCACTGCCACCCATCCCAACTCACCCCCCAGCACTGCCACCCATCCCAACTCCCCATCACCATCACCGCCACCCATCCCAACTCCCCCCATTGCCACCCATCCCAACTCCCCCCCAGCACTGCCACCCATCCCAACTCCACACCACCATCACCGCCACCCATCCCAACTCCCCCCATTGCCACCCATCCCAACTCCCCATCACCATCACCGCCACCCATCCCAACTCACCCCCAGCACTGCCACCCATCCCAACTCCCCCCCAGCACTGCCACCCATCCCAACTCACCCCCAGCACTGCCACCCATCCCAACTCCCCATCACCATCACCGCCACCCATCCCAACTCACCCCCAGCACTGCCACCCATCCCAACTCCCCCCCAGCACTGCCACCCATCCCAACTCACCCCCAGCACTGCCACCCATCCCAACTCCCCATCACCATCACCGCCACCCATCACCATCACCGCCACCCATCCCAACTCACCCCCAGCACTGCCACCCATCCCAACTCCCCCCCAGCACTGCCACCCATCCCAACTCACCCCCAGCACTGCCACCCATCCCAACTCCCCATCACCATCACCGCCACCCATCCCAACTCCCCCCATTGCCACCCATCCCAACTCCCCCCCAGCACTGCCACCCATCCCAACTCCACACCACCATCACCGCCACCCATCCCAACTCCCCCCCAGCACTGCCACCCATCCCAACTCCCCATCACCATCACCGCCACCCATCCCAACTCCCCCCCATTGCCACCCATCCCAACTCCCCCCCAGCACTGCCACCCATCCCAACTCCCCACCACCAACACCGCCACCCATCCCAACTCCCCCCCAGCATTGTCACCCATCCCAACTCCCCACCACCATCACCGCCACCCATCCCAACTCCCCCCATTGCCACCCATCCCAACTCCCCCCCAGCACTGCCACCCATCCCAACTCCCCACCACCATCACCGCCACCCATCCCAACTCCCCACCACCATCACCGCCACCCATCTCAACTCCCCCCTAGCACTGCCACCCATCCCAACTCCCCCCCCAGCATTGTCACCCATCCCAACTCCCCACCACCATCACCGCCACCCATCCCAACTCCCCCCATTGCCACCCATCCCAACTCCCCCCCAGCACTGCCACCCATCCCAACTCCCCACCACCATCACCGCCACCCATCCCAACTCCCCACCACCATCACCGCCACCCATCTCAACTCCCCCCTAGCACTGCCACCCATCCCAACCCCCCCCCAGCATTGCCACCCATCCCAACTCCCCGTCACCATCACCGCCACCCATCCCAACTCCCCCCCAGCATTGCTACCCCTGGTCCCCCCCCCCCCCTTTGTTTACAGGAAAGACCAGGGCCCACGGCACAAATAAACAAAGTGGCGGGCAATAGTGACAGATCTCTATATGAACACACATGGGCATATGATCATAGATGAGCCCTGATGCCACCATTATTCCCCCCTTTGTTTACGGGAATGACCCGGCCTGCAGCATATGTAAACAAAGAGGAGATACTGATGACATCAGTACCCCTATATGGACACACAAATATGTTAAAGAGGGACTAAAATATGTCCATATAAAGGCCCTGACAGTATCCGCACCTCCCAATTTTTTTGAGATGGGAAAGAGGGACACCTATCAGCAAAATTATATAGGGCATAGGACACACCCCCTTGCCACGCCCCTTAAAGGAGAATTGTTAAAAAAAAAAAAAAAAAACAAGATTGTTAAACCCACAAGTGTTTTTTTTTTTTTTACCACTAATATTCCTTCATTTCGGCTTCTGGAATTTACAAATGCAGCGATTTAGAAATCAGACGAAAGGTTTAGACCTGAAAAATACTCTTTGATAGATAAAAAGTGCATTTTCTATACAACTATATAGATCAGACCAAAATGAGGGAGGAATGAGGGACATTGCTCCAAATCAGGGACAGTCCCCTCAAAATCAGAGACAGTCCCTCGAAATCCGGACAGGTTGGGAGATATGAGTAACCCCCTCCTATGAGTATCCCCCCACGGCACCAATAACAAAGCGGCGGGCAATGGTGACACCAGTTTCCTTATATGGACACATATTCATGTTAAAGACTAAATGTCACCAGTATCCCCCCCCCCCCCCCCGTTTACAGGAATGGGCTGGGCCGCAGCGCATGTAAACAAAGGGGGCTGATGCTGGTGACTAGTGATGGACGAACTTCCGACGGACGTTTCGCGAACGCGAAACGCGAACGGACACAAACGTTCGCGAAAACGACCGTTCGCCGCGGGCTCCATTGACTTCAATGGGAGGCGAATTCGCAAACCTTTAGTTCGAATTTGCGGCCACGGGGTAATTATTAGGGGGTAGCACGTAGTCCCACCACCTGGACAATAGCATAATACATGTATGAGGTGAATTTGGGATCGATAACTACAAGCATTTTTTTTTTTATTTTGGGAAATTGTTCTGACAATTCAGGACTATGGAGCTAATGAAGGCAATGGAGGAGAGGGAAGGTCAGGGACCAGGGTAGGCAAACAAGAGGGTGCAGGAGATACAGAGCACTGACAGCAGCACCGTAATACAGAGCACTGACATCAGCACCGTGACATACAGCGCTGACAGCAGCTCCGTGACATACAGCGCTGACAGCAGCTCCGTGACATACAGCGCTGACAGCAGCTCCGTGACATACAGCGCTGACAGCAGCTCCGTGACATACAGCGCTGACAGCAGCTCCGTGACATACAGCGCTGACGCACACCGTGACATACAGCGCTGACAGCAGCTCCGTGACATACAGCGCTGACAGCAGCTCCGTGACATACAGCGCTGACAGCAGCTCCGTGACATACAGCACTGACAGCAGCTCCGTGACATACAGCGCTGACAGCAGCTCCGTGACATACAGCGCTGACAGCAGCACCGTGACATACAGCGCTGACAGCAGCTCCGTGACATACAGCGCTGACAGCAGCTCCGTGACATACAGCGCTGACAGCAGCTCCGTGACATACAGCGCTGACAGCAGCTCCGTGACATACAGCGCTGACAGCACTCCCGTGACCAGGCTGACAGCAGCTCCGTGACATACAGCGCTGACAGCAGCTCCGTGACATACAGCCTGACACAGCCTCCGTGACATACAGCGCTGACAGCAGCTCCGTGACATACAGCGCTGACAGCAGCTCCGTGACATACAGCGCTGACAGCAGCTCCGTGACATACAGCGCTGACAGCAGCTCCGTGACATACAGCGCTGACAGCAGCACCGTGACATACAGCGCTGACAGCAGCTCCGTGACATACAGCGCTGACAGCAGCTCCGTGACATACAGCGCTGACAGCAGCTCCGTGACATACAGCACTGACAGCAGCTCCGTGACATACAGCGCTGACAGCAGCTCCGTGACATACAGCGCTGACAGCAGCCCGTGACATACAGCGCTGACAGCAGCTCCGTGACATACAGCGCTGACAGCAGCTCCGTGACATACAGCGCTGACAGCAGCTCCGTGACATACAGCGCTGACAGCAGCTCCGTGACATACAGCGCTGACAGCAGCTCCGTGACATACAGCGCTGACAGCAGCTCCGTGACATACAGCGCTGACAGCAGCTCCGTGACATACAGCGCTGACAGCAGCTCCGTGACATACAGCGCTGACAGCAGCTCCGTGACATACAGCGCTGACAGCAGCTCCGTGACATACAGCGCTGACAGCAGCACCGTAAGCAGCCCAGGAGGAAGTCAGCACAGCACAGGGATGGTGTGATCCCCTCATAATAAGAACCCCCAGGAGGAAGTCAGCACAGCACAGGGATGGTGGGAGCCCCTCATAATAAGAACACCCAGGAGGAAGTCAGCACAGCACAGGGATGGTGGGAACCCCTCATAATAAGCAGCCCCAGTAGAAATATGACACCGCTCAACCTCTTCAAAGAGGAGGGTAGGGGCATATAGTACGGTGTGCTTTTTTGGGTCAGGGAAGTGAGCCAAATGAATTAAGAAGGTCTGTGTGCTTGATTCCAAAAATTGTTTATAGACATATACATGGTCTACTGATCACATGTGTTGAATTCCTCCGAGATCCATGCCTCATTCATTTTTAGAAATGTGAGGTAGTTAACACTGTGGTGAGCTAGGCGAGTACGCTTATCGGTCACAATCCCCCCTGCTGCGCTGAACGTCCTTTCGGACAGGACACTGGATGAGGGGCAAGCCAACAGTTCGATTGCAAATTGGGCAAGCTCTGGCCAGAGGTCAAGCCTGCCCACCCAGTAGTCTAGGGGTTCATCACTCCTCAGAGCGTCCACATCGGCCGTTAACCCAATGTAGTCGGACACCTGACGGTCTAGGCGTTCCCTGATGCTGGATCCGGATGACACCTGTCGATGGGTCGGCTGAAAGAATGACCTCATATCCGAAGTCACCAACACATCTTCAAACCGGCCTCTTCTTGCAGGCGCTGTTGGATTGGTACCCGCAAATCCTTCTCTGGGAGTGGGAATTGCTCCTCTGCCAGCGCACGCAAAAGCAGAATGCAGGCATTTCTCGAAGCAAGGCCCTGGAAGTGCTGCATTCTGACAGCCCTCTGCGACGGCGGTAACATTTTCCGCCATTTTGTGTTTGTACCGGGGGTCTAAGTACGTTGCCACCCAGTACTGGTCCTTGACCCTCATGCTTTTTATACGGGGGTCCCTATTAAAACACTGGAGCATGAAGGCCCCCATTTGCACTAAAGTGGAAGCGGTGTGGTGGCCTGGCTCCTGCTCATCATCCAGGATAATGTCGTCCTCTTCATTCTCCTCTCCCCATCCTCGCACAACAGGGATCCCAGAAAGGTTTAAAGCATGCTCTTCTTGCTCCTGCTCATCCGCCCCGGCACCATCCTCCTCTGACTCCTCATCAGACTCCTGTTGTTGACTTGTCTCAGATAGAGTAGCCCCCCCTGGGAATTCATCCAGCATTGCGACTTCCTCATCTTCCCGCTCCTGCTCCTCCACAGCCTGATCAATGACACGACGCAATGCACGCTCCAGAAAGAAGGCATAAGGTACCATGTCACTGATGGCGCCATGGCTGCGACTGACCAGTTTGGTGATCTCCTCAAATGGCCGCAGAAGTCTGCATGTGTCGCGCATGAGCAGCCACTGGCGCGGTGAAAAAAAACCCAGCTCCCCAGAACCGTTTCTTTCGCAGAGTTCATACAGGTAGACGTTAACTGCACGTTTCTGCTGGAGCAGCCTATCAAGCATATAGAAGGTTGAGTTCCATCGCGTCGGGCAATCGCAAATAAGACGTCTGACCGGCAGATGGTGTCGCCGCTGAATGTCAGCAAGGCGAGCCATGGCCGTGTAAGATCTTCTGAAATGGGCCGAGATTTTCCTTGCCTGCCGCAAGATGTCCTGGACCCCAGGGTATTTGACAAGGAATCGCTGCACGACCAAGTTAAGACGTGTGCCATGCACGGCACGTGCGTGATTTTGCCCTGTTTCAATGCGCTAAGCAGATTGGCACCGTTGTCACACACCACTTTACCAACTGTCAAATTGAGCGGTGTTAGCCACTCATCTGCCTGTGAACGCAAAGCTGAAAGGAGTGCCGGGCCAGTGTGGCTCTTTGCTTCCAGGCACAACAGACGCAGCACGGCATGGCAACGTCTCACCTGGCATGTGGGAATAGGTTCTGGGGAGCTTGGGCGGTGCAGTGGAAGAGACGCTAGCAGCGGAAAAGGAGGAGGCAGCTGAGGAGGAGAGGGAGGAGGATGGAGTAGGAGGAGGAGAAGAAGAGTCAGGCCTGCATGCAATCCGTGGCGGTAAAACCAAATCTACACGGGTGCCACGGGTTACATGCTTGACGGCCGTCAGAAGGTTCACCCAGTGGGCAGTAAAACTGATATACCTTCCCTGCCCGTGTTTGCTAGACCACGTGTCTGTGGTCAGATGTATCTTGGCACCGACACTGTGTGCCAGAGATACATTCACTTGCCGCTGAACATGGCCATATAGCTCTGGGATGCCCTTCTCTGAGAAATACTTCCTTCCTGGGACCTTCCATTGTGGTGTTCCAATGGCCACAAATTGCGAAAGGCCTCCGAGTCACCAGTTTATATGGCAGTAGTTGGCGGGCTATGAGTTCTGACAAGCCAGCCGCCAACCGTTGGGCAAGAGGGTTATCCGGCGTCATCATTTTTTTACGCTCAAACATTAGGCCCACGGAAGCCTGCCTTTTTGCAGAAAATGTGAGCTTGGCGTGATGGAAGGTGGAGTGGAGGACAATTGTGAGGAGAGAGGAGAAGGAGAAGTAGAAGACGAGGCTGGACGGTGAGAGCCTGCAGTGTGGCTTTGTGTGTTCCGTTGCTCCCACTGGGCTCGGTGATGGCTGCTCAGGTGCCTTCTTAAGGCGGTCGTCCCTAGGTGAGTATTGGGCTTACCGCGACTAACGCGTTGACTGCAAAGATTGCAGATGGCAACGCTATTGTCAGCAGCGGACACGTTAAAAAAAGCCCACACTGCGGAGCCATGTGCCGGTGTCCTGGGAGCGCCAGATGTGACCGTACATGGTCGATGACTCGCTCCTGATACATTTGCAGTCTGCTTTGTCCCTGCTGTGCAATGTAAGTCATTGCTGCTTCTCCTCCCTATCTGCTGGTCCATATCTCCCTCTGAACTCCCCTCCTCTTCCTCTCTTGTGGGCACCCACGTGACATCACTAGACACGTCATCATCAACGTCACCTTCCCCACCGCTATAAGTAGAGTAGGCAGCAACACCGGGGACCAACCTCCTCCTTGGGCTGATCTGGGTACTGGCGTCAGACTGCTGAGTAGCGCTTGTTGCTACCTCCTCTTCCTGATCCAATACCAAGAGTGGCTGCGCATCAGAAATGTCCTCTTGATATGGATCGGAAAATAATTCCAGTGACTCAAGCGGAAGGTATGTGGTGGTGGTGGTGGTGGTCGTGTTGTTGGTGGTAGTGTCTTTGGGGGTGCACATAGCAGAGAGTGAAGAAGAGGGTGCAGATCGAGAGGATGAGGAGGGTGCAGAAGAGTAAGGCTGAGCGAGCCACTCAACCAAGTCTGGTGCATCCTTTAAAGTAATTGAACGCACCTTCTGCAACTTCCCACTTTGGCTCAAGCCTGTTGCTCCTGCCCTACCCCTACCACCCCTGCGGAAGGGCCTGCCTCTTCCTCTGCATGTCATTTTTTAAATGACCCTGTGACAAAACTCTTAGTCCCTATACCGCTGAAGGACTGCTGCAGTATAGGTGAGCGGTCAGCAGTGGTGCACGTCAACCCTATCTATTGTGGACCTATAGCGGTCCTTACAGAACAGCAGACTGTACCGCACTCAAGCCTATGTACCGTAGCACCCTATACCAAGTTACCAGTCCTTATAAGAACTTTTGTGGACCAAGCAGGTTGTGTATTAGTGTTTAGCAGACTGTACGTCAGTCCCTATACCGCTGAAGGACTGCTGCAGTATAGGGCAGCGGTCAGCAGTGGTGCACGTCAACCCTATCTATTGTGGACCGATAGCGGTCCTTACAGAACAGCAGACTGTACCGCACTCAAGCCTATGTACCGTAGCACCCTATACCAAGTTACCAGTCCTTATAAGAACTTTTGTGGACCAAGCAGGTTGTGTATTAGTGTTTAGCAGACTGTACGTCAGTCCCTATACCGCTGAAGGACTGCTGCAGTATAGGGCAGCGGTCAGCAGTGGTGCACGTCAACCCTATCTATTGTGGACCGATAGCGGTCCTTACAGAACAGCAGACTGTACCGCACTCAAGCCTATGTACCGTAGCACCCTATACCAAGTTACCAGTCCTTATAAGAACTTTTGTGGAACAAGCAGGTTGTGTGTTAGTGATTAGCAGACTGTACGTCAGTCCCTATACCAATGAAGGACTGCTGCAGTATAGGGCAGCGGTCAGCAGTAGTGCACGGCAACCCTATGTATTGTGGACCGATAGCGGTCCTTACAGAACAGCAGACTGTACTGCACTCAGGCCTATGTACCGTAGCACCCTATACCAAGTTACCAGTCCTTATAAGAACTTTTGTGGACCAAGCAGGTTGTGTGTTAGTGTTTAGCAGACTGTGCGTCAGTCCCTATACCGCTGAAGGACTGCTGCAGTATAGGGCAGCGGTCAGCAGTAGTGCACGGCAACCCTATGTATTGTGGACCGATAGCGGTCCTTACAGAACAGCAGACTGTAACGCACTCAGGCCTATGTACCGTAGCACCCTATACCAAGTTACCAGTCCTTATAAGAACTTTTGTGGACCAAGCAGGTTGTGTGTTAGTGATTAGCAGACTGTACGTCAGTCCCTATACCAATGAAGGACTGCTGCAGTATAGGGCAGCGGTCAGCAGTAGTGCACGGCAACCCTATGTATTGTGGACCGATAGCGGTCCTTACAGAACAGCAGACTGTAACGCACTCAGGCCTATGTACCGTAGCACCCTATACCAAGTTACCAGTCCTTATAAAAACTTTTGTGGACCAAGCAGGTTGTGTGTTAGTGTTTAGCAGACTGTGCGTCAGTCCCTATACCGCTGAAGGACTGCTGCAGTATAGGGCAGCGGTCAGCAGTGGTGCACGTCAACCCTATCTATTGTGGACCGATAGCGGTCCTTACAGAACAGCAGACTGTACCGCACTCAAGCCTATGTACCGTAGCACCCTATACCAAGTTACCAGTCCTTATAAGAACTTTTGTGGACCAAGCAGGTTGTGTATTAGTGTTTAGCAGACTGTACGTCAGTCCCTATACCGCTGAAGGACTGCTGCAGTATAGGGCAGCGGTCAGCAGTGGTGCACGTCAACCCTATGTATTGTGGACCGATAGCGGTCCTTACAGAACAGCAGACTGTAACGCACTCAGGCCTATGTACCGTAGCACCCTATACCAAGTTACCAGTCCTTATAAGAACTTTTGTGGACCAAGCAGGTTGTGTGTTAGTGATTAGCAGACTGTACGTCAGTCCCTATACCAATGAAGGACTGCTGCAGTATAGGGCAGCGGTCAGCAGTAGTGCACGGCAACCCTATGTATTGTGGACCGATAGCGGTCCTTACAGAACAGCAGACTGTACTGCACTCAGGCCTATGTACCGTAGCACCCTATACCAAGTTACCAGTCCTTATAAAAACTTTTGTGGACCAAGCAGGTTGTGTGTTAGTGTTTAGCAGACTGTGCGTCAGTCCCTATACCGCTGAAGGACTGCTGCAGTATAGGGCAGCGGTCAGCAGTAGTGCACGGCAACCCTATGTATTGTGGACCGATAGCGGTCCTTACAGAACAGCAGACTGTAACGCACTCAGGCCTATGTACCGTAGCACCCTATACCAAGTTACCAGTCCTTATAAGAACTTTTGTGGACCAAGCAGGTTGTGTGTTAGTGATTAGCAGACTGTACGTCAGTCCCTATACCAATGAAGGACTGCTGCAGTATAGGGCAGCGGTCAGCAGTAGTGCACGGCAACCCTATGTATTGTGGACCGATAGCGGTCCTTACAGAACAGCAGACTGTACCGCACCCAAGCCTATGTACCGTAGCACCCTAGACAGACCAAGTTACCAGTCCTGATAAAGAGCTTTGTGGAACAAGTGAGTTGTGAATGATTAGCAGACTGCAGCAGAAGGGCAGCAGTCAAGTATAATATTCTTTCTATATTTGGAAGAAAGAATATTATACGTGTACAAGCCTATTACCGTACCACTGATACCAGTCCTGAAAAGAACCTTTGTGGAACTAATAGTAACAGCAAGTCTTTAAAATTATCCTCACTGCCTGACACACTGCTTCCTGCCTGTCCCTATACAAATTGGCAAAAAAGAGTAGGCTGGAACGATTAGCTGGAACAGCTCTTTTGTGGACCTGATAGTAACAGCTAATGATGATGATGATGATGATGATGAAGAAAGACTAATCTGGCTGAGCTGTCCCTAAAATAGCAGCATACAGCGCTCTGTCCCTTTATCTAAACTGACAAAAGAAACTCAGGCTGCTGACCTAACACCTATACCAGTCCTGAAAAGAACTTTTGTGTACCAAATAGCTAGCGTTTTCTCTGTCCCTACTCCACACAGGATCCTTTCCCTACAGTGACAGAAGAAAGAATGTAAAATGGCCACCGGATCGGGTGTATTTATAGGTTAGGGGGAATGTCCAAGTGTCCATGAGCTGTCATGTCTCAATTGGTTGTCCTGTAACACATGATAAACGTGTCACGAAAGGTTAAAGTTCTTGTATACATTAAACACGTAAGTCCGCCGGGGCGAACGACGGAAAAAGGCGTTCGAACCCGCGGACGGCGAAAGTCGGAAATTCGCCGCGAAACGACCGCCGGGCGAACCGTTCGGCCATCACTACTGGTGACATCAGGGCCCCTATATGAACACATGTTCATAGGTGAGCCCTGATGTCACCATGATCCCCCCTTTGTTTACAGGAATGACCCGGCCTGCAGCATATGTAAACAAAGAGGAGATACTGGTGATGTCAGTACATAGTTACATAGTTAGTAAGGTTCAATAAAGTCCATCCAGTTCAACCTGTGTGTCTACAATTGTCCCCATCACTGTGCATTGCACACTCACATCAGTCCCTACCCTCAAGGAGCCCACAATCCAAGGTCCCTATTCATATACTAGGGGCCAATTTTGGACAGAAGCCAATTAACCTACCTGCATGTCTTTGGAGTGTGGGAGGAAACCAGAGTACCCGGAGAAGGCCCACGCGGGCACGGGGAGAACATGCAGGCTCCAGGCAGGTAGTGTCGTGGTTGGGATTTGAACCAGGGACCCTTGTTACTGCTAGGTGAGAGTGCTAACCACTACACCACTGTGCCACCCACTGTGTACCCCTATATGGACCCCTATATGGACACACAAACATGTTAAAGAGGGACTAAATATGTCCATATAAGGGCCCTAACATCACCAGTACCCCCCTCCCCTTTTTTTTACAGGAATGACCCAGCTCACAGCACATGTAAACAAAGTGGTGGTAGGGTGACCACATGTCCCGGATTGCCCGGGACAGTCCCGCATTTTGCAGGTCTGTCCCAGGCACCTTCATTCCAGGAGGATACAGTGTCCCAGAATGAAATTGACACAGCCACCCTGCACCGATCTGTTGCCCCCAAAAAAGACCTCCACATCACTGCTTTACTCATTGACAGTACTTGTCCAGGCTGGGAATGTCTGTAGAGGCACAATCCCCGCCCCCCCCCCCCCGCTTGTGATTGGAGAAATCATAAAATCCCGCTTCCTGTGTCCAATCACTGCAGGGCAGTGTAGAGCCAAGCGTTGGTACAAGGTGAAGCGGGTCTCGGCCGGCCAGGACAAGTACTGTCAGTGAGTGAAGTGGCGATGCGGCGGCCTTTTTTGGGGGTGTGGTCAGTGCTTCTGGGTAGAGCGCGCACCCACCTGATTTGTTACAGCACAAACTGACTTTTTTTGGGGGGGGGGAGGGTTGTCCCTGAATAGCAGTTTGGAAATGTGGTCACCCTACGGGTCCTGGTGACATCATTACCGCGGTATGGACAGGCATCCATGCTAAAGATTGACTAAATATGTCCATATAAGGGCAATGATGTAACCAGTGACCGCCCCTTTGTTTATATGTATTGGGTAAACAAAGGGGGATCCTGGTGATGTCATTTATCCTTATATGGACATGTTAAAGATCGACTAAACATGTCCATGTAAGGTCCCCGACACCCCCCTTTGTTTACAGGAATGGCCGGGGGCCCCCAGCACATGTAAACAAAGAGGCGGTCACTGGTGACATCATCGCCCATATATGGACATGTTTAGTCAATCTTTAGCATGAACACGTGTCCATATGGGGGTAATGATGTCACCTGCCCCCCCCCCCTTGTTTACATGTGTGGGGGAGGGGAATTACCCAGGCAACAGCCAATTAGACTAGAAAATGGCGCAAAGTATAAGTCTGGATAGAGAGGAGCCCTGAGAACTGCTAAGCTCAGCTCTGAAGGGGGTCTTCTTACTTATATCAGAGGAGGGGTGAGGGGGAGTTCCCCCCATTGCACCCAGACTGGGGGGTTGAAGGGAAGTGAGGACCCCTGTAATGTGGACCCTGAGTCATACAAACAGAGCATGCTGGGAGTTGTAGTTCTCCAATACCCGGGGAGCGTAAATGTATAGACTCCCCACCCCCCTTCTGTCCGCACAACACACAAAGCCTCAGCCAGGGGGTGCCGTGCGGGACGTCACTTCCGGGTCACCACCTGACAGGTGGATGTACTTCCGGGGAAAGGCGTCTGTTACCATGGAGACGGGAAGCCGGAGAGCGCGCGGCCTGAGAGATCCGAACTGTGTGTGATCGGAGAGGGGGGACACAGGAGAGGGTATGGGGGGGACACAGGAGAGGGCATGGGAGGACACTGGAGATGGTATGGGGGGACACAGGAGAGGGCATGGGGGGACACAGGAGAGGGTATGGGGGGGGACACAGGAGAGGATGGGGGGACACAGGAGAGGGTATGGGGGGGGCACAGGAGAGGGCATGGGGGGACACAGGAGAGGGCATGGGGGGACACAGGAGAGGGCATGGGAGGACACTGGAGAGGGTATGGAGGGAACACAGGAGAGGGTATGGGGGGGACACAGGAGAGGGTATGGGGGGGGACACATGAGAGGGTATGGGGGGACACAGGAGAGGGCATGGGAGGACACTGGAGAGGGTATGGAGGGGACACTGGAGAGGGTATGGAGGGGACACAGGAGATGGTATGGGGACACAGGAGATGGTATGGGGGGCACAGGAGAAGGTATGGGGGGCACAGGATATGGTATGGGGATACAGGAGAGGGTATGGGGGCACAGGAGAGGGTATGGGGGGGTCACAGGAGAGGGTATGGGGGACAAAGGAGGGAATATGGGGGGCACAGGAGAGGGTATGGGGGGGACGCATGAGAGGGTATACGGGGGACACAGGAGAGGGTATGGGGGGGCACAGGAGAGGGTATGGGGGGTCACAGGAGAGGGTATGGGGGGTCACAGGAGGGAATATGGGGGGCACAGGAGAGGGTATGGGGGGGACGCATGAGAGGGTATGAGGGGGGACACAGGAGAGGGTATATGGGGGACACAGGAGAGGGTATGGGGGGACACAGGAGAGGGTATATGGGGGACACAGGAGAGGGTATATGGGGGTAACACATGAGAGGGTATGAGGGGGGACACAGGAGAGTGTATGAGGGGGGACACAGGAGAGTGTATGAGGGGGGACACAGGAGAGTGTATGAGGGGGGACACAGGAGATGGTATGGGGGGGGGACACATGAGAGGGTATGGGGGGGGGACACAGGAGAGGGTAACACAGGAGAAGGTATGGGGGAACATGAGTGGGGAGATACGGGATTAGGTTTAGGGGGACACGAAGTGGGTTTAGGGGGGACAGGAGAGAGGGTATGGGTGGATACAGGCGGGGGGGATACTAGAGGGGGCATGGGAGGGGGAGACCCAGGAGAGTGTTTCGGGGGTGACACAGAAGAGCGTATATAGGGGATTGGTGGGGGGACACTGCAGGGTATATTTCTGGGATCAGTGGGATATATACTAGATATAAGAGGAGTGGAGTTCAGGTCCATATATAAACCCCCCTAATGCCACAAAAGTTGAGGCGCTGTGTAAAATCTACATAAAACAGAATGCAATGATTTGCAAATCTCATAAATCCATATTATATTCACAATAGAAACTAGAAAACATATTGAATGTTCAAACTGAAAATGTGAACCATTTTTAGAAAAAAAAGATCAGGTCATTTTGAAAGTGATGAGAGCAACACATCTGTAAAAAGTTGGGAAAGGACAGGAAGTGGTACAAACAAAGCTTGTTGTCAGCGCTCGGTTATCAGGAAAGGCGCCATCAATGGTGACAGATAAGTCCAGTGGGTAAAGCAGTATATATGCTCCCATCCAGATGATGTCCTTTTCCAGAGAAGACCTTCCATATCTCAGCAGGACCCCATACTGCATCTATGAAAGCCGCATGGCTTCCTTGTAGAAGAGTCCGGGTGCTTAACTGGCCTGTCTGCAGTCTAGACCTTTCACTGATTGGAAATATTTGGAGCATCTTTAAATTTAAAATGACAACAAAGAAGACCCAGGACTGCTGAGCAGTGGAAATCCTATATCAGGCAAGAACGGGACAACATTCCTCTTCCAAAACAAATGGTCCCCTCAGTTCCCAGATGTTTACAGAGTGTTGGCAAAAGAAGAAGGATTCTACAATGTGGTAAACATGGCCCCGCCCCCACTTTTTTGAGACTTGTTGCTGCCATCAATTTCAAAATCCCCTGAATTTTTTTTTCTCCTTAAAATTGTCCATTTTCTCAGTTTACAAATTTGATACGTTTCCTATTGGGAATAAAAAATGAGATTTTTTATGTAGTTTTTTTTTTTTTTTTAAACAGGATCCCAACTTTTTAGGAGTTGGGGTTTTAAAGGTTGGGGTGATGTATAGGAGCGGGTGGGGTTAGGTGGAACGACGATATCATTAATATTTATTCCTCTGGAATTGCGTGTTTTGCAGGAAGTGAGAAGAAGTGATTGCTCTGGCACCCTTACTATGGCAATCTATGAAGTCTACTCCCACCCCTACCTGGTCCGATACAGAGCCAGCATCTGCTCCAAGGCCACCCTCTTCCTGATCGCAGTGCTGCTACTGACCTACATCCCTCCATTACTAGTGTCCTATCGCAGCCAAGGTGAGACTTTATTAAAAGCTCTTTTTTTTTTTTTTTTTTTTGTGAATTTAGCTAAACGTCATTCTTCAATGTGTATAAATCTAGTTCAGTGAGTCTCTTGAACACAGATATGCGTCCATATAGAGGTACTGATGTCACCACCATCCCAACCATTTGTTTACATGTGCTGCGCCCCAGGTCATCCCTGTAAACAAACGGGCGGGGCATACAGGGCCGTTCTGTGGACATATGTCTATGTTAGACATTGCCTAAATGTGTTCATATAAGGGTCCCGATGTCACCAGTATCCCCCCCCCCCCCTTTGTTTACAGGAATGACCCATGATGTGACACCATGTGAAGACATTAGTACGTCTATTTGGACAAATGCACATGTTAACGACTGACGACATATGTCCATATAAGGGCCCTGATGTCACTCTAGTCCCCCCCTGCCCCTTTGTTTACCTTTGTTTACAGGAATGAACCAGACTGCAGCACATGTAAACAAAGAATAGAATGCATTAAGGTGCAAAACCGTGAGGGTTTACACCCCCTTTTAAAGACCTTCAAAAGAAAGCTCTATTTGTATGAAAAAATTATTAAAAATTCATATGTGTACAGCGTTACATGACCGCGCAATTGTCATTTAAAGTATGACAGCGCTGAAAGCTGGAAATCGGCCTGGGCAGGAAGGGGGTGAAAGCGCCCGGTATTGAATTGGTTAATGTACTTTCATCTTTTTTGTAGGTTTTTGGATTAAGCAAAGCACATACGAGGAGCAGCCCAACGTTCGCTTCCAGTACGAGGTTTTGCTGATCGCCTTAAACAGCACCAGTGGAAGTTATGTGGCGTGGAGCACATTTCAGAATTTCAACAGCTTAATAGGCGGGAGGCTGAGAATTCCTCTGGTATCGGTATGTCGCACAGTTACTAGAGCTGCTATTAGTACAAGTCAAGAGCAATGCAAACTTTGCTGATGGTGAAAGTATTTACGTTAATTGGCAATCTAGCTTCTGGCTTTGTCATAGTAACTTTCTTGACTATGTCACTTTCTTAATTCTAGAGAATTAAAGCGGAGTTCCACCCATTTTTAACAGTCAGCAGCTACAAAAAAGTGCAGCTGCTGATTTTTTTAATAATCGGAAACTCCTCTGTCCCACAGTCCAGCGATGCGGGCTCATGAAGCCCCGCTCCTCTCCCCCCTCCTCTCAGAGGCACTGACATTCTAACTGTGGGCACCCAGCTGAGGCTAAGTGGGTGACCAGGAGCCGGGGCATAGAGGTTGGGACCCCCCACTGCAGAACCCCTATCCGGGAATGGATACAAATGAGTAGGGAAACAAAATAATGAGACGTGAAAGAAAAAGAAATTCTGTGCAGAGAGAACATATGTGAGAAGATGAAAATAGCTCAGTGTAAAAATTGCCAAGTAGTAATGACCTGGCCATAGTGCAAAACAAGTATATTTAGGGTCCTAAAAGGAACATGCCCTGGAAAAAAAAATCTTAAAAAAAATAAAAAATAAAATGAATAAAAAATCCACCGTGAAAAATATCCGTGTCAAAATGCAGCATAACAGAATAAAGTGCTAGATGCATGGTAATTACTGAGATACTAAAGAAAATAAGAGACCTACCTACTGAAAAAGCAGGTAGGCAATTCCAAATAGTGCAGCAGCATAGAGGGATACTGCACACACCCCGAAGGTCAGACAGGGTCTACAGAGTGGGGGCCCCGTCTTATACCCCACGTCCTCCCCAGAGGGCCACACAGCACAATGCAGATGTTGGCTTTCAGCTACTGCAGAGGGAGCCATACAGGGGATCGGTTCCAGCGAATGCTCCCCCATGCCACGCCGTTCACCCTCCCTGCCCACATCCCATTCACCCTGCTGCCTCGGCCCCCCTCTGCTGGCCCAAACCTAGTACTGGAGGACTGGCGTTATCCCTTTATCCACAGCCTTGGCTGTGATTGGTCATCACAGTGATTACAAGGTACAGAGCTGACCGGGATGGCTAAGTACACAGTGTCTATGAACCGAGTCTAATGATGGTCCACAGCCATTCACAGGCACAAAGACCACCCATTTCTGTACTTTCTGTAATGCTGTTTATATTGGGCACTGGGGAAATAACAGTCTACCTCTCCACCTTTCATAAATGCACATTGATAACGAAGATGTAATATACATAATACAGGTACAAGTTCTCTTACATTTGCTTTGTTGTGTTGTTTTTACAGTTTAATGAGCTGATTTTACCTGTTTTGTAGGCTCAGGAAGAGGATAGCAACCAAGATGGTAAAATGGACAGGCTGAACTTTAGGTTGGAGCTTCCCCTGCTGCCCACAGAGAACGTGTACGGGGTGCAGCTGGTTCTGACCTTCTCATACCAGCTCTATGTACGTAGATTCCTCGCCGTATGGACCAGACAATGTTTTGTGGTGTATAGAACATTTAAAGGCTTATCTTATAAGGAATATATATTGGAATAGAGAGAAAATATAAAGTACCTTCGTCCTAAATAGTAATAGGACAACTAGAGTAATGGAGGAAACCTTGGACTTTCATGGTACGGTATAGATCAGGGATATGAAATTAGCGGACCTCCAGCTGTTGCAGAACTACAAATCCCATGAGGCAAAGCGAGACTCTGACAGCCACAAGCATGACACCCAGAGGCAGAGGCATGAAGGGACTTGTAGTTTTGCAACAGCTGGAGGTCCGCTAATTGCATATCCCTGGTATAGACTTACATGTCTGCCCCTGTGGGTATTTTTTAAGAATTCCTTCTTTGTGTTTTTTTAATACATTTTTCTTTTTTATAAAAACTGCTTCAGCATTGTAAGTCTATACCGTACCATGAAAGCCCAAGGTTTCCTCCAATTTTCTAGCTGTCCCACTATCCTATAAGGTAAATGAGAAGTGTGGTAGCACATAACACCCCACCATTTCTCATTTGTTCCAACTGATCAAACCTGATTGGTTCCAAAGTCACTGCTCAATTATTTCACACTTTTCAGTAGGAATACAGCACAGGGCACTGCATGCAACTGGATTTTCCTCCTCAATGTGTCACCTGAATTAGGTAAAGCTAAACCTCCAGGCAAAGAGCTTAAAGTGTTTGCAAAGGTTCGTATTTTCTTTTAAAAAATAAAATAAAAACAACAAACATGTTACACTTAACTGCTCCTATGCATGGGATTTGCACAGAGCAGCCCTGATCCTCCTCTTTTGGGTGCCCGCCGGTGCTCCTGGCTCCTCCCTTTTGTCGGGTGCCCCCCCCCCCCCACAGAAAGCCACTTTTCACGGGGGCACCCATGCGGGCTCGCTCCAAAGTCCTGCTGCTGCGTCCATTGATATAGACAGAGGGACCCGGCACTGCCCCTCTGCTCCACTGTCACAGGGTTTGATTGATGGCAGTGGGAGCCAATGTCTCCTGCTGATATGAATCTGTCCAATGAGGAGAGCGACATCGGCTAGAGCCGCTGAGCTCATGCACATTACTGGATCGGGTCGGGCTCAGGTAAGAAAAGGGGGAGGGGGTCTGGGGGGCAGCTAGATCACCAAAGGTTTTCACCTTAATGCATTGAATGCATTAAGGTGAAAAACCTTGAGACTTTACAACCCCTTTTAACCACTTGTACATGTATGGGATTGACTTCAAGTGGTTATACCAGTGTTATGGCTGCAGCTGCCAGCAGTAGCCCCACTATCAATTTCTTAGCAGGTGATGCCCTACAAAGTCAAAGCAACACCCCTGGCAGTAGTGTATTTAGGTTTTGTGCTGCCCTAGGCCTGACTAAACTTGTGCACCCCTTAATTTAAATTGTACCCACCCCTTCCTGTCAAGGCCACACCCCTTGCTGTTTAAGACCCGCCTTTAAATTTTCGAGTGGAGAAACAAGCTCTAAGGGCTGGGGAGCAATGGATTCCCTTAATTTGCATAGAATTTCTCTCACTTCCTGTTTGGCTATGGGGCAGGAAGTGAAGGGGAATCTCTGCCATGGAACCTGGATGGTAAAAAATAAACTAATGGGCTATAACCCTCCGTTACTCTATCCAAAATGAAAAAAGGGTTGCCTAAAGTTCTACTTTAAGCACACATTTCTGATAATTTTATGGAGAGGACTAAGAAGATATAACCATGCCAATGGTGCAGCAGAAAACATATAGTACAGTGAGGAAGGTTTGTGGTCCAGAATGATAGGACAGTCAAAATTAGAAGCGGCAACCCCCCCCCCTCCCCCATAGTTGCGGCATGCCGGCCACCCGCATACCGGAAGCAGTGCGGCTGCTATATGGGGGCCTAGCCTTATTTGCCTCTCAGCCCAGTCTGCCCCCCGGTGCCTCTCCGAGCTCCTCCATCCCGGGGGAAAGCCTGGGATCCGATCCAGCAGTTGCGCCGGCTTACAATATAGGTGTTCGGAGAATGGAGAATTTCCAACCACCTCTATGGTCTAGGACAGTGGTCTCCAAACTTCGGGCTGGGGCCAGATATGGCCCTTTGCTTGCCTTTATCGGGCCCTTGGAGCACAATTCTATCCAACGACACCAAAAATGGGGAATAATGTCAGTCGCTGACACCATCAAAGGGGCACAATTCCTCCCAATGACACAAAGGGCAGGGCACAATTCCTTCCATCAATGATGGGGAAGTAGTCCTCCCACTGGCACCAAAGATGGGGCATGTTTTACTCCCACTGGATGCCAGGACGTTTTCCACTCCCTTTGGTTCAAGTCTACCTCCCCTTAAAATATGAAGGATCGTAAACTGGACCTTTGTTTAGAAAGTTTTGAGACCCCCTGCTTTAGGAGACTGGAAGCAAAGCGCATTTTCATCACTTCCCATTGAGGCAGATGAAAACACTGCCATTTTTTTTTTCTGGAAAGCATTAGATCAGTGTTTTTATTTTTTTATCTGATGCAAAAGTAGAGGACAGATCTGGGGTCCTATAGACCCCGGATGTCTCCCGAAGCAACACCTGTCATGCCTTATTTCTATCACAAGGGATTTTTACATTTCTTGTGATAGGAATAACATTGATCAAAAAATAGATAATATAAAGCATTTAAAGGGCTTTCACACTGGAGCGGTGTGCTTGCAGGACGATAAAAAAAAATGTCCTGCAAGCCACATCTTTGCAGCGTTGTAGGAGCGGTGTGTACACCGCTCCTAAATCGCCCCTGCCCATTGAAAACAATGGGACAGCCCCATCAATACACCAGCAAAGCGCCGCTTTTAACCCCTTTTCGGCCGCTAGCAGGGGGTAGTGCTAAATAGCGCCACTAAAACTACGGTAAATCGGCGCTAAAAATAGCACCCCTTTTTACCATCGACGCCCGCCCCAGTGTGAAAGTAGTCTTATTGCAAAAAGTGCTCTTCAATGCTCTTCAATTAAATTCTTCAGCCTTTGTGCTGGTGCTTCCTATGGTGCCCCCTATAGGTATTGCACTCAGCAGAAATACTCACCCCTCGAAGGGGTATTTCATGTTCACATTTTTTTGCTACTGTGCAGCAGTTCCCAGATCCATGCCTTTAGAGACTTGCTCTTTGCTTTGCTCTTTTTAAATATTCATCCGCTTCACCCACATACAGAGAAAAGATGCTTCCATTGCATAATACCATTTTCCAAAAGTTTTATTGAGTGTTTACAGTTGAAAAGATACTTGCCTCCTCTCTGTATGTTTAAAACTTTTTAAAAAGCAGGAAGCTGGGACGATTCGCGTTCCAGGGCTCCAAGCCGGAAAGTGCCGCAAAGATGATAGAAGCTTCACCCTACATGTTTCGTCATCAAGGAGCGGCCTATATGATCTATTTAGCCATCTGCGCGGGACCACTCATAACCTCTTTTCATGTATTGTACTTTGTCACCATTCCAGAAGCTTGCGCAATTTTAAAGAGTGGCATGTTAGATATCTGTTAGGCATGTTCGGTATCGCCACTCCTCAACTCACCCCCTCAATCTCCTCACAGATCTCCAACTTACTGAATGACATATCAGTATGGATGTCACACCACTTCCTCAAACTCAATCTTTCTAAAACTGAGCTCGTTATATTTCCTCCTTCACGATTCTCCCCCCCCCCCCCCCCCCCCCCCTGACTTCACCATTAATATCAAAAACACAACCATTGGTCCCTCCACACATGCCAGAGTCCTGGGTGTCATGCTTGACTCTGACCTCTCCTTCAGCCCCCATATCCAATCACTGGCTAAATCCTGCCGCCTTCACCTCCGCAACATCTCCAGAATTCTACCCTTCCTGACTAATGACACCACAAAGCAACGCGTTCACATCCGCGATTATTTCCCACCTTGACTACTGCAACTCTCTCCTTAATGGCCTACCCTCACGCAGGCTCCTCCCCCTTCAGTCTATTATGAATTCTGCTGCTAGACTAATACACCTCGCTAATCAATCCATGACTGCCGCCCCCCCTCTCTGCCAATCCCTTCACTGGCTTCCCCTACCCCACCATGTAAAATTCTAAATGCTAACCATAACATACAAAGCAATCCACAACCCCGCCCCCATCTACATCACCAACCTCATCTGCAGATATCACCCAAATCGTCCCCTCCGCTCCTCCCAGGACCTCCTGCTCTCTAGCTCTCTTGTTACCTCCTCCCATGCTCGCCTTCAAGACTTCTCCAGAGCCTCTCCCATCCTCTGGAACTCCCTACCCCAGTCTGTCCGCTCAGCCCCTACCCTGTCCACCTGTAAGAGTTCCCTGGAAACTCATTTATTCAGGGAAGCCTATCCCACACCCACCTAACTGTCCCCGAGCCACCCCCATCAAATCATTCTCTGCAGCTATTACCTTTTGTACCACCTCCCCCACCCTTTAGAATGTAAGCTGTACGAGCCGGGCCCTCCTGTACCTTTTGTATTGTACTGTAATTGTGTTGTCCCCCCCTATACAATGTAAAGCGCTGCGTAAACTGTTGGCGCTATATAAATTGTGAATAATAATAATAATATCTGTTAACTCGGCATAACATCACCTTTATATTTTACCCCATAAATGGGTTATGTAGTGTGTTTTTTTTTTTTTTTTTTTTTTTTTTTCTTTTTTGTTTTTTTTTTTTGCATTAAAATTAATTTAAAGTGGATTTTTTCCAAAAACAAATACTGTGTGACATAAAAAAAATTGCAAAACCCACCAAGTTATTCTCTAGGACCTCTGTTTTAAAAATATTTATATATAATGTTTGGGGGTTCTATGAAATTTTCTAGCAAAAAAAATACAGATTTTTTTTACATGTCAACAAAAAGTCCCAGAAAAGGCCTGCGGGTTGGGTGGTTACGTTGAAACTCAGTAAATGACCTATTTGGGGAGGAGGGGAGGGGGGGGGGGGGGGTGCAGGGGATGTGGTATGTAGTGAGGAGGCAGATGTAAGGGTAAGGGTTAAAGCAGAGGTCCACCCTAAAGTGGACCTTCCGCTCATTGGAACCCTCCCCCCCCCCCTCCGGTGCCACAATTGGCACCTTTCAGGGGGGAGGGGGGTGCAGGTACCTGTACAGTACAGGTATCTGCACCCACTTCCGGGATAGCTCTCTGCGGAAAGGGGCGTAGATTACGCCCCTTTCCGAAAGTCCCCCGCTGCCTGCTGGGAAAACACACAGATCCCAGAGGCAGCGGGGACCATCCTTATTGCGCAGCGCGACTCGCGCATGCGCAGTAGGGAACCGGGAAATGAAGCCGAAAGGCTTCACTTCCTGATTCCCATACCCAAGATGGCGGCGGCAGCACCCGAGAGACGATCGGGAGATCGGCTTCGGGTGCCGACATCGCGGGCACGCTGGACAGGTAAGTGTCACTATTTTAAAAGTCAGCAGCTGCAGTATTTGTAGCTGCTGGCTTTAAAAAAAAAAAAAAAAAACGCAGACTCCCGCTTTAATTGATCTTCTGCTCGGTTGGGGTGGTCCATGTTGGTGGCAGGTCCACTTTAATTGTTTTTTTTTTCTGGGTGTTTGCTGTTCTAAAATACCGTATCTCTATGATTCTTTCAGAGGATGTCTACATTTGTAATGCAGAGCATGGCGTTTATTCAGAATGCGTCTCCACTTCCTGGAGCCCAGCTTTACATCAATGGAGACCTGAGACTACAACAGAGACAGCTGCTGAGACACCAAGGCCTGGACACCACCTACAATGTAAGAGGAGTAAACCTGCAACAGACCTCTCTGCCAATACCAATAATTCAGTTTGGCATTGGTGCTGGCAAGTTGTATTACGTTTGGCGTATTATCTCTTGGAACAGCCCCAATTACAGTGAGGCGGGAAAAAAAGTATTTGATCCCCTGCTGGTTGTGTACATTTGCCCCACTGACAAAGAAACGATCAGTCTATCATTTTATTGGTCGGTTTATTTTAACGGTAAGAGACGGAATAACATAACCACAAAATTTCAAAAAAGTTATAAATTGATTTGCAATTTAATGAGAGAAATAAATATTTGATCCCCCATTAGTCAGCAAGATTTCTGGCTCCGGGGTGTCTTCTATACAGGTAATGAGCTGAGATTAGGAGCACTCTCTTAAAGGGAGTGCTCCTAATCTCAGCTTGTTACCTGTATCAAAGACGCCTGTCCACAGAAGCAATCAGATTCCAATCTCTCCACCATGGCCAAGACCAAAGAGCTGTCCAAGGATGTCGGGGAGAAGATTGTAGACCTACACAAGGCTGGAATGGGCTACAAGACCATCGCCAAGCAGCTTGGTGAGAGGTGACAACGGTTGGTGAGATTTATTCACAAATGGAAGAAATACAAAATAACTGTCACTCTCCCTCGGTCTGGGGCTCCATGCAAGGTCTCTAAAGCCCCATACACACTATCAGATTTTCTTCTGAGTTTTTTCTTCAGATTTACCAAAACCATGTAGTGGAAGGGCCTGCCTGATTGCATACACATTGAAACTCCTAAGGTTTGACCTCATATTATATGGTTTTGGTAAATCTGAAGGAAAAACTCAGCAGAAAATCTGATAGTTTTTTTTTTTTTGTTTGTTTTTTTGGGGTTTTTTTTTATTCTTTTTGTTTTTTTTGTCTGGCTTGGAAACTGTCTTCTTTTGCCCCCAAACTATCATTGAAACAAACCAAAAACTTTTTATTTATTTTTTTCTTTTATTTTTTTTTATTTTTTATTTTTTTATATCATAAGAAAGAATAAAAAAAACAAAAAACAGTCCTTTTTTTTGTTTGTTTGTTTTTTTTTTTGCCATCTGTATCCCATTAAGAAACTTGCGGTGCTTTGAAAAAGTATTCATACCCCTTGAAATGTCCCACATTTTGTCATGTCACAACCAAAAACGTCAATGTATTTTATTGGGATTTTATGTGATAGACCAACACAAAGTGCCACATAATTGTGAAGTGGAAGGAAAATGATAAATGGGTTTTCAAAATCTTTTATAAATAAATATGTGAAAAGTGTGGGGGGGCATTTGTATTCAGCCCTACCGAGTCAATACCTTGTAGAACCCCCTTCACAATTATTTGCCACTTTGTGTTGGTCTATCACATAAAATCCCAATGAAATACATTTACGTCTTTGGTTGTAACATGACAAGATGTGGAAAATTTCAAGGGGTGTGAATACTTTTTCAAGGCACTGTAACTTCCTTAATGGGATACAGATGGCAAAAAAAACTGACAGTTATTTTAAACTTTGGATATCATAGGGAAGGTTTAAAATAACTGTCAGTTTTTTTGCCATCTGTAATCCCATTAAGACCCCATTATCTGTAGTGTGAAAGCCCGAGGTGCGCTGGCAGGACGTCAGGGAAAAGTCCTGCCAGCAGCTTCTTTGGAGCGGTGTGTTTAAAATTAAAGTGAAAGAAAATCCCAAATTTTGGGTTGTCCTCAGAAAAGTAATAGAGGGGAAATCTTCCAATAGGGACACCAATTATCGTGACCTGAGGAGTCCCAAAGAGTTTACCTTTTAAGTTTCAGGGATTTCCTCTCACTTCCTGTTTGGCTATGGGACAGGAAGTGAAGGGAAATCTCCCCAATGGGACACAGATTGCTGAAATAAACTTGAGGTGAGTTATGATCCTCCTTTGCTCTGTCCAAAATGAAAAAAAAAAAAATAAGTGTTGCTCATAGTTCTTTAAGTTAGTAGAAGGTGACACAGACAGTTCACCTTTCTAAACTGTTGGTGGGTTAGACCATCAGGGTACTATAGCTACTCACACTGCTGTTTTTCATTTGGTAGATTTCCGTAATTAATGGATCCAGCCCATATGCCAGCTCTTATGACCTCACAAACATCATATCGTCCTATCAGGAGAGGAACGGTAAGTCCAGAAAAAAGTCCTCGCTGCCAAAGAGAAGTATACAAAAAAAGTGTCAACCACCACAACCTATAGCTATCCTTTGCAGTAAGGTGCGCAAGGAAGGGCAATGCACATCCCAGACAAACACAAGATTTCCCAGCTCACTTACCAGCCAGCCAACAAAACAACCAAATTGTGTCTAGTTGCACCCATTTGCTGGGTGCCGACGGACATTGAGTTTGCAGTACCTGCAGATCAGCTCCTGCTGTGTATAATCACAACGGGGGGCGGGCCGGCGTCAGGGTGCGTGCGCGCCCCCCAACCCGGAAGTGTCTGATCTTGTACCAGGTAGGTGATCCGGCACAGCAGTACCACTTTGCCGCTGTATACTTGAGTTATATGGTTGGCAAGTGGTTAAGAGTCTCCCAAGTTGAAGCATATATAGCTGTGGATAGATTAACCACTTCAGCTCCGGAAGGATTCACCCCCTTAATGACCAGGCCATTTTTTGCGAAACGGCTCTGCGTCGCTTTAACTGACAATTGCGCGGTCGTGTGACGTTGTACCCAAACAAAATTGATGTCCTTTTTTTTTTTTCCCCACAAATAAAGCCTTCTTGTGGTGGTATTTGATCACCTCTGCAGTTTTTATTTTTTGCCCTAAAAAGCAAAAAAAATGTCAATTTTGAATAAAAACAAACAATATTTTTTTATATATATTTATTTATATTTATATATTTTCTATAATAAATATCCCAAAAAAATAAGTAAAAAACAAAACAAATTTCTTCATCAGTTTAGATCAATATGTATAATTCTATATATTTTTGTTAAAAAAAATTGCAATAAGCGTATATTCATTGGTTTGCACAAAAAGTTATAGCGTCTACAGAATAGAGCAGGAATATGCAATTAGCGGACCTCCAGCTGTTGCAAAACTACAAGTCCCATCATGCCTCTGCCTCTGGGTGTCATGCTTGTGGCTGTCTGAGTCTTGCTATGCCTCATGGGACTTGTAGTTCTGCAACAGCTGGAGGTCCACTAATTGCATATCCCTGGAATAGAGGATAGATTTATGGCATTTTTATTATTTTTTTTGTACTAGTAATGGTGGTGATCAGTGTTTTTTGGAGGGTCTGCGGCATTGCGGCGGACTGATCAGACAGTTTTGACACTTTTTTTGGGACCAGTGTCATTTATCCCGGATTCACACTTGTGCGAACTCGGACATCGCTTGTGATTCGCACTGCAATGTCTGTGCGATGCGAGTTCAGCGAACTCGTTTTGGCTGAACTCGCATTGGATTAGCAGGAAAATAGTGCAGGGACTTTTCTTTTTCCCTGCACTGGAATCGGATCGCATTGGGTATTCTCACCCATGCGATCGAATTCCTGTGCGAGTTCACAGTTCGCACTGCCATTTGTGAACCAAACTGGGGGTGTCATTAGCATTGTATTGACACCCACAGAGGTTCACAGAGGGCAGTGTGAACTGCCTGCAGAAGAGATGTGATGCGGGATTCGGCGGTGGAATTGCTCTGGTTCCCGCATCGCTATAGTGTGAACCTAGGCTCATCAGCGATCAGTGCTGTAAAAATGCACTGATTACAGTATAAATGTCACTGGCAGGGAAGGGGTTAACACTAGGGGGGCGATCAAGAGGTTAAGTGTATCCTAGGGAGGTGTTTCTAACTGTGTGGGGGGAGGGGACTGGCTGGGAGTACAGAGAGATCGCTGTTCATGATCACACGGAACAGACAATCACCCTCTACTCCCCTGACAGAATGGGGATTTGTTTGTTTACGTTGGCAGATCACCGTTCTGCCACACAATTCAACCAACTGTACAAAAAAAGTACCGCAGAAAGTAGGAAAGTGCACATGGAAGGGCAACGCACATCACAAACGTACATCTCCTTTTGTGCTTTTAAAGCGGGAGTCTACCGGGAGTTCCGCCGTTTTTTTTTTTTTTTTTTTTTTAAAGCCAGCAGCTACAAATACTGCAGCTGCTGACTTTTAAAATGAGGACACGTACCCGCCCAGCGCGCCCGCGATGTCGGCACCCGAAGCCGATCTCTCGATCGTCTCTCGGGTGCTGCCGCCGCCATCTTGGGTATGGGAATCAGGAAGTGGAGCCTTTCGGCTTCATTTCCCGGTTCCCTACTGCGCATGCGCGAGTCGCGCTGCGCAATAAGGATGGTCCCCGCTGCCTCTGGGATCTGTGTGTTTCCCAGCAGGCAGCGGGGGACTTTCGGAAAGGGGCATAATCTACGCCCCTTTCCGCAGATAGGTATGCCGGAAGTGGGTGCAGATACCTGTACTGTACAGGTACCTGCACCCCCCTCCCCCCTGAAAGGTGCCAATTGTGGCGCCGGAGGGGGGGAGGATTCCAATGAGCGGAAGGTCCACTTTAGGGTGGACCTCCGCTTTAAGGATTATATATTTGCAAATGTGTGCAAGCAAAACCCTCAGTCTTTATCGTGAATTGTTAGAAAGGACAACGTTGGTTGTTTTGCAGGCTGGCTGGTAAATCTGCTGGGAAATATTTTGTTTGGCAAAGTGGAGAAGTGTAGGAACCGTTGGAGGGATTCTCTCTCACCTCCTTTTCGGGTCATTGTGTGTGTTTTGAAGGTCATAGTTTGGTAATGTTTTGTGTCATTACAGTGACCACCGTCCTGGACAACCCCAGTCCACTATGGCTTGTTGGACGAGGTGCTTCAGATCCATTTGTGGTCAATGCGGTGATCAGGTACCCCGTGGAGATCATTTCATATCCTTTTTATGTTCCTCTTTATTATAATAATACTTTTTAATCCTTGCTTTTACTATATCGTTAGATGCCAGAGTTATATCTTGTAGATCTCTAGCACAGACGCTGTGCATGGGTCCTCTTGTTGCATGATTCCACCGTCCGTAGGAAGTGCACTGATCGACTATCAATCCTTCCACTGGTTTTGCACAGGCGATCCTATCCGGTCTGCCTGTCGTTTTTTCAGGCAGACCTGATCGGACCCTCCATTGTTCTCTATGGAGCGTGGCGGATGTCAGCGGACCTGATTGGACCCTCCATTGTTCTCTAGGGAGCGTGGCAGATGTTAGCGGACCTGATCGGACCCACTATTGTTCTCTGTGGAGCGTGGCAGGTGTCAGCGGGCCTGATCGGACCCTCCATTGTTCTCTATGGACCGTGACGGATGTCAGCGGACCTGATCGTACCCTCCATTGTTCTCTATGGAGCGTGGCGGATGTCAGCGGACCTGAGTGGACCCTCCATTGTTCTCTAGGGAGTGTGGCGGATGTTAGCGGACCTGATCGGACCCTCCATTGTTCTCTAGGGAGTGTGGCGGATGTTAGCGGACCTGATCGGACCCTCCATTGTTCTCTATGGAGCATGGCCAGATGTCAGTGGACCTGATTGCACCCTCCATTGTTCTCTGTGGAGAGTGGCGGATGTCAGTGGACCTGATTGGACCCTCCAGGGTTCTCTATGTAGTGTGGCGGATGTCAGCCGACCTGATCGGACCCTCCATTGTTCTCTATGGAGCGTGGCGGATGTCAGCGGACCTGATCGGACCCTCCATTGTTCTCTATGGAGAGTGGCGGATGTCAGTGGACATGTGTTTACTGACACCATCCGGCATCCGATCCAATGCTGCCTGCCAAAAACAGACGGATGGGAATAAGTTCCCCATCCATCCGGCAGATCAGATTGGATGATAGTCAGATGGAAACGGACAGGGCGGTCCATTTCCATCCATAGAAAACAGTGGGGGGGGGGGGGGGGGGGGGGTTGTCTGTGTCCGGACCTGTAATCCGCCTGCTCAACGGAGAGATCCCCACTAAACAGGCAGATGCTCTTTATGGAGTCGCCCCGTGTGAAAGGGACCTTAGAGTGGAACTAAACCTAACTTTTAGAAAACTGCGAGGGGGCGGCTTTTTATTGCTAAAAAAAGACATGTTGTGTCTTTTCTGCAGTATTGCAAACATAAAAGCCTGCTTGCAGTTTTCTATCGAACATACACAAACATACCACACGTTTATAAAGTGTAGTGGTGGGACAGGGAGTAAAGAGCATTTTTGGGGAGTGGAGGGGTGATTAAGGATCCATGCAGTGTTAATTTTGGCAGCAAAATTCGATTTACAAAATTAACACTGGATCCATGTAGGGGAATTTTTAAGGGGTCTAGTTATAAAGAGGTGGATGTGACTGTGACAACAAACGTTCTGAACATGAAAAATCAATCACTGCCCTTGAAACTCATGGACCTTGAGGATTCACTGCAGAGAATGTTTGTGAATGTCATATTCACCACTTTATCAATATTAAACACTTTGGAGAGACTTACAAAAACTGGAGCACTCAGAATCTGGTGCAGCTGTGCATGGTTGCCAATCCGCTTCTAACTTATTCAGTTAAAGCGGACCTCCACCCTGAAGTGGAAGTTCCGCTCATCTGATCCCTCCCCCCCTCTGGTGCCACAATCGGCCCCTTTCAGGGGGGGGGGGGGGTGCAGATACCTGGATAATACACTTCCAGGACAAGCTCGTCGCAGACCACCGCAGATGCCCCCCCCCCCCCTACGTTGTGTTCTGGGAAACACACAGTTCCCAGGACACAGCGGGGGACCAGTAGAGACGCGCAGCGCGACTCGTGCATGCGCAGTAGGGAACCGGGCAGTGAAGCCGCAATGCTTCATTTCCCAATTCCCTAACATAGGATGGCGGCGGGGGCAGCAGAGAGATGAGCGATCGCTCGTCACCTGCCGCTGACATCGCTGGACCCTGGGACAGGTGAGTGTCCATTTATTAAAAGTCAGCAGCTGCAATATTTGTAGCTGTTGGCTTTTAATATTTTTTTTTAAAGGTGCAGAACCACTTTAAGCTTTGACAATAAAACCTGGAAGCTGATTGGTTTCTATGCAAAGCTGCACCAGATTCTGTGTGCACCGGTGTTATGCCGCATACACACACCCAGACTTTTCGATGGACTAGGTCGGGCGGAATGAATCCGTCGGATATTACGATCGTGTGTGGGCTCCAGCTGACTTTTTTTTTTTTTCTCCCCAAAAGTCTGACGGACCTAGAACTAGAACATGTTTCAAATCTTTTTCCGACGTACTCGAGTCCGGTTGAAAAATCCGCTCGTCTGTATGCTGGTCTGATGAACGAAAACCAGGCATGTACTGGCCATCGGGACTACAGGGAGTTTCCCAGTGGGCCGATGGCTCAGTGGGCCGGTCAGGTGCAGTCCTGGAGCCGCTCCTCTCTGACAGTGAGTGATCACTATTTCACTCCTGTTAGGAGGAGCAGCTGCCGTCACTTGCTGGAGAGAGCATTAGGCTTTCTGCTCCCTCCAGCCTGCAGGGGGAGATAGACAGCTGGCAGACATTCCATCCTCTCTCCCCTTATCACTTGTCACTTATCATATGGCTGGAGAGAGGAACGAGAAGCTGCCTTCAAAACTGTGAGTACACGTGGGAGGGGGAGGAGAGGGAGGACACTCTGATGTAAGGGGAAGTGCTGATGGAGACACTCAAAATTAAAGTGGGCTGGTCATGATGAAGTCCAGAGCCAAATTTTTGTCCCAGTGCAGCCCTGACGAAAACCGACGCTAGGGCAGCTATTGGCTACTGGCTATGAACTTACTTATTCTAGTCCGATCGTACCTCATCACGTTTGAATCCATCGGACTTTGGTGTGCTTGTGTGTGGCCAATTACGTTAGTTCGGAAAGTCCATCGGAACTGCGCCGAAAGTCTGTCGGGAAGACCGTCGGACCTAGTCGGTCGAAAAGTCCGGTCGTGTGTATTGGTAAATCTTCCCCTAAGTATCTTTGTGAAATCAAGTAGAGCTTTTTAGTTTTCTTTTTTCTCAAATCGCCTTTCAGGACAACCCCGGAGAGAGTAGCTCCACCTTGCAATCAGGAAACACATGCCCACTTTAAAAACACCTCCTCCTCCTCCATGGCTTCAGTTATTGTGTTTCCTCCTTGGAGGAAGCATGTGCCTGAACCAGGGAGAGCTACACTCTCTGCAGGGGAGTAAGGCTTACCTTTTGTTGCAGGTTGTTTCTCTTTGACCCCCAGCAGCATCTCCACGGGGAGAGGACTCCTGGAGCTCCTGGTCCCGCCATCTCACGGGAGTAAGGACCCTCGGAGTGCCGGCGTCGGGTGCCCGGTGTCCGCTTGTTAGCGCAGGGAGGGCTCTGTTGCTGGCGGAGGCCGCTGCAGGTCAGCGGCATGGCTCCGTTTTCGGCGCCGGGTCCCGGGCGGCGACGGCGTCGTTCACGGTGACGCGCGGGCGCTCTGAGGGGGCGTGGCGCCGTGGTTCAGCGCCTGGAACGCAGGGGTCATGGGGCGGGTCAGGTGACCGTGTGCTTCCGCTTCCGGCCGGCCTTGATGACGCGGCGGCCGGGAAAAATTTAAAATGAGAGCTGTTTGTAAAATAGCTGCCTCACTCAAACGATGGAAGAGTGCAAGCCAGCTATGGCGGAGACAGGCGCCCCCAGCACCGGTCCAGCCCAGGTACGTAAGGTGCACTGGCACCCTCTGCTTTACTGTGGGTATGTCTTTGTTTGTTCCCCCCTCTTGGGGGCCTGTCGCTGCAGGTCAGAGGTGGACTTCGCTCTGACCTTTTGCAGCCTAGTTCTGGGGTCTCACTAGTAGGTCTGTTTGGTGGTGGGTCTCTGCACTGGCTTGGTGTTAAGCAACTGGTTGTTGAGAGCTTTTAGTGAATTAAACCTGTATGTCGTTTCAGGAAAAATCACTAGGAAAAGCTAGACCAGGTCAGAGAAAATGTCCTTCCTGCAAAACCCCCCTCAGAGATTCATGGCAGAAGGCAATGTGCAGAAATTGTATCAGAGAATTGGTGGAAGAGGAAACATCTCAACAATATAAGGATTTGTTTTCTTCGGTTAAAGAGCTGACAAACTCTTTGAGTTCAGTCAAGTCCATCCTGATACAAAACCCTCCCGCACAGACCGAGCCTCAGAACTTACCGCCCAGCCCCAGGGCGTCGTCATCCAGACAGGTGGAAACTGAAGAGTCTGGAGACGAAGGGGGTAGTACTCTCATCTCCTTCAGGGATTCTGAGGAGGAGGAAGAGGAAGAAGATAGCAGGGGCTCCAAATTCAAGCTATCACTAGAGGAAGTAGATGATATTTTAAAAGCAATCTACACTACTCTAGAAATTCAGGAAGAAAGAGTACAACTGTCAGTTCATGACAAAATGTACCAGGGGTTGGACGAAACAAAACGGCGAGTTTTTCCTGTCCACAGGGTCCTCTCAGACTCAGTGAGAAAGGAGTGGAAGGACCCAGAAAAAGCCCCTTTCTTCTCTAAAGCTCTCAAAAGAAGGTTTCCCTTCGAAGATAAGGACTCAGAGGTTTGGAATAAGAAACCCAGAGTCGATGCAGCTTTCTCGCAGGTATCCAGACGAACGGATCTAGCCTTTGAAGATATGGGGATCCTTAAAGACCCAATGGACAAAAAAGCTGACTCCATCCTTAAAAAAGCTTGGGATGCCGCGTCAGTCAGTCTAAAACCAGCAATGGCAGCTACGGTGGTGGCCAGGAATCTGGAATGTTGGGTAGAGAAGCTGAAGAGCCATATTGAGGCGGGGACACCCCCCGCAAGGATCTCTTAGAGTCCTTTCCACTGATCCTGAATGCAGTCAAATACATGGCGGATGCATCAGCAGAATCAGTTAAACTGGCCGCTAGGTCTTCGGCTCTTGTAAATTCAGCCAGGAGAGCAGTTTGGCTGAAAACATGGTCTGGGGACACTGCCTCTAAGGTCAAGCTGTGTGGTCTTCCCTTCTCGGGTGACTTGCTCTTTGGTCCTGATTTAGAGTCTGTGCTGGATAGAACAGCCGATAAAAAGAAGGCTTTTCCAGTTAAGAAAAAGCAGATGGCTAAAAAGAATTTTCGTGCTTTTCAGCAGTCCCATAAAAAAGACCAGGAGCACAAGAGCAGATGGGGTTCACAGAAGGGCAAAGGCAGGGGTGGAGTCCTCTTTAGATCTCCCCCAGAGCAGTCCCCTAAGAACAAGTGACAATATCTCCCCAGTGGGGGGGAGACTGTCAGCTTTTCGCGAACAATGGGACAGGCTGTCTCCAAATCTGTTCGTGAAGAGCGTTGTCGATCAGGGGTACAGGTTGGAGTTTTCAGAACCACCCCCGAGCAGGTTTTATGTGACAACATTGCCAAGGGATCAGGAGAAGGCCTCTGCAATGAAGCTGTTGTTACAGGAGCTGATACAGCAAGAGGTTCTGATTCAAGTCCCAGTAAGCCAGCAGGGCGGGGGTTTTTATTCACATATTTTTCTGGTGAAAAAACCCTCAGGGAAGTACCGTCTAATCCTGAATCTGAAATTCCTGAACAGGTTCATTCGGTACAAACATTTCAGGATGGATACAATTTTCTCCATCACAAAGCTGTTGACCCCAGAATGCTTCATGGCATCCCTGGACCTAAGGGATGCCTACCTTCATATACCAATTCATCAGGCATCGCAGCAGTTCCTGCGCCTGGCATTGAAGGTAGGGAGTTCGGTATGGCACCTCCAATTCAGGGCTCTGCCGTTCGGACTCTCGTCCTCTCCCAGGGTCTTTACGAAGATTATGGCAGAGGCTTTGGAACCCCTGAAATTGAAGGGGATTCCAGTTGTTCCTTATCTGGACGACCTTTTGTTTTTTGCAGACTCCAGGGAGCAGGTCCTAGTCAATCTCCAGAGGGCCCAGTCTCACCTCGAGGGCCTGGGATGGCTTCTAAACCTAGAGAAGTCAATCCTGACCCCCTCACAGGAAATGAAATTTCTGGGGTATACATTAAATTCGATTCTCCAGAAAGTTTTCCTGCCGTTGGAAAAACAGGAAAAGTTACAGCTAGCTGTACAGCGGATACAGAGCAACCAGACAGTCTCAGTCAGGATGGCTATGGCAGTTCTGGGCCTGCTTACGGCAGCAATCCCGGCTGTTCAGTGGGCCAGGTTCCATTCCAGACCCCTTCAGAGGGAGGTTCTGTCAAGCTGGTCCCATCAGGATCCTTTGGAAAAACAGCTAAAAATTTCGTCAAAGACGAAAAGGGCTCTTTGGTGGTGGAGAGACCAGGCAAACCTCTCAAGGGGCCTGGTGTGGACCTTTCCTGTGGACAAGCGCCTTACTACAGACGCAAGTGCCTGGGGCTGGGGAGCCCATCTGGATGGTCAGACATCTCAGGGGGTCTGGTCCAAACAGGAAGCTCAAAGATCATCCAACTGGAGGGAGTTGAAGGCGATCTTTCTGGGTTTAGTGGCATTTCAGCAGAGTTTGAGAGGCCACCATGTTCAGGTGTTGTCAGACAACACAACAGCGGTTACCTACATTATGAAGCAAGGGGGAACCAGAAGCAGGAGCTTGATGGAGCTGGCCAATCTGTTGTTAGCCTGGGCAGAACAGAACACAGCCTCACTATCGGCAGTGCATCTGAAGGGCTCTCAGAATTTGTTTGCGGACCTCCTAAGCAGGCGCAAATTGCTAGAGGCAGAATGGAGTCTGAATCAGGAAGTGTTCCTGATGATCTCCGAGGCCTGGGGGGTTCCTCAGGTAGACCTTTTTGCCAGCCAGCAGAACTCAAAGGTGGACAGATTCTTTTCTCTTCACCGAGGAGATGCAGCAATAGGGTTGGATGCATTCGCTCACCCCTGGCATTACCAGCTGTGCTATGCCTTTCCCCCCTTTCCTCTAATTCCACTAGTACTGAGGAAATTCAGGGAAGAAAGGACAGACTTAATACTAGTCACTCCTTTTTGGCCAAAAAGACCCTGGTTCGCGGGTCTTCGAAACCTAGCCTCGAAGCCCCCATGGAGGTTACCACTCAGAAAAGATCTGTTATCCCAGGGGACAGTAAGTCATCCAGAAGTGGAACTCCTGCAGCTAACCGCCTGGTTTCTGAGGAGGACCTGTTAAAGGCTAAAGGTCTCTCAGATAAAGTAGTAAAGACCCTGCTGTCCAGTAGGAAGGCAGTTACACAGGCAATTTACATGAAGGTCTGGAAAAAGTTCAACTCCTGGTGCAGTTCTAGAGAACTCAAGGTCAAGAGCACGGTGTCCGTCTTGGAGTTTCTCCATGAAGGAATGGAGAAGGGTCTCGCAGCCAGTACCCTGAAGACTCAGGTGGCTGCCTTATCAGTTTTCTTTGAAAAGACTTTATCTAAAGAAACTTTAATTTCTAGATTTTTTAGGGCTCTTGCTCGAAATAGACCAGTAGCCCTTAAAGACTTTCCCAGTTGGGATTTGTCTACAGTTTTACAGGGTCTCTCGGGAGCACCGTTTGAACCCTTACAAGAAGCTTCTTTACAGAAGGTGGTTTTAAAAACAATCTTTTTGGTGGCCATCACCTCGGCCAGGAGAGTCAGCGAGCTCCAAGCTCTAGCTATTACAGAACCCTTCCTTAGAATTTATCAGGACAGGGTGGTACTGAGGACGGATCCAGCATTCCTACCGAAAGTATCCTCAACTTTCCATCGATCACAGGAAATAGTGTTACCTACATTCTCTGCAAGCCCAGCAAATGCAGGAGAGGAAGTTTTTCACACATTGGATGTGAGAAGATGTCTTTTACAGTTTCTGAAAGTTACTAAAGAATTTAGAAAATCAAACGCCCTCTTTGTGATATTTTCTGGATCACGCAAGGGGGAGAAAGCTTCTAAAAGTACGCTGGGTAGGTGGCTTAAGTTGGCTATAACAGAAGCCTATAAAGCAAAAGGAGAAATACCTCCCTCAGGTATTGCTGCCCACTCTACTAGATCCACGGCAGTTTCCTGGGCTGAAAGGGCCGGTGCCACGCCTGAACAAATCTGCAAGGCTGCCACTTGGTCCAGTTATTCGACATTTCTCCGGCATTACCGGTTAGATCTACTGTCTGCAGCAGATCAGGCCTTCGGCAGGAAGGTACTGCAGGCAGTAGTCCCGCCCTAGGGTAAGTTTCTCGGTTATCCTCTCCGGGGTTGTCCTGAAAGGCGATTTGAGAAAGACTCAGTTAGACTTACCGGTGACGGTATTTCTAAGAGCCTTTCAGGACAACCGCTACTTCCCTCCCTAGGTTATGCTTAGTAAATGTATTAAGTTCTACCATGGTGTTGTGCTTTCTGTGCTTTGTTTTCCAGCGTCGGAAGGCCACAATAACTGAAGCCATGGAGGAGGAGGAGGTGTTTTTAAAGTGGGCATGTGTTTCCTGATTGCAAGGTGGAGCTACTCTCTCCGGGGTTGTCCTGAAAGGCTCTTAGAAATACCGTCACCGGTAAGTCTAACTGAGTCTTTTTTTTGGCATTGAATATTCTGTACCATAAAATAATGGCACCATGGTTCCAAAGTGAAAAGCAAACATGCCATGCACCGTCTGGGCTACTTGAGGACAGGTTGCAAAACTCTTGGTTGGCCTTTACCGCCCCAAGGTCATTGCTCTATGCCAAGTCTGTTTTGTATCTGGGATATGGTCACCAAATGTTGCTTATGTTCCATTCATTTCCTCCTCCACTTCCTTTCCTTTTTTTATTCCATGTGAATTCCCTCTGGGAATTAATACCAGTTGTGTCCTTAATAAATTCTGCACATATCAGCCTGGATTTTGGGAGATGATCAAATTCGGCTGGGTTCAGTATGTCAGTGTCCTGCTCATCTTCCTCTGGGTCTTCGAGAGGGTGAAGATTTTCGTCTTTCAGAACCAGATCCTCACTACAGTCCAGTCTCCACCTTCGTCCCTAATCAAGCAGCACCAGAGCTAACCTAGCTCCTTTTTAGAGGCTGGCACACATCGCAAGTGTTCCTCGGCAGGGATGTCCACATAGGGCTTGACTTTGGTTAAAGGACCACTATACCAAAAATGTTTTATGGTAAGCTGAGCCAGAAATATTCCTAACTGTAAGAAAAAGGCCCCGTACCTGCACAAAAATTGAGATACAAATATTTTTTTTTTCTTTTCTGTGCAACCTGTTGCTCAATGTTTTGCTGCTGGTAGACTTGAAAGAAGATGAAGGAATGTTGGTTGGTCATCCATCTTATATGAAATAAGTTTACAAAATGGTCATCTCTTGGGCTAAATGGCTCCCTTCAATACTACCTAGGTTTTCAATGGAGTCACCTCTATACTAGGGTTGGGAGCAGACAGACAACAGCCCCTGAGAAGTATCTTCAAATAATTTAGCATTCCTTGCAGTGCTCCTCAGAAGCACAGAAAGACACATTGCTCTATTATGCAAATATTGACTTTCTGCACTCCTCTCCTTGAGATTTGAAATCCTGAGAGTTGGCTTGTCCCCGAGTTTCGAAGTCTGAAAGATGGCTTTCTTCTAGGTGTTGCTATTTAGGCTCTGGATAACAAAAACTTGCCACCGCCCTCATCTATAGCTGGCGATCGCAGTAAGCGGCATTGGAAGGCTAAAACAGGTAACAACAATGTCTGGGGAATGCCCAGGAAAAAACCAAAGCCTACTTACCACCAGCTCGCAGACAACCAAATTAACCTGTCTAACAGTATGCGTTAAAAACAGGGGTTTAGTCCGTACGCATTTGCTAAACTGCAGGGGCACTTATATTTTAGTGTTAGCACCACAGATACCAGGGTGCCGTGACGTGGCTCTGTTAGGTTAATTTGGTTGTCTGCGAGCTGGTGGTAAGTAGGCTTTGGTTTTTTCCTGGGCATTCCCCAGACATTGTTGTTACCTATTTAGGCTATGGACTTCTCCCAAGTATCAAAGTCTGAGAGCTGGCCTTCCCCCGAGTAACAAGGTCTGAGAGCTGTCTTGCCCCCATATTTTAAGATCTGAGTACTAGCCTGTCCCTGGGTTTGAAAATCTAACAGCTTGCTTGCTCTCAATATTCAGTCTGCAAGCTGGCCTTTTCTGAGTTTTGAAGTTCAAAACCTGGCCAGCCCTGAATTTCAAAGTCAGAGAGCTGGTTTGCCCCCCTAGTCTTGAATGATGAGTGCTGACCTGCCCCTGAGTTATGGATTCTGAGAAGCTGGCCTGCCCCCAGGTATCGAAGTCTGAGAAGCTGGCCTGCCCCCAGGTATCGAAGTCTGAGGAGCTGGCCTGCCCCCAGGTATCGAAGTCTGAGGAGCTGGCCTGCCCCCCGGTATCGAAGTCTGAGAAGCTGGCCTGCCCCCAGGTATCGAAGTCTGAGGAGCTGGCCTGCCCCCAGGTATCGAAGTCTGAGGAGCTGGCCTGCCCCCGGGTATCGAAGTCTGAGGAGCTGGCCTGCCCCCGGGTATCGAAGTCTGAGGAGCTGGCCTGCCCCCAGGTATCGAAGTCTGAGGAGCTGGCCTGCCCCCAGGTATCGAAGTCTGAGGAGCTGGCCTGCCCCCAGGTATCAAAGTCTGAGGAGCTGGCCTGCCCCCAGGTATCAAAGTCTGAGGAGCTGGCCTGCCCCCAGGTATCGAAGTCTGAGGAGCTGGCCTGCCCCCGGGCATCGAAGTCTGAGGAGCTGGCCTGCCCCCGGGCATCGAAGTCTGAGGAGCTGGCCTGCCCCCGGGCATCGAAGTCTGAGGAGCTGGCCTGCCCCCGGGCATCGAAGTCTGAGGAGCTGGCCTGCCCCCGGGCATCGAAGTCTGAGGAGCTGGCCTGCCCCCGGGCATCGAAGTCTGAGGAGCTGGCCTGCCCCCGGGCATCGAAGTCTGAGGAGCTGGCCTGCCCCCGGGCATCGAAGTCTGAGGAGCTGGTCTGCCCCCGGGCATCGAAGTCTGAGGAGCTGGTCTGCCCCCTCTTTTAAAATCTGAGACTTAGGCTGCCTCCTTCCAGCTCCTGCACCTTATTGTTGCCAGTGAGAAGTATTGAAGTCTGAGAGCTGGCCTGTCCCCAAGTATTGAAGTCTTAGAAGCTGGTTTTCCCCAGGTATCAAACTATGAGAAGCTGGCCTGCTCCCATGTGTCAAAGTCTGAAAAGCTGGTTTCCTCCTATTGTCGGAATCTGAGGTGGGCCGGGATTTGAAGTCTGAGGCCTGGGCTGTCCCCTCCCAGCTCATGCACCTTACTGTTGTCAGTGAGGCTAAGCATACCACTTACAAGGCAAAACCTAGTTTATGAAAATCCTATAATTTGTGTATAGTGGTCCTTTTTGAAGTCCTTTAATCTTACTCTAGCGCAGCCTTTCTCAACCTTGTTATCCCAGAGGAACCGTTTGAAATAATTTTCAGGTTTCCGGGAATCCCAGTCCGGAATGACACCCTTGCAGTCATTCCGCTGGTTTTGCCAAGTGGCACTGGACCTGGCATTATGCAGGAAACCTCAAATGGAAGGTCACAGCTCAAGCACCCCAAGCCACCCTTCGGGGAACCCTGGTTGAGAATGGCAGCTCTAGAGATATGACCATCTAAATTTCACATTTTCTAAGCCATAAAACAGCCAAATAATATATATATATATTTTAATATATTACAGTATACTGGTGAGTTAAATGTTCCAGTAGTTTCTACATACCTATAGGACTCCAGAGGTGAGTTTTTCTTAATGGAGTTCCTGGACACCAGGACCAAGAGTCTCATTCCTTTAAAGTGTATATAAAGCTCAGAACTCTCCCCCTCCCCAGTTTTGAATAGAATGTAGAGGGGCTAGAACCTCTGTCAGGTTTTTATTGCTGTCTATGCCCCCCACTAAGGAGATTCACTTTCTTTATTGGTTCTGGTGACCATTGTCTTCAGTACAGAAAGTGATGGGAAATCCACAATTTTACAGTGGGGAATCTCCCAGCGGAGGCGCCTGTTCTGGTGACAACTGGCAAAAAGGGGGGGATATCTCCTCGCTTTGTCAGGATCACCTCTTACTTACCGCTGTGTGTCTGGGACAGGAAGTGAAGCAAATTCTCTTAGATGGGACACAGTCAGCAAAAACCTGACAGGGGTCTTACCCATTCCCTTTTCTATCCAAAACTAAAAAAATTGGCTTTAAAATTTATTAAAGAACATCTATCAATGTAGGGCGCTACTACTGATTTCCTTCTGAAAAATGGCAGTTTCCTGGCTCTATGTGGTTTTATTACTTTGCCACCAGTGGATCATCACGACAACCAGGCAAGTAGCATTTTCGAAGGGAGGACATCAACAGCAGTCTACATATCTGCAGGATGCCTTTCAGAATTGTGCTTTTTATTTTCGGCATCAGATATTTTATAGAAGGATGAATATGGTTCCCAAGCCCCTACCCCAGAAGCAATCAATTTAGTTATTGGGGCCTATAACGGGGACCTCACTAAGGGACCGCATGTTCAGTTTAGCCATATGATACTACAGTGTACACCCGTGCAAAGGTCGAATTTGCCTGCAGAAGGATGCACAGGTGTATCATGCATGCCCATATAGGCGGTCCCATTCGTGTCAAATGGGATGCGGTTGCTGCATTTGGGGCCGTGCATGCACACGGATGTCCAATTGGGTGCAGCCACTGTGTCCGTGCACAGATGTAATATTGGATGTGGAGGCTGTGTTTGTGTTTGTGCACAGATGTCAAATTGGGTGTGGTGGCTGTGTCTATGCACAGATGTAATATTGGATGTTGTGGCTGTGTCCATGTATGGATGTTAAATTGGGTGCAGTGGCTGTGTCTGTGCGCAGATGTCAAATTAGTCACAGAGGCTGTGTCCGTGCACGGATGTAATATTGGATGTGGCGGCTGTGTCTGTGCACGGATGTAATATTGGATGCGGCGGCTTTGTCCGTGCACGGATGTAATATTGGATGTGGCGGCTGTGTCCGTGCATGGATGTCAAATTGGATGTGGCGGCTGTGTCCGTGCAGGAATGTAATCGTGGCTGTGTCCGTGCACGGATGTAATCTTGGATATGGTGGCTGTGTCCGTGCACAGATGTCAAATTGTGTGCGGTGGCTGTGTCCGTGCATGGATGTAATATTGGATGCGGCAGCTGTGTCCCTGCACTGATGTTAAATTAGGTGCGACGGCTGTGTCTGTGCACAGATGTCAAATTAGGCACAGAGGCTGTGTCTGTGCACGGATGTAATATTGGATGTGGCGGCTGTGTCTGTGCACGGATGTAATATTGGATGTGGCGGCTGTGTCTGTGCACGGATGTAATATTGGATGCGGCGGCTTTGTCCGTGCACGGATGTAATATTGGATGTGGCGGCTGTGTCTGTGCACGGATGTAATATTGGATGTGGCGGCTGTGTCTGTGCACGGATGTAATATTGGATGTGGCGGCTGTGTCTGTGCACGGATGTAATATTGGATGCGGCGGCTTTGTCCGTGCACGGATGTAATATTGGATGTGGCGGCTGTGTCTGTGCACGGATGTAATATTGGATGTGGCGGCTGTGTCTGTGCACGGATGTAATATTGGATGTGGCGGCTGTGTCTGTGCACGGATGTAATATTGGATGCGGCGGCTTTGTCCGTGCACGGATGTAATATTGGATGTGGCGGCTGTGTCTGTGCACGGATGTAATATTGGATGTGGCGGCTGTGTCTGTGCACGGATGTAATATTAGATGTGGCGGCTTTGTCCATGCACGGATGTAATATTGGATGTGGCGGCTGTGTCCGTGCACGGATGTCAAATTGGATGTGGCGGCTGTGTCCGTGCAGGAATGTAATCGTGGCTGTGTCCGTGCACGGATGTAATCTTGGATATGGTGGCTGTGTCCGTGCACAGATGTCAAATTGTGTGCGGTGGCTGTGTCCGTGCATGGATGTAATATTGGATGCGGCAGCTGTGTCCCTGCACTGATGTTAAATTGGGTGTGACGGCTGTGTCTGTGCACAGATGTCAAATTAGGCACAGAGGCTGTGTCCATGCACGGATGTAATATTGGATGTGGCGACTTTGTCCGTGCACGGATGTCAAATTGGGTGCGGTGGCTGTGTCCGTGCATGGATGTAATCTTGGATGTAGTGGCTGTGTCCGTGCATGGACGTCAAATTCGGTACGGCGACTGTGTCTGTGCACGGATGTCAAATTGGATGTGGAAGCTGTGTCCCTGCATGGATGTTAAATTGGGTGCGGCGGCTGTGTCCGAGCATGGATTTTAATCTTGGATGTAGTGGCTGTGTCCGTGCATGGACGTCAAATTGGGTGCGATGGCTGTGTCTGTGCACAGATGTCAAATTAGGCACAGAGGCTGTGTCCGTGCATGGATGTAATATTGGATGTGGCGGCTGTGTCCGTGCATGGATGTCAAATTCGGGTGCCATGACTGTGTCTTTGCACAGATGTCAAATTGGGTGCAGTGGCTGTGTCCGTGTATGGATGTAATATTGGCTGTAGTGGCTGTGTCCGTGTATGGATGTAATATTGGCTGTAGTGGCTGTGTCCGTGTATGGATGTAATCTTGGATGTAGTGGCTGTGTCCGTGTATGGATATCAAATTGGGTGCAGGGCTGTGTCCGTGTATGGATGTAATATTGGCTATAGTGGCTGTGTCCGTGTATGGATATCAAATTGGGTGCAGCGGTTGTGTCCCTCCACGGATGTACCAGGCAAACGCTGCCCTCTCATGGGTGTATGCTGTAGTATGCCCATGTGAACAACCCCTAAGCGATGCCCTCTGATCCCTGGGAGCTGCAGTTAAACGGGACCAATTGTCGATATCTACTTCATGGCCTTCTTTGAACATTTTGTTCCCCAAGGTTTTTATGTCACATCGTATTTATATATAAATATGAACACGTTGATTGTTCTCATTCTGCAAATTTGATTGCGAAAAAACGGTTCTCCCCGCAGCTCCCAGCACAAGAAGGACATATGTGATATCGCGTGTATTGCCACTTACCTCTGCTGTGCCGTGATGGAACGCAATGGGTGGCACCTTGTTCTTAGCTGAACATTTTGGGGAGAGAGTTTGACACACTTACCTTTCATTTCATTAAGCCACTTTTTTCAGCACTGTTAATTATAATTAATGATTTCTTACCAAATATATTTTCTAAAATGTTTTGTAATAGTTTCAATAAAAAAAAATGAAGAACCAACTTGGAAGCGATAGTCATGCCTAAAACCTGTGCTGCTGAACTTTAGGCCATTTTATGGAGCAGTCATAGTAAATATTATTTTTTTCTTATGATCATCAGCTCCACCCAGTGGCCATAATGCAGAATTTTCCTGATTTATGCGATTCTTATGAATGATGAACATCTGACCTGGAGAGGCAATAGCCTAATAACATTCGATTTTTACAGCTAGTTTACATTCAAATTCGCTGGACGAATAGCTCTGCAATTTTATGTTTTCATGGATTCATCCCCAAATGTTTACTTTTTGCATCTATGTTGCTCTTTGCCAAGTAACCAACAGTAATTTTGGTGCCTTCCACTTGAAGTGGTACTTGTATTTGTTTTTGCATGAGGAAAGGTTAGACCAGGGGAAGGCAAACATTTTTCGGCACACTGTGCTCAAAAGTTTTTAAAGAAATTGAGCGCGACGATTTTAACAAAAAACATTTTTTTACTTCACACTTTCATTCACGAAAAGGATTTTTTATAAAGTAAATGCTGTAAACTGCTTTAGTAGTGAGAAATTAACATCCTGCACTCTCACGCCTCAGATCGGCCCCAATTCATGCACCTTCACACCTCAGATCACTGCCCCCCCCTGCAAATCTGCCCAACTTCTGTACCCCCTTTTCTCATCTGTCCCACCAATGTCCCCCCTTTTCTCATTTGCCCCACCACTGTAACCCCCTGCACATCTGCCCCACAACGGTAACCCCCCTGCACATCTGCCCCACAACGGTAACCCCCTGCACATCTGCCCCTCCACTGTAACCCCCTGCACATCTGCCCCACAACGGTAACCCCCTGCACATCTGCCCCACCACTGTAACCCCCTGCACATCTGCCCCACCACTGTAACCCCCCCTGCACATCTGCCCCACCACTGTAACCCCCCTGCACATCTGCCCCACCGCTATAACCCCCTGCACATCTGCCCCACTGCTATAACCCCCTGTACATCTTCCCCAGCACTGTAACCGCCGTACCCCCAAGCTCTTCTGTCTCACCTCTGAACCATCTTCTCATCTGTCCTAACACTGAACTTATCTGCTCTCCTTTCCCACCTCTGTACCCACCTGCTCCTCAACCCCAATGCCGTAACCCCCTGCTAATCAGTCCCATCAATGTACCTCCTTTCTCCTCTGTCCCATCACTGTACCCCCCTTCTCATCTGTCCCACCAATGTACCTCCTTTCTTCTCTGCCCTGCCACTGTACCCCCCCCCCCCCTGTACATCTGCCCCGCCACTGTAACCCCCTGTTCATCTGTCCTACCAATGTACCTCCTTTCACATGTGCCCCACTGCTGTACCCCTCTGCTCTACTGTCTCATCGCTGAACCCCCTTCTCATCTGGCCCAACACTGAACCCCACCCCTCCTTGACTCTGACCTCCGCACCACTCTCCCCCATTCCCCACCTCTGAACACACCTCCCTCCACCCAAAAGCTTCCTTGCATCTCACAATGCCAGCCTGGTTCTAGTCCCTCCCAGCAGTGTAGGGGTCTCTCCCTCTCCCTCTCCCTCCCTTCGTGCACCCAAGTACAGATTTCCACATGATGCCTCATCCCACCCTGCACCGGCATCTCCATTGTCCCCTCTGTGTGTGCAGGCAGAAATCTGCAAGAGCCACTGAGAGGAAAGGAATGGGGTTCTGCAATGTTCCGGCTGTGAAAAAGCCCTGGGTGAGGGGGACGCATGAAATGGCTGGTCCGGCCTTCTGGCGCTGTGTTTGACACATGTGCCTTAGAGAATTGCACGAGCCCCTCGGAAAAGATGTCCGCATAGGGTTTGACTATGGTTAATGGCCTAGTGATCTCCAAACTATGTCCCAGGGGCCGGATGCAGCCCTTTGCTTGCTTTAATCTGGCGATTGGGGCACTTTTCCTGCCACTGATTCAATGCACTATTCCTTCCACTGACATAATTCCTGTTACTAACATCAACATTCTTCCATTTACACCAGTGATGGGGCACCATTTCTCCCACTGACACCAACAATGGGGCACTATTCTTCCCACTGACACTAACAATGGGGCACTGTTTACTCTACTGATGCCAGTATAATTTCAACCTGCCCTTCTAAAGTCTGAAGGACAGTAAGCTGGCTCTTTCTTTAGAAAGTTTGGAGAGCCTTGCATTAGATCACTGCATGAAAGAGTTAGAAATATTCTCAACTGTGTAAGAAAAAGTCCCAGTACCTGCACAAATACTGAGATACATACCTTTTTGCAACCTGTTGCTCCATATTTTGCTGCTGAAAGGACAAGGGAATGATAACTGGTCATTATCTTTTATTAGATAAGGGTACAGAATCTGTTGGGCTAGCTAGCTGCCTTCAATCCTACCTAGGTTTTCAATAGTCACATCTATACTAGGGTTGGCAGCAGACAGAAACTAGTACATTTTAAAGTACCTTTAGATAGTTTCACATTCCTTCCAGAACTCTTCTGAAGCACATAAAGACACATTGCTTTATTATGCAAATACTGACTTTCTGTTCTTGAGTTTTGAAAGTCTAAGAGTTGGCTTGTCCCCAAGTTTCAAAGTTCGAGAGCTGGCTTACCTCCAAATGATAATATTTAAAGTGGAAGTAAACCCATGGATTTAAACAGTTTAAAAAAAAAAAGCAGCATGCTGGGAATGCTAACTGCACATTGGTTGTGCTCTCAACCAAACTGTCAAACCACCCAATGGTTGGTGTCATAACGGATCACATGTGCAGCACAGTGGCAGCTGAAAATTAAACAGAGGCAAAGATGGCAGCTTCCGTGGATTAAAACAATAGGGGAGTTTACTTCCACTTTAAGCTGGACTCTTCCCCCAAGTATCAAGGCCTCAGAGCTGGCCTGTTCCCATGTCTTGAGTACTAGCCTGTCCTTGGTTTCCAAAGATCATAAGCTGTTCCCGAGCTTCAAGGTCTGAAAGCTGGCCTTCTATAGGTTTTAAAATTCAGGAGCTGGGCTGCCCGGGATTTCTAAGTCAAAGAGATGGTCTGCCTCGCTAGTCTTTAAGTCTTAGTGCTGACCTGTCCCTTTTAGTTATGGATTCTATAAGATGGCCTACCCCCAAGTATCGAAGTCTGAGAGATGCCCTATCTCCCAGTTATAAAGTCTGAGAGATGGCCTGCCCCAAGTATTAGTCTGAGAGGTGATCTTCCCCCAAGTATCAAAGACTGAGAAATGGCTTGTTCCTAAGTATCAAAGACTGAGAGATGACCTGCCCCAAGTATCAGTCTGAGTGCTGGCCTGTCCTCTAGTCTTGAAGTCTGAGAGGTGGCCAGCCCTGATTACCAAAGTTTGAGAATATGGCCCGCCCCCAGGTATCCTTGTCTGCAAAGCTGACCTTCTCCCAGGTATCCTTGTCAGAGAAGCTGGCCTTCCCCCAGGTATCCTTGTCTGCGAAGCTGGCCTTCCCCCAGGTATCCTTGTCTGCGAAGCTGGCCTTCCCCCAGCTATCCTTGTCAGAGAAGCTGGCCCTCCCCCAGGTATCCTTGTCTGCAAAGCTGGCCTTCCCCCAGCTATCCTTGTCAGAGAAGCTGGCCCTCCCCCAGCTATCCTTGTCTGTGAAGCTGGCCTTCCCCCAGGTATCCTTGTCAGAGAAGCTGGCCTTCCCCCAGGTATCCTTGTCTGCGAAGCTGGCCTTCCCCCAGGTATCCTTGTCAGAGAAGCTGGCTTTCCCCAGGTATCCTTATCAGAGAAGCTGACCTTCCTCCAGGTAGCCTTGTCAGAGAAGCTGGCCTTCCCCCAGGTATCCTTGTCTGCGAAGCTGACCTTCCCCCAGGTATCCTTGTCAGAGAAGCTGGCCTTCCCCCAGGTATCCTTGTCAGAGAAGCTGGCCTTCCCCCAGGTATCCTTGTCAGAGAAGCTGGCCTTCCCCCAGGTATCCTTGTCTGCGAAGCTGACCTTCCCCCAGGTATCCTTGTCAGAGAAGCTGGCCTTCCCCCAGGTATCCTTGTCAGAGAAGCTGGCTTTCCCCAGGTATCCTTGTCAGAGAAGCTGACCTTCCTCCAGGTAGCCTTGTCAGAGAAGCTGGCCTTCCCCCAGGTATTCTTGTCTGTGAAGCTGACCTTCCCCCAGGTATCCTTGTCTGCGAAGCTGACCTTCCCCCAGGTATCCTTGTCTGCGAAGCTGACCTTCCCCCAGGTATCCTTTTCAGAGAAGCTGGCCTTCCCCCAGGTATCCTTGTCAGAGAAGCTGGCCTTCCCCCAGGTATCCATGTCAGAGAAGCTGGCCTTCCCCCAGGTATCCTTGTCAGAGAAGCTGGTCTTCCCCCAGGTATCCATGTCAGAGAAGCTGGTCTTCCCTCAGGTATCCTTGTCCGAGAAACTGGCCTTCCCCCAGGTGTCCTTGTCAGAGAAGCTGGCCTGCCCCCTAGTCCTGAAGTCTGAGTGATCGCCTGCGCCCCCGAATCTCAAAATCGGAGAAGCTGGCCTTGACCCAGGTATCCATATCTGAGAAGCTGGCTTGCCCCCTACTTTTAAAATCTGAGGTCTGGGTTGTCCTCTTGCAGCTCCTGCACCATACAGTTGTCAGTGAGAAAAAGTTACAAGGCAAAACCTAATCTATAAGACCCCTTTCACACCAGGGCATTTTGCAGGCGCTATAGCGTTAGAAATAGCGCCTGCAATCCACCCTAAAGAAGCTGCACCATTGTGTGTAATGTGAAAGCCCCGTGGGCTTTCACACTACAGCGGTGCGCTGGCAGGACGTCCGGGAAAAGTCCTGCCAGCAGCTTCTTTGGAGCGGTGAAGGAGCGGTGTGTTTACCGCTCCTCCACCGCTGCTCCCCATTGAAATCGATGGGGCAGCGCTGTAATACCGCCGGAAAAACGCTGCTATTGCGGCGTATTGCTGGCGGTTTTAACCCTTTCGCGGCCGCTAGCAGGGGGTAAAAGCGCCCCGCTAGCGGCCGAAATGCGCTGCAAATCCGGCGGTAAAACGCCGCTAAAAATATAAAAATAAAATATTACTGCTGACACAATGGGCGGTGTGGTGTGAAAGGGGTCTAAAAATGATCTGATTTGGGATCCTTTTTGAAGTCCTTCATTCTAGAGATATGACAATCCAGACTTTAGGTTTGCCATGAAACAGCTATATGTTATACTTTTCTATAGATTTCATAATACTGGTGAATTAAATGTCCCAGTAGTTTCTGTGTGCCTTCGTGGCCGTGCACCCGCACAGATGTCAAATCGGGAGCAGCGGCGGGGGCTGTGCAATCTTTTTTATTTTTTTTTTAAACGATCAAAGGTGCTTTATTGTTGTCAAAACGGGGCAAGAAGACAAAGCATGCAGATTGACTTCGAATAAAACAATGCAAAATGCTTGGATTTCATACAGAAAGCAGGGAAAGAACACAACCGGAGTTTGTCAGCGCGGGTATTTACAGACTGGATCGCAATCACAAACATAGGAGGAAGAAGACTCATAGATGGTACATAACCCCCCCCCCCCCCCCCCCAAAAGCTTCTAGGTATTGGTCCATGGGGCCCACACTTTGTCATATTTCCATTGACAACCCGCTTTCATATGAGTTCATCTGTACATGGGCAGGGCCGTGTCTACCAAGACCTCCCAGGAGGAAAGAGAAGGGGGGGGGGAGATCCATTTCAGGAGAATCAAGAGATAGGAGACCAACAGTTTTCTTTTAAAATATTTTATTGTTTTGAGTTAAATATAGTTCAGATTTACAAAGAAAGATAAGAGCATTCTTGTATATATAAGGTAACAGGCAATTGTAATGCATCACATGCATCAAAAGTAACACACAAATGTTTATATCAGGCATGTCCAAAGTCCGGCCCGCGGGCCAATTGCGGCCCGCGGTCCGGTTTTGAATGGCCCGCCTGGTTGTTTAAACATATCTATCTTTTGTGGCCCCCGGCGATCTCCCAGCGCCGGGGCCACAAAAGATGTTTAGTCCGGCTGCCTCGGAGGGAGGAGGCGGGACGAGTGCCGTGCACACGGGAGGAGAATTTCCTGTTTACACGGCAGCTGTAATAGGAAGTCCCGTCTCTGCCATTGGACGACTATGCTGTCCATCAAAGGAGGCGGGACTTTCTCTTAAAGAGGCCGTTGTGTAAACAGGAGATTCTCCTGTAAGATGTCTTTGGCACTCGTCCTGCCCTCCATGGCTGCACTGATGGTAATGGTGGCTGCATTCCTCGCAATTGCAATTGTGGAGCTGCATTCCTGGCAATGGTGAGTGAATTGCTAGCAATGGTGGCTGCATTCCTGGCAATGGTGGGTGAAATTCCTGGCAACGGTGGGTGAAATTCCTGGCAATGGTGGCTGCATTCCTGGCAATGGTGGCTGCATTCCTGGCAATGGTGGCTGCATTCCTGGCAATGGTGGCTGCATTCCTGGCAATGGTGGCTGCATTCCCGGCAATGGTGGCAGCATTCCCGGCAATGGTGGCAGCATTCCCGGCAATGGTGGCAGCATTCCCGGCAATGGCGAGTGAATTCCTGGCATTGGCGGGTGAATTCCTGGCATTGGCGGGTGAATCCCTGGCAATGGTGGGTGCATTCCTATCAATGGTGCCTGCATTCCTGGCAATGGTGGCTGCATTCCTGGCAATGGTGGCTGCGTTCCCGGCAATGGTGGCTGCGTTCCCGGCAATGGTGGCTGCGTTCCCGGCAATGGTGGCTGCATTCCCGGCAATGGTGGCTGCATTCCTGGCAATGGTGGTGAATCCCCGGCAATGGTGGCTGCATTCCCGGCAATGGTGGCTGCATTCCTGGCAATGGTGGGTGCATCCCTGGCAATGGTGGCCGCTGCATTCCTAGCAATTGTAGGTCTGCAGTTTTTTTTTCCTGAAGCTTCCCTCTTAAAGTGAAGGTGAGTGTTATACGTCAATAAATATGGTGTATCCAAATAATACACTTGAGCTCATCTATTCACCACACACAGCACAAAGGCAAGAGAATTCTTGTGGGGAAGTGTATTAGTGCTCGGATGGACACACTTAGACCGAATTTTAATGGTTCAAAGAATGTCAGGCAAAATGGTCGGCCCTCGCGCATGTTCAGTTTATCAAATCTGGCCCTCTTTGAAAAAAGTTTGGACATCCCTGGTTTATATCATACAAAGTGAATACAGAAAACAAGAATTATACAAATTAAAGGTAAAGTATAGGCGGTATGAGGATGGAATACGTTTATTAACCCCTTCCCGCCTGAGCGTACGCAGATGTGCGTACTCGGCTTCCGGGGGGTATACCGGGATGATGCCCACAGCTGCAGGCATCATCCCGGTACCGTTTTTTTCAGCGGGCGATTGGCTTTCCAGCCATAACAACCGAAGCGGCTAAAAATCTGCTCGGCTGTTATGCCGGAGGAGCGGGAGGGGACGTCCCCCCCTCCTCCCGCCACCTCCCGCCGCTGTTACCGGTGCTCCCGCTCGATCGGGAGCACCGATCCACGCTGCGATGCCTCCGGCTGCTGGGGAGGAACTGGAATGAAGCTGTAATCGGCTTCGTTCCAGTATCCTAATAGTAAACACGGAAGCGACGTCATGACGTCACTTCCCGTTTACTTGGCTGCCAATGGCGCCGGTTTAAAAAAAATATACGGTATTCAGAATCGCCGTTTTCGGCAATCTGAATACATTGAAGTGTAAAGGAGGGGTGGGGAGGTCTTTTAGACCCCCGATCCCTCCATAAAGAGTACCTGTCACCACCTATTACTGTCACAAGGGATGTTTACATTCCTTGTGACAGCAATAAAAGTGATCAAATTTTTTTTATTTTTTTAAAAAACAATTTATTCATTTTCAAATAAATAAAATAAAAATATATATATTTTTTTAAAGCGCCCGCCTTCCCCGCGACGCAACGTAAAACATAACGGTCAAAAAGACTAAAACTAAATTAACACTGGTCTGTAGAGCATGTTTACACCTCAATACCATAAATAATAACATATTAGATTTTTCACTCCAGCATTATATAATGAGTTTGGAAATTGTAGAGAAAGGTTAACTAATGCATTACAATTTAATCACACCCATTATATTTTAGATGACTAAAATGAGTTTCAGTCCACTAAAATGTACTGGGGATTTTAGTCGACTAAAACGTAGGACATTTTAGTTGACTAAAAAACGATTTTAATTGACTAAAATGTACTGGAGATTTAGTCGACTAAATACGACTAAAACAATTGCAGAAGACTAAAATGAGACTAAAACTAAAATGCCATTTTAGTTCTAAGCCCTTGTACACACGGTCGGACATTCCGATGGAAAATTTCCGATCGGACCGTGTTGTCGGATAATCCGACTGTGTGTGGGCTCCATCGGACTGTTTCCGTCGGAATATCCGACAGACAAAGTTTTAGAGCTGGGCTATAAAACTTTCCGACAACATGATCCGATCGGACTTTGTCCGATTGTGTGTAGAGTATTCCGATCAAAGTGCCACACATGCTCAGATCAAATTCCTAGACCAAAGCTATTGGCTACTAGCCTGAACGTAGTCCTGTCGTAACGAAATAACGTCATCACGTTACGTACGATCGGATTTTCCGACAACTTTGTCCGACCGTGTGTATGCAACACAAGTTTCGGACAAAATCCATCTGACAAAATTCGACAGATTTTGTTGTCGGAATGTCCAACCCGTGTGTGTACAAGGGCTAAGACTAATGCCGCGTACACACGATTGGAATTTTGGTCAGAAAAAGCTCTGATGGTTTTCCCGACGGGATTTCGCTCAAGCTGTCTTGCATAACACGGTCGCACCAAATTACGACCGGCAAGAACATGGTGACGTACCACGGGACTAGAAAAAGGAAGTTCAATAGCCAATAGCTTCCGTCTCGTAGTTTAATCTGAGCAAGTGTGGCTTTTTGCGCGTCGGAATTGCATACAGACGATCGGAATTTCTGATAGAAACTTTTTCCATTGGAAAAATTGAGACCCTACTCTCAATCTTTTGCTGGCGGAAATTCGGCCAGCAAAATTCCGATGGAGCATATACACGGTCGCATTTTCCAGCGAAAAGCTTTCATCTGTCTTTTGCTGACCGAAATTCCGACCGTGTGTACGCAGCATAAGAATAAAACTAAATCGAAATTTGCTGCCAAAATGAACACTGGCTCCATTACTCCGGAATCAGATCCCTGCAGTATTTCCCACAGGGGAACGTGAACATAGTAATAGGCAGTGCACTGAGGCACTTAGTAGGAGACTTGATAAGGCAGAAAAAGTGAAAAAAAACATTTAGAAAACACCTGGACTGCCCAGGGGCACTTATCTTCAATGTGTTTCATAAGAAAAACAGGGTAAGGACAACAGGCGCAGATCGATAAACTTGCTCAAACTCACAGGTAATAGTTGTAAAACTACCACACAAGGCAAACAAACCAGGGGAGACCCTTGGCTTACACCAACAGTGTAAGCCAGTTGTAGATCCAATCTCTCAGCGGTGCGGAGGCAGTGAATCCAGCCAGGAAGACGCATCTCTGGGTGAGGCGAAACATCTGGTAGTTTCTCCATCTTGGACCATCAGCCGGGCTGGGAAGAGGACACTATAGCATAGCCGCCTTGACTTGATTGACCGATCACCTCAGCTTTTGTGTCTCCACCGAGTAGTCGGGAAAGATGAGGAGTTTGTTGTCTTGGAAAGCAAGGTCCTTCTGCAGCCGTGCAGCATGAAGCACCTCATCCCTCCAGATTTGGGTGGGATGTGGTGAGCCCTTTCCACAGCATAGAAGGGCGAAAACTGAGCTCCAGGTAAAAGGCTCCACAAATTCAGTTGGACGGGGACCCTCCACCCCCTCTGCAAGGCTCACTATGCGGAGGTTGTTTCTCCTATTGCGGTTCTCCGCATCCTCAGCCTTGTATTCTAGAGCATGTATTTTTAGTTTGCAGGGACCGGAGACTATTGGTGTGCTCAGCCACTGTGTCCTCAGCATGGCCCAGGTGCTGTTCTGCAGAGGACAGCCAGGACCTCACTTTGTCCATGTCTTGCCTGAACAGTCCCACATCCACCTGTATGGCATCTACTTTAGTTGTCAACGTGGTTATAGAGGCCTAGCAGTTGGCAATAGCAGCCAGGAGCTCAGCTAGACTTGGCTGGAAAAAGGGGGTCTGCTCGTTACGCTCGGTCTGGTACGCCATATTGGCTGAGGAGGTCCTCACGCGGTCAGTAGAGGCTGGGACAATCTCCTTTGGTATAGGGGGAAAATGGATCTTCTTACCCAATTCTTTCGCCGCCCTAGAGGACCTGCGGCGCATTGGGGATGTCAGCGGTCGTCGGATAGCTGGTGTATAGACTGGATTGTGGGAGATTTGCCCAATTCAGCAGCGGAGCTCCAGCTCAGACGTCCACTCAGTGCGCCATCTTGGCCACGCCCTGTCTGCAGGGAAGGACTTACCATTGGGCTTGACTGGGCTCAAGCCCATGGGCCCCACCAAATCGGGGGCCCCGCCGAGATATATAGCCGAGTGTACTTGGCTCGGCTTTGCTCACAGCCATGCCCAGTCCCGCCCTATGATGGACATAACACAGGGACATGGGCGTGACCGTGAGCTAAGGCGAGTACACTCAGCTACTCTCTGCTCTGCTCGGGACTGCAACAGGAGAGCCGCGGAGAGGACTCGAGAGCCGCCAAGATACACAGGACTGTATCTCCGTGGCGCCATTTTTAAACTTCATGACTGCAATGACAAGGCTACAAATGACAAGGCTACACTGACAAGGCTGCAAATGACACTGGACAAGGCTGCAGATTGATGGGCAAGGCTGCAGATGGACACTGATAAGGCTGCATTGATGGGCATTTAAATGTAATTTTTTTTTCCTTAAACTTCCCTCCTAAAAGTTTTTTTCCTTAAAATCCCCTCTTAAACTTCGGGGGCGTGTTATACGCTGGTGCGTGTTATACGCCGATAAATCCAATAATGTATAGAAGGTAGGGCCGAAAGTGACTCAAGCCCAGGGGCCCTTACCACCCTAAGTCCTGCCCTGCCTGTCTGTGCAATCTTAATTCAGATGAATGGGATTGGATGCATAGAATACCAGTGCATGCAAACCCTCTCCTCATATGGGTGTATTCTGTAGTATGCCCATGGGAACTAAGTGGTGCCCTCAGATCCCCGGGAGCTACAATTAAACATAAATACCATAATTGTTAATATCTTTTTCATGGCCTTCCTTGAACATTTTAACCCCGAGTCATATTGTAATTGAAAGTTGCCGTACATACAGGAACAAGTAGAACAAATGATGGGACTGTAATAATGCAAAGAATAAACCAAGGAAAAATATAACATTTTCAAAATGTATTATATATCTTTAAAAACAGAGTCATATTTTCTTTAAAAAAATATAAGCTTAAACCCAAGGATATGGTGAGTGAACTAGTTTAAAGCTGCATGGTGTTGAATCCCGACATATTTCGCCCTGTATATTGTACGATGTTAGAATGCTCACAATATACAGATTTCATCCTCCTAGGCCTGTGAGTGTATTCGTTGCCGCTGCCGCACCAAGCTGCACCCTACTCACAGGCTGGTCCCCAAGGAGTGGGGTCCACCTTGCTTCGGCCTAGGTAGACCATGGCGTAGCTTATCTCTGTCAGGAGCCTTATACCCTGGGAGGTTCAGGGTTAGAGGCACTTCCTTCTCTGTGCACTTTTTTGTGTTCTATGAGTTAACGGTTCACTTTTTTGGGGGAACAGTACTAAGTAGCTTCAACATAAAAAAAATGTGTTACAGGTTAACAACCTGATGGCCACATAAATCCATTAAGATACTAAAGATAATAATATAACAGCAATAAACTGGAATAATAAATGTGTAAAAATCTATAAACGTATTATAAACATACAAAGTGAAAGTCCGATGTTCAAGTGGGAACAAGATTAATGAGTACGATATAAGAATTCAAATAACCATAGAAGGAATTAATAAATGACTTGTGAGTCCTCAATGGAACTGGATGGTGATGCAAGCAGTGTATAAATAGCTGTGAAGCTGTTAAAACAAAGGAATCCTCTGTCAAAAGAGTAAAGATGGGTACTCTTACCGAAGAAGGTGGACCCACTTACCAGCGGTAGTGGGTCAATCAGGCTTGTATAGGCCGAACACCTCAGGGTTAAGGGTTGACAGGAAGGAGATCACTCTGAACAGGTTAGTTCTGCCACTCAACAGTAGTTATCCGGCCGGGGGGTTCCTGGTTTCAAATGGCTCTCAAAAAAAAGCATGGAACCTCCACCCAATAAGGGAGCCGCCTGGAGGCCGATGATGTGTGCAAGGTAGGCTCAATCAAACTGGGGTAGAGATAAGAAAAAATGGAGAAGCTCCATATGGTGCAGGTCAAAAACTGAGAGGTTTTATTTTAAAAAGTACAGTACATCATGGTAGATGGGTACAAGAATACTGGTGATCACGAGTTAAAAGATTATAAAAAGCAATGTGGGGAGCAAGCGAATCGAGCCCGACGTGTTTCATCCCAACGGACTTCAACTAGGCGGCACAGTGGTGTAGTGGGTAGCACTCTCGCTTAGCAGTAAAAAGGGTCGCTGGTTCGAATACCAACCACGACACCACCTGCCAGGAGTTTGCATGTTCTCCCTGTGCCTGCGTGGGTTTCCTCCCACTCTCCAAAGACATGCTGGTAGGTTCATTGGCTTCTGTCCAGAATTGGCCCTAGTGTATGAATGGGGACCTTGGATTTTGGGCTCCTTGAGGGTGGGGACCGATGTGGGTGTGCAGTGTACAGGGATGGGGGCAATTGTAGACGCTCACCCAGGTTGAACTGGATGGACTGATGTCTTAATTCAACCTTACTAACTATGTAACTGGGGCATAGCATTGCTCACATTTATAATTTATCCTAATGATTAGGCATGTGACATGAAAGAAATTGGCTCCACCCTCGGTGTATAAACCGCAAGGGGTAGCCACTCACCTGAGTTCCCATTTTGGGATATACTAAGGCATGGTTCCACATAAAGAGGAACAAGAGGATGGTTGCACCGGTGACGCCTAAATCCAGAAGTGGTTAGCGTAAATGGCGTGCCTTTTTCCAAGCAATGGCTCCACCAATAGCTTACCCCACAAGGAAAGCACCATGTTATCGAAAAAGAGAGCCAACGTCATCACGTGACATCAAGGCCACGACGGCGAAGACTCTGCATCCCTGCGATTCACCAATGGAGGAACTAGGTGAACGTCACATGACAGAACACGTGACTCGCGATGTATCCAAGCTAGTCACGTGACCACAACCATAACATTACCTGCCCATAGACAGACACGGAGCTAGTCCCATGACTGAGCACGTGACCCGCCATGGGTCGGAGCAGGTAACGTGACCTGACACATGACCTGCTGTGAGTCACGTGAGCCTTAAAAAGTCATGGCGCAGTGACTTCTATCCTAAGCAGATTTGGACTGAAAATGGTCCAAGCCTCATTATGAATATGAGGTTGGTACCATTACCCAAAGGATGCCGGATGGATCACTGTCATATTCCATCACGTGACCTCACCCAAACTGCTGGGACAGCCACAAGGTATGGTATGCGATCACATCCAAACAGCCTAGGTGCCCTGAGCGGCATAGCTATGCCCCTCAGGACATCTAGGCGTTACAAAAATGTCAGATTGTCTACCACAATATTGCAGTCCCGTTATAAGTCGCTGATCGCCGCCATTACTGGTATTAAAATTTTTTAATAAATGTAAATTCCATTATATATCCCGTAGTTTGTAGACGCTATAACTTTCACACAAACCAATCAATATACGCTTATTGGGATTTCTTTTACCAAAAATACAGTGCATTGCGAAAGTATTCGGCCCCCTTGAACTTTTCAACCTGTTGCCACATTTCAGGCTTCAAACATAAAGATATAAAATTTTAATTTTTTGTGAAGAATCACCAACAAGTGGAACACAATTGTGAAGTGGAACGAAATCTATTGGATATTTTAAACTTTTTTAGCAACTAAAAAACTGAAAAGTGGTGCGTGCAAAATTATTCGGCCCCTTTACTTTCAGTGCAGCAAACTCACTCCAGAAGTTCAGCGAGGATCTCTGAATGATCCAATGTTGTCCTAAATGACTGATGGTGATAAATAGAATCCACCTGTGTGTAATCAAGTCTCTGTATAAATGCACCTGCTCTGTGATAGTCTCAGGGTTCTGTTGAAAGCGCAGAGAGCATCATGAAGACCAAGGAACACACCAGGCAGGTCCGTAATACTGTTGTGGAGAAGTTTAAAGCTGGATTTGGATACAAAAAGATTTCCCAAGCTTTAAACATCCCAAGGAGCACTGTGCAAGCGATCATTTTGAAATGGAAGGAGTATCAGACCACTGCAAATCTACCAAGACCTGGCCATCCCTCTAAACTTTCAGCTCAGACAAGGAGAAGACTGATCAGAGATGCAGCCAAGAGGCCCATGATCACTCTGGATGAACTTCAGAGAACTACAGCTGAGGTGGGAGAGTCTGTTCATAGGACAACAATCAGTCGTACACTGCACAAATCTGCCCTTTATGGAAGAGTGGCAAGAAGAAAGCCATTTCTCAAAGATATCCATAAAAAGTCTCGTCTAAAGTTTGCCACAAGCCACCTGGGAGACACACCAAACATGTGGAAGAAGGTGCTCTGGTCAGATGAAACCAAAATCCAACTTTTTGCCCACAATGCAAAACGATATGTTTGGCGTAAAAGCAACACAGCTCATCACCCTCAACACACCATCCCCACTGTCACACATGGTGGTGGCAGCATCATGGTTTGGGCCTGCTTTTCTTCAGCAGGGACAGGGAAGATGGTTAAAATTGAGGGGAAGATGGATGCAGCCAAATACAGGACCATTCTGGATGAAAACCTGTTGGAGTCTGCAAAAGACCTGAAACTGGGACGGAGATTTATCTTCCAACAAGACAATGATCCCAAACATACTGCAAAATCTACAAAGGAATGGTTTACAAATAAACGTATCCAGGTGTTAGAATGGCCAAGTCAAAGTCCAGACCTGAATCCAATCGAGAATCTGTGGAAAGAGCTGAAAACTGCTGTTCACAAACGCTCTCCATCCAACCTCACTGAGCTCCAGCTGTTTTGCAAGGAAGAATGGGCAAGAATTTCAGTCTCTCGATGTGCAAAATTGATAGAGACATACCCCAAGCGACTTGCAGCTGTAATCGCAGCAAAAGGTGGCTCTACAAAGTATTAACGCAAGGGGGCCGAATAATTTTGCACGCCCCACTTTTCATTTTTTTATTAGTTAAAAAAGTTTCAAAAATCCAATAGATTCCGTTCCACTTCACAATTGTGTCCCACTTGTTGGTGATTCTTCACAAAAAATAAAAATGTTATATCTTTATGTTTGAAGCCTGAAATGTGGCAAAAGGTTGAAAAGTTCAAGGGGGCCGAATACTTTCACAAGGCACTGTATGTAGCAGTATACATATTGGCCTACAATTATGAAGAAATTAGGAATTATGAATTAATTTTTTCCTTTTTTTTTTTTTTTATTGGATATGTCTTATACCAGAAAGTAAATAATATATATATATATATATATTTTTAAATGATCAATCTCTTTTTTGTTGATAGCACAAAAAATAAAAAACGCAGAGGTGATCAAATACCACCAAAAGAAAGCTCTATTTGTGGGAAAAAAAGGATATACATTTTATTTGGGTACAGCGGTGCATGACCGAGTAATTGTCAGTTAAAGTAACGGAAGTGCCGTATTTTGCAAAAAAATTCCTGGTTGTGAAGGAGGGTAAATCTTCCGGAGGGCGAGTGGCAGTGGTGGCTCATCCATTAGGGGCGCACGGGCACTGCCCCCCCTATCCATGCGTCCGGCCCCCTGATCTACATTCAGGACGCCGGACGCATGGATTCCAATGGAGGGGAGTGTTTTTTTGAAGCACGTGATTAGATCCTGAGGCTCTAATAAGCTTCAAAAAAGGGTGGGCTCAGGGCGCAGAGCACTGCGCCCCGAGCCCACTCAGTTGTGTGACATTAGCAAATTAATATTCACTGTTGTTCTCCTGATTCCCCTCCCGGCCAATCAAGAAGCGGTTACAGAGTCCCGTCATCCGATTGGTCGAGAGGAAAAGCGATCCTATTGGCCGCCAAGGAGGAGTAGGGATGAGATACAAGGAAATCTGCTGTTAAGCACCAGGAGGAGGAGACGCCGCCCGTAGGAAGCGATCCAGTTATGTGAGATAGCAAATGAACATTCGCTATTTTCACACTAAATCCCCCCCCCCCGCCAATCAGGAAGCTGGTCGTGAGACCTATTTCCCGTGTGGCCAAAACGTCAGGAGATCCTATTGGACGCCTAGCGCTTAGGAGGAAGAGAGTGGAGATGCATTGCAGAAGCTGCTGGAGGAGCGGACACCAGAGCCGCTGCTTGCACCTCACCAACTGCCACCAAGATGGGGCCCGCCATGCTGGAAGGGACACTGGAACAGCTGCTTGCACCTCACCACCTGCCACCAAGATGGGGCCCGCTGTGCTGGAGGGGACAGCAGAGCCAATTGCCACCAAGATGGGGCCCGCCGTGTTGGAGGGGACAGCAGAGCCACCTGCCACCAAGATGGGGCCCGCCGTGCTGGAGGGGACACCGGAGCAGCTGCTTGCACCTCACCACCTGCCACCAAGATGGGTACCACCATGCTGGAGGGGATACCGGAGTAGCTGCTTGCTCCTCACCACCTGCCACCAAGATGGGGCCTGCCGCGCTGAAGGGGACACCGGAGCAGGTGCTAGCACCTCACCACCTGCCACCAAGATGGGGCCCGCCATGCTGGAGGGGACACCGGAACAGCTGCTTGCACCTCACCACCTGCCACCAAGATGGGGCCCGCCGTGCTGGAGGGGACAGCAGAGCCACCTGCCACCAAGATGGGGCCCACCATGCTGGCGGGGACACCGGAGCAGCTGCTTGCACCTCACCACCTGCCACCAAGATGGGGCCAGCCACGTTGGAGGGGACACCGGAGCAGCTGCTTGCACCTCACCACCTGCCACCCAGATGGAGCATGGACCAACTCACAGACAGCGGGGTGGGGGAGGTGCTAGTGCCACCCTCCCTAAAAAAAACAAAAAAACACCAGCTGTCAACTGGCTAGTGGTGAAAGGACTTGTGTTGTTGTTTTTATTTGCATTTCACTTGTTTGGTGTTGAGTAATTGGGAGTATTAATCTACCACAGGCAGGAAAATATTCAGTTTCCTGCCCGTGGTTCTGAAGAAGACTCTTGTTGCTTGTACGTGGACAATAGTTTCTTCATGCAGGAGGCATGTAGTCATCATTTCAGATCTTCTACGTTTCTCCTAAAATAAACGAGGTGACTAACCGTCTCCAGCTCAGTGAATAATTTCGGTAAAGCTATTTTTGGTTTAAAATAATATCTTTAAATGCATTTTGACCTAGGACTCCAGGCTCCACTTTACAGCCCATGCTAGAGACTAGAGTTCAGATCTCAAAAAGTCTTCAAACCTCAAGCCAAAAATAACGAATCGTGGGGGGAAAAAATTATTTTGTCTCAAATGGTAAAGCTGGGGTTGAAAGTTTGCTTGCTGCAATTTACAAATACCTTCAGAGTGGGGGCAATATGATAGGTTCGGCCAATCCCTTAGGAATAACAACGGAAGAAAGCAACGATTGGGTACATTAGAAAAGATCATGTGTCCTGCTGATTGGAGGGCTCTAGCTCTGACTCAGCAGGAGGTGGGTTGGATCTCTGCGGAAAGACCACTGCTTCCACAGAGAGCAAGAGTCCTGCTGGCAGGAGATAGGCTTTTCTACTCAGGTTGTGGCTGCTTTTTGAGGAAAACATGTGTTTACATGGCTTAAGACGGTCAACTCCTTTTTGGTCTGCACCGTTAAATGAATTTAGCTGGTTTAAACTGAAAGGTCAGTTTGGGCTTTCACCAGTTCCTGCCCGCCCACAGTACATTTACCGCAGGCAGGAAGCAGGGGCTGAATCACGGACGTGTACATCGCCACCAGCTGTTGGGCGCGCTGTGCTTAGTATTGTGATGCTGTGATTGGCCCACAGCTATCACTTGGCACCTGGGCCAATCACAGCACCCTGTACCATGTGATAGCTGCGGGCAAATCACGGGTCACAACTGTAATCACAGCTGTTATGCCAGTGCACCTGAATTTGCACTGGCATGCGGCTTTGAAATCATGCGATTTCAAGTGATGTCGCACAATTTCAAAGTTGGATTTGGTGTGAAACTGAGGCTAAAATCTGGAAGCTGATTGGTTTTCCCGGCAGCACCAGATTTTGTCCAGTGTTAGTAAATAACCCCCATTGCGACAAAATTTTTTCTAAAAACTCGCCATGACTCTTACTAAATACCTTGGACTGTCTGCTTTCCAAAAAGGGGGTGGGAATTTTTGTTTTTACTGTCCTGGGGTTTCAGGGGCCTCAAGAAATGATATCGTCTGTCAGTACATCAGGATTGATCGATTTTCATATATATATATATCCCATAGTTTGCAGACTCTATAACTTTCACACAAAGGAACAGAGTATTTCTGAGTGTTTCCGAGTATTTCCGAACGGCTCCAAACCGTTCCGAGTGTCCACGGCGCCCCCCGCACCTCTGGCCAAATGCTGTACTGCACCGCTTATTAGCTTGAATTCTGCTTGTTTTGCAAGATGACACTCGCAAACCAAGTCAGAATAAACAAAAAAAAAAGTTGAACGTCTTTCAAAAAAGCTTGTTAACCATGTTACTCGTAAACCAAGGTTCCACTGTATGTATTAATTAGGCCGCGTACACACGCGCGGACTGTTCGCCCAACCTTGTCCGCTGAACAGTGTTTGGGCGGACAGTCCGCTCGTGTGTGGGGCTTCAGCGGACAGTTTCAGCGGACAGTTGGACGAACAAGGTCTTACGGAAATTCCGAAAAACTGTCCGCTGAAACAAGGTTTCAGCGGACTGTTCGCTCGTGTGTAGGCTTGTTCGGCCAACTAAGTCTCGCGCATGCTCAGAAAGGATTTTCACGCCGAAAGCTATAATGCAGTGTATAGGACGTCGTATTTTTCGTCCCGTCGTACGTGCCGTTCACGTCATTGCGCACGGTTTCAGCAAACTGTTCGTCCGTCGTGTGTGGCCATGTCCGTCCATGCTAAGTTTGAGCGGACTGTTTGCCGAAACTGTTGGACGGACAAAGTTGGGCGAACAGTCCGCGCGTGTGTACGCGGCCTTTGTCTATTCCTATAGTTAGCTAGTCTATCAAACTCTGATAGTTGCTGTTGATAGCACAATAATATAAGGTTAGCTATGAAAACAAACACACTGCTTAATAAAACAATGTCTTATTTATTTGCCAAGAAAATAGGAAAATGTTAACATGAAAACACTAAAGGAAAATATTATAGAGCACATAACAAAAGAACATCAAATATACTTATCACAAGGCTGTCCTCTAGATATTGTCTCATCAGCTGGGCTCAAAAATGGTAGAGAAAGAGCCATGAAGCGTAGAGAGCCATCAGACAAGAGCCAAGAGCGAAAAAAGGGACCACCCCCACTAGCCTCCTGTCCAATGAGATATTAACAAGAGGTAATCCTTTTAATATATTATATGTCTGTCCGTCCTTCTGTATTGGTCTCTAGGGGCAGCATTGTCGATGTATCATGTCTACGTATCCTGGGTCAATCTTCAATGCCTTTGATCTCTGTCACCCAACTTCATCAATCATCCTGCTGTCATGGCCCTCTTTGAAGCTCGCTTGCATAACATTATCACACCAGACGGTCAGGAGCCAAGCTTTTGTTCAGCCTTGCTTCTTCAGATGAACAATGTGATATGCTACAAAGCTTTGATGTGCAACTTGTTACATCCCAGACAGCCCCCAAGAATGCGAAGGTTTGGTATAGCGATAGTTCATATTTCAAACACCTCTTGTATTTATGAAATAAAACATGTTGCCTTCCAACACCAAGGGAGTGACCTCACTACTCTCCCGGCTCACTGACCTCAGTCCCATCTACAGGGGGGGCAAGGGACCCCATAAGATGTGTTTATGGGGGAAGGTAATCTGTTTTCTAGGGATGCTGTCCAGGTGATGTAACTTTGAAAATTTGTAAATCCAAAAATAAGAATGAAAATCCGAAAATTCAAAAAGAATGAAAATCCAAAAATAAGAACAAAAACCCTAAAATTCTAAATAATAACTATTATCAACTATCAAATTATAGGTATTGTAATTTTCTTTCAAATTTGGCTGTTAGTGAACGTAACAAATACAAATTTATCCAAAATTATGAATTATCCGAAATAACGAATGCCGCATCAGAACGAATGGAACGGAATGAATTAATAATAATAAATAATTACAATAATAATAATAATAAAAACTTTTTTTTTTAATTATTATTATTTATTATTATTAGTAATTCGTTACGTTTCATTCGTTTTGATGCGACATTCGTTATTTCAGATAATTCGTAACTTGGGATAAATTTGTATTTGTTACGCTCACCAACAGCCAAATTTAAAAGGAAATTCCAATACCTATAATTTAATAGTTAGCTATTATTAGTTAGTTAGTTATTATTTTGGATTTTTGTTCTTATTTTCAGATTTTTGTTCTTTTGAATTTTCAGATCTTCGTTCTGATTTTCGGATTTACGAATTTTTTTGAAATTACAAATTTTGATCATAACGAATGACTCGAAAAACGAAAAAAAAAAAACACAAAAAAGTGAATGAACCGAAAATGAACACATTTTTCAGCAATGCGCATGTCTAGACTGAAGGGACCACCTTCAGAAAGAATGTCACTGTGACTCAGGAGGGGGGCGCACCCTGTTGGTGAGGTGTCATCGTCATCTGTTCTGTCAGTGCCACTGAGAAGAGTCCGTTTCATGTGTGTGCCGCCCTTTCTAATTTCTCCCCCTCCTGAGTTCTATCCCCAAGCTACTTACTTACTATATCTAAGATAAAAAAAAATGTATTTGGCCCCAATATCTACCTTACATCACATTGCTAATTGCAGATTGTACTCATTTGTAGCCTAAAGACTGAAATTTGCACTTGAAAATGTAATTTTGTAACTTTTGGAAATGTCAGTAAAAACTTGGCTGTGCCAGTAAATTTTGGGTGTTGTGTTGGTAAACTTCAATCTGGTAAATTGGCAACACTGTCAAATACCACCAAAAAAAAAAAAAATAGCTCTATTTCTGTGAAAAAAATTATACACATTTTATTTGGATACAGTGTTGCATGACTGCACAATTACTATTTAAAATAGCGGAATGCCGCATAATAAAAAAATGGCCTGGTAATGAAAGGGGGTAAAACCTTTCCGGAGCTGAAGCAGTTAATAGCCTTATTGTGTTGCTAATTAACTCCAGATTACCTCAACCCCGGAGATGTTTCAACCCTTCCCGACTCTATGCAGTTTTGGCTGAAGTTTGGATTAACAATTTAATGACCACCCTATAGCAGTTCAACTGCTACAGGGCGGCCGCTGTGCACAGGATCACACACATATATATATATATACACAGTGAGGAGAACAAGTATTTTTTATACACTGACGATTTTGGAGGTTTTCCTACTTACAAAGCATGTAGAGGTCTGTATTTTTTTATCGTAAGTACTCTTCAACTGCGAGGGACAGAATCTAAAACAAAAATTCAGAAAATCACGTTGTATGACTTTTTAAAAAATATTTGCATTTTATTGCATCACCTAAGTATTTGATCACCTACCAACCAGTAAGAAATCCAGATCTCACAGACCTGTTTTTTTATTTTTTTTTATTTTTTTAAGAAGCCCTCCTGTTTTCCACTCATTACTTGTATTAACTGCACCTGTTTGAACTCGTTACCTATATAAAAGACACCTGTCCACACACTCAATCAAACAGACTCGAACCTCTCCACAATGGCCAAGACCAGAGAGCTGTGTAAGGACATCATGGATAAAATTTTAGACCTGTACAAGGCTGGGATGGGATACAGGACAATAGGCAAGCAGCTTGGTGAGAAGGCAACAACTGTTGGCGCAATTATTAGAAAATGGAAGAAGTTCAAGTTGACAGTCAATCTCCCTCGGTCTGGGGCTCCATGCAAGATCTCACCTCGTGGGGCATCAATGATCATGAGGAAGGTGAAGGATCAGCCCAGTAAAGTAAAAGGGCGCATTAAAAGTTGTTTGACAAGCGTAATAACCTCTACGCGTTCCGTCTGCCAAGACTTCGACTGGGGTGTACAAATACCAGCCACCACTGCGCTTATCTATAAGAACTGTAATTACTAAATTATCACCCTGTATGGCCATCGTGGAGTTTCATATACGGTGAGGGTCAGCATGCGTTTCATACCTCATAACAAACAGCCATTTAGGAAAAGGGATTAAATGTGCGCAGGTGCAGGGGCGCACCAGGCGATCCAAGCCTCGCCTTCAACAGCCAGTCCACATCAGATGCCCCAAGCACATGACGCTAACGTCATGCGTTAGTGATGTCGGACGGGCTGGTGCAGAGATTCACCCGGCAACCCAAGCCTCCTCCTCAACGGCCAATCCAAGACGGAAGCGCCAAAGATGTCATGCACAGATGATGCAGAGCAGGCTGGGACAGAGATGAAAGAGCCAGTGAGGTGCAAAGCATTCCAGAACTCACCTTGAGTACGGATCGTGATGGGGCAAATTGATGTGTGACATAGGCGTCCTGGATAGATATCGTCATGCGTACTGGCTAAAATATAATACCGGTAAATATGCGCCAAACACACTGAATGAGCCAATGGGAAAAACAATAAATATAATAAAATCCGGATAGTATAACTTCCACGTGACCAAACTTGTGAACGGTCAAAAAGATAAGATAAATATGCAATGACATATATTTATCTATATAACAGGGGAAGTGGTAAATCATTATAATAATATACAGATAGCTGGTCACTAGCCTATTAGGGGTAAGGATGGTTCCTCCATTACTATGGGACCAATAAGTCCACTGTGAGCTGGCCACATGTTCAGGAATGCGAGCGCTTGTGTTTGCGTACAAATCCCGAACGGGCCCACAAGGACAAAAAGTCACAGGGCTCAGTTATAATCATCCCCAAATATTAAAGGTCTAGTTTGCAATAAATTAAAAACAATACCTAAATATATGATGTAGAAAGAAGGAGTCTAAAATAAAATAGCCCAAATGGGAAGACCCTTGAGAGAACAAATGTTAGACAGAAATAGCAATGCTGAAAAACTGTAAGAAAATAAAAGAGTAAGCAGTGAAAGAGTCATGATAGATAATATACATGTTGGTGCCATGTCAAAGGAGATGTTATATTGTATACATGGCTCTACTGTAAACATCAGTGTAGGGGTGGAACGATCGATAAAGGGGACCTCTCAATCTTGATTAATAAAAGCATTGATGTCCCAATCTATGTTCAACCTGTACGGTGCATAACATTTAAGCTGATGTATCCAGAAAGTCTCAAGCTTAGAGACACCTCTCAGACATGATTCACCCCTCCAATGTGGGACGAATTTGTCTATAACTTGAAACGTAGTACCTGAAGGGGTTTTATTGTGGTAACGAAGGTAGTGTCTAGGCACACTATGGTTGATCTGACCTTTTTTGATACTTGCTATATGTTCGTTTATCCTTGTAGAGAAGGTACGTATGGTTCGTCCCACGTACTGCTTCCCACAAGGGCAAGTAATCAAGTACACAACGTAGCGAGTGGCGCTTGTCGTGAAGTGTTTCATGTGATATTCAAATGACGTAGTAGTTGACATAAACATTTCTGTTTTCCTCCGACCGCAAGTGTTATGTGTACACACGTTACAATTGCAGCACGGATAGTAGCCTTTCAAATTACGGAAAAAAGATGGAGCAATAGGAGGAGCTATCACATTGGGTGCAATCTGTCCATCCAAAGGAAGAGCTCCCCTATAAATTACACTGCACGTTCAGGGAGTGCCGGGCCTAATACCTTGTTCGCTTTTAAGAACCTTCCAATGTCTATAAATAATATCTTTTATTTGCTTGTGTTGTACGGAAAAAGAAGTGAAAAAGGACCATCTGTGTTCAGAGTCCTGTACACGTTTTGGTTGATCTGATATCAATATATTCCTGTCTATCAACAATACTTTATTAATATCCTCATCAATATGGGAGGACCGATAACCCTTATCTATGAATCTTGGCTTTAGACTCTCGGCCTGATGGTGAAAGTCAGAAATATTGGTGCAATTGTGTCTAAACCATAGCAATTGGCTACGTGGTACAGACTTTAACCAAACAGCACAATGACAACTGTAGAACGGAATGTAACCATTCCGGTCGGTAGGTTTAAAGAAGGTTTTGGTCACCAATTTTTGGTTAACCACTGAGATTTCCAAATCCAGGAAATGTATATTAGAAGGGCTAGGTTCATATAACAACTTAATATCAATGTTGTTACTGTTCAAAGTCAACATAAAGTCGTTGAGAGTATCTTGATGATCCTTCCATAGGAGAAGGATGTCGTCAATGTAGCGAGCCCAAAGGACCATCTTTGGTCGATCCAGGGCATAGATGACATCCTCCTCCCATCGAGCCATGAATAGATTGGCTATACTGGGGGCAAATTTAGCCCCCATAGCCACACCCTTCTGTTGCAGATAAAAATCATTATTATACCAAAAATAATTATGCTTTGTAGCAAAACAAAGTAGGTCCATAATAAATCTTTTTTAAATTCTAGGAATACTGCTGTTTCTAAATAAATAGAACTCAATGGCTAAAAGGCCTAGATCATGTGGTATACATGTATATAGGGCAGTGACATCTGCAGTAACCAACAATAAATCTTGACTATAATTGACTTCTTGCAACAAAGCAAAAGTATCCTTAGTGTCTTTAAGGTATAAAGATATGGATTTCACCAAGGGTTCCTATAATTTACTACCTGCCTAAGGTGCATAAGGATGTTACACGTCCTCCGGGACGTCCAATAATAAGTGGAATAGACTCTGTGACCTCCCGCATAGGGTGTTATATTGACTTCCATTTTTAACCCTTGGTGAAATCCATGCTACAAAGCAGAATTATTTTTGGTTTAATAATGATTTTTATCTGCAACAGAAGGGTGTGGCTATGGGGGCTAAATTTGCCCCCAGTCTAGCCAATCTATTCATGGCTCAATGGGAGGAGGATGTCGTCTATGCCCTAGATCAGTGATGGCGAACCTTGGCACCCCAGATGTTTTGGAACTACATTTCCCATGATGGTCTTGCACTCTGCAGTGTAGTTGAGAATCATGGGAAATGTAGTTCCAAAACATCTGGGGTGCCAAGGTTCGCCATCACTGCCCTAGATTGACCAGAGATGGTAATTTGGGCTCGCTACATTGACGACATCCTTCTCCTATGGAAGGGTGATCAAGATTCTCTCAAAGACTTTATGTTGACTTTGAACAGTAACAACATTGATATTAAGTTGTTATATGAACCTAGCCCTTCTAATATACATTTCTCGGATTTGGAAATCTCAGTGGTTAACCAACAACTGGTGACCAAAACATTCTTTAAACCTACCAACTGCAATGGTTACATTCCAATCGACAGTTGTCATCATGCTGTTTGGTTAAAGTCTGTACCACGTAGCCAATTGCTACGGATTAGACACAATTGCACCAATCTTTCTGACTTTCACCATCAGGCTGAGAGTCTAAAGCCAAGATTCATAGATAAGGGTTATCAGTCCTCCCATAGTGATGAGGATATTAAAAAAGTATTGTTGATAGACAGGAATATATTGATATCAGATCAACCAAAACGTGTACAGGACTCTGAACACAGATGGTCCTTTTTCACTTCGTTTTTCGTACAACACAAGCAAATAAAAGATATTATTTATAGACATTGGAAGGTTCTTAAAAGCGACCAGGTATTAGGCCCGGCACTCCCTGAACGTGCAGTGTAATTTATAGGGGAGCTCTTCCTTTGGGTGGACAGATTGCACCCAGTGTGATAGCTCCCCCTATTGCTCCATATTTTTTTCCATAACTTAAAAGGCTACTATCCGTGCCCCTACTGTAACGTGTGTACACATAACAATTGCGGTCGGAGGAAAACAGAAACATTTATGTCAACTACTACGTCATTTGAATATCACATGAAACACTATGTGACAAGCGCCACTCGCTACGTTGTGTACCTGATTACTTGCCCTTGTGGGAAGCAGTACGTGGGACGAACCATACGTACCTTCTCTACAAGGGTAAACGAACATATAGCAAGCATTAAAAAATGTCGGATCAACCATAGTGTGCCTAGACACTACCTTCATTACCACAATAAAACCCCCTCAAGTTTCAAGTTATAGACAAATTCGTCCCACATTGGAGGGGTGAATCATGTCTGAGAGGTGTCTCTAAGCTTGAGACTTTCTGGATACATCAGCGTAAATGTTATACACCGTACGGGTTGAACATAGATTGGGACATCAATGCTTTCATTAACCAAGATTGAGAGGTCCCCTTTAATCGATCGTTCCACCCTCACTCTGATTTTTAAAGTAGAGCCATGTATACATTATAACATCTCCTTTGACATGGCACCAACATGTATATTATCTATCATGACTCACATTTTCATTGCTTACTATTTTATTTTCTTACAGTTTTTCAGCATTTGCTATTTCTGTCTAACATTTGTTCCCTCAATAGTCTTCCCATTTGGGCTATTTTATTTTAGACTCCTTCTTTCTGGGTCATATATTTAGGTGTTGTTTTTATTTATTTATTGCAAACTAGAACTTTAATATTTGGGGATGATTATAACTGAGCTCTGTGACTTTTTGTCCTTGTGGACCCGTTCGGGATTTGTACGCAAAGACAAGCGCTCGCATTCCTGAACATGTGGCCAGTTCACAGTGGACTTATTGGTCCCATAGTAATGGAGGAACCATCCTTACCCCTAATAGGCTAGTGACCAGCTGTCTGTCTATTATTAGGCTTGTGCAATTCGTTTCGTAACGAATCGAAATTCGGACGAATTTTGCATCTTTAAAAATAACAAATTACAACGAATACGAAAGAAATATAACGAATGAATTCGACATGATTCGAAATTATTTCAACCGCAATCGAAATGATTTCAACATGATTCAACATTATTTCAACCGCATTCGAAAAATATTTTGTGACCCGACTTTAGGGCCATGTATCTCGGGGTCACTTGGTGCTAGAAACTTCAAATTTGGATATGTTGTAATGTTGTGTTTGCATACCAAATTTGGGGTTTCTAGCTATAAGTGACCCCGAGATATGTGGCCCCAAAGTCGGGTCGCAAAATGTTATTAGAGCAGAGAATTACATTTTGCGACCCGATTTTGTGACCACATATCTCTGGGTCACTTATAGCTAGAAACCCCAAATTTGGTATACAAACACAATAGTACTAGTACTACAACATATCCAAATTTGTAGAATTATAGAAAAAAGTTTCTAGCACCAAGTGACCCCGAGATACATGGCCCTAAAGTCGGGTCACAAAATATTTTCGAATGGTTGAAATAATGTCGAATCATGTTGAAATCATTTCGAATCCGGTAGAAATATTTTCGAATTTGGTTGAAATATTTTCGAATGTGGCCGATTTTTCTAATTCGGTAGAAAACTAAACGAAATCCGAAAATGAATTTAAGGAAGTTAACGAATATAACTAAACGAAATTAATGAATTAACGAATTAAAACGAAAATAAATTAAACAAATTTTTTCCTTTTGCACATGTCTATCTATTATTATAATGATTTACCACTTCCCCTGTTATATAGATATATATATGTCATTGCATATTTATCTTATCTTTTTGACTGTTTACAAGTTTGGTCACGTGGAAGTTACACTATCCGGATTTTATTATATTTATTGTTTTCTCATTGACTCATTCAGTGTGTTTGGCGCATATTTACCGGCATTATATTTTAGCCAGTACGTATAATGATATCTATCCAGGACGCCTATGTCACACATCAATTTGCCCCATCGCGATCCGTACTCAAGATAAGTTCTGGAACACTTTGCGCCTCACTGGCTCCTTTGCCTCTGTCCCAGCCTGCTCTGCGCCATCTGCGCATGACATCCTTGGCGCTTCTGTCTTGGATTGGCCGTTGGGGAGGAGGCTTGGGTTGCCGGGGGCATCTCCACACCACCCTGTCTGATGTCACTTACGCATGACGTTAGCGTCACATGCTTGGTGCATTTGACCTGGACTGGCTGTTGAAGGCGAGGCTTGGATCGCCTGGTGCGTCTCTGCACCTGCACACATTTAATCCCTTTTTGCCTGTTTGTTCTGAGGTTTGGAACGCACGCTGACCCTCACCGGATACAGAAACTCCACGATGGCCATACAGGGTGATCATTTATTAATCACAGTTCTTATATATAAGCACAGTGGTGGCTGGTATTTGTACACCCTAGTCAAAGTCTTTTGCAGACGAAACGCGTAGAGGTTATTACGCTTGTCAAGCCACTTTTTCTGCGCCCTTTTACTTGTTCAATTGAACTACTTTTTATAGTACTCATCTGTCTGGATGTTGGACTTTTTACTTCAATAAACCCCACCATTTTTGATTTACACTATGTGGAGGCCTTTTTTCTCTTCTAAACCTTAATCACCAGCACTGTTTGGAGAATCATGGCTGGTGAGTCGTATCCTGGATTCCTATTGGTCACCAAAGAAGGAGATGGAGTACCTCGCCTTTGGAGTTTGATCCATGCCTACTGCATCCACGTCTATGTCTGTTTGATTTGGAAGAGATGCTCTAGGGATAGTGAGGGTAGAGAAAAAGAGTATATGGATAGCAAGAAGAGTACCAGAGTATGTAAAAATATACAAATTTTATTTTAGTATTAAATATACAAATAGCGCACCTAAAAAGAATAAGTTGGACACATATTGCGTATACAGTTGCTCATTTCTGGAACACACAGAGACTCCAGCTATGAAGTCAAATGGGGAGTGTGATCAAAAAAGATCCCAACATGTTTCGAAAAAATGGGGGGGATAGGGGCATCTGTATTAATTTCCTTCCTTAGGGGTTAAACAGAAGCAAATTGTTCTATGTCTATTAACCACTTACAGACCGGACCATTTTGCTGGTCAAAGACCAGACCACTTTTTGCGATTCGGCACTGCATCGCTTTAACTGACAATTGCGCGGTCGTGCGACGTGGCTCCCAAACAAAATTGACGTCCTTTTTTCCCCACAAATAGAGCTTTCTTTTGGTGGTATTTGATCACCTCTGCGTTTTTATTTTTTGCGCTATAAACAAAAATAGAGCGTCGATTTTGAAAAAAACGCATTATTTTTTACTTTTTGTTATAATAAATATCCCCCAAAAATATATAAAAAAAACTGTTTTTTCCCTCAGTTTAGGCCGACACGTATTCTTCTACATATTTTTGGTAAAAAAAATCGCAATAAGCGATTATTGATTGGTTTGCGCAAAAGTTATAGCATTTACAAAATAGGGATAGTTTTATAGCATTTTTATTAATTTTTTATTATTTTTTTTTTACTAGTAATGGCGGCGATCAGTGATTTTTATTGTGACTGCGACATTACGCCGGACACATCGGACATTTTTGACACATTTTTGGGACCATTGTCATTTATACAGCAATCACTGCTATATAAATGCACTACTTCCTGTGTAAATGACACTGGCAGTGAAGGGGTTAACCAGTGGGTGGCAGTGTAGGGGTTAAGTGTTCCTAGGGGTGTGTTACTAACTGTGGGGGGTTGGGCTTTCATTTAGTGAACACTGATCTCTGCTCCAATCACATGGAGCAGAGATCAGCGTCACTAGTTGCTAGGCAGAATGGAGAAATGCTGTTTACACGGCATTTCCTCCATTCAGCCGTCCCGTGAGATGATCGCGGGTATGCCCGCAGCGAACGAGTCCGCGGGTCCCGCGACCGGACTCACGGGGGGACCCGACCAGCGCGGGAGCGCGCCGCTGGCGGCACGCTCCCGATGGCAGGGGGCGGCATTGAAGATTGGACGTATATGTACGCCAATATGCCTGCCCGCGCCATTCTGTCGACGTACATCGCCGTGCGCTGGTCGGGAACCGGTTAAAGAAAAAGATTTAAATATATAAGCAATATGGAAAAATGTATCGGTGTATAACACGCTCCGGCGTATAACACGCACCCCAAGTTTAGGAGGGAATTTTAAGGAAAAAATCTTTTAGGAGGGAAATTTAAGGAAAAAAAACCTTACATTTAAATGCCCATCAATGCAGCCTTATTGGTGTCCATCTGCAGCCTTCCATTGCAGCCTTGTCAGTGTCGTTGCAGGCTTGCATTGCAGCCTTGCCATTTTAAAAATGGCGCCTCCGAGATACAGAGCGGATGTCCTGTGTACCTCGGGGGCGCTCAGTAGCTCTCGGCCGTTCTCGGGGGCTTTCGACTGAGAATGGGCCGCCGAGAAGCTCACAATCGGCGGGGGATCGGCGTATAACAAGCACCCACGATTCCACTGCGTGTTATATGCCGATAAATACAGTATATATATATATAATACAGTGATTGGTACAACATACCAGAGCATACCAAGACGAAAACAGTACTCACAGTTTCAATGTCCTTTTAATTATAGTGCACACTGCACAGACAGGATGTTTGTTCAGCCCCTATAGTGGTAAAAAAAGATCCTTGTATTAGAACATCCACAACTTGATATATGTGGAAAGGTTGGGGTATGTAGTGTCACCACCGTCAAGCAGCGCGCCAAAGCTCGCAAGGATCGCCCACAGAGTTGAGGAAATGCCGATCTGGCACAGAAAAAAAAAAAATATATATGTTTATGTAGGGATCGAATAGTAAGCATGTATGTGTATCAGTTATATCATGTAATGCACACCGGGGCCCTAAGAAAGCCGAGGCAGAATGAGGAGGAGAATAAAGAATGGGCTATAGGTAGAGATAAAGAGTAAAAAGTTGGAGTGAAAAATATAAATAACCTCGTGTAGAGGACATCTGAAATTTCCAGACTGCTGGTTGGAAGCTAAACAGTGGGGCAGATCCAGAGTCCAGTCTCGGGAGGGGCACTGCTAAAAATATGTTTTTTGGGGGCAATTTATATGGGAAATGGCTGGTATTGGCGCTTCAATCATTACGGCACCATGGTTGTTATGGTGTCAGGATGATTGAAGCGCATTATTTCTATTATTACATTGTAATGTAAAATTAAATGGTTCAACTCACCATAATGCAGAATCAGTGGGAGCCCTGAGGGTGTCACTTGCCACGTCGCCTGCCACACATTGCGGATTGCCACTTGCCATGTAGCCTGCCACACATTGCTGATTGTCACTAGATACAATTCGAGGCATGCTCGGAAACAATTCGACGTATGCTCAGATACAATTCGAGGCATACTCGGAAACAATTCGTTGTATGCTCGGAAACAATTCGACGTATGCTCAGATACAATTCGACGCATGCTCAGATACAATTCGACGTATGCTCAGATACAATTCGACGCATGCTCGGAAACAATTCGTTGTATGCTCGGAAACAATTCGACGTATGCTCAGATACAATTCGACGCATGCTCGGAAACAATTCGTTGTATGCTCGGAAACAATTCGACGTATGCTCAGATACAATTCGAGGCATGCTCGGAAACAATTTGACGCATGCTCGGAAACAATTCGAGGCATGCTCGGAAACAATTCGACGTATGCTCAGATACAATTCGAGGCATGCTCGGAAACAATTTGACGCATGCTCGGAAACAATTCGAGGCATGCTCGGAAACAATTTGACGCATGCTCGGAAACAATTCGAGGCATGCTCGGAAACAATTCAAGGCATGCTCAGAAACAATCCGACGCATGCTCGGAAACAATTCGAGGCATGCTCGGAAACAATTCGAGGCATGCTCGGAAACAATCCGATGTATGCTCAGATACAATTCGAGGCATACTCGGAAACAATTCGAGGCATGCTCGGAAACAATTTGACGCATGCTCGGAAACAATTCGAGGCATGCTCGGAAACAATTCGACGCATGCTCAGAAACAATCCGACGCATGCTCGGAAACAATTCAAGGCATGCTCGGAAACAATTCGACACATGCTCGGAAACAATTCAAGGCATGCTCGGAAACAATTTGACGTATGCTCGGAAACAATTTTGACGCATGCTCCGAAAACAATTCGAGGCATGCTCGGAAACAATTCAAGGCATGCTTGGAAACAATTCGAGGCATGCTCGGAAACAATTCGACGCATGCTCAGAAACAATCCGACGCATGCTCGGAAACAATTCAAGGCATGCTCGGAAACAATTTTGACGCATGCTCGGAAACAATTCGAGGCATGCTCGGAAACAATTCGAGGCATGTTTGGAAACAATTCGACGCATGCTCGGAAACAATTTAAGGCATGCTCGGAAACAATTTTGACGCATGCTCGGAAACAATTTGAGACATGCTTGGAAACAATTCGACGCATGCTCAGAAACTATCCGACGCATGCTCGGAAACAATTCGACACATGCTGGGAAACAATTCAAGGCATGCTCGGAAACAATTTTGACACATGCTCGGAAACAATTCGAGGCATGCTCGGAAACAATTCGAGGCATGCTCGGAAACAATTCGAGGCATGCTCGGAAACAATTGGACTCATGCTCGGAAACAATTCGAGGCATGCTCGGAAACAATTCGAGGCATGTTTGGAAACAATTCGACGCATGCTCGGAAACAATTTAAGGCATGCTCGGAAACAATTTTGACGCATGCTCGGAAACAATTTGAGACATGCTTGGAAACAATTCGACGCATGCTCAGAAACTATCCGACGCATGCTCGGAAACAATTCGACACATGCTGGGAAACAATTCAAGGCATGCTCGGAAACAATTTTGACACATGCTCGGAAACAATTCGAGGCATGCTCGGAAACAATTCGAGGCATGCTCGGAAACAATTCGAGGCATGCTCGGAAACAATTGGACTCATGCTCGGAAACAATTCGAGGCATGCTCGGAAACAATTCGAGGCATGCTCGGAAACAATTCGAGGCATGCTCGGAAACAATTCGACACATGCTTGGAAACAATTCAAGGCATGCTCGGAAACAATTTGACGTATGCTCGGAAACAATTTTGACGCATGCTCAGAAAACAATTCGAGGCATGCTCGGAAACAATTCGACGCATGCTCGGAAACAATTCAAGGCATGCTCGGAAACAATTTTGACGCATGCTCGGAAACAATTCTACGCATGCTCGGAAACAATTTGACGCATGCTCGGAAACAATTCCACGCATGCTCGGAAGCATTGAACTTCATTTTCTCGGCTCGTCGTGGTGTTGTACGTCACCGCGGTCGACAGTCCAGAGAACTTTTGTGTGACCCGTGTGTATGCAAGCCAAGCTTGAGCGGAATTCCGTCGGAAAAAAACATCCAAGATTTTTCCAACAGAAAACCCGCTCGCGTGTACGCGGCATTAGGCTGGGTTCACATATATGCGAGATTGGCTGTGTTTTTACTCGCGTTTGCAATAGCATGTGAATGCGAACAGCTCTCCATGGAACCGGTTCACACCTGTCCGGGGGAGGGGCGGCAGCGGTGCGTTTTTATGGGTCCGGATCGGGGTGCGAATTCCGGGGGGGGGGGGGGAAATGTGCACCTGAATCACACCTGCGAACAGAAGGGCACCGGAGCCCGGACCCCCCGGACTACAAACCGCAGCCGGACATGTGTGAACCCGGCCCACATGCAAAGAGCCATAAATTACTGCTGGTTTTTTTTTTCATGACTTTAGAACAAAAATGTATTTGTGATAACCCCTAAAAAGGGGAAAATCTTTTTTTTTTTTTTTTTGCATTCACCTCGATGGTAATGTGGATGTAATAGATGGATCGTGCTGAAAAATTGGAGTGACTGTGAGAAAGGTCACCCCGCGCTCGAAACACGGGTGGTGCTCTCTCTGTACCGGGGGGACTTGTATTGAAATGTTTGGCCGGAGCGGAGAAAACCATTGTCATGGAAATGACCGCTCACTGCAACGACGCCTGCACAGAATACAAAGTAGCTATTACAATATTAGCAGCAACAATGTTTTAAAGGGGAAAATGAAACTGGAAGAGCAAAACTGTCTTTGGAACAACGGCTTCCCATCTTAAAGGGCTTGTTCACACAGACATTCGAGTGGTGGGGGGGGGGGGGTAAAAACAGGAAACTGAGCAGCAGAGGGAAATCAGATTAAAAAAGAACCTAATGAAAGAAAACAAATGCAGTCACCACATCTAATGATTGGTAAGCTACACTATATTGGGACAACTGCCTTTATATGAACTTTAATGGCGTCCCAGTCTAATGCCGCGTACGCGCTGCACGTGGGCGCCCCCCACACATCGCTGCAATCTGGGATGAGGCGTGTCATCCTCGATGCACAGAGTCCTGGCCACAATCCAAAGAACACCTTTGGGATGAAATAGAGCGGAGACTGCGAGCCGGTCAGAATGCGAATGGGGGGGGGGGGGGGGGGGGCTTGTTGCCGGAAATTCTGACCGTGTGTAGGCCCCAGTGGACATTTTCCGTTGGAATTTCCGCCAGACAAAATTTTAGATCTGGATCTTAAATTTTCCGACAATCAAAATCCGTCTTCGGAAATTCCGATCGCGTGTACACAATTCTGACGCACACAATTCCAGGCATGCTCGGGAATCCGAGCAGAAGAGCCGCACCGGCTATTGAACTTCAATTTTCTCGGCTCGTCGTACGTTCGTCGCGTTCTTGACGTTCGGAATTTCTGACAACATTTGTGTGACCGTGTGTATGCAAGACAAGTTTGAGCCAACATCCGTCGGAAAAAAAAACAAAAACGTGGGTTTTGTTGTCGGAAATGTGCGATCGTGTGTACGCGCCATTAGTCCGTAGGGTTCAATATTGAGTTGGGCCGCCCTTTGCAGCTATAACAGCTTCAACTCTTCTGGGAACAAGTCTGTCCACAAGGTTTAGGAGGGTGTCTATGGGGTTGAGGTCAGGACTCTGTGCAGGCCAGCCAAGTTCCCTTACCCCAAACTCACTCATCCATCATTTCTTTATGGACCTTGCTTTGTGCACTGGTCCAAACCATTTGGTGGAGGGGGGATTATGGTGCGGGTTTTGTTTTTCAGGGGTTGGGCTTGGCCCCTTAGTTCCAGTGAAGGGAACTCCTAAGGCATCAGCATACCAAGACATTTTGGACAATTTCATGTTCCCAACTTTGTGGGAACAGTTTGGGGACGGCCCCTTCCTGTTCCAACATGACTGCCCACCAGTGCACAAAGCAAGGTCCAGAAAGACATGGATGAGCGAGTTTGGGGTGGAGGAACTTGACTGGCCTGGCTCGCAGTCTCCACTCGAATTTATCCCAAAGGTGTTCTTTGGGTTGAGGTCAGGACTCGAGGATGACACGCCTCATCCCAGATTGCCGCACTGTACGCCTCTGGGGGTGCCCACGTGCAGCGAGAATGGGCAGACATCATATAGACCCCACATCTCTCCCCTATCATGACAGGGAATCCCTGGCTGAAAGAAAAGATGCCAAGATGAGGCCTGTAGCTGCACCCAGTGGCATTGCTATGGGGGTGGGCCCGCCAGAGGGTGACGCCAGGCTCGCCTCAGACTGGCACCGACACTGCATTGAGAGGATTCCCTTCCAGGATCCTCTCCGATCGTCCATCATACCCCCACACACCACGGCCGCAATCACTTCTCTATCCCCACTGGCTGCACTCACTGCAGACCGGACTACAGCCGCCTCCTCCTCGGCTCTGTTTCAAGTGCACAGGCTGGGGGAAAGAGCTGAGGAAGAGGGACACCACGCTACAGCACCTGCCCTGAAGTATGTAATAACAGGAGTATTATGTAGAGGAGGGGGACATGGTGATGGGGGGGGGGGCATTGGCAGGTAACAAATATGCTGCCAGGAGTGATTTGGGGGGGGGAGTTAGAGGATAGGTGCTAGGGGGGTACTTTTTGGGGTTAGAGAGGACTTGTACAAGAAGTAGGAGGGGGGTTGATTTGAAGTTTGACCACCCCCTGCACAATTCCTCTCCCCTTCCAAAGCACCCCCTAGCACATATTCTCTACCCCCCAAAATCAAAGAATCCCATCCCGGGTCCATCTGACCTGATCTCATCCCTGCTCCATCCACCTCCCCCATCCCATACAGGCTCCATCCACCCCCGATTCAATCCTATCTCCATCCTCCCCCTGATCCCATCCCTCCTCCATCCACCCCCCTCATCCATTTCCAGCTTGATCCACCTCCCCCTGATCTCATCCCATCTCCATTCACCCCCTGATCCCATGTTGGCTCCATCCACGCCCTTGATCCCATCACTGCTCCATCCACCCCTGATCCCATCCCTGCTCCATCCACCTCCCCCAATCACATCCTGGCTCCAACTACCCCCCCCCCCCCCACCTGATCCCACGCCGGCTCCATCTACCACCCCCTGATTTCATCCTGGCTCCATCCATTCCCCCGATCCCATCCCAGCTCCACGTAACTGGCTGTACCCATCATCCCAGTACAACCACTGAAAGTCCAGGACATCATATGACATTCTACAGGTGGAAAGGGGCTAAAGGAGAAGTACAGAATTAGGGAAAAAAAAACATCTATACTCACCCATACCTCACAATCGTCCTGGATTCGCCGTGACCGCCCCAAGTAAATCCCACTAATCTGGGCTGAATCCCGCAGCAGAGCCCAGTGCCAGAGCAAGTTCCGGAACTTGACTCCACCTGTCAGTGGGCGCCGCACTGTAGCTATGACTAGCTCAGTGCCCAGCCAGCACAGCCCCCCACCTGCACACCTGTCCGCCAGGTCGCCCACCTGATCTACAGAATGTAAGAGGAGGGGAGGCTAGAGCTCCCCCACCTCCTCCCCATGTCCCTCTGTGCCCACCCACAAACCCCCGGCGTGTAGGTGGGAATTTCGAAGCAGTGCACACCATGTCCCTGGCTAAGACTCTGGAGAGCAGCCGGTGGCAGTGCAGCTCTCGTTCTGGGTGGATGTCATATGACGGCTTCTCAGAACTGCTGCACTCGAGCGCCCGCGGGGGGCACACAGCACGGCAATCGCGGCCGCGCCATGTTGGTAGGACATGGTGCGACCCCATCCTCTGTAAAGAGCCGTGGCCGCAGCTCTTTCACCATGTGATCGGCTGTGTCCACTCGCCTGTGTATACACGGAGATGTCGGTAATCGGCGCTCCTCGCCTTACACTGACAGAGAGTGAGGAGAGGAGAGCTGATCAGTGGCATCTCCTCGCAGAGGACATCTAGGTGTGTAATCAGGGCACTGATCATCAGTGCCCTGATTACAATAAAGCCCCCACCGTGCCAGCAATAAGTGCCCACCACTGCCAGCAATCAGTGCCCACAAGTGCCAGCAATCAGTGGTCATTAGTTATTGCCAATTAGTACTGGCTATCAGTGCTGCCCATCAATGCCCATCACTGCTGTCTATCACTGCCACCCATAAATGCCCATCAGTGCCACCTATCTGTGCCCACCAGTGTCGCCTACATGTGCCCACCAGTGCCGCCTATCAGTGCTCATCAGTGCCACATATCAGTGCCCATAAGTGCGGCATATTCGTGCCTCCTCATCAGTGCCACCTGATCAGTGCCCATAAGTGCTGCTTCATCAGTGCCCATAAGTGCCACCTCTTCAGTGCCGTCTCAGCGCCCATCAGTAAAGGAAAAAAATGACTTATTTACAAAATGTACTGACAGAAACCAAGAAAAACATAATTTTTTTCAAAATGTGTGGTCTTTTTGTTTTGTTTTTTTAAATTTGCAGTCTTTATATATATATATATATATATATATATATATATATATATATATATATATATATTTTTTTTTTTAGGAAAAAATAAAAAGCTCAGAAGTGATTAAACACCACCAAAAGACAGCTCTATGTGTGAGAGGAAAATTATAAAAATGTCATATGGTTACAGTGTAGCATGACCGCGCAATTGTCATTCAAATTGTAACAGTGCTGAAAGCTGAAAATTGGCCTGGGCAGAAGGGGGGGGGGGGGGAGTGCCCGGTATTGAGGTGGAAAAACTTAACACCAAGTTCACCATATGGACCCCTTATGTATTTATACATGGTGATCATATCCCCCCCCCCCCCCCCCCCTAATCTCCTCTTCTCAAGAGGGAATAAATTCAGTTCCTCTAATCTCTCCTCATAGCTGAGCTCCTCCATGCCTATTATCAGTTTGGTTGCCCTTCTCTGCACTTTCTCCAGTTCCCCGATATCCTTTTTGAGAACTGGAGCCCAAAACTGAACTGCATATTCCAGATGAGGTCTTACTAATGATTTGTACAGATGATATCTCTCTCTCTGGAGTCCATACCTCTCTTATACAGGAAAGGACTTTGCTCGCTTTAGAAACCGCAGCTTGGCATTGCATGTTATATTATTGAGCTTATGAACTACCAAAAACCCCAGATCACCATTGACTCCCCCAGATCCTTCTCCACCATTGATTCCCCCAGATCCTTCTCCACCACTGATTCCCCCAGATCCTTCTCCACCATTGATTCCCCCAGATCCTTCTCCACCACTGATTCCCCCAGATCCTTCTCCACCACTGACTCCCCCAGATCCTTCTCCACCATTGATTCCCCCAGATCCTTCTCCACCACTGACTCCTCAGATCCTTCTCCACCACTGACTCCTCCAGACCCTTCTCCACCATTGACTCCACCAGATCCTTCTCCACCATTGATTCCCCCAGATCCTTCTCCACCACTAATTCCCCCAGATCCTCCTCCACCATTAACTCCCCCAGATCCTTCTCCACCATTGATTCCCCCCAGATCCTTCTCCACCACTGATTCCCCCAGATCCACCTCCACCATTAACTCCCCCAGATCCTTCTCCACCATTGACTCCTCCAGACCCTTCTCCACCATTGACTCTCCCAGATCCTTCTCCACCATTGATTCCCCCAGATCCTTCTCCACCACTGACTCCTCAGATCCTTCTCCACCACTGACTCCTCCAGACCCTTCTCCACCATTGACTCCCCCAGATCCTTCTCTACCATTGATTCCCCCAGATCCTTCTCCACCACTAATTCCCCAAGATCCTCCTCCACCATTAACTCCCCCAGATCCTTCTCCACCATTGATTCCCCCAGATCCTTCTCCACCACTGATTCCCCCAGATCCTCCTCCACCATTAACTCCCCCAGATCCTTCTCCACCATTGACTCCTCCAGACCCTTCTCCACCATTGACTCTCCCAGATCCTTCTCCACCATTGATTCCCCCAGATCCTTCTCCACCACTGATTCCCCCAGATCCTTCTCCACCACTGATTCCTCCAGATCCGTCTTCATCATTAACTCCCTCAGATCCTTCTCCACCACTGATTCCTCCAGATCCATCTTCATCATTAACTCCCTCAGATCCTTCTCTACCATTGATTCCCCCAGATCCTTCTCCACCATTGATTCCCCCGGCTGTACTCCCCCTAGTATGTATGATGCATGCATATTCTTATAAATAGAAAACTACTATGCTGCTAATATATTCCAAAACTGTATATAGAGTTGTTTCATTGCTGTGATGATAAATTATGTGTTAAGTGTCACATTCCACAGACAAAATGAAAATACTAAGGAAATTAATAAAAGTTATCTATATGGTGCCACAAACATGAATCATAAAATGCGTGTAGGACGGGGGCCAAGACATGTAGGGGAGGGGCAAGGACATATAGGGGAGGGGCCAGGACAGTGGAGGAGCTCGGATACATGCTTAATTGTACAAGCTGCTGACACATACAAGTCTGGAAGCCGTTTGGCGAGGAATTCTATACTTAACGCTTTTATAGTTTGGTGCGCTGGAAGCACCTGAAATGCCATCAGGGAGCAGTCTGGATCCACACAGCTAACTTATAATCTTTGATTTGATTCATATGCGTGTCTGACCGAACTTAATTGCGAGGTCACGCGCTCTAAGGTGAGTGGCCATTGCCTGAGGGTGGGGAGCGCCTGAGTGTGGACAATCGCAACACCTTATTTTCCAGTTTTTATGAAGTCACCATTATACCTTTAATAAGGACTATATACCAATTATGTTGGAATGATCTGCGTTTGATTAGAACGTCGCTGTTATATGCACTACAGCACTTTATAATTCATGTTTATGGCACCATATATTTAACTTTTATTAGTTTGCTTATTATTTTTATTTTGTCTGTGGAATGTGACACTTAACACCGAATTTATCATCACAGCAATCAAAAAACTCCATACAGTAAAACCTTGGTTTGACAGCGTTTTGCAAGACAAGCAGAATTATTTCATGTTGACTTGATATACAAGCGATGTCTTGATATACAAGCGATGCCTTGATATACAAGCGATGTCTTCATATACAAGCAATGTCTTGACATACAAGCGATGTCTTCATATACAAGCGATGCCTAGATATACAAGCGATATCTTGATATACAAGCTATGCCTTGATATACAAGCGATGCCTTGATATACAAGCAATGTCTTGATATACAAGCGATGTCTTCATATACAAGGGATGCCTAGATGTACAAGCGATGTCTTGATATACAAGTGATGTCTTGATATACAAATGATGTCTTGATATACAAGCGATGTCTTGATATACAAGGGATGCCTAGATGTACAAGCGATGTCTTGATATACAAGCGATGTCTTGATATACAAATGATGTCTTGATATACAAGCGATGTCTTGATATACAAGCGATGTCTTGATATACAAGCGATGCCTTGATATACAAGCGATGTCTTCATATACAAGCGATGTCTTGATATACAAGCGATGTCTTGATATACAAGCGATGTCTTCATATACAAGCTATGCCTAGATATACAAGCTATGCCTTGATATACAAGCGATGCCTTGATATACAAGCGATGCCTTGATATACAAGCGATGTCTTGATATACAAGCGATGTCTTGATATACAAGCGATGTCTTGATATACAAGCGATGTCTTGATATACAAGCGATGCCTAGATGTACAAGCGATGTCTTGATATACAAGCGATGCCTTGATATACAAGCGATGTCTTGATATACAAGCGATGTCTTCATATACAAGCGATGCCTAGATGTACAAGCGATGTCTTGATATACAAGCGATGCCTAGATGTACAAGCGATGTCTTCATATACAAGCGATGCCTAGATGTACAAGCGATGTCTTGATATACAAGCGATGTCTTGATATACAAGCGATGTCTTGATATACAAGCGACGTCTTCATATACAAGCGACGTCTTCATATACAAGCGATGTCTTGATATACAAGCGATGTCTTGATATACAAGCGATGTCTTGATATACAAGCGATGCCTTGATATACAAGCGATGTCTTGATATACAAGCGATGCCTACATATACAAGCGATGCCTTGATATACAAGCGATGTCTTGATATACAAGCGATGCCTACATATACAAGCGATGTCTTGATATACAAGCTATGTCTTGATATACAAGCGATGTCTTCATATACAAGCGATATCTTCATATACAAGTAGCGTCACGTCACAAATGAGTGTAAAGGAGAAGAGAGGCGTCTTTAAGTGTAGCAATGTGGTAGCAATGTGGTTACATTTAATGAAGGTACAACATTTAGCAACATATATAAATGCCGGCGGTATATGCCAGCGCTATGCCAGCGGGAAAAGCTGCGCTGCCCCTTTGATTTCAATGGGCAGGAGCGGTGAATCAGCGGTGTATACACCGCTCCTTCACCGCTCCAAAGATGCTGCTAGCAGGACTTTGTTTTTTAGCGTCCTGCCAGCGCACCGCTCCAGTGTGAAAGCCCTCGGTGCTCTCACATTGGAGAGACAGCAGCGGCTCTTTAAGGGCGCTTTGCAGGCGCTATTTTTAGCGTTATATCGCCTGCAAAGCGACCCCCCCCCCCCCCAGTGTGGAAGGGGTCTTAGAGGTGCCTCTCTTCTCTTTTATACTCTGGAGCTCCGGCTGGATTTTGCTTCTAATCCCCTTGTGGAGGCTTCCAATTGTGGATGGACATTTTATGGTTACACAACCAATCACATCGCTATAATCTTTTTATATGGACTATAAACTGAAGGACTGATAAATGAATGGTCGTGGAACGAATCATCTGAGTTTCCATTATTTCTTATGGGGAAATTCGCTTTGATATAAGAGTGCTTTGGATTACAGGCATGTTTCCGTAACGAATTATACTCGCAATCCAAGGTTTTACTATCCCCCCCCACTGATACCAATGATGGGGCACTATTCCTCTCTGTGTATATAGAGGTGCCCCAGTATCACCTCCCCGTATATTGTACAATATGGGTGTCTCTATGGAAGGTGACTCTATAAATTCCTCCTTACTGTACATTGTATACACCCGACCCGTCCTCTGTAGTGCACACCTCGGTGTCCTCCGGTGTGTGTCGGTCGGGGTCGGGCTGAGCTCGCAGGGTTGTAGGGTTGGATGTCCGGTGACTCGGCCCCCCTTCCACCGCCCGGGACCCCAGAGGGGGCGGCACTGAGCTCCGCCCACCACCCGACACCCGGAGCCACGTCTGAATGAGACTCATTGTGAGCGGAGAGCGGAGAGGAGAGGTGAGAGCACCGGGGGAGGGGGAGGGGAGGGGGCATCGTCCTTCACTCGGGAGACACCGACCACCTTCACCTACCTACCCAACATCAACCTGCCACTACAGCACCCATCATATAACCAGCACCCAGCCTGGCACTACAGCACCCATCATATACCCAGCACCCAGCCTGGCACTACAGCACCCATCATATACCCAGCACCCAGCCTGGCACTACAGCACCCATCATATACCCAGCACCCAGCCTGGCACTACAGCACCCATCATATACCCAGCACCCAGCCTGGCACTACAGCACCCATCATATACCCAGCACCCAGCCTGGCACTACAGTACCCATCATATACCCAGCACCCAGCCTGGCACTACAGCACCCATCATATACCCAGCACCCAGCCTGGCACTACAGCACCCATCATATACCCAGCACCCAGCCTGGCACTACAGCACCCATCATATACCCAGCACCCAGCCTGGCACTACAGCACCCATCATATACCCAGCACCCAGCCTGGCACCACAGCACCCATCATATACCCAGCACCCATCATATACCCAGCCTGGCACCACAGCACCCATCATATACCCAGCACCCATCATACAACCAGCCTGGGCACAGCACCCATCATATACCCAGCACCCATCATTTACCCAGCCTGGCACTACAGCACCCATTATATACCCAGCACCCATCATACAACCAACCTGGGCACAGCACCCATCATATACCCAGCACCCAGCCTGACACTAAAGCACCCATCATACACCCAGCAGACAAACTACACTGATCACACAACCTGGACACAGCAGAGCTCCCACCATAAACACATTACCCAGAACTCACTGTGCGCCCACCATACACACAGCACTCAATCTACTTTGATCACTCAGCATGGGCATGGCATCCAAAATACACTGGCTACCCAACATACACACAACACCCAGAATAAACCTAGCCTGGCACCCAGCAACTAGCCTACCCTACTTTACTAAGCACCCAGCCTACCCTACTATACCGAGCACCCAGCCTACCCTACTATACTGAGCACCCAGCCTACCCTGCTATACCGAGCACCCAGCCTACCCTACTATACCGAGCACCCAGACTACCCTACTATACGAGCACCCAGCCTACCCTATTATAACGAGCACCCAGCCTACCCTACTATACTGAGCACTCAGCCTTCCCTACTATACCGAGCACCCAGCCTACCCTTCTATACTGAGCACTCAGCCTTCCCTACTATACCGAGCACCCAGCCTACCCTACTATACCGAGCACCCAGCCTACCCTACTATACCAAGCACCCAGCCTACCCTAATATACCGAGCACCAAGCCTACCCTACTATACCGAGCACCCAGCCTACCCTACTAAACCGAGCACCCAGACTTCCCTACTATACCGAGCACCCAGCCTACCCTACTATACTGAGCACCCAGCCTACCCTACTATACTGAGCACCCAGCCTACCCTACTATACCGAGCATCCAGCCTTCCCTACTATACTGGGCACCCAGCCTACTCTGATATACTGAGCACCCAGCCTACCCTACTATACTGAGCACCCAGCCTACCCTACTATACTGAGCACCCAGCCTACCCTACTATACTGAGCACCCAGCCTACCCTTCTATACTGAGCACCCAGCCTACCCTTCTATACTGAGCACCCAGCCTATCCTACTATACTGAGCACCCAGCCTACCCTACTATACTGAGCACCCAGCCTACCCTACTATACAGAGAATCATAGGCAAGCGCAGCCTTTTGCATTAGGGTGTGCACTACAAAGCTCAAACATATGTATGTAGGGCAGTAGGACAATGGACAGTGTCAGTAAGGCAGAGATTAATGTCTTATTATTTTTTAGTATGACTTTTTTTACATTTGTATTCGTTATTATTACAGTATGTTTTTATATCATTCTTACTATTAATTTGTTTTTTTTCATTTTAAAATTTTTTCACACCCCCATTGGGGGCTTTTGTGAAATATCAATGGTCTAAACAGAGGACAGAGATTCCGTCTCTCTTTCTCTGCAGCCAAGCATCAATGGGGAATCTGCCCAGCACTGAGTGATTATAGTTTGCCCAGGCACACCTGGCACACCCCGTGCACAAGCTTATGCTGAACACCCAGCGTATGTTTCCATACCGAGCACCCTGCGCTTGGATTACTTTTATATATCTGTGCAGTTTGTAATAGTTGTGATGTTTATGCTGCATTTTGCACTTTTCTGTATATAATTCTAGTTTTGTTTAGTTTATTTTCTTTTTTATTTGTTCACTTTTCTCATTTTTGTTCATATTTTTATTTTTATTTTTTCTTATTATATTTGTTGAAAATTCTCTGTCCTGTATTCCTGGTCCTGTGCTTTCCCTTTCCATACTTCTTCATTGATATTTCATTTATATTTAATTCCATTGTTTACACTCATTGATGTCTTTATGTTTAGTATTTCCAGCTTTATTATTTTATATTTATATGACCTTTTCCCCCATTATTGTATCTTTCCTTTATTTTTTATGTCTTGGTTTCTGTTTGCATAGACGAGTGTCACCCAGTCCCTACTTAAAACGTGCTGAATTTTGATCCATCAATGAATGGGTAGCTTTGGCCGGATAGAGCGTCCTGTACCAGGCAGTAAAAACGCAAAGTGTCCTTTAACCGGTTCCCGACCCGGCGCACGCCGATATACGTCAGCAGAATGGCACGGGCAGGCAAATGGGCGTACCTGTACGTTCCTTTAAATTTGCTGCCGTGCCATCGCGTGCGCGCCGCTGGTGGCGCACGCACGCGCCGGCTGGGTCCTCCATGAGTCGGGTCCCGCGGACTCGATCGCCGCGGGGATACTCACGATCGTCTAACGGGGAGATGCTAATGTAAAACAAGCATCTCCCCATTCTGCCTAGTGACAGTGTCTCCCGATCACAGCAGAGATCAGTGACGTGTCACACGTAGCCACGCCCACCTCTCACAGTTAGAAACACGCCCCAGGACACACTTAAAGCGGGAGTCCGCCGGGAGTCCGCCTTTTTTTTTTTTTTTAAAGCCAGCAGCTACAAATACTGCAGCTGCTGACTTTTAAAATAATGACACTTACCCGCCCAGTGCGCCCGCGATGTCGGCACCCGAAGCCGATCTCTCGATCGTCTCTCGGGTGCTGCCGCCGCCATCTTGGGTGTGGGAATCAGGAAGTGGAGCCTTTCGGCTTCATTTCCCGGTTCCCTACTGCCCATGCACGAGTCGCGCTGCGCAATAAGGATGGTCCCCGCTGTCTCTGGGATCCGTGTGTTTCCCAGCAGGCAGCGGGGGGACCTTCGGAAAGGGGCGTAGATTCTGCGGAAAGGGGCGTACCTTCTGCAGAATCTACGCCGGAAGTGGGTGCAGATACCTGTACTGTACAGGTACCTGCACCCCCCTCCCCCCTGAAAGGTGCCAATTGTGGCGCCGGAGGGGGGGGAGGATTCCAATGAGCGGAAGGTCCACTTTAGGGTGGACCTCCGCTTTAACCCTTACCCTGCCCCCCCTTCACTGCCAATGTCATTTACACAGGAATCAGTGCATTTCTATAGCACTGATTGCTGTATAAATGACAATGGTCCTAAAAATGTATCAAAAATGTCTGACGTGCCCGCCATAATGTCGCAAGCCATGATAAAAATTACAGATCGCCGCCATTACTAGTAAAATAAAAATAAAAACATTAATAAAAATGCCATAAAACTATCCCGTTTTGTAAACGTTATAACTTTTGTGCAAACCAGTAAACGCTTATTGCGGTTTTTTTTTAACCAAAAATATGTAAAAGAATACGTATCGGCCTAATCTGAAGAAAAAAAAAAATGTTATATATTTTTTGGAGGATATTTATTTTAGCAAAATGTTAAAAATAATGTTTTTTTTTTCAAAATTGTCGCTTTTTTGTTTTGTTTATAGCGCAAAAAATAAAAACCCGCAGGGGTGATCAAATACCACCAAAAGAAAGCTCTATTTGTGGGGAAAAAAAAAACCACATCAATTTTGTTTGGGAGCCACGTCGCGCAATTGTCGGTTAAAGCGACGCAGTGCCGAATCGCAAAAAGTGCTCTGGTCAGGAAGGGTGGTAAAGCCTTCCGGGGCTGAAGCGGTTAACATTATTGGTAATTGGAAAATTGCACCCTTGCATTTCTGATTGGAGTAGGTGGAAGATCAATACACTATTGCTTACTTTTCAACTACAGTGAGGAAAAAAAAAAAAAGTATTTGATCCCCCTGCAGATTTTGTACGTTTGCCGGCTGACAAAAAAAAAAAAAGATCAGTCTGTGATATTACTAAAATATATACTAGAGGGCATGTGTAATACAAACACCTGATAAATTCAAATAAACAATAGCGTGCGATTGAGCAAATATCAATGTGTAATCTACATATCACATGGAATTCTTGATATGATAATAAATAAAAATAAAAAGAGTAAAGTCTTCCGAAAAGTGATAAACAATCCTCTGAAAAAGTGATAGATAAAAAAGTGCAACGTGCAATAAGCAAAAATAAAGTGACTTTCTTCTGTGCAAAAAAAAAAAAAGGAAGATAAAGTGCAATATGATTTTTTCTTTGCTGGTGACACCCGCTTCTGTGCACGGGCATCCAATTAAAATTTGTAGTGCACGGTGATAACCCAAAAGTGATGACCTCTTCCGTGCGGTCCACTATCGTAATAGATGGCCTCTTACCTCACGGCTGTGGGGTAACAGCATGTATGCAATAGTCACAGGAAAATCCTGATGAAGGATTTATCAGGATATCCCCTGATGAAGTCACGTGACCGTGACGACACGCGCAGGGACACAGAGGCATTGGAAGTGACGCTCGGTGCTCGTGGTTTTTAAACTGAATGTCATTTTGTAAATGTGAGTATCTTGTATCTTCTGTTCTATTTCATAAATCAAGTTGTTTAAGACATACTGCACTATAGTGATGGCCGAACGGTTCGCCCGGCGGTCGTTTCGCGGCGAATTTCCGACTTTCGCCGTCCGCGGGTTCGAACGCCTTTTTCCGTCGTTCGCCCCGGCGGACTTACGTGTTTAATGTATACAAGAACTTTAACCTTTCGTGACACGTTTATCATGTGTTACAGGACAACCAATTGAGACATGACAGCTCATGGACACTTGGACATTCCCCCTAACCTATAAATACACCCGATCCGGTGGCCATTTTACATTCTTTCTTCTGTCACTGTAGGGAAAGGATCCTGTGTGGAGTAGGGACAGAGAAAACGCTAGCTATTTGGTACACAAAAGTTCTTTTCAGGACTGGTATAGGTGTTAGGTCAGCAGCCTGAGTTTCTTTTGTCAGTTTAGATAAAGGGACAGAGCGCTGTATGCTGCTATTTTAGGGACAGCTCAGCCAGATTAGTCTTTCTTCATCATCATCATCATCATCATCATTAGCTGTTACTATCAGGTCCACAAAAGAGCTGTTCCAGCTAATCGTTCCAGCCTACTCTTTTTTGCCAATTTGTATAGGGACAGGCAGGAAGCAGTGTGTCAGGCAGTGAGGATAATTTTAAAGACTTGCTGTTACTATTAGTTCCACAAAGGTTCTTTTCAGGACTGGTATCAGTGGTACGGTAATAGGCTTGTACACGTATAATATTCTTTCTTCCAAATATAGAAAGAATATTATACTTGACTGCTGCCCTTCTGCTGCAGTCTGCTAATCATTCACAACTCACTTGTTCCACAAAGCTCTTTATCAGGACTGGTAACTTGGTCTGTCTAGGGTGCTACGGTACATAGGCTTGGGTGCGGTACAGTCTGCTGTTCTGTAAGGACCGCTATCGGTCCACAATACATAGGGTTGCCGTGCACTACTGCTGACCGCTGCCCTATACTGCAGCAGTCCTTCATTGGTATAGGGACTGACGTACAGTCTGCTAATCACTAACACACAACCTGCTTGGTCCACAAAAGTTCTTATAAGGACTGGTAACTTGGTATAGGGTGCTACGGTACATAGGCCTGAGTGCGTTACAGTCTGCTGTTCTGTAAGGACCGCTATCGGTCCACAATACATAGGGTTGCCGTGCACTACTGCTGACCGCTGCCCTATACTGCAGCAGTCCTTCAGCGGTATAGGGACTGACGCACAGTCTGCTAAACACTAACACACAACCTGCTTGGTCCACAAAAGTTTTTATAAGGACTGGTAACTTGGTATAGGGTGCTACGGTACATAGGCCTGAGTGCAGTACAGTCTGCTGTTCTGTAAGGACCGCTATCGGTCCACAATACATAGGGTTGCCGTGCACTACTGCTGACCGCTGCCCTATACTGCAGCAGTCCTTCATTGGTATAGGGACTGACGTACAGTCTGCTAATCACTAACACACAACCTGCTTGGTCCACAAAAGTTCTTATAAGGACTGGTAACTTGGTATAGGGTGCTACGGTACATAGGCCTGAGTGCGTTACAGTCTGCTGTTCTGTAAGGACCGCTATCGGTCCACAATACATAGGGTTGACGTGCACCACTGCTGACCGCTGCCCTATACTGCAGCAGTCCTTCAGCGGTATAGGGACTGACGTACAGTCTGCTAAACACTAATACACAACCTGCTTGGTCCACAAAAGTTCTTATAAGGACTGGTAACTTGGTATAGGGTGCTACGGTACATAGGCTTGAGTGCGGTACAGTCTGCTGTTCTGTAAGGACCGCTATCGGTCCACAATAGATAGGGTTGACGTGCACCACTGCTGACCGCTGCCCTATACTGCAGCAGTCCTTCAGCGGTATAGGGACTGACGCACAGTCTGCTAAACACTAACACACAACCTGCTTGGTCCACAAAAGTTTTTATAAGGACTGGTAACTTGGTATAGGGTGCTACGGTACATAGGCCTGAGTGCGTTACAGTCTGCTGTTCTGTAAGGACCGCTATCGGTCCACAATACATAGGGTTGCCGTGCACTACTGCTGACCGCTGCCCTATACTGCAGCAGTCCTTCATTGGTATAGGGACTGACGTACAGTCTGCTAATCACTAACACACAACCTGCTTGGTCCACAAAAGTTCTTATAAGGACTGGTAACTTGGTATAGGGTGCTACGGTACATAGGCCTGAGTGCGTTACAGTCTGCTGTTCTGTAAGGACCGCTATCGGTCCACAATACATAGGGTTGACGTGCACCACTGCTGACCGCTGCCCTATACTGCAGCAGTCCTTCAGCGGTATAGGGACTGACGTACAGTCTGCTAAACACTAATACACAACCTGCTTGGTCCACAAAAGTTCTTATAAGGACTGGTAACTTGGTATAGGGTGCTACGGTACATAGGCTTGAGTGCGGTACAGTCTGCTGTTCTGTAAGGACCGCTATCGGTCCACAATACATAGGGTTGCCGTGCACTACTGCTGACCGCTGCCCTATACTGCAGCAGTCCTTCATTGGTATAGGGACTGACGTACAGTCTGCTAATCACTAACACACAACCTGCTTGTTCCACAAAAGTTCTTATAAGGACTGGTAACTTGGTATAGGGTGCTACGGTACATAGGCTTGAGTGCGGTACAGTCTGCTGTTCTGTAAGGACCGCTATCGGTCCACAATAGATAGGGTTGACGTGCACCACTGCTGACCGCTGCCCTATACTGCAGCAGTCCTTCAGCGGTATAGGGACTGACGTACAGTCTGCTAAACACTAATACACAACCTGCTTGGTCCACAAAAGTTCTTATAAGGACTGGTAACTTGGTATAGGGTGCTACGGTACATAGGCTTGAGTGCGGTACAGTCTGCTGTTCTGTAAGGACCGCTATCGGTCCACAATAGATAGGGTTGACGTGCACCACTGCTGACCGCTGCCCTATACTGCAGCAGTCCTTCAGCGGTATAGGGACTGACGTACAGTCTGCTAAACACTAATACACAACCTGCTTGGTCCACAAAAGTTCTTATAAGGACTGGTAACTTGGTATAGGGTGCTACGGTACATAGGCTTGAGTGCGGTACAGTCTGCTGTTCTGTAAGGACCGCTATCGGTCCACAATACATAGGGTTGCCGTGCACTACTGCTGACCGCTGCCCTATACTGCAGCAGTCCTTCATTGGTATAGGGACTGACGTACAGTCTGCTAATCACTAACACACAACCTGCTTGTTCCACAAAAGTTCTTATAAGGACTGGTAACTTGGTATAGGGTGCTACGGTACATAGGCTTGAGTGCGGTACAGTCTGCTGTTCTGTAAGGACCGCTATCGGTCCACAATAGATAGGGTTGACGTGCACCACTGCTGACCGCTGCCCTATACTGCAGCAGTCCTTCAGCGGTATAGGGACTGACGTACAGTCTGCTAAACACTAATACACAACCTGCTTGGTCCACAAAAGTTCTTATAAGGACTGGTAACTTGGTATAGGGTGCTACGGTACATAGGCTTGAGTGCGGTACAGTCTGCTGTTCTGTAAGGACCGCTATCGGTCCACAATAGATAGGGTTGACGTGCACCACTGCTGACCGCTGCCCTATACTGCAGCAGTCCTTCAGCGGTATAGGGACTGACGTACAGTCTGCTAAACACTAATACACAACCTGCTTGGTCCACAAAAGTTCTTATAAGGACTGGTAACTTGGTATAGGGTGCTACGGTACATAGGCTTGAGTGCGGTACAGTCTGCTGTTCTGTAAGGACCGCTATAGGTCCACAATAGATAGGGTTGACGTGCACCACTGCTGACCGCTCACCTATACTGCAGCAGTCCTTCAGCGGTATAGGGACTAAGAGTTTTGTCACAGGGTCATTTAAAAAATGACATGCAGAGGAAGAGGCAGGCCCTTCCGCAGGGGTGGTAGGGGTAGGGCAGGAGCAACAGGCTTGAGCCAAAGTGGGAAGTTGCAGAAGGTGCGTTCAATTACTTTAAAGGATGCACCAGACTTGGTTGAGTGGCTCGCTCAGCCTTACTCTTCTGCACCCTCCTCATCCTCTCGATCTGCACCCTCTTCTTCACTCTCTGCTATGTGCACCCCCAAAGACACTACCACCAACAACACGACCACCACCACCACCACCACATACCTTCCGCTTGAGTCACTGGAATTATTTTCCGATCCATATCAAGAGGACATTTCTGATGCGCAGCCACTCTTGGTATTGGATCAGGAAGAGGAGGTAGCAACAAGCGCTACTCAGCAGTCTGACGCCAGTACCCAGATCAGCCCAAGGAGGAGGTTGGTCCCCGGTGTTGCTGCCTACTCTACTTATAGCGGTGGGGAAGGTGACGTTGATGATGACGTGTCTAGTGATGTCACGTGGGTGCCCACAAGAGAGGAAGAGGAGGGGAGTTCAGAGGGAGATATGGACCAGCAGATAGGGAGGAGAAGCAGCAATGACTTACATTGCACAGCAGGGACAAAGCAGACTGCAAATGTATCAGGAGCGAGTCATCGACCATGTACGGTCACATCTGGCGCTCCCAGGACACCGGCACATGGCTCCGCAGTGTGGGCTTTTTTTAACGTGTCCGCTGCTGACAATAGCGTTGCCATCTGCAATCTTTGCAGTCAACGCGTTAGTCGCGGTAAGCCCAATACTCACCTAGGGACGACCGCCTTAAGAAGGCACATGAGCAGCCATCACCGAGCCCAGTGGGAGCAACGGAACACACAAAGCCACACTGCAGGCTCTCACCGTCCAGCCTCGTCTTCTACTTCTCCTTCTCCTCTCTCCTCACAATTGTCCTCCACTCCACCTTCCATCACGCCAAGCTCACATTTTTCTGCAAAAAGGCAGGCTTCCGTGGGCCTAATGTTTGAGCGTAAAAAAATGATGACGCCGGATAACCCTCTTGCCCAACGGTTGGCGGCTGGCTTGTCAGAACTCATAGCCCGCCAACTACTGCCATATAAACTGGTGGACTCGGAGGCCTTTCGCAAATTTGTGGCCATTGGAACACCACAATGGAAGGTCCCAGGAAGGAAGTATTTCTCAGAGAAGGGCATCCCAGAGCTATATGGCCATGTTCAGCGGCAAGTGAATGTATCTCTGGCACACAGTGTCGGTGCCAAGATACATCTGACCACAGACACGTGGTCTAGCAAACACGGGCAGGGAAGGTATATCAGTTTTACTGCCCACTGGGTGAACCTTCTGACGGCCGTCAAGCATGTAACCCGTGGCACCCGTGTAGATTTGGTTTTACCGCCACGGATTGCATGCAGGCCTGACTCTTCTTCTCCTCCTCCTACTCCATCCTCCTCCCTCTCCTCCTCAGCTGCCTCCTCCTTTTCCGCTGCTAGCGTCTCTTCCACTGCACCGCCCAAGCTCCCCAGAACCTATTCCACATGCCAGGTGAGACGTTGCCATGCCGTGCTGCGTCTGTTGTGCCTGGAAGCAAAGAGCCACACTGGCCCGGCACTCCTTTCAGCTTTGCGTTCACAGGCAGATGAGTGGCTAACACCGCTCAATTTGACAGTTGGTAAAGTGGTGTGTGACAACGGTGCCAATCTGCTTAGCGCATTGAAACAGGGCAAAATCACGCACGTGCCGTGCATGGCACACGTCTTAAACTTGGTCGTGCAGCGATTCCTTGTCAAATACCCTGGGGTCCAGGACATCTTGCGGCAGGCAAGGAAAATCTCGGCCCATTTCAGAAGATCTTACACGGCCATGGCTCGCCTTGCTGACATTCAGCGGCGACACCATCTGCCGGTCAGACGTCTTATTTGCGATTGCCCGACGCGATGGAACTCAACCTTCTATATGCTTGATAGGCTGCTCCAGCAGAAACGTGCAGTTAACGTCTACCTGTATGAACTCTGCGAAAGAAACGGTTCTGGGGAGCTGGGTTTTTTTTCACCGCGCCAGTGGCTGCTCATGCGCGACACATGCAGACTTCTGCGGCCATTTGAGGAGATCACCAAACTGGTCAGTCGCAGCCATGGCGCCATCAGTGACATGGTACCTTATGCCTTCTTTCTGGAGCGTGCATTGCGTCGTGTCATTGATCAGGCTGTGGAGGAGCAGGAGCGGGAAGATGAGGAAGTCGCAATGCTGGATGAATTCCCAGGGGGGGCTACTCTATCTGAGACAAGTCAACAACAGGAGTCTGATGAGGAGTCAGAGGAGGATGGTGCCGGGGCGGATGAGCAGGAGCAAGAAGAGCATGCTTTAAACCTTTCTGGGATCCCTGTTGTGCGAGGATGGGGAGAGGAGAATGAAGAGGACGACATTATCCTGGATGATGAGCAGGAGCCAGGCCACCACACCGCTTCCACTTTAGTGCAAATGGGGGCCTTCATGCTCCAGTGTTTTAATAGGGACCCCCGTATAAAAAGCATGAGGGTCAAGGACCAGTACTGGGTGGCAACGTACTTAGACCCCCGGTACAAACACAAAATGGCGGAAATGTTACCGCCGTCGCAGAGGGCTGTCAGAATGCAGCACTTCCAGGCCTTGCTTCGAGAAATGCTGCATTCTGCTTTTGCGTGCGCTGGCAGAGGAGCAATTCCCACTCCCAGAGAAGGATTTGCGGGTACCAATCCAACAGCGCCTGCAAGAAGAGGCCGGTTTGAAGATGTGTTGGTGACTTCGGATATGAGGTCATTCTTTCAGCCGACCCATCGACAGGTGTCATCCGGATCCAGCATCAGGGAACGCCTAGACCGTCAGGTGTCCGACTACATTGGGTTAACGGCCGATGTGGACGCTCTGAGGAGTGATGAACCCCTAGACTACTGGGTGGGCAGGCTTGACCTCTGGCCAGAGCTTGCCCAATTTGCAATCGAACTGTTGGCTTGCCCCTCATCCAGTGTCCTGTCCGAAAGGACGTTCAGCGCAGCAGGGGGGATTGTGACCGATAAGCGTACTCGCCTAGCTCACCACAGTGTTAACTACCTCACATTTCTAAAAATGAATGAGGCATGGATCTCGGAGGAATTCAACACATGTGATCAGTAGACCATGTATATGTCTATAAACAATTTTTGGAATCAAGCACACAGACCTTCTTAATTCATTTGGCTCACTTCCCTGACCCAAAAAAGCACACCGTACTATATGCCCCTACCCTCCTCTTTGAAGAGGTTGAGCGGTGTCATATTTCTACTGGGGCTGCTTATTATGAGGGGTTCCCACCATCCCTGTGCTGTGCTGACTTCCTCCTGGGTGTTCTTATTATGAGGGGCTCCCACCATCCCTGTGCTGTGCTGACTTCCTCCTGGGGGTTCTTATTATGAGGGGATCACACCATCCCTGTGCTGTGCTGACTTCCTCCTGGGGCTGCTTACGGTGCTGCTGTCAGCGCTGTATGTCACGGAGCTGCTGTCAGCGCTGTATGTCACGGAGCTGCTGTCAGCGCTGTATGTCACGGAGCTGCTGTCAGCGCTGTATGTCACGGAGCTGCTGTCAGCGCTGTATGTCACGGAGCTGCTGTCAGCGCTGTATGTCACGGAGCTGCTGTCAGCGCTGTATGTCACGGAGCTGCTGTCAGCGCTGTATGTCACGGAGCTGCTGTCAGCGCTGTATGTCACGGAGCTGCTGTCAGCGCTGTATGTCACGGAGCTGCTGTCAGCGCTGTATGTCACGGAGCTGCTGTCAGCGCTGTATGTCACGGTGCTGCTGTCAGCGCTGTATGTCACGGAGCTGCTGTCAGCGCTGTATGTCACGGAGCTGCTGTCAGTGCTGTATGTCACGGAGCTGCTGTCAGCGCTGTATGTCACGGAGCTGCTGTCAGCGCTGTATGTCACGGAGCTGCTGTCAGCGCTGTATGTCACGGTGCTGCTGTCAGCGCTGTATGTCACGGAGCTGCTGTCAGCGCTGTATGTCACGGAGCTGCTGTCAGCGCTGTATGTCACGGAGCTGCTGTCAGCGCTGTATGTCACGGAGCTGCTGTCAGCGCTGTATGTCACGGAGCTGCTGTCAGCGCTGTATGTCACGGTGCTGCTGTCAGCGCTGTATGTCACGGAGCTGCTGTCAGCGCTGTATGTCACGGAGCTGCTGTCAGTGCTGTATGTCACGGAGCTGCTGTCAGCGCTGTATGTCACGGAGCTGCTGTCAGCGCTGTATGTCACGGAGCTGCTGTCAGCGCTGTATGTCACGGTGCTGCTGTCAGCGCTGTATGTCACGGAGCTGCTGTCAGCGCTGTATGTCACGGAGCTGCTGTCAGCGCTGTATGTCACGGAGCTGCTGTCAGCGCTGTATGTCACGGAGCTGCTGTCAGCGCTGTATGTCACGGAGCTGCTGTCAGCGCTGTATGTCACGGTGCTGATGTCAGTGCTCTGTATTACGGTGCTGCTGTCAGTGCTCTGTATCTCCTGCACCCTCTTGTTTGCCTACCCTGGTCCCTGACCTTCCCTCTCCTCCATTGCCTTCATTAGCTCCATAGTCCTGAATTGTCAGAACAATTTCCCAAATAAAAAAAAAATGCTTGTAGTTATCGATCCCAAATTCACCTCATACATGTATTATGCTATTGTCCAGGTGGTGGGACTACGTGCTACCCCCTAATAATTACCCCGTGGCCGCAAATTCGACCTAAAGGTTTGCGAAATTCGCCTCCCATTGAAGTCAATGGAGCCCGCGGCGAACGGTCGTTTTCGCGAACGTTTGTGTCCGTTCGCGTTTCGCGTTCGCGAAACGTCCCGTCGGAAGTTCGTCCATCACTACTGCACTATCCTGGAATCCCCTTCTTCTTCCCTCTGCCATCTTACATATACTTTCACTGTGGGAATTAAGAGCGAAGGAGCACACCTCCATCTCCACATTGAAAACACACATGCACAGGAGTCCGGTCACCATTCAGTTTAAAAACCACGAGCGCCGCGCTTGCCAGAGTCACTTCTGGTGCCTCTGTGTCCCTTACGTGTGTTGTCGCGGTCACGTGACTTCATCAGGGGAATCCTGAAACCACACATTACACAGGAGTTCGGTCACCATTCAGTTTAAAAACCACCAGCGCCGCGCTTGCCAGAGTCACTTCCAGGTGCCTCTGTGTCCCTTACGCGTGTCGTCGTGGTCACGTGACTTCATCAGGGGAATTCTGAAAACACACATACACAGGAGTCCATACACCATTCAGTTTAAAAACCACCAGCGCTGCGCTTGCCAGAGTCACTTCCAGGTGCCTCTGTGTCCCTTACGCGTGTCGTCGTGGTCACGTGACTTCATCAGGGGAATCCTGAAAACACACATACACAGGAGTCCGGTCACCATTCAGTTTAAAAACCACCAGCGCCGCGCTTGCCAGAGTCACTTCCAGGTGCCTCTGTGTCCCTTACGCGTGTCGTCGTGGTCACGTGACTTCATCAGGGGAATTCTGAAAACACACATACACAGGAGTCCGGTCACCATTCAGTTTAAAAAGCATGAGCGCCACGCTTGCCAGAGTCACTTCCTTTGCCTCTGTGTCCCTACGCGTGTCGTCATGGTCATGTGACTTCATCAGGGGAATCCTGAAAACACACATACGCAGGAGTCTGGTTACCATTCAGTTTAAAAACCACGAGCGCCGCTCTTGCCATAGTCACTTCCGGTGCCTCTGTGTCCCTTACGCGTGTCGTCGCGGTCCTGTGACTTCATCAGGGGAATCCTGATGAATTCTTCATCAGGAATTTCCTGTGACTATTGCATACACGCTGTTACCCCACAGCCGTGAGGTAAGAGGCCATCTATTACCATAGTGCACCGCACGGAAGAGGTCATCACTTTTGGGTTATCACCGTGCACTACAAATTTTAATTGGATGCCCATGCACAGAAGCGGGTGTCACCAGCAAAGAAAAAAACATATTTTTTTTTGCACAGAAGAAAGAAAGTCACTTTATTTTTGCTTATTGCACGTTGCACTTTTTTATCTATCACTTTTTCAGAGGATTGTTTATCACTTTTCGGATGACTTTACTCTTTTTTATTTTTGTTGATTACCATATCAAGAATTCCATGTGATATGTACAGTACACATTGATATTTGCTCAATCGCACCTTATCGTTTTTTGTTTATGTAGATTTATGAGGTGTTTCTTTTACACGTGCCCTCTGGTCTATATTTTAGTACTATTTACCAGAGCGGCACTATTTCTGTTTTTTGATTTCCTTTTGTGGTTATGGAGTAACCTCCCAGTGCCCTGCAGCAGTTATCACTTCTTCTTTTTCATTGCAGCGGGGGAATACTTACTATATATTTTATTCTATAATATTAATGGTCGTTTTATTATAACAGAGAGAGACAGAATAACAAAAAAAAAAAAAAAAAAAACTGAAAAAAGTTATAAATTGATTTCATTTTAATGAGTGAAATAAGAATTTGAACCCTTCGCAAAACACGACTTAGTACTTGGTGGCAAAACCCTTGTTGGCGATCACAGAGGTCAGACGTTTCTTGTAGTTGTCCACCAGGTTTGCACACATCTCAGGAGGGATTTTGTCCTCTTTTTGCAGATCCTCTCCAAGTCATTAAGGTTTTCGAGGCTGATGTTTGGTAACTGTAACTTTCCGTCCTCTCCACATATTTTCTATGGGATTAAGGTCTGGAGACTGGCTAGGCCATTCCAGGACCTTAATGTTCTTCTTCTTGAGCCGCTCCTTTGTTGCCTTGGCTGTGTGTTTTTGGTCATTGTCATGCTGCAAGACCCATTGACCGCCCATCTTCAGTGTTCTGGCTGAGGGAAGGAGGTTCTCATCCGAGATTTTACAATACATGGCCCCGTCCATCGTCCCTTTGCTGGGGTGAAGTTGTCCTGTGCCCTTAGTAGAAAAACACCCCCAAAGCTTCCACCTCCATGTATGACGGTGGGGATGGTGTTCTTGGGGTCATAGGTCCTCCATTTATGACGGTGGGGATGGTGTTCTTGGGTTCATAGGTCCTCCATGTATGACGGTGGGGGATGATGTTCTTGAGGTCATAGGACCTCCATGTATGACGGTGGGGGATGGTGTTCTTGGGGTCATAGGTCCTCCATTTATGACGGTGGGGATGGTGTTCTTGGGGTCATAGGACCTCCATGTATGACGGTGGGGTATAATGTTCTTGGGGTCATAGGACCTCCATGTATGACGGTGGGGTATAATGTTCTTGGGGTCATAGGACCTCCATGTATGACGGTGGGGATGGTGTTCTTGGGGTCATAGGACCTCCATGTATGACAGTGGGGGATGGTGTTCTTGGGGTCATAGGACCTCCATGTATGATGGTGGGGATGGTGTTCTTGGGGTCATAGGTCCTCCATGTATGACAGTGGGGGATGGTGTTCTTGGGGTCATAGGACCTCCATGTATGACGGTGGGGATGGTGTTCTTGGGGTCATAGGTCCTCCATGTATGACAGTGGGGGATGGTGTTCTTGGGGTCATAGGTCCTCCATGTATGACGGTGGGGATGGTGTTCTTGGTCATAGGACCTCCATGTATGACAGTGGGGGATGATGTTCTTGAGGTCATAGGACCTCCATGTATGATGGTGGGGGATTGTGTTCTTGGGGTCATAGGACCTCCATGTATGACGGTGGGGATGGTGTTCTTGGGGTAATAGGTCCTCCATGTATGACGGTGGGGGATGGTGTTCTTGGGGTCATAGGTCCTCCATGTATGACAGTGGGGGATGGTGTTCTTGGGGTCATAGGACCTCCATGTATGACAGTGGGGGATGGTGTTCTTGGGGTCATAGGACCTCCATGTATGACAGTGGGGGATGATGTTCTTGAGGTCATAGGACCTCCATGTATGACGGTGGGGGATGGTGTTCTTGGGGTCATAGGTCCTCCATGTATAACGGTGGGGGATGATGTTCTTGGGGTCATAGGTCCTCCATGTATGACAGTGGGGCATGGTGTTCTTGGGGTCATAGGACCTCCGTGTATGACGGTGGGGGATGGTGTTCTTGGGGTTATAGGTCCTCCATGTATGACGGTGGGGGATGATGTTCTTGAGGTCATAGGACCTCCATGTATGACGGTGGGGGATGGTGTTCTTGGGATCATAGGTCCTCCGTGTATGACGGTGGGGGATGGTGTTCTTGGGGTCATAGGTCCTCCATGTATAACGGTGGGGGATGATGTTCTTGAGGTCATAGGACCTCCATGTATGGCGGTGGGGGATGGTGTTCTTGGGGTCATAGGACCTCCATGTATGACGGTGGGAGATGGTGTTCTTGGGGTCATAGGTCCTCCATGTATAACGGTGGGGGATGATGTTCTTGAGGTCATAGGACCTCCATGTATGGCGGTGGGGGATGGTGTTCTTGGGGTCATAGGACCTCCATGTATGACGGTGGGGAAGGTGTTCTTGGGGTCATAGGACCTCCATGTATGACGGTGGGGGATGGTGTTCTTGGGGTCATAGGCAGCATTCCTCCTCCTCCAAAAACGGCGAGTTGAGTTGATGCCAAATAGCTAGATTTTGGTCTCCTCTGACCACAGTACGTTCCCCCAGTTCTCCTCTGAATCATTCAGATGTTCATTATCAATCTTCAGACGGGCTGTACATGTGCTTTCTTGAGCAAAATTTGAAGGGCAGTAAACTGGCCAATTGTTTGGAAAGTTTGAAGACCCCTGTCTTGGAGTATTTGACGTCCTGAGAACTGAAATCTTTCTCCATCAGCAAGGAATGGGTTACCATTCTAATCCGGCACATGAGACCCGTCATTAGTGCAGACGCGGTGACGGCATAAATACCACCAGCTGCAAATGATACATTCTATAGATCGCCCTGTATACAGTCTGCGGGTTTTAAACACTGGGTGTTGTGTGGAGGGTCCTCCGAGGAATGGTAGCAGCGGACTGTGATAATAATAGAGACTGCTTTGATTATTTTTTTGGGAGGTGGGAGGTGCGTGCGTGGTGCGTTTTATGAAAGGGAGTAACAGTTCCAGTGGAGGCCACTTACACATAAGTGGAAGGCAATTATTGGAGTTCTTAGGCCATTCAGTAAATGCTGAAATCTCATTTTCCTTAAAGCCCAACTCCGGGCTCACCTGCCCCGTCCCTCTGTGCTCCCTCCCCTAACGGTACACTACCGCGCTGCAGTTGCATGCATTGCACATCTACGGGTTGCTGAAAACTCTTGAGGGGATTGGCCATTTGAATAGAGGCCAGGTTGCGTTGCCAGCAGCAAAAACCAGCTTATGATCAGTGAAAATGGAAAATCTCAAGGTAATTTCTTTGCAATAACTTGCACTGGTGAAAATTTGCATATCGGAAATAGATTATGAAAACCTTGCTAAAAACTTTTTAGAGACACTTTGGGGGTCTATTTATATAAAATAAAAAATCTGCTGTGCGAATGTCTCAAGTATTTGCACAGCTGATCCCTGTAATTTGTGAAATATATATTTCTATAACCATCAGCTCCCTCTAGTGGCTATAATACAGTAATTGCTATCTTGGGGTATTTCAAGGAAATACCACATTATGACCACTAGATGGAGCCGACAGTTATAGGAAGTGAACATAATACATACATTATGGGGATTATTCGTGATGGCTGTATGACAATCACAGAGCAATTTAATAAAAAATAAATATAAAAAAAGACCCCGTAAGGCTGGATTCACACCTATGCATTATTAGTGCATTTTGCAGATTTGCAGAACGTGTTCCATAGGAAACCATGTTAAATGGACTGTAATGTGTGCAAATCTTCAAAATGCAAAAAGCACTAAAGCTGCGTAGGTGTGAATCCAGCTTTAAAGAGTAACTCCACTTTTAAGAAACCCCCACCCCCCTCCTCCTCTGGATGATCTCGGCACTTTGCAGGGATTGTAACAAACTTTGTTGCAGATTCCGACCTCTCGTTATTCTGAAGAATTAGCTGTTTGTTTCTCTGTGTCCATGTGAATGGGAGTGGCTTTCTAATTATCAGTCAGCTGCTGCACCTGCAGGGCTCTAATGAGGAAAGTGGCAGGGTCTGCAGTGCTTTCGACGTGATTTCCTATTGGGAGTATCTCATAAAAAAAAAAAAAACATTTTTGTTTCAGGAGATGCCCAAAATTAGCCTTGTATCTTAGTGCAGGCTTCTGGGAAAATCAGTGAGCCAATGACACAAGCAAGAAATTACATTTCTGGGGGAGGGGGGTTCTGTATAGCATCTGTGTACAGGTTGTGTACAGAGCGCCTCCAGGTGGCCATATTGCATTTTACAGGAAATAACAGCGGCTGCAGATTGTAAAGGAAAGATCATTTTTAATAACATTCAATGATAATATGACTTGTGTAGCGATTGTATACGCTCGATTATTTTCTTTAGTTCCTTTTTTTTTTTTTAAAGCGGTTTTGCACCTAAAAAAAAATATTAAGACCCCTTTCACAATGGGGCGTTTTTTGGGCGTTTTTCAGGTGCTTTAGCGTTAAAAAAAGCGCTTGTAAAGCGCCTGAAAGAAGCTGCAACTGCAATCCCAATGTAAAAGCCAGAGTGCTTTCACACTGAGGCGCTGCGCTGGCAGGAGGGCGTCAAAAAAAGTCCTGCAAGCAGCTTCTTTGCAGCGCTTTTGGTGCGGTGAATACACGGCTCCTAAAGCGCCCCTTCCCATTGAAATCAATGGGAAGCGCCTGTAAAACGCCTGAAAAACGCTATTGGCAGCAGCGTTTTGTGGGCGCTTTTAACCCTTTATTTGGCCACTAGCAGGGGTTAAAAGCGCCCCAATAACGCTCGAAAAACGCTGGTAAAGTGCTGCTAGTTTAAGCGGCGCTTTACGAGCATTTTTCGGGCGCTGACATTGTGAAAGGGCTCTTAACCACTTTCAGACCGGACCATTTTGCTGGTAAATGACCAGAGGTCTTTTTACACTTTGGCACTGCGCTGCTTTAACTGGTAATTGCGCGGTCATGCAATGTTGTACCCAAACAAAATTTGCGTCCTTTTCTTCCCACAAATAGAGCTTTCTTTTGATGGTATTTGATTGCCTCTGCGATTTTTATTTTTTGCGATATAAACGTAAAAAGACCGCAAATTTTGAAAAAAAATGATATTTTCTACTTTTTGTTATTAGAAAAATCCAATAAACTCAATTTTAGTCATACATTTAGGCCAAAATGTATTCAGCCACATGTCTTTGGTAAAAAAAAAGTCAATAATTGTATATTTATTGGTTTGCGCAAAAGTTGTCACATCTACAAACTAAGGTACGTTTTCTGGAATTTACGCAGCTTTTAGTTTACGACTGCCTATCTCATTTCTTGAGGTGCTAAAATGGCAGGGCAGTACAAAACCCCCCCAAATGACCCCATTTTGGAAAGTAGACCCCCTAAGGAAATTGATAAGAGGCATGTTGAGCCCATTGAATATTTTATTTTTTTGCCTCAAGCGATTGAATAATGACAAAAAAAAAATTTTTTTTTTTTTTTTACACAAAGTTGTCACTAAATGATATATTGCTCACACATGCTATGGGCGTATGTGAAATGACACCCCAAAATAAATTCTGCTGCTTCTCCTGAGTACGGGGATACCACATATGTGGGACTTTTTGGGAGCCTAGCCGCGTACGGGGCCCCGAAAACCAAGCACCGCCTTCAGGCTTTCTAAGGGCGTAAATTTTTGAGTTCACTTCTCACTACCTATTACAGTTTTGAAGGCCATAAAATGCCAAGATGGCACAAAACCCCCACAAATGACCCCATTTTAGAAAGTAGACACCCCAAGCTATTTGCTGAGAGGCATGTTGAGTTCATGGAATATTTTATATTTTGCCACAAGTTGCGGGAAAATTACAAACTTTTTTTTTTTTTTTTTTTTTTTCACAAAGTTGTCACTAAATGATATATTGCTCACACATGCCATGGGCATATGTGAAATGACACCCCAAAATAAATTCTGCTGCTTCTCCTGAGTACGGGGATACCACATATGTGGGACTTTTTGGGAGCCTAGCCGCGTACGGGGCCCCGAAAACCAAGCACCGCCTTCAGGCTTTCTAAGGGCGTAAATATTTGACTTCACTCCTCACTACCTATTACAGTTTTGAAGGCCATAAAATGCCAAGATGGCACAAAACCCCCACAAATGACCCCATTTTAGAAAGTAGACACCCCAAGCTATTTGCTGAGAGGCATGTTGAGTCCATGGAATATTTTATATTTTGCCACAAGTTGCGGGAAAATTACAAACTTTTTTTTTTTTTTTTTTTTTTTTCACAAAGTTGTCACTAAATGATATATTGCTCACGCATGCCATGGGCATATGTGAAATGACACCCCAAAATAAATTCTGCTGCTTCTCCTGAGTACGGGGATACCACATATGTGGGACTTTTTGGGAGCCTAGCCGCGTACGGGGCCCCGAAAACCAAGCACCGCCTTCAGGCTTTCTAAGGGCGTTACAGTTTTGAAGGCCATAAAATGCCAAGATGGCACAAACCCCCCCCAAATGACCCCATTTTGGAAAGTAGACACCCCTAAATTTAGGGGTACACTAGTGAGACTAGGTAATAAATGGCGGGTGCCCTGAAACTATAAAAAAATAACTAACCAACCAGCGTCACCTGTAACAGTTATATGGTGATCACTGGTGAAAGGGTTAACTAGGGGGCAATCAGGGGGCTTTATGCGGTAGTATATGGGGGTCCCTGGCGCTATAAAAAGCTGCGGCGAACCTAAATACCTACTTGCCTAACTAGCGTCACCTGTGACACTAATACAGCGATCAGAAAAACGATCGCTTATTAGGCTGGGTTCACACTGGAGCGATGCGGGAACGCCACGAATGCGCGGCGGGTTCCCGCATCGCATGCCTCCCGGCGGCAGTTCACACTGCCCTATGCGAACTGCTGGGAGTGTCAGTGAAATGTTACTGACACCCCCAGATCAGTTCGCATATCGCAGTGCGATCTGCAAACTCGGATCGCATGGTGTGAACACCCATGCGATCCGATTCTGCTGCGGGCCAAAAAAAGGGTCCCGTGCGAATTTGCGGCGGGTGCGGCGGGTGTGGCGGGTGCGGCGAATGGCTGAACTCGAATCGCACAGAGATCGGATGTGATTTGCACTGCAGTGCGAATCACATCCGTTCTCAAACCGCTGCAATCTGAACCCAGCCTTAGTGACACTGGCGACGGGGGGTGATCACGGGGTTAAACCTTTATTGGGGGGGTTAGGGGGGTACCTTAGAACTAAAGGGGGCTAACCCTAACTGCCCTAACAGTTATTAGTCACAAATGACACCCGCCGGGTGATCAGGGGGTTAAACCTTTATTAGGTAATAAATGGCGGGTGCCCTGAAACTATAAAAAAATAACTAACCAACCAGCGTCACCTGTAACAGTTATATGGTGATCACTGGTGAAAGGGTTAACTAGGGGGCAATCAGGGGGCTTTATGCGGTAGTATATGGGGGTCCCTGGCGCTATAAAAAGCTGCGGCGAACCTAAATACCTACCTGCCTAACTAGCGTCACCTGGGACACTAATACGGCGATCAGAAAAATGATCGCTTATTAGGCTGGGTTCACACTGGAGCGATGCGGAAACGCCGCGAATCCGCGGCGGGTTCCCGCATCGCATGCCTCCCGGCGGCAGTTCACACTGCCCTATGCGAACTGCTGGGAGTGTCAGTGAAATGTTACTGACACCCCCAGATCAGTTCGCATATCGCAGTGCGATCTGCAAACTCGGATCGCATGGTGTGAACACCCATGCGATCCGATTCTGCTGCGGGCCAAAAAAAGGGTCCCGTGCGAATTTGCGGCGGGTGCGGCGGGTGTGGCGGGTGCGGCGGGTGCGGCGAATGGCTGAACTCGAATCGCACAGAGATCGGATGTGATTTGCACTGCAGTGCGGTGCGAATCACATTCGTTCTCATAAACCGCTGCAATGTGAACCCAGCCTTAGTGACACTGGCGACGGGGGGTGATCACGGGGTTAAACCTTTATTGGGGGGGTTAGGGGGGTACATTAGAACTAAAGGGGGCTAACTCTAACTGCCCTAACAGTTATTACAGTCACAAATGACACCAATGCAAAAAAAAAAAAAAAAAAAAAAAAAATGACATTGGTGTCACTGTGACTGGGGGGCAGGGGTAATTGGGGGGGTGATCGGGGGGTAAAGGGGGGGTGTGAGTGTGCCTGGCATGTTCTACTGTGTGTGGGATGTGTTGGTGCAACTCACTGATCCGCTCTCCTCCGTGTCGGAACGAAAAATACCGACACGGAGGAGAGAATACATCACTTCCTCTCCTGTGTTTACATTACAGGAGAGGAAGTGATGTCACCGGGGATTTCTATTCGTCGGGAGCGATCGCGAGGGGGTGGCCATGAATGAATGGCCGTCCCCTCGTCCGGGATCGCTCCCGAACGAAAACCGACCGCCGCAGGCACCGGGCGGGGGCCCGATCGGGCCCCCGACCCGCGGGAGGCAAATCACGTACATGTACGTGCTTATGCCTGCCCGTGCCATTCTGCCGACGTACATCGGCGTTAGGCGGTCGGCAAGTGGTTAAAGCACTCGGGGCTTTCACATTGGGACTGCAGATGAGGCTTCTTTCAAGCGCTTTACAGGCGCTTTTTTTTAACGCTAAAGCGCCTGAAAAACGCCTGAAAAACGCCCCAGTGTGAAAGGGGTCTTAAAGCCAGCAGCTACTAATATTGCAGCTGCTGACTTTTAATAAATGGACACTTACCTGTCCCGGGGTCCAGCGATGTCGGTGGCAGATGACGAGCGATCGCTCGTCTCTGCTGCCCCCGCCGCCATCTTCTGTCAGGGAATCGGGTAAGTGAAGCGTTGTCGGCTTCACTGCCCGGTTCCCTACTGCACATGCGCGAGTCGCGCTGCGCGTCTCTTCTGGTCCCCGCTGTATCCTGGGAACTGTGTGTTTCCCAGAACACAAGGGAGGGGGGCATCTGCGGTGGTCTGTCCCAGAAGTGGGTGCAGTTACCTGGATTATCCAGGTAACTGCACCCCCCTCCCCCCTGAAAGGTGCTGATTGTGGCACCAGAGGGGGGGGGGGGATCAGATTAGCGAAACGTCCCCTTTTGGGTGGAGAACCGCTTTAAATTCCCCCCCATGAAAGTGAAGTTACCCTTTAAGTGCTCATAAAACACCCCTGTTAGCAGGTACCCTTAGATCTAATAGCACAAGTTGGCCTTGCATTCAATGCAATCAATAAAAACAAAAGCCGATGGCAGGTAAGTCTGCCAAATGTTCCATCTGCCGGTGTTGTACGTGGTTATTTATTGGATTATATTCAGCGACTCGAAACCCTCTTATTTGGAAATGAGATCCTTCCCGTTGATTACAGTTATTCCCTAACCTTGTACCGCCAATGAGCATTCTAGAGAGTGAAATGTATCCCAGGCCCTCGTCTCTCCCGTCTGCCCGGCCACATACTTTCATACAATGGATCATTTGTATTGCTGGAGATTGAGTGAGTCACCCTCAACACGTGCCAGCCATCTCACGGTGGAGTTTACGATTTACGTTACCCCTGTTTTTTTTATTTTTTATGATGCCGTTGTGGCCTGGGCCGGGGTGGTAATCAACACCACCCTGTGATGTCATGTATTATGGAACAGGCTCGTATTCTTCACACCACCAGGACCTTTTTTTTTTTCCCCAAGACTTAAGCCGTCTTACAACGAAGAGTTAAAGTCCTTGAGGGCCACCAATACCATGGAGCCTTTTTTTTTCAAGGGAGATCCATAGAGAGGGTTTTCTTTATGAGGTCATCCCGTGAAATGTCACCACGTTTTACCAGCTTGATTAAAAAAAGCTTGCTTAAAGGGCAGTAATGATACGTGAAGCGCGACAAACCATATCCAACGGTCCTAAGTACAGTGAGGGGGAGCGGTGTTTGGTCCCCTGCCGATTTTGTACGTTTGCCCACTGACTAAGAAATGATCCGTCTATAATTGGTCGGTTTATTTTAACAGTGAGAGACAGAATAACAAAAAAAAATCTAGAAAAACACATTTCAAAAGAGGATTGGACCTCTTCGCAAAACATGACTTAGTAGTTGGTGGGAAAACCCTTGTTGGCAACCACAGAGGGTTGTAGTTGGCCACCAGGTTTGCACACATCCCAGGAGGGATTTTGTCCCATTGCTCTTTGCAGATCCTCTCCGAGTCATTAAGGTTTCCATTCTGACGTTCGGTAACCCGAACTTTCAGCTCCCTTCACATATTTCCCTTAGCAGAAACCTTCCCCAAAGCATAATGTTTCCACCTCCATGGATGACGGTGGGGGATGGTGTTCTTGGGGTCATAGGCAGCATCCTCTCTGAGTCATTAAGGTTTCCAGGCAGACGTTTGGTAACCCAAACTTTCAGCTCCCTCCACAAATTTTCTATGGGATTGAGGTCTGGAGACTGGCTAGGCTACTCCTTAATGTGCTTCATCTTGAGCCACTCCTTTATTGCTTTGGCCATGTGTTTTAGGTCATGCTGGAATAACCATCCATGACCCATTTTCATCACCCTGGCTGAGGGAAAGGAGGTTCTCACCCAAGATTTGACGGTACATGGCCCAGTTCATCTTCCCCTTGATGCGAGGAAGTTGTCCTGACCCCTTAGCAGAAACCTCCCCAAAGCATAATGTTTCCACCTTCATGGATGACGGTGGGGGATGGTGTTCATGGGGTCATAGGACCTCCATGTATGACGGTGGGGGATGGTGTTCTTGGGGTCATAGGACCTCCATGTATGACGATGGGGAATGGTGTTCTTGGGGTCATAGGACCTCCATGTGTGACGGTGGGGGATGGTGTTCTTAGGGTCATAGGCAGCATTCCTCCTCCTCCAAACACGGTGAGTTGAGTTGATGCCAAAGAGCTTGATTTTGGTCTCATCTGACCACAACACTTTCACACAGTTCTCCTCTGAATCATTCAGATGTTCATTAGCAAACTTCAGATGGACCTGTACATGTGCTTTCATGAGCGGGGGGACCTTGGGGGTGCTGCAGGATTTTAGTCCTTCACGGTGTAGTGTGTTACCGATTATCTTCTTGGTGACTATGGTCCCAGCTGACATCATTGACAAGACTCTCCTGTGAAGTTCTGGGCGGATTCCTCACCATTCTCCTGATCATTGAAACTCCACGAGGTGAGATCTTCCATGGAGCCCCAGACTGAGGGAGATTGACCGTTATTTTGTGTTTCTTCCATTTGTGAATAATCACACCAACTGTTCTCACCCTCTCACCAAGCTGCTTGACCATGGCCTTGTAGCCCATTCCACCCTTGTGTAGGTCTACAATCTTCTCCCCGACATTCTTGGACATCTCTTTGGTCTTGGCCATGGTGGAAAGATTGGAATCTGAATGATTGATTGCTTCTGTGGACAGGTGTCTTTTATACAGGTAACAAGCTGAGATTAGGAGCACTCCCTTTAAGGGAGTGCTCCTAGTCTCAGCTTGTTACCTGTAGAGAAGACACCTGGGAGCCAGAAACCTGGCTGATTGATAGGGGATCAAATACTTATTTCACTCATTACAATGCAATAACTCTTTTGAAACACGTTTTTCTGGATATTTTTGTTGTTATTCTGTCTCTCGCTGTTAAAATAAACCGACCAATAAAATTATAGGCTGATCGTTTCTTTGTCATCGGGAAAACGTACAAAATCAGCAGGGGAGCAAATACTTTTTCCCTCACTGTATATGTCACGGATCCAACTAGAGTCACCAATAAACGAATTGGCTGCAATGGATTAGCACATCCACTTTTTTTTGTATGCACCTTTATAAAGGTAAAGTGTCCAGCCGTGGCCAAAAGTTTTGAGAAAGACACAAATATAAATTTTCACAAAGTCTGCTGCCTCAGTTTTTATGATGACAATTTGCATATACTCTGGAATGTTCTGAAGAGCGATCAGATGGATTGCAATTAATTGCAAGGTCCCTCTTTGCCATGAAAATTATTATTATTATACAGGATTTATATCGCGCCAACAGTTTACGCATCGCTTTACAATAAAAAGGGGGACAGCGCAATTTACAATACAGTTCAATACAGAAGGAATAGGAGTGCCATGCTCATGGAGCTTACATTCTAAAGGGAGGGGGGTGATCTGATGGAGGGGACTTAAGTACAGTTCTTAGGTGGAGGTGGGGCAGGAGCTGACCAGACATAGTGGGGTAGGGAGTTCCAGAGGACAGGAGAGGCTCTGGAGAAGTCCTGGAAGTGAGCAAGGGACAAGGGAGCTAGAGACCCAGAAGACCCTGGGGGGAGCGGAGAGGATGGTTTGGGTGATATCTGCAGATGAGTTTTGATGGCCTTGTATGTTTTGGTTAGTAGTTTGTATTTTATACAATGGGGTAGTGGAAGCCAGTGAAGAGATTGGAAGAGAGGGGAAGCAGTCATGGATCGGTTAGTAAAGTGTATTAATCTGGCAGCAAGACGGTAATACCATAAAAAAAAACATTTCCACTGCATCTCAGCCCGGCCACAAAAGGACCAGCTGACATCATGTCAGTGATTCTCTCGTTAACACAGGTGTCAGTGTTGACGAGGACGAGGCTGGAAATCACTCTGTAATGCTGATTGAGTTAGAATAACAGACTGGAGGCTTTAAAAGGAGGGTGGTGCTTGAAATCATTGTTCTTCCTCTGTTAACCATGGTTACCTGCAAGGAATCGCGTGCAGGCATCATTGCTTTGCACAAAAAGAGATTCACAGGCAAGGATATTGCTGCTACTAAGATTGCACCTAAATCAACCATTTATCAGATCATCAAGATGTTCAAGGAGAGAGAGGTTCAATTGATGTGAAGAAGGCTTTAGGATGCCCAAGAAAGTCCAGCAAGCATCCAGAGACATGGATGAGCGAGTTTGGGGTGGAGGAACTTGACTGGCCTGGTCCTGACCTCAACCTGACAGAGCACCTTTGAGATGAATAAGAGCGGAGACAGCGAGCCAGGCCTTCTTGTCCAACATCAGCACATGACCTCACAAATGGGCTTCCGGAAGAATGGTTAAACATTCCCATAGACACACTCCTAAACCTTGTGGACAGCCTTCCCAAAAGAGTTGAAGCTGTTATAGCTGCAAAGGGCGGAGCCAACTCAATTTTGAACCCTACGGACTAAGACTGGGATGCCATTAAAGGTCATGTGTCCCAATACTTTTGGTAACACAGTGTATATTACAGGGGCGGCAAAGCTGTTTGTCCTGTGAGACTGAATGTACATTCATGTTGTGCAAATTTCTTCTGTTACTTCCTGGTTTCTGGACTAGACCAAAATGATGTCATACATCCCAGGAGTCTGCTCGGCATAGCCATCTTGAGTAAGGGCAGATGTTTTATGTATGCATTTGCTTCCTGGGACCCATCTGCCCTTAGCTCAGGCATGCAAGTAGGAGGGTGTTCTTAGTTGAAGAATGGGCCAGAACATTGTGGGGAGTACTCGCCGTCTTTAATATTGATTGGACCCTGGGTAAACATTTTCTTGGGCCCTCCCGAATCCACTTGTCAACTATTTTCAGGCAGTGTAGGCTCAAGGGGGGGGAGGCAACGGCTTTGGGCCCCACAACAATGACCGGGCCCGGGGCAGCTGCCCCTTTTGCCCTGCCCTAAAGACAGCCCTCTAAACGCAATGTTTTTCACACTCAAGCGGTCATGTACAATTGTTACATAGTATATAAAACAAATTATGCAAAGATAAAAAAACTCAGCATTAAAAGGGCTAACAAATATCTAGAAATATTCAGTGCGATAGTAAGGCATTCAGTGGGCTATAAACATTGCACACATAAAAATTGAGCTACGTGACAGTCCATGCAATAGTCCATAAATCAGTGTATGGTGTCGTTTCCCATCATAAATTTCCAACAGGAAATGTTCCTTTCCTGAATACCGTCACCAACCCAGCTCAGGAGCACCCCTTTGGTGATGCACTCACCGCAATAAAGATAAGCCTGATATCTCCCCAAAGGCATGGAACACTGTCCAAAGGTTACCAAAGATCACTCCTGGAATGGCTCAGCTCATTGGGTGCAACATAGAAAATCATGAGGAAATGCTCAGCATAGCGTGATACTGTCATTTATTTAGAAACACAAACCCCACATACATATTATGCTTACAGGAGGAATAAATAAAAACAGAGTGTCAAAAGTTTAGCCTGCGCAACCCAGCGTAACGTCTTCTCACCACTTCCTGGAATTCCTCGACCACGCTGACCACGGCGAGACCTACACTGTGATCGACAAAGGAGCTCTGACGCGTTTCGTCATCACGTCTTCGTCGGAGGGCGTGGGCCACGCGGGAACGGCTCGTCCAATAAACACCGGAAGAGGGCGGGTGATTAACCCTGCAAGCAACAAGGCGCGTCATGAGCATCACTGCTGCCGGCAACGCCCAAACTAGATCAACATGCGTACGTAAACTCGTACGCAGTGTGATCATTATACCATAAGTCATGCTTCATATGACTCGCAAAACCCTGGTCTAACACCAATGCCCTAGGACAGCGATCCTCAACCAGGGTTCCTCCAGAGGTTGCTAGGGGTTCCTTCAGCATTGGGCAATTTCTGCCTTTCAGATAAGTTCCCACTCACACCATTGATGTTTTTAGCTCTCTGTAAGAAGGTAATTCTTCCAAGTGACCACAAGTGTAAGGACCGTTCTTCCCACTGACCACAAGTGTAAGGACCGTTCTTCCCACTGACCACAAGTGTAAGGACCATTCTTCCCACTGACCACAAGTGTAAGGACCATTCTTCCCACTGACCACAAGTGTAAGGACCATTCTTCCCAATGACCACAAGTGTAAGGACCATTCTTCCCAATGACCACAAGTGTAAGGACCATTCTTCCCACTGACCACAAGTGTAAGGACCATTCTTCCCAATGACCACAAGTATAAGGACTATTCTTCCCACTGACCACAAGTGTAAGGACCATTCTTCCCAATGACCACAAGTGTAAGGACCGTTCTTCCCAATGACCACAAGTGTAAGGACCGTTCTTCCCAATGACCACGAGTGTAAGGACCGTTCTTCCCAATGACCACAAGTGTAAGGACCATTCTTCCCAATGACCACAAGTGTAGGACCATTCTTCCCAATGACCACAAGTGTGAGGACCATTCTTCCCAATGACCACAAGTGTAAGGACCATTCTTCCCAATGACCACAAGTGTAAGGACCGTTCTTCCCAATGACCACAAGTGTAAGGACCGTTCTTCCCAATGACCACGAGTGTAAGGACCGTTCTTCCCAATGACCACAAGTGTAAGGACCATTCTTCCCAATGACCACAAGTGTAGGACCATTCTTCCCAATGACCACAAGTGTAAGGACCATTCTTCCCAATGACCACAAGTGTAAGGACCGTTCTTCCCAATGACCACAAGTGTAAGGACCATTCTTCCCAATGACCACAAGTATAAGGACTATTCTTCCCACTGACCACAAGTGTAAGGACCGTTCTTCCCAATGACCACAAGTGTAAGGACCGTTCTTCCCAATGACCACGAGTGTAAGGACCATTCTTCCCAATGACCACAAGTGTAAGGACCGTTCTTCCCAATGACCACAAGTGTAAGGACCGTTCTTCCCAATGACCACAAGTGTAAGGACCATTCTTCCCAATGACCACAAGTGTAAGGACCGTTCTTCCCAATGACCACAAGTGTAAGGACCGTTCTTCCCAATGACCACGAGTGTAAGGACCGTTCTTCCCAATGACCACAAGTGTAAGGACCATTCTTCCCAATGACCACAAGTATAAGGACCATTCTTCCCACTGACCACAAGTGTGAGGACCATTCTTCCCAATGACCACAAGTGTAAGGACCATTCTTCCCAATGACCACAAGTGTAAGGACCATTCTTCCCAATGACCACAAGTGTAAGGACCATTCTTCCCAATGACCACAAGTGTAAGGACCATTCTTCCCAATGACCACAAGTGTAAGGACCATTCTTCCCAATGACCACAAGTGTAAGGACCATTCTTCCCAATGACCACAAGTGTAAGGACCATTCTTCCCAATGACCACAAGTGTAAGGACCATTCTTCCCAATGACCACAAGTGTAAGGACCATTCTTCCCAATGACCACAAGTGTAAGGACCATTCTTCCCAATGACCACAAGTGTAAGGACCATTCTTCCCAATGACCACAAGTGTGAGGACCATTCTTCCCAATGACCACAAGTGTAAGGACCGTTCTTCCCAATGACCACAAGTGTAAGGACCATTCTTCCCAATGACCACAAGTGTGAGGACCATTCTTCCCAATGACCACAAGTGTGAGGACCATTCTTCCCAATGACCACAAGTGTAAGGGGCATTCTTCCCACTGACCACAAGTGTAAGGACCGTTCTTCCCACTGACCATCACACTAATGTATCATGAGTTGTAGATTTCTAATTTTTAGCAGGGGTTCCCCGAGACTGAAGAACTATTTCAAGGGTTCCTCTGTGGTGAAAAGGTTGAGAAAGGCTGCCCTAGGACATACACAGCTATGAATGATATTGTAACTGATATAGATACAATAGATGCTATAAGGTGATAGAAGCACCTGCTGGACATGACATAATATACATATATATGACATAATGCGATATAAACACTATGTCAGCATTAATATCATATCAATACTATAGCAATGTTACTTAAGAATCTATCAACATGTACCTGAAACACATCAAAATATAAAAAGATATATAAATATATAAAAAATACTGCAATATAAACCCAGAAACGTCTGCAAAATGCATCAATTTCAGGGTCTTAACCGGTTCCCGACTGGCGCACGCCAATATACATTGGCAGAATGGCACGGCTGGGCAAATGGGCATACCTGTACGTCCCTTTGAATTTTCCACCATTGCATTGCGCGTGGGTGCCACCCGGGAGCTCCGTGAGTCGGGTCGCGGATCCCGCGGACTCGATGTCCGCGGGGATACCCGCAATCGTCTCACGGAGAGGAAGAACGAGGAGATGCCAATGTAAACAAGCATCTCCCCGTTCTGCCCTAGTGACAGTGTCACTGATCTCTGCTCCCTGTAATCAGGAGCTATGATTAGTGATGTGTTACAGATAGCCCATCCCCCCCCCCCTACAGTTAGAACACATCCCTAGGACACACTTAACCCCTACAGCGCCACTTAGTGTTAACCCCTTCACTGCCAGTTACATTTATACAGTAATCAATACAATTTTAATCGCACTGATCGATGTGTAAATGTGAATGGTCCCAAAATCTCGCCAAAATTGTCCGACGTGTCCGCCATAATGTTAAGAATCGCTGATCGCCGCCATTACTAGTAAAAAAAAAAATATCTAAAAAAAAAAAATGCCATAAATCTATCCCCTATTTTGTGGACGCTATAACTTTTGCGCTAAGCAATCAATAAACGCTTATTTACCAAAAATATGTAGAAGAATACGTATCAACCTAAACTAACCTGAAATAGATTTTTGGGGGATATTTATTATAGCAAAAAGCAAAAAAGAATGCGTTTTTTTCAAAATTTCGCTATTTTTTTTTTTTTGTTTAAATCATCCCATCCCATTCTAAGAATATCCCAATGTCTCTTGAAGTTGGATTCAATACAGGGGGTCCCCGGGTTACGAACCCGTTAGGGACTTTCCTCTTGTTTGTAATCCGGAAATGTTTTTTAAGTCAGCCGCGCATGCGCAGAACGACAATCACGGACATTTCCGATGTTCTGTCGAATGACGTTCAGCGCATGCGTGGCAAATTACAGACATTTCCAAGGCACCGTCTGGCCGCGTATTCGCAGAACGACAATCACGGACAGTTCCGATGTTTCGTCAAATGCCGTTCAACGCAAGTACGGAAAATTACAGACATTTCTGACATTTTCTGAGGCTCCGTCTGGCTGCTCATGCTCAGAATGGCAGAGGGTCCCCGCAGCTCCCTCTTAGTAAGTAGGAGTGGTTCGTAAGTCGGGCGTTCGTGAGTCGGGGAACCCCTGTATCCCTATATTGTCCATGAAAACTGCTTATGAAACCCCATTCATGTTTCTCACCCTGAGACCTTTCTTTGTACAGCAAACTTCTTCATGGATCAGCTCATCCAAATCTTCGGCATTATATCCCTTTTTCTACAAACCGATTCTTTATCTGCTGTAGAGCTGCACGATTAATCGTCAAGAATCGCTATCGTGATTTTTTTCCCGTTGCGATCTTAACAAAGGGCTTCCTGATCTTCCTGATCTTTGGTATGCAGAGAATTTTCTCTCTGCTCTCAGCCCTCAAAAGTCTGGGCAGTCTGCCAAGTTTTAAAACATTCCATCAGTGGAATGTTAAGTCTAAACATTGTATCAATTTGTCTTTTACATCAAAGGAATAGATTTCTGTATGTAAATTAGGAACGTTTAACCACTTAAACACTAAATCTTTTTCTGACAGTTGTTGTTTTCAAGTTTTTTTTTTTTTTTTTTTTTTTTTATATAGAAATTGCAAGACATTACTTAGAACCCCCAAACATTATATATATATATATTTTCTTTAGTAGAGACCCTAGAGAATGAAATGGTGGTTGTTGCAATATTTTATGTCACACTGTATTTGCGAAGCAGTCTTTCAAATGCAATTTTTTGGGAAAAAATTACTTTAACCACTTGCTGACCGCTGTCAGCAAATATACGTCAGCAGAATGGCGCGGCTGGGCAAAGTAATGTACCCGGACGTTACTTTGAATTTCCCACCATGAGCCCCTGCCGCGAGCTCCGCGACCGTGCCCGCGGGAACCGCAGACTCGATCGCTGCAGGGATACACGCAATCGTGTCACAGAGCTGAAGAACGGCGAGATGCCGATGTAAACAGCATCTCCCCGTTCTGCCTAGTGACAGGACACTGATCGTCTGCTCCCTGTCATCGGGAGCAGCGATCAGTGTCATGTCACACAAAGCCCATCCCCCAGACAGTTAGAAACACGCCTCTAGGACACACTTAAAGGGGTTGTAAAGGTAAATGTTTTTTCACCTTAATGCATTCTATGCATTAAGGTGAAAAAACATCTGACAGTGGCTGCGCCCGAGCCCCCCGTTTTACTTACCTCACCCCTCGAATGTCCCGCACTCATCCCCGACTACCTCTTCACCACTCAGCCTGGCCGCTGATTGTCTGGAGTAGATGGATGGAAAGCAGCGCAGCCATTGGCTCGCGCTGCTGTCAATCACATCCACTGATAGCCGCCAGCTGTATCACAGGAGCGCGCCCGCAGGTGCTTCTCACCATGCGAGGGAGCTTGCATGAACGTGAGAAGTACCTGTAGGATGAAGCAGAGACAGCCGCCAAGGGACCCCAGAAGAGCAGGTTCAGGGCCACTCTGTGCATGAGCTGCACAGTGGAGGTAAGTATAACATATTTGTTATTTAAAAAAAAAAATTTTTAACTTTACAATCCCTTTAACCCCTCCCCGCCCCCTAGTGGTTAAACCCTTCACTGCCAGTGACATTTTTACAGTAATCAATGCAATTTTATAGCATTGATCGCTGTATTAATGCCAATGGTCTCAAAAATGTGTCAAAAGTGTCCGATGTGTCCGCCATAATGTTGCAGTCACGATAAAAATCGCTGATCGCCGCCATTGCTAGTAAAAAAAAAAAAATTATTAATAAAATGCCATAAAACTATCCCCTATTTTGTAGACGCTATAACTTTTGCGCAAACCAATCAATAATCGCTTATTGCGATTTTTTTTTTATCAAAAATATGTAGAAAAATACGTATCGGCTAAACTGAGGAAAAAAATGTTTTTTTAGATATTTTTGGGGGATATTTATAATAGCAAAAGTAAGAAATAATGTGTTTTTTTCAAAATTGTCTCTCTTTTTGTTTATAGCGCAAAAAATAAAAACCGCAGAGGTGATCAAATACCACCAAAAGAAAGCTCTATTTGTGGGAAAAAAAGGACGTAAATTTTGTTTGGGAGCCACGCCGCACAACCGCGCAATTCTCAGTTAAAGCGACGCAGTGCCGAATCGCAAAAAAGTGCTCTGGTCAGGAAGGGGGTAAATCCTTCCAGGTCTGAAGTGGTTTACGAATTTAAAAAAAAAAAACGAACTAGTAAAGTTAGCCCAATTTTTTTTGCATAATGTGAAAGATTTTACGCCGTGAGAATTGTGATCTTTATGCTAAGAAAAAATAAATAAATTGTGATTCTCATTTTGGCCAGAATCGTGCAGCTCTAATCTGTTGTGCTTGAACGGCATAATCAGCATCCAAAGAGCAGTTCCCGTGAATCCGCATGAACTGACCCTTTGGAGTATTACGTAACCACAAGGGGCGGCGACCACTTTGTACAGGGATGTAACTGTTCCGATCATTGGCTTGAAAAAAAAAAGCTTTAGTGAGGAGACGATTCCACTCTTCATAACAGTGACATCCAAATAATTGATCTGCTTATTATTCCAGTTGAATTCCAATCCAATATTAATAGTATTAGCATTCAACCAATCGGAAAACTCAATCAATTAAGATTTCCGATCCCTGCCAGATGAAGAACAGATCATCTATATACCGCTGGTAAAAGATGAGTTCCTTCTTCCTATTGCCAAAAATCCACTTATCCTCCCACTCGCTCATGAATAAATTGGCAAGGCTAGGCTTGAATTTCGCACCTATTGCCACTCCCCTCTTTTGGCTATGAAATTTACCATTGTACCAAAAGAAATTGTGCATCAGACAAAAAAGCTAACACCATCCTTAGAAACTTTTTTTGGGATGGAAGATAAGTCATCCCTTTTGAAAAAAAGCCCAAATTAGGAGCTAATAATGCATCATCATGCTGGATGATTGTGTATAGCGATGAAGCATCAGCTGTTACCAAAAATATCTCAGCATTAGTAGGGATGACCACCTCTTTTAACAACACTAAGCCCTTGTACACACGGTCGGAGAATCCATCGGAATGTGTCCTTTCGGACCGTGTCATCGGATAATCCGACTGTGTGTGGTATGCATTGGATTGATTCCGTTGGAATATCCTTCGGACCCAATTTTCCAACATGTTGGAAATATTTCCCGACCAACTGGTTCGATCAGACATACTCCGATCATGTGTAGAGAATTTTGATCGAACCAAGTGCCACGCATGCTCAGATCAAATTCCTACATCAAAGCTATTGGCTACTAGCCTGAATGTAGTCCCATTGTAACGAAATTACGTCATCACGTTCTGAAAGATCAGATTTTTCGCCAACTTTGTCCGACCGTGTGTATGCAACAGTTTCGGACAAGATCCAACGGACAAAATCCAACGGATTTGGTTGCCAAAATCTCCGACCGTGTGTACAGGGGCTAAGAAGTTGGTAGTGTATTTGAGGTAGGCCTTTGTACACACTACACTCATCTGTAAATAATTATCAAGATATTGACCAATCCTGGATGTTTCAGAATCTATCCCGTTTACGATGGGTCTTGCCCAGGGCTATCGTTAATATTGATTGGACCGTGGGCAAATGTTTTCTTGCCCCCCCCCCCCCCACCATACAATTTCGCTCTCCACCTTCTCTGAGACATACAATAAATCGCAGCTAGACTTAAAATCAGTTTACTGTATCAGATCAGGCAGCTATTGCGATTGGTTGCCAGAGGTTACAGTGTATCATTATCCCTTACTGACTGGTTGCTAGAGGCTACTGCACACATTACAGCTCACTGATTAGTCGCTGGATGTTACACTACATGATTTCTGCTTGTTGATTGGTTGCTAGAGATTAGTGTACAGTAACACTGCTCACTGATTGGTTGCAAGAGGTTACAGCCTATCATCTCCTCACTGCAGGGGACATGATATACATATGAATGCCACCTTTATTTACATATCTATGCCGTCAGATGAAGCTATTTACATATGAATGTTGCTGCTATTTGCATATGAATGATAGTTATTTCTATGTGAACACAGGGTCTGCAGGTGAGTCATCTGTACACAGCAATAGGGCAGAGCTGGGCAGCATTAGTAGCAGCACTTCACACTGAGATATCAGGGCACAGCACGGGACTAAAACTTCAAGGGACAAGGGAATTTAAACTGGGATAATTAGCAAGTATGAGGCAGCTGCTTTGGGCCCCACAAAAATGACAGGGCCCAGGGCAGCTGCCCCTTTTGTCCTGCCTTAAAGACGGCCCTGGTCTTGCCAGTGGGTTCACTGGATCTTTTCACTGTGGATTTTTGGTAAACAGTATACTATAGGAATACGACTGAAACTAGGGCACAAATAGACCCTTTCTTTTTTGGTTAAGACACTCATATAGCTGTAATCGACCAAATTGAAAAGGTCCGTCCTGTAAAGCCTCGTACAAGCAAACGGATTTTCCGACGGGAAATGATGACAGGCTGTTGGCGGAAAATCCGACCGTGTGTACGCTCCATCAGACAATTGTTGGCCAGCTTTTCGTGGACAAATGTTGGAAGGCAGGTCTATAAATTTTCCACAGACGAATGTCTGCTGTCGGATTTTCCGATCGTGTGTACACAAGTCCGTCTGACGAAAGTCCAAAGTACAAACACGCATGATTGGAAACAAGGAGGAGCCGGAAGCGCTCGGTCTTGTAAACTGGCATTCGTAACGGAGAATTAACATTCGTGACGCGGCAAATTATGAAGTCTGGAAATGCAGCGCACCATTCTCTTCTTCTTTAATGGGATAATAATGAAGCTGCTTTGCTGGTGATACTGATGGAGTTATTGCAAATTCATTTTCAAAGGCTTTTATTTTCTAGTGATATCAAGAATAATATTATTATATTATATTATATATTATATCAAGAATAATAATAATATTATTATTATGTTACCACAACACCATTATCCCGTAGTTTTTAAGATCAAAGATACAACTATGTTGGTATCTCTTGTTAATGTTACATTGTATTTTTTTTTTTATGTAACTGCCGACTCTCAAACTGTCATTTGAAGTAAAACACAAAGCCAAGTATTATTATACACAATATTTTTTATTGTACATTAAAAAAAGAAAACAAATAAAATTAGACATGATATCTGCCAATAGAACTTCACCAAAAAGAGCATTCTATGTATCCAAAAATATAGAAAATATACCAAACCAAATCATTATTATTCAAGCAAAAAAAAAAAAAAAAATGTCAAAGCAACAACTCCAAGGCCAATAATAAATAACACGTTATCTCCTCCGATTCCGCAACATGTCTGGTTGACGAACGGCCATTCAGAAATGAACTAAAAAGCACGAGATGAAAAAAGGCGAACCGAAAAGCGTGAATCAACACTCACCAAACTTCTACTAAAACAAAATTAGCAGAAGGAGCCCAAAGGGTGGCGCCAAAGAGCTGAAAACAACGCACTACATCACTACATTCGTATTTGTTGGCCAACAATTGTGTGGCTGTGTGTATGCAAGACAAGTTTGGGCCAACGCACTTCGGAACTAAATTGCGCGGTTTTGCTGGTGCGTACAAGGCTTTACAGTTAGTTGGATCCTTATTCAGGTGTAAATATGTGTTATCAACCCAGAGCATAGACACTAATTGGGAATGGTAAAATGTTTTTCCAATATCACCACCCCACCCCCTCTTATCAGCAGAGCAAATAAGGACATTCTTTCTGCTCTCTAGTGCTTTAAAGTGGTTGTAAACCCTCCAGTTTCACTTTTGCTCATTCTAATCTATATAGATAAAGCTGCTGATGACTGGCTGTAAATTCTCACTCACTGTTACAGCTTCTTCAGAATCCATCCAGGAATGTTTAATGGCGTCATCGGCGCATGCGCAGTCTTACTTTCGTTAACGGCATGCCATGTGAGCTGTATCTATATACTCCGCATGCTGGTGTTCTGGCGTATAGTGTCTGGCCATGAAATAGTGTCCGCTCCATACTGCGCATGCGCAGTACGGAGCAGACGAAGCTTCGGAAAATCTCTGAAGCTGAACGGCGCCTGCGCCGTGAGTGGAGGTGGTAGCCCCACCATCCAAGCGGACATAGGGTTGTGAATTTTAGAGGGCCCCTCGTGGGCGAGCTTCGCTCGCCACGCTTCGGGCTCGGCCTCGCTGCGCTCGGCTCTTTTTTATTCCTACTCTATGTCCACTTGGATAGTGGGGATAGAACCTGGACTCACGGCGCAGGCGCCGTTCATCCTCGGCTATTTTCGGAATCTGTGTTGCTGTGGACACTATCCGATGGAGGACGTTATTTGACAAGACACCGGGTTATTTCCTCCCACTGAAAGCGGCACAGAAAGGAAGCCTCGTGATAGTGTGCCCTCCTCCTCCTCACCTTCCTGGTTACACGCCATCGCGCATGCGCAGGATTTAGATGGGAAATGAAAGGAAGGGGCGGAAATGACGTTCACACTAGAGCCGGAAATCAGCAGTAAAGATGGCGCAGCCGATTCCCGGAAGAAGATATATTTTCTAAAAGTAAAAAAAAGTTATTTGCGATCCTCGTTTTTTGTAACGTTTTAATGCTGGGGACATCTATAAACATTGTTGCATGATATTATTAAAAAAAAAAAGAAAACAAACCTGGGGTTCACTTCCTCCTGGATGTGCTTAGGATCTTGACCCTTTTTAGGGGATAATCCTTTCAGGTCTTTAACCCATTCCCGCCAAGCGTACGCGGATGTGCGTACTCGGTTTTCGGGGGTTATACCGGTTTGATGCCCACAGCTGCAGGCATCATCCCGGTACTGTTGTTTAGAGAGGGCGATCGGCTTTCCAGGTTTAATAACCGTTGCGGCTAAAAGCCGCTCGGCTGTTATCCCGGAAGAGCGGGAGGGGACGTCCCCCCCCCCTCCGCCGCCTTCCACCGTTCCTCCCGGGCCTCCCGTCCCACCGGAAGCCCCGATCGAACATCTGCCGCTTCCGGCGGCTAGGCGACAGACTGGAACGAAGCCGGAAACGGCTTCATTCAAGTCTCCTGGATGTAAACACAGAAGCGCCGTCACTACGTCACTTCCGGCTTACTCGGCTGCCAATGGCGCCAGATTGTAAAAAAATATACAGTATTAAGAATCGCTGTTTTCGCCGATCTGAATACTTTGAAGTGCAAAGAAGGGATTGGAGGTCTTTTAGACCCCCCCCCCCATCCCTCCATAAAGAGTACCTGTCACCACCTATTACTGTCACAAGGGTTGTTTACATTCCTTGTGACAGCAATAAAAGTAATCTAATTTTTCTTTTAAAAACACAATTTAATAATATAAAACTAAATAATATTTCAAAGCGCCCCAGTCACCTTGAGCTCGGGCAAAGAAAACACATACGGAAGTCGCGCCCGCATATGTAAACGGTGTTCAAATCACACATGTGAAGTATTGCCGCGATCGTCAGAGCGAGAGCAATAATTCTAGCATTAAACCTCCTCTGTAACTCTAACCTGGTAACTGGAAAAAAAAAAATTTAAAGCGTCGCCTATTGAGATTTTTAGGTACCAAAGTTTGTCTCCATTCCACGAGTGCGTGCAACTATAAATCGTGACATGTTTGGCATCTATTTACTCGGCGTAACATCATCTTTCACATTATACAAAAAAATTGGGATAACTTTACTGTTTTTTTTTTTTTTCCAAATTCATGAAAGTGTCCCATTTCCCAAAAAGTTGCGTTTAAAACACAGGTGCACAAATACCGACATAAAATATTGCAACAGTCGCCATTTTATTCTCTAGATCATCTGCTAAAATATATACAAATATAATGTTTTGGGGGGGTTCTAAGTAATTTTCTAGCAAACAATACGGATTTTAACTTGAAAACACCAAATGTCAGAAATAGGCTTAGTCATGAAAGGGTTTAAAGTGGTTGTAAACCCTTACAAATCACTTTGACCTACAGGTAAGCCTAGATGAAGGCTTACCTGTAGCTCCAAGAAATATCTCCTAAACCTACACGGTTTAGGAGATATTTACAAAAACACAGGCACCTCTGTCTACGGCTCATGCGCCGGGCGCACTGGGCATGCCGTTGCTAGCGGCGATATGCCGTTAGTGGCGGCTCCCGTGCACATGCGCAGGAGTGACGTCATCGCTGTGAGTGGCCGGAGCGGCGATACCCGGAAGAAGATGGATGCTCCGTGCTACAGGGGACAGCGGTGACATCGCTGGCTCCTGTGTCAGGTAAGTGACACATAATGGGCCTGGTCATTGTGTTACACAATGGCCACCTTTTCACTCTCCTCTTCACTATCCCTTCCCCACTTTATTTTTCTTTTTTTTTATCTTTGTGTGTTGTGTCACGTATGTTTGTCATGGCACGTGTGGCGAGTAGGGTGTCGGTCCTCGGGCCAACCCTGAAAGTCTTGTGGGAGGGTGGACATAGGCCTTCTGGCTTGGTTCGCCCTCTCTCTCTCTGGGGGTCTCCCTTCGGGGGAGCCCCTACCCGAGTACCTGGGTGGGTCTGTTTCGGCAGACCTTCCGGAGAAAGGGCAATGGGCCATGTATTGGTACCTCAGTCCCCTTATGGAGCCTAACGCCCCGGGGGATCAGGGTAAGGTCCTTCCTTGTGGAGGACAGTGGTACACCCCTTCCGCGCTTTTGTGTTCACTCTTGATGTGTGTGCCCTTTTTTTTGGCACCGGGTGGAAGTTTTTGGGTGTGTTTTGCACGCCATAGGCTTTTCAATAAAAAGAAAAAATAATGGGCTACTATGCGATGCGATGTGATGCGATGTGATGCATAGTAACCCATTATGCTTTACCTTTGCAGAGAGACAAAGAGGGAGTAATCCCCATCAGGTTTTACTTCCTCTTTAAGCACCAACTGCTTAACCACTTGAGATCCGCGCTATAGCCAAATGACGGCTACAGCGCGGATCTCCTTTTCCGGGACTACGTCTATTGACGTAGTCCCGTGTACGAGCGGCCTGCGCGCCCCCTGATCGGCGAGTCCATGAGACTCGCCTGATCACTGATCCGTGCAAGGGGTCGATCCCGACCCCTTATCACGTGATCAGCTGTCAGCCAATGACAGCTGATCAGGTGATGTAACGGAGCCGGTAATCGGCTAGTATTCCTCCTCGCGCTGACAGCGCGAGGAGAAAAAAAAAAGGCCAATCACCGGCGGCCGTGATCGGGACATCAGTCCCAATCACGGCCAGCAATGCAAGCGCCCACCTGCCCCCTGCCAGTGCCCACCTGCCCCCTGCAGTGCCACCCTAATAAAAAGTAAGTGCCCCCCGTCAGTACCACCCAGCAGTGCCCATAGTGCCACCCAGCAGTGCCCACAGTGCCACCCAGCAGTGCCCACAGTGTCACCCAGCAGTGCCACCCACAGTGCCACCCACAGTGCCCACAATCTGCCTCAAAGGGGCTGCACCCCAGTGCCGCCCATCAGTGCCCAGCAGTGCCGCCCATCAGTGCCCAGCAGTGCCGCCCATCAGTGCCCAGCAGTGCCACCTATCAGAGCCACCTATCAGTGCCACCTATCAGTGCCCATCAGTCCCATCTATCAGTGGTACCTATCAGTGCCCATCCGTGCCACCCATCCGTGCCACCCATCCGTGCCATCTTATCTGTGCCCATCTTTGCCCATCAGTGCCGCCTTATCTGTGCCCATCGGTGCCGCCTTATCTGTGCCTATTAGTGCCGCCTTAACTATGCCTATCAGTGCCCACCAGTGCAGCCTATCAGTGCCCACCAATGCAGCCTATCAGTGCCCACCAATGCAGCCCATCAGTGCCCACCAATGCAGCCCATCAGTGCCGCCTAATCAGCGCACTTCAATGAAGGAGAAAAATGACCCGTTTGCAAAATTTTATAACAAACTATTAAAACATGATTTTTTTTTTTTTGCATCTTTTTTTGTTTGTTTAGCAAAAAATAAAACTCCGAGCTGTAACTAAATACCACCAAAAGAAAGCTCTATTTGTGGGAAAAAAATGATAAAAATTTCATTTGGGTACAGTGTTGTATGACCGCGTAATTGTCATTCAAAGTGCATCAGCGCTGAAAGCTGAAAATTGGTCTGGGACTGAGGGGGGTTTAAAGAGGAAGTAAACCCTGATGGGTTTACTTCCTCTTTTTTTCCCTGCAAAGGTAAAGCATAATGGACTACTATGCATCGCATCGCATCGCATCGCATAGTAGCTCATTATGTGTCACTTACCTGACACAGGAGCCAGCGAAGTCGCCGCTGTCCCCTGTAGTCCGCCGCATCCATGTTGCTGGTGGCGTCTCGCAGCTCCGCCGCTGCCATACGGCGAAGCCGCAATGACGTCACTCCCGCGCATGTGCACGGGAGTCGACAAATTAGGCAAATCCATTCTTGGATTTGCCGCATTTAGTGTGCCTGCGCGCCGCTGTCTACGGCGCATGCGCCGTAGACAGCGGTGCCCATTTTCGGGCAAATATCTCCTAAACCATATAGGTTTAGGAGATATTGCTTGGACCTACAGGTAAGCCTTAATCTAGGCTTACCTATAGGTCCAAGTTGTTTGGAAGGGTTTACAACCACTTTAAGTGCCCAGTAAGCAAGTGCTTAAAGACCTCAACTTGGTGATTTGAGGGTTGAGGTGGGTTAAAAAGAGATCTATTCTGTAAATCTCTATCAATGCCCTCTGTATCTACACCTTTCCTCTTCCTAAGGTCAAAATTATTCGATAGTATTTTTTTTATGTTCAGTTTTCTGACATATTTCTGAATGTCTGTATAAACGTTAAACATATTAATGGGCTTTTTAGATGTACATTTCAATCCTGCATTTAAAATATTAGTGATATTGCGTTAGCTTAATTTTGGTCAAATTATAAATGCCACTCAGTCTATTTCCCTGCATCTTTTTTTTTTTTTGCTGGACCCTACACCCTTCTCTGCACCCTCTTCGTGCATTATCTTTGGAAATTCGGGTTGGGCTGAATGTTTTTTTTCCCACGCAGGCGGGTTCCAACCGTTCCTGTCTGTGGGGTGGGAAGTAGGGTTGCAACGGTGGTGGACCGCTCCGGGGCCGGTTTCCTCGTCCTCTGGTGTTTCTTGTGTTGTCTTGTGTTTTTCTATGTTGCACCCAATGAGCTGAGCCGTTCCAGGAGCGATCTTTGGTAACCTTTGGACGGTGCTCCATATCCTGGGGGAGATATCTGGCTTATCTTTATTGCGCTGGTTGCTTCGCCAAAGCGGTGCTCCTGAAGTGGGTTGGTGACGGTATTCATGAAAGGAACGTTTCCTGTTGTAAAATTCTGATGGGAAACGGCACCATACACTGATTTATGGACTATGGCATGGACTTTGACGTAGCTTACTTTTTATGTGTGCAATGTTTATAGCAATGTTTATAGCCCACTGAATGCCTTACGATTGCCTTGAATATTTCTAGATATTTGTTAATGCTGAGTTTTTTTTTTTTATCTTTTTATCTTTGCATAATTTGTTTTATTAGGAAAAAATAAACCGCGCTGGGAAAAATAGTGAAAAACAAACAAACTAGCAATATAGGCAGCAGCAATAAATGCGATATGGCACTCAGCAGTAATACAGAAATAAAAAGCTGCGCCAACCCTCTAATTAATACCCAAAAAAGAAATAATAACAAAAAATGTGAATACTTAATGAGTGAATAATTGATACAATTATAATAATAATAATAAAAAATGTGAATGCTCAATAAGTGAATAATTAGTACAATTAACAAAACACCTCAAGTGTGTAAAAATAACGAAAGTGCCTAAAAAATGACACAGACAAAAGTCCAATCAAAGAAAAGTTCATAGGTGAATCCAGATACTGGACGTTAGTGTTCTTAAATAGCAGCACCACAGTGGTTCAACACTTTCCAAAAGCGCATGAAGTGCCCGTCACCATATAGTGAATGCGCTTACCGGAAAATATATAAAATGGAGCGTTTATATATGGTCGGTAGATCACATCCAAGTTAACCTTCCTTCAGTGGGTCAGCACTCCATCTCATACCGGTACTTCATAGATAGTAATCTGTTCCGTGGTCTCAAATAAGGAACTCAGAGGTCCACAGAAAAGAAAGGAACTGACATAGCGTAATAACGTAGGAACAGTTTAATAAAAGTAAAAGTAATGCACTTACAAGTAAGTAGATAAAACACAGCATATAGGAACAATGTAAAAAGCCGGCCGGCAAACAGGAGCCCGTCCTCCTCTCCTACAACGTGGTGGCGTCACTGCGTGCCTTCCCAGACGCGTTTCGTCATACCTGACGTTGTCAATGGGGAACGGGCAGCGCAGTGACGCTCCGCCTAATAAAGCTAATGGTGAGTACCAAGCCTCGTTCTGAGATGCAAGACTCAGTCGACATGCGCCATTAAAGATGATGGCAAATAGCCCTAAGACAAGCGCAGTCTGTCCAGTATTGAAAATATAACAGATCCGCTTATCATTTGGTTTGTTAAACATCTTAGGTAAAAATTATATCCCTCGGATGTGTAAAATGTTCAAAATCAAAAAGAAAACAACATTAAAATGTTGCATATGTGTGTTGGTGTGGCGCAAGTGTAAGATTGACAATACATGGACCGCACACCGCCTCACAATGCATAAAAGAGCAAAGCGACCCAATTGTGAATTAGGCTACAACCAATCCTCTAAAGGGATTGACGCAGAAAACATATGCAAATTCAGTGTCTTATGTCTATCTTATGTATGTTAATAGTCATCAAAAATGTGTAAATGGATGAAAAAGGATTATTTAGAGGAAATTACTCTACACTAGCCCATGGATATAATACTTCTCTTGGTGAGAGGAAAAATAAATGAATATATATGGGGAATAGGGAGTGATCCATGCGCATAGATCCAACCAGAGAGCGGCATAAATTGGATCCACGCGCATAGGTCAAACCCAATAATCGCATAGAAAATATCTTTCCCTTCTACACACTCCATACCTAAAATTCAATCAAAAATTATTATTATTAATAAAGGAAAAGGATGCTAGAAGTAAAAATATGAAAAATTAAAAAAACATAAGAATAACAATAAAAATAAAGATAAAGAAATAGTAATGATAAAGAAATAGTAATAATAAAGATAAAGAAATCTTTGAAACAATTTTAATTTGTTTTATATATTTTGTATTTGTATAATAGCTGCTATAGTGTACATAGTTAGGTTCAGGGCTGGACTGGGACAAAAAATTTGGCCCTGGACTTCATCTAGACCGGTCCACTTTAATTTTGCAAACACAGTATATAAACTGTACGCAATTGCGCAAAAAAGCCCCTAGAGAAGCCCCCCTTACATCAGGGTCCCAGAGAGCCCCTCCTTACATCAGGGTCCCCAGAGAGCCCCCCCCACTTACATCAGGGTCCCCAGATAGCCTCCCCTTACATCAGGGTCCCCATATAGCCTTCCCCTTACATCAGGGTCCCCAGAGAGCCCCCCACTTACAGCAGGGTCCCCATATAGCCTTCCCCTTACATCAGGGTCCCCAGAGAGCCCCTCTTACATCAGAGTCCCCAGAGATCATCTGCATTACATCAGGGTCCCTAGTGAGCCAACCCCTTACATCCGGGTCCCCACAGAGCCCCCCCCCCCCTGCATCTGGGTCCACAGAGAGCCCCTCCTTACATCAGGGTCACCAGAAAGAGGGCAGGTAGTGGGCCGGGACCCTGTGGTTGGGGACTCCTGGACTGACTCGGGGCTATAGCCCCAAAAGTCCCCCCCCCAACGATGCCACTGGCTGTCACTGAAACCGGCCCACTGAGCCATCGGTCCACCGGGAAACTCCCTATAGTCCCTATGGCCAGTACATGCCTGGTTAGGTTGAAACAAATCAAATTCAACAAAAAAATGTAAAAAATGTGCAGGTCACGACGCTAGAAGACACTTATATAACAGAGAGGCAGACATTGTGTTATGTGGAACTCTATATTGGAACCTTTGTAAGGTCCCTGTGACCCCCCCACCCCAGTCTTTTATTTTCAGTCCAGGTGTCACTGACGTCACTGAGGCGGGATCACCTCAAAGACGTCAAAACCCACCAGACACGCCAACCCTTCCCCATTCTCTCCAAATAAAATCATAAAAAAAAAAAAAGTTGTCATTGTCCTTTAAAGGTCTTGTACCTTGTCACCTGTGCCGTTTGCTCTTCTCTAGTTTAATGGCTGAGCGTCGCCATCTTGTGACAGAAGTGCAGAACTACATCTGGATTGCTTGAAGAATGCGAAGCATGTCGCTATTGAATGTCACATAGTTTTCTCCCATATTTGAGAAGACGTCTACACACAAAGAGCACATTCTGAGGATCGCATCTTGTTCTTTGTGTAAACTAGCAATAGATTATCAGGTGGCACCGAGGGGTGAAGAATAACCAGAAAAGAACAAGCTGAAGTAGATGGGCTTATGTCCCAAATATCATTGTAATACAACATTACTATAACACAATGGAGGTCTTTTTAGGTCTCGGTGAAGGTGTAATCTGCTTCTTTTGCAAAACAGCAAAGGCCTAATTTCTAAACCAGCGATTCTCAATCAACATGCCGTGGCCTACTGCTAGGCCGTGGCCTCCCTTCTACTAGACCTACCAAACCTTCAACTAGCGGCAGATCCCCCAACCTCCCACAAATCCTCCGAGCAACCATAGTGCCCTTCAACATTCCATAGTGGGCCGCAGTGTTCTTCAGTGCTCCCGACCTCCTACAGTATTCTCCAGCCTCCTACAGTGCTCTCCAACATCCCACAGATGTGTCCCACATCCAGATGTGTCCCACAGTGCTCTCCAACATCCAACAGTGGCCCCCAGCATCCCACAGTGCTCTCCAACATCCCACAGTGGCCCCAGCCTCCTACAGTGCTCTCCAACATCCCACAGATGTGTCCCACATCCAGATGTGTCCCACAGTGCTCTCCAACATCCAACAGTGGCCCCCAACATCCCACAGTGCTCTCCAACATCCAACAGTGGCCCCCAACATCCCACAGTGCTCTCCAACATCCAACAGTGGCCCCCAACATCCCACAGTGCTCTCCAACATCCAACAGTGGCCCCAACCTCCCACAGTGCTCTCCAACATCCAACTATGGCCCACAGCCTCCCATAGTGCTCTCCAACATCCCACAGATGTGTCCCACATCCAGATGCGTCCCACAGTGCTCTCCAACATCCAACAGTGGCCCCCAACATCCCACAGTGCTCTCCAACATCCAACAGTGGCCCCCAACATCCCACAGTGCTCTCCAACATCCAACAGTGGCCCCCAACCTCCCACAGTGCTCTCCAACATCCAACAGTGGCCCACAGCCTCCCATAGTGCTCTCCAACATCCCACAGATGTGTCCCACAGTGCTCTCCAACATCCAACAGTGGCCCCCAACATCCCACAGTGCTCTCCAACATCCAACAGTGGCCCCCAACATCCCACAGTGCTCTCCAACATCCAACAGTGGCCCCAACCTCCCACAGTGCTCTCCAACATCCAACAGTGGCCCACAGCCTCCCATAGTGCTCTCCAACATCCCACAGATGTGTCCCACATCCAGATGTGTCCCACAGTGCTCTCCAACATCCCACAGTGGCCCCCAGCCTCCCACAGTGGCCCCCAGCCTCCCACAGTGCTCTCCAACATCCCACAGTGGCCCCAAGCCTCCCACAGTGCTCTCCAACATCCCACAGTGGCCCCCAGCCTCCCACAGTGCTCTCCAACATCCCACAGTGGCCCCCAGCCTCCCATAGTGCTCTCCAACATCCCACAGTGGCCCCCAGCCTCCCACAGTGCTCTCCAACATCCCACAGTGGCCCCCAGCCTCCCACAGTGCTCTCCAACATCCCACAGTGGCCCCCAGCCTCCCACAGTGCTCTCCAACATCCCACAGTGGCCCCCAGCCTCCCACAGTGCTCTCCAACATCCCACAGTGGCCCCCAACCTCCCACAGTGCTCTCCAACATCCCACAGAGGCCCCCAACCTCCCACAGTGCTCTCCAAACTCCCACAGTGCCACCCAGCTCCTGCAATGCCCCCCCCCCCATAGTGTCCCCAACCTCTAATGGTGTCTCACCCAACCTTCCATATTGCCTCCCATAGTGCCTCACCAACAGTTCATAGTGGGCCGCAGTGTCCCTCAGCCCCCACAATGCCCCCAATCTCACACAGTGGCCCCCAACCTCAAACAGTGCTACCTAGCCCCCTTCAGTGTCCACAAGGCTACTCCAGAGCCTCCAGCTGTCCACATTGCCCTCAACCTCTAACAACGTCCCTCACTGCCTCCCCATCTCCCTCAGTGCCACCCAGCTTCTATAGTGCCACCTCCAACCTTCTATAGTAGACTGCAGTGTCCCTCAGCCCCCACAGTGCCCTTTTTATATACTTTTGTTTGTTGTTCTCATTATCTTTTGTTTTTTGTTTTGCTATTTTATCTAATTAACATCATCTTGCTTATATGGCTGTTTTATACTGTTTCTGCAATAACTGTCTTCATTTATCTTTCTTGGCAGCACCGTTGGCAGCCATGGTCAGGTTCCGATTTAATGGCTCATTGGCTACCGGACTCTTATTGCTTCAGACAGTTTTCCTCCTCGTCTTGTACTCCAGGCAAAATATATCTCTACAGAGAGCGGAGCCCAGTGAGAAGGTCCATCTACTCATTCTCTCCTCTTGGAGGTCAGGTTCTTCCTTTGTTGGCCAGATCTTCAGCCAACATCCAGATGTGTTCTACTTGATGGAACCCGCTTGGCACGTGTGGGTGTCCATGTTTCAGAACAGCGCTAAGGTTCTCCACATGGCGGTCCGAGACTTGGTGCGGTCCGTCTTCCTGTGCGACATGTCGGTGTTCGAAGCCTATATGCCAAAGCCGCGCAATGTATCCAGCCTGTTCCAGTGGGCCACCAGCAGGGCGTTATGCACGGAACCAGCGTGCAAGTTCTTTTCACGTGACCAGATCACAAACGAGTTGGCTTGTAAGACAGTATGTGGGAAATACCCGTTTGACAACATCAGACAAGTATGTGGCATGTACAGCCACGTCGTTATAAAGGAGGTCCGCTTCTTTGACTTGAAGGTTCTCTATCCTCTTCTCACCGATCCTTCGTTGAACTTAAAAATAATTCATTTGGTCCGGGATCCAAGGGCTGTGGCCAAATCCAGGGAATCGGCCAAGAAGTCTTTAATCAGAGACAACGGGATCGTGCTCAGCACTAACGGATCCAAAATAGACGACAGCAAATATGAGGTCATCCAGGAGATCTGCCGAAGTCACGTGCAAATATACGAAACCGCCACCTATAAGGCTCCCAGCTTCCTTAAAGATCGATACATGCTGGTCAGGTACGAAGACGTGGTCCGTGACCCCTTGAAGGAAATCAAGCAGATGTATGAATTCGCTCATTTGAGGCTGACCAACAAGCTCGAGAAATGGATCCACAACATCACGCATGGCAAAAGCCCCTCGAACCAAAAGGAAGCCTTCGTGATAACGTCGCGCAACGCCGCCAACGTGTCTCAAGCCTGGAGGAACATTCTATCCTTCGAAAAAGTCAAGAAGATCCAAAATGTATGCAAGGGGGCCATGAATATGCTCGGCTATCTCCCCGTAGACTCCATGGCAGAACAGGAAGACTTGTCCGTCAATGTTGTGTTACCCAGGAAAACGAGCCAGTTCAGTTGGCTATAACCGAATCATAACAAGAGACCTTCGCACTTTGGAAGGCTTCGCTGTTTTTGTTTGTGTTTATTTATTACATTATTTTTTTTTTCCATGAACTGTGAAAAAAAAGTGTTTATGACTGCGGGAGAACATTTTTATGGGCCTGTTTGAAGATGGAGAAAACCTAATATGAAATTTGCTTGTAGAGACCCAGAAAACATGGATAGCTACAGTTTAGCATTTGTTACACTGGAAGTGAGCCACGCCATTTCTCTTGCTATCCCGGGTTATTAAATAGGCAAAGTAGGCGCTGGCCTATGGGCCCCCGCTACCACGTATTTAAAGCGGGAGTTCCGCCGTTTTTTGTTTTTTTTTTAAAAGCCAGCAGCTACAAATACTGCAGCTGCTGACTTTTAAAATAGTGACACTTACCCGCCCAGCGCGCCCGCAAAGTCGGCACCCGAAGCCGATCTGTAGATCGTTTCTCGGGTGCTGCCGCCGCCATCTTGGATATGGGAATCAGGAAGTGGAGCCTTGCGGCTTCATTTCCCGGTTCCCTACTGCGCAAGCGCGAGTCGCGCTGCTCAATAAGGATGGTCCCCGCTGTCTCTGGGATCCGTGTGTTTCCCAGCAGACAGCGGGGGGACCTGCGGAAAGGGGAGTAGATTCTGCGGAAAGGGGAGTAGATTCTGCGGAAAGGGGCGTAGATTCTGCAGATATCTATGCCGGAAGTGGGTGCAGATACCTGTACTGTACAGGTACCTGCACCCCTCCTCCCCCCTGAAAGGTGCCAATTGTGGCACCGGAGGGGGGGAGGGTTCCAATGAGCGGAAGGTCCATTTTAGGGTGGACCTCCGCTTTAAATAATATCGATTTGATCTTGAAAGAAAATGACAATGAAGCTCTCCTAAATTGTTTACAAAAGATGGAAAAACGTATCAACTTAGGCTCGGTTCACACAGGCGCGACTTGTCCAGGCGACTTCGCCGCCTGACAAGTCGCCCCCCATTCTGTACTACGGAACCGTTCTAATAGGAGTGACTCAAGTCGCTCCGACTTAGAAAAAAGGTTCCTGCACTACTTTTGGCATGACTTCGGGCGACTTGCATTGACTTCTATACAGAAGTCATTTTGCAAGTCGCCGCTGAGGTCGCGGCAGGTCGCGGCGCTGCAAGTCGTGCCGCGTCCTGTGTGAACCGAGCCTAAAGTGGAGGGCCACCCTGAAAAACAAAAATACATTAAAATTTAGAAAATAAATCAGAAAAAAAAAAATGAAAAAAAATTTTTTTTTTTTACTTACCAGAAATGCCTGTTGCTAGGCACATCGTCCTAATCTGCCTCTTCCTCCTCCACCGGTGATCTTCGGTCTTCTCTCCTCCGTGCGGCGTCTTCTGGGTAATGGGGCACGCTGTGTGTTCTGGGAACTGTGTTGTCCCAGAACGCAGCGCGCCCCATTCACAAAGCGCTGCGCGACTCGTGCATGCGCAGTAGGAAACGAGGCAGTGAAGCCGTAAGGCTCCACTGCCTGTTTCCCTTAGTTAAATTGGCGGCGCCGGGACCCGAGAGAGGAGGGACGGATCAGCCTCGGGCGGCTGACATCGCGGGCGCCCTGGACAGGTAAGTCGGCTTATTAAAAGTCAGCAGCTACAGTGTTTGCAGCTGCTGACTTTTAAATTTTTTATTTTTTTTTAAACTGGCCCTCCTCTTTAAATAGGCAAAGTAGGCCTATGGGCCCCCGCTACCACATATTTAAATAATATTTATTTGATCTTGAAAGAAAATGACAATGAAGCTTTCCTAAATTGTTTACAAAAGATGGAAAAAAATGTTTTAACTTAACCACTTCGGCTACGCAAGATTTTACCCCCCTTCATGACCAGGCCATTATTTGCTATTCAGCACTGCATTACTTTAACTGGTATTTGCGTGGTCGCGCAACACTGAAATTTATATAATTTTTTCACACATTTTTTTTTTTCTTTTGGTGGTATTTGATCACCACTGTTTTTTTTATTTTTTTTATTCTTTTGTGATATAAACAAAATAATACGGAAGATTTTGTAAAAAAAAAAAAATTACCGACTTTCACAAAGACAGAATGTATTTTTGCCTAAATTTATGAACACATTTTTTTTTTTTTATTGGATATGTTTTATAACCGAAAGTAGAAAATATTGTTTTTTTTTAGTTTTTTTTTTAAATCTTTCGCATTTTTTTTTTTTATAAAATAACAAATAAAAAACCCCAGTGGTGATAAAATACCACCAAAAGAAAGCTCTATTTGTGAAAAAAAAAATGATATAAATTTCGTTTTGCGTACAGCGTTGCATGGTCACGCAATTACCAGTCAACCACTTCAGCCCCCGGAAGAATTTACCCCCCTTTCTGACCAGAGCACTTTTTGCGATTCGGCACTGCGTCGCTTTAACTGACAATTGCGCGGTCGTGGTGACGTGGCTCCCAAACAAAATTGGCGTCCTTTTTTTTTCCCACAAATAGAGCTTTCTTTTGGTGGTATTTGATTACCCCTGTGTTTTTTATTTTTTGCGCTATAAACAAAAAAATAGCGGCAATTTTGAAAAAAAAAAAAACGCATTCTTTTTTACATTTTGCTATAATAAATATCTCCCAAAAACATATAAAAAACGATTTTTTCCTCAGTTTAGGCCGATACGTATTCTTCTACATATTTTTGGTAAAAAAAAAAAATCACAATAAGCGATTATTGATTGGTTTGCGCAAAAGTTATAGCGTTTACAAAATAGGGGATAGATTTGTGGCATTTTTATTAATATTTTTTTCTTTAAATGGCGCCGATCAGCGATTTTTATCGTGACTGCGACATTGCGGCGGACACATCAGACATTTTTGACACATTTTTGGGACCATTGTTATTTATACAGCAATCAGTGCTATACAAATGCACTGATTTCTGTATAAATGACACTGGCGGTGAAGGGATTAACCACTAGGTGGCAGTGTAGGGGTTAAGTGTGTCCTAGGGGCTAACTGTGGGGGGTGGGGGGCGTGGCTGTGTTTTACAGATCACTGATCTCTGCTCCAATCACAGGGAGCAGAGATCAGTGACACTGTCGCTAGGCAGAACGGGGAGATGCTTGTTTACTTTAGCATCTCCCCGTTCTTCCTCTCCGTGAGGCGATCGCGGGTATTCACGCGGCGATCGAGTCCGCGGGACCCTCAGCCGGACTCACGAAGCTTCCCACTGCCTTAACGGGCAATGTACAGGTTACGTGATTTTGCCTGTACGGGCCCTTCTGCCGACGTATATCAGCGCGAGGCGGTCAGGAAGCGGTTAAATCTTTAGTCTTTTTTCATTTATAAAATAAAAAATAAAAAAACCCCAGCGGTGATAAAATACCACCAAAAGAAAGCTCTATTTGTGAGAAAAAAAAAATGATATAAATTTTGTTTTGCGTAGAGCGTTGCGTGATCACGCAATTACCAGTTTAAAGTAGCTCAGTGCTGAATAGCAAAAAATAACGTGGTCATATGGGGGGGGGGGGGGGGTAAAACTTTTCCATAAGTTTTGGGAGTTGGGAGGTGTGCATTGTTGTTGTCATCTCTTTATCCGTCTTGTAACAGCTCTCTAGCAGGTCCTAGGTAGCAGCTGTGAAAACTCTGGATTGACTGGTATTATTTTTATTTTATTTGAATATATTTTTTATTTTTATTTATGTTTTTTTTATAAATATTTTCAGCCTATGGGGAAAGGAGGTGTAAAGCAAGGAAAGGTGATTATGGGTAATGGGGATTTTTACTGGGATTTTTACTCTGATTTTTACTCAGATTTTTCACAGCTGTTATCGTGCTAGAGAGCTGAGCTAATGGCGGCCTCCATCCACAAGGGGGCAGCGAGAGGCATGGCGTGGGATGACTTCCCTTTAAAGTGTTGTAGTTTTAATGTAAAAAGTTCAGAGATGGTTTTAGTTTTTTTTAATTTGTTTACCTTTGGGAAATGCTTTTATTTTCAGGTAAATACGTCTTAAATAAAAAAAAAAATTTAAATAAATATGATTACTTTGGTGGAATATTTCCATTAATCACTGACGTGTTTGTAACCTTCAGACCAATTCCAGAGAGTTAGAACACTCAATCCTTATACTGCTTATTTGGTTGTTGACCACTTGCCCTCCAAGAAGATTTACCCCCCCCCCCCCTCCCTTTTCATGACCAGACCATTTTTTGTGCTACTTTAAAGCGGAACCCCACTTTCGTTGAGGAAAAAGAACCCTCCCCCTCCTGTGTGATCTCTGTACGTTGCAGGGATTGTAACAACCGTTGTTGCGGATTGCTACCTTTTTTGCTATTCAGAAAAACTCCCTGCGTGCTTCTCTGTGTGTCCATGTGGGAAAGTGAATCTAATAGGAGTGGTTTCAGGATTATCAACTAGCTGCTGCACCCGCAGGGCTCCAATGAGGAGAGTGGCAGGGTCTGCATCCCTTTAGCCGTGATTTCCTATTGGGAGTATCTCACCAAAAAAAAAAAAAAAAAAAAACGACACTTTTGCTGCAGGGGATGCCCAAAATCTGACTTTCATCTTCTGGGAAAACCAGTGAGCCAATCACACAAGCAGGAAAATACATACTGGGGGGGGGGGCGCTCTGTATACCATCTGTGTACAGAGCGCCCCCCCCTCCCCCCAGGCGGCCATATTGCATTTTTAGAAAATGACAGCGGCTGCAGATAGAAAAGGAAAGGTGATTTTTAATAACATTCAATTACAATACCGTGTTTCCCCGATAGTAAGACACCCCCGATTGTAAGACGTATCGGGAGTTTCAGAGGGGTCGGCTAATATAAGACACGGGGGTATTGCCGCCTCCAGTGGCATACTAAGAGTGGGGCGGGGGGTGCGGGCCGCACCGGGTGCCACACCCTGGGGGGGGTGCCAGGCCAGCGCCCTCCCCCTCCGACTGAAGAGACAGCGCCGTTCTGATCAGTCTCGGGCAGCGGCTGTCACTCACAGCCGAGCAGAGTGAAGCCGCCTCCCCCTCCTCTTGTATGGCTACACAGTGCTGTCCATGAAGGAGAAGGAGGGGGAGGCGGCTTCACTGAAGCCACCTCCCCCTCCTCCTCCTCCTCCATACACAGCACTGTGTAGCCATACAAGAGGAGGGGGAGGCGGCTTCACTCTGCTCGGCTGTGAGTGACAGCCGCTGCCCGAGACTGATCAGAATGGCGCGACGCAACCACAGAGAAGGGGATTATTGCGCCGGGTCCCGGATCACTGCCGACAGGTGTCACTGGCTCTGTGTCCTCCCGGTACAGGTCAGTGCTGGTCATACAGAGAGAGACCAAGGAGGGGGAGGGGGAGGGGGGGTGTGAAGAGATTCTCTGCAGCTCTTATTATGTAACCGCAAGATGCAGCTGAGGAGGACTACAAGTCCCAACATACCGGGCTGTGTGGGCTTACAGTTCTCCTCTGCTGAGCATAGCAGCTTTGTATGCTTGGACTTGTAGTCCTCCATAGTGCAGCCTTGCATGCTGGGACTTGTAGGCCTCCTCTGTAGTACAGTGCAGCCTTGCATGCTGGGACTTTTAGTCCTCTGTAATGCAGTGCAGCCTTGCTTGCTGGGACTTGTAGTCCTCTTCTGTAGCGCAGTGCAGCTCTGCATGCTGGGATTTTTTTCCAATATAAGACATACCCCGAAAGTAAGACATAGTGGGGCTTTTGGGGATAAAAAGAAAGTAAAACACTGTCTTACTTTCGGGGAAACACGGTATGACTTGTGTCGCAATTGTATACACTAGATTATTTTTTTCTTTGCTGTTTCCCCCCCCCTACGAAAGTGGAGTTACCCTTTAACCTCTTCTGGATCGCCCCACGTAGATGTAGTGACAGAACAGCGCTCTGCCTTGTTTACATAGGCAGATCGCTGCAGCTCTGGCTCTCTGCCTAATGATCGGCGGGTGCCGGAGGATCATCGAGTCCATTGGTACCGGGAGATCAGCTCCCGCTGTGTCTAATCAGGGCAGGAGCGGGTCGCTGGCGGTGCGCGCCCCAGACCCGGAAGTGCACGCCACGTACTAGGCACGTGATCTTGCGCGGTAGAGCCGCCTTGCCGCCGTATATGTAAGTCATACAGTCAGCAAGCGGTTAATGAAACACTGGAGCCGCCCCGAAAATGAAAACAATTCCCTGAGTTTCTTTTCTAATATATAATCTGATGCCGCTTAAAGCTGAACTCCGGCTTTCCCTTCAGTCTTGCACAGGTGTACCGGCTCCTCTCCTCCTTACTCCGATTTCACTGCACACTGCGAGCTTCTCGCAGCGTGCAGTGGAAGATTCAGTAAGGCTGATAGAGCCCAGCTTCTTTCCTGGTTGGAAGACATCCAGCATCATCTAGCTCTTTCCTCCCCAGCCTGACTGTCCCAGGCCCCGCCCCTTTCATTCTTTGGATTTCAGTGCAGTCAAATTCCTCCGCCCCAAACTCGCTCATCCATCTCTTTATGGACCTTGCTTTGTGCACTGGTGGGGCAGTCATGTTGGAACAGGAAGGGACCGTTCCCAAACTGTTCCCACAAAGTTGGGAGCATGAAATTGTCCAAAATGTCTTGGTGTGCTGACGCCTTAAGAGTTCCCTTCACTGGAACTAAAGGGCCAAACCCAACCCCTGAAAAACAACCCCCCCACACCATAATCCCCCCACACACACCATAATCCCCCCTCCCCCCCACATCATAATCCCCCCTCCCCCCCACATCATAATCCCTCCTCCACCAAATGATTTGGACCAGTGCACAAAGCAAGGTCCATAAAGACATGGATGAGTGAGTTTTCAGTGGAGCAACTTGACTGGCCTGCACAGAGTCCTGACCTCAACCTGATAGAACACCTTTGGGAGGAATTAGAGTGGAGACTGCGAGCCAGGCCTTCTCGTCCAACATCAGTGCCTGACCTCACAAATGCTCTTCTGGAAGAATGGTCAAACATTCCCACAGACACCCTCCTAAACCTTGTGGACGGCCTTCCCAGAAGAGTTGGAGCTGTTATAGCTGCAAAGGGCGGAGCCAACTCAATACTGAACCCTCCGGACTAATGCCGCGTACACACAATTGGAATTTCGGCCAGCAAAAGACCGATGTGAGCTTTTGGTCAGAAAATGTGACCGTGTGTGCACTCCATCGGACTTTTGCTGGCCGAATTCCTGCCAGCGAAAGATTGAGGGCGAGTTCACACCAGAGGCAGTTCCGTTCAGTTCCGTGCGCTTTTTTTTCTGCACTAAAAATGCATGCACAGCGTTTTCCATGTATTCCAATGGCTCTAGTTCACACCATGCAGTCAATTTCTGGCAGGGCTTTTTTTCTCGGCGAATAGGTGCAGGAACCCCCTGCCCCCCCACCCCATCACCCCTTGTCTCTGCCCCCTACCCACCTCTGACCACCGTCCCTTGACTCCACCCCCTACCCACCTACCAGTACTGCCCCGTTTAGAGAATACAGAACCAAGTATCGTTTTGTGGTGCCAAATCATTTGTATGGAACATGTTGATGATAAAAAGAAAAGCAGTTAAATAGATCCCCCGCTGCCAGCAACAATGGAATCCCAGCAATAGATCCCCACACAACAATAGACTCCCCCAGCAACAATAGATCCCCACACAACGATAGACTCCCCCAGCAACAATAGATCCCCACACAACAATAGACTCCCCCAGCAACAATAGATCCCCACACAACAATAGACTCCCCCAGCAACAATAGATCCCCACACAACGATAGACTCCCCCAGCAACAATAGATCCCCACACAACAATAGACTCCCCCAGCAACAATGGACTCCCCCCAAACAACAATAGATCCCCCGCAGCCAGCAACAAAAGAATCCCAGCAATAGATCCCCACACAACAATAGATCCCACACAACTATAGATCCCCTGCAGCCAGCAACAATGGAATCCCAGCAATAGATCCCCACACAGCAACTGATCCCCACACAACGATAGACTCCCCCAGCAACAATAGATCCCCACACAACAATAGACTCCCCCAGCAACAATGGACTCCCCCCAAACAACAATAGATCCCCCGCAGCCAGCAACAAAAGAATCCCAGCAATAGATCCCCACACAACAATAGATCCCACACAACTATAGATCCCCTGCAGCCAGCAACAATAGAATCCCAGCAATAGATCCCCACACAACAATAGATCCCCACACAACAATAGACTCCCCCAGCAACAATTGACTCCACCCCAACAACTATAGATCCCCCGTGGCCAGCAACAAAAGAATCCCAGCAATAGATCCCCACACAACAATAGACTCCCCCAGTAACAATGGACTCCACCCCAACAACTATAGATCCCCCGTGGCCAGCAACAAAAGAATCCCAGCAATAGATCCCCACACAACAATAGACTCCCCCAGTAACAATGGACTCCACCCCAACAACTATAGATCCCCTGCTTCAACAGTTAACTACCCACAGCAAAATATCACACCCAGTAACAAAATATCTACCCAAGCAACATTAGACCCCCCAGCAGTATCAATAGATCCTCCAGCAGCCAGTAAAAATAGACCTCTCCTTCAACAGTAGATCCCTTCCAGCAACATAAGACCACCCCCCCAGCAACAATAGATCCCCATCAGCAACAATAGACCCTCACACAAAACCAGATCCCCACCAATGACAATAGATCCCCCAGCAGCCAACATCAATAGACCCTCAGCACACCCCACACCCCATGCCATTACATACATTCAGTGCCGGAGGTGCCCCATTCCCCCGCGTTCCCACTGAAACAAAAGGCCCCGGTTTCTGGTCAGTTTCCGGTGCAGAAACTGACCATAACTGACTGTATTGGTGCAGAAAAAACGGAGCTGCCCGGAGCTGCATCTGGTGTGAACTGCCCATGTGAGGAGGTTCTCAATTTTTTGGTCGGGAAAAGTTCCTATCTGAAAATGCGATCGTCTGTGGCAATTCCGACGTGCAAAAAAAAAAAAAACCCCCACGCATGCTCAGAATCAAGTAGGAGGCGGAAGCTATTGGCTGCCGGGTATTGAACTTCCTTTTTCTAGTCCCGTCGTACGTGTTATACATCACCGCGTTCTTGGCGGTCGGAATTTGGTTTGACCGTGTGTAGGCAAGACGAGCTTGAGCGGAATCCTGTCGGGAAAACCATCAGAGCCTTTTCCGACCAAAATTCCGATCGCGCGTACGCGGCATAAGACTGGGATGCCATTAAAGTTCATGTGTGTGTAAAGGCAAGCGTCCCAATACTTTTGGTAATAAGGTAGTTCCACTCACTTGTACAAGATGGCAAAGAACGCTATAAGACCAGGAAAACGCCACCGCGGTATGAATTCCACTGGCCGGAAATTACGTTTCCCTGCGCCAATCAAAAGCCCAGAACTTTGTCCTGTATAGACTTCGCACTCACAGCCACGGAGCTCCTTCCATGTGTTCAAAACTGAACTCAATTCTATCGGACTATTCCATTGGTAAAGTCATTCTCAGAGTGTCTGCCCCCAGTGTGACGCCGCGGTCTAGATAGCTATGGGAGGCGAGGATCAACTTCAATAGTGGGAACTACCGCGTTCCCCCCCCCCCGAAAAGAAGCCGGGGTCTTATATTCATTTTTGCAACCAAAAACACAGCAGGGCTTATTTTCGGGGTAGGGCTTGCAGTTTAATCCCCAGTGTGAACGACGTAAAAGTGCTTGCAAACTGCTAGAGTCCCCGCCACCACTAGGGCTTATTTTCGAGCTAGGGCTTCTTTTCGGGCTAGGGCTTATTTTCAGGGTACGGCTTATTTTCGGGGTAGGGCTTGCAGTTTAATCCCCAGTGTGAATGACGTAAAGGTGCTTGCGAACTGACAGAGTCCCTGCCACCACTAGGGCTTAATTTCGAGCTAGGGCTTATTTTCAGGGTAGGGCTTATTTTGGGGTAGGGCTTATTTTCAGGGTAGGGTTTATTTTCGGGGTAGGGCTTGCAGTTTTAGCCCCAGTGTGAACAGCGTAAAAGTGCTTGCAAACTGCCAGAGTCCCCGCCACCACTAGGGCTTATTTTTGTGTTAGGGCTTATTTTCAGGGTAGGGCTTATTTTCGAGGTAGGGCTTGCAGTTTAATCCCCAGTGTGAACGACTTAAAAGTGCTTGCAAACTGCCAGAGTCCCCACCACCACTAGGGCTTATTTTCAAGCTAGGGTTTATTTTTGGGCTGGGGCTTATTTTTGGGCTATGGATTATTTTCAGGCTAGGGCTTATTTTCAGGGTAGGGCTTATTTTCGGGGTAGGGTTTGCAGTTTAATCCCCAGTGTGAACAGCGTAAAAGTGCTTGCAAACTGCCAGAGTCCCCGCCACCACTAGGGCTTATTTTCGGGGTAGGGCTTATTTTCGGGGTAGGGCTTATATTACAGCCCTCTTGGAAAATCAGGGTAGGTCTTATTTTCTGGGTAGGTCTTACTTTCTATCCCCGTTGAGCGGGATTTCCAAAGGGGTCATTTAGCAAATCAATACATACCTATAGCAAACATTGTAATATTGTATGTTATTTTATTTCCCATTTATTTTTTTCTATATATCATTTTAATAAAACATTTTTTTAAACATATGTTAGTTTTATTTCTTTTTATCACACCATGCTAGATCCTACGCCTTTTGTTTTATTTATCATTAAAGCCGTGTGATTGCCATGTCCTCAGGTTTACATCGGCACACCGGACCGCCCCCCGGAATGTCTACAAACCGCCTTCCTACCCCGAAGTCTGGCATGTGCGGTTGCTAGGGTTTACTTCACTTTGTATTTTATCCTCGGCGTTTGGTCGCCATGACGACGCTGCATCTATCTCATAATCTACTAAAGTGCATCCATGCAATTACGGAAACACTTCCCAAATATATGACTCCGTCTCCAGAAAATGATGTCGGATTTCTTCATCTGCGGCGCTCGGCGTCTCCGATTACCAGTGAGTGGAATCAGATTGAACAGCAATTTACTTAGAAACAAAGATGAAGGCTGCCTTTTATCTCCTCTCAATAAAATGCTTCGCATTTCCCTTCAAATGTTTTTTTTTTTTTTTTTTTTCGTCTTTTTTATTCCATCTTTTTCTTAGTGTGATACTTTTCCTATCACCTTCTGCTGCAATGCTCGGTTCATGTTACCGTCAATGATTGGCATTTAAAGGAAAACTCCACTTTTATTAAAATATCCTACCACCTGTGTCACCACCCTGTTAGTGACACCCTGTGCTGAGTTCCCAGCTCTGCACAAACCTGATATGCCCATTATGAGGAGTTTCCACCATCCCTGTGCTGAGTTCCCGGGTCTGTACACCCGCTGTGCCCATTATGAGGGGTTCCCACCATCCCTGTGCTGAGTTCCCGGGTCTGTACACCCGCTGTGCCCATTATGAGGGGTTCCCACCATCCCTGTGCTGAGTTCCCGGGTCTGTACACCCGCTGTGCCCATTATGAGGGGTTCCCACCACCCCTGTGCTGAGTTCCCAGGTCTGTAGACCCGCTGTGCCCATTATGAGGGGTTCCCACCATCCCTGTGCTGAGTTCCCGGGTCTGTACACCCGCTGTGCCCATTATGAGGGGTTCCCAGCATCCCTGTGCTGAGTTCCGGGGTCTGTACACCCGCTGTGCCCATTATGAGGGGTTCCCACCACCCCTGTGCTGAGTTCCCGGGTCTGTACACCCGCTGTGCCCATTATGAGGAGTTCCCACCATCCCTGTGCTGAGTTCCCGGGTCTGTACACCCGCTGTGCCCATTATGAGGGGTTCCCACCACCCCTGTGCTGAGTTCCCGGGTCTGTACACCCGCTGTGCCCATTATGAGGAGTTCCCACCATCCCTGTGCTGAGTTCCCGGGTCTGTACACCCGCTGTGCCCATTATGAGGGGTTCCCACCATCCCTGTGCTGAGTTCCCGGGTCTGTACACCCGCTGTGCCCATTATGAGGGGTTCCCAGCATCCCTGTGCTGAGTTCCGGGGTCTGTACACCTGCTGTGCCCATTATGAGGGGTTCCCACCACCCCTGTGCTGAGTTCCTGGGTCTGTACACCCGCTGTGCCCATTATGAGGGGTTCCCACCACCCCTGTGCTGAGTTCCCGGGTCTGTAGACCCGCTGTGCCCATTATGAGGGGTTCCCACCATCCCTGTGCTGAGTTCCCGGGTCTGTAGACCCGCTGTGCCCATTATGAGGGGTTCCCACCATCCCTGTGCTGAGTTCCCGGGTCTGTACACCCGCTGTGCCCATTATGAGGGGTTCCCACCACCCCTGTGCTGAGTTCCCGGGTCTGTAGACCCGCTGTGCCCATTATGAGGGGTTCCCACCATCCCTGTGCTGAGTTCCCGGGTCTGTACACCCGCTGTGCCCATTATGAGGGGTTCCCAGCATCCCTGTGCTGAGTTCCGGGGTCTGTACACCTGCTGTGCCCATTATGAGGGGTTCCCACCACCCCTGTGCTGAGTTCCTGGGTCTGTACACCCGCTGTGCCCATTATGAGGGGTTCCCACCACCCCTGTGCTGAGTTCCCGGGTCTGTAGACCCGCTGTGCCCATTATGAGGGGTTCCCACCATCCCTGTGCTGAGTTCCCGGGTCTGTAGACCCGCTGTGCCCATTATGAGGGGTTCCCACCATCCCTGTGCTGAGTTCCCGGGTCTGTACACCCGCTGTGCCCATTATGAGGGGTTCCCACCACCCCTGTGCTGAGTTCCCGGGTCTGTACACCCGCTGTGCCCATTATGAGGAGTTCCCACCATCCCTGTGCTGAGTTCCCGGGTCTGTACACCCGCTGTGCCCATTATGAGGGGTTCCCACCACCCCTGTGCTGAGTTCCCGGGTCTGTAGACCCGCTGTGCCCATTATGAGGGGTTCCCACCATCCCTGTGCTGAGTTCCCGGGTCTGTACACCCGCTGTGCCCATTATGAGGGGTTCCCAGCATCCCTGTGCTGAGTTCCGGGGTCTGTACACCTGCTGTGCCCATTATGAGGGGTTCCCACCACCCCTGTGCTGAGTTCCTGGGTCTGTACACCCGCTGTGCCCATTATGAGGGGTTCCCACCACCCCTGTGCTGAGTTCCCGGGTCTGTAGACCCGCTGTGCCCATTATGAGGGGTTCCCACCATCCCTGTGCTGAGTTCCCGGGTCTGTACACCCGCTGTGCCCATTATGAGGGGTTCCCAGCATCCCTGTGCTGAGTTCCGGGGTCTGTACACCTGCTGTGCCCATTATGAGGGGTTCCCACCATCCCTGTGCCGAGTTCCTGGGTCTGTACACCTGCTGTGCCCATTATGAGGGGTTCCCACCATCCCTGTGCTGAGTTCCTGGGTCTGTACACCCGCTGTGCCCATTATGAAGGTATCCCACCATCCCTGTGCTGAGTTCCCAGGTCTGTACACCCGCTGTGCCTATTATGAGGGGTTCCCACCATCCCTGTGCTGAGTTCCCAGGTCTGTACACCCGCTGTGCCTATTATGAGAGGTTCCCACCATCCCTGTGCTGAGTTCCCAGGTCTGTACACCCACTGTGCCCATTATGAGGGGTTCCCACCATCCCTGTGCTGAGTTCCCAGGTCTGTACACCCACTGTGCCCATTATGAGGGGTTCCCACCATCCCTGTGCTGAGTTCCCGGGTCTGTACACCCGCTGTGCCCATTATGAGAGGTTCCCACCATCCCTGTGCTGAGTTCCCGGGTCTGTAACCTGCTGTGCCCATTATGAGGGGTTCCCACCATCCCTGTGCTGAGTTCCCAGGTCTGTAACCTGCTGTGCCCATTATGAGGGGTTCCCACCATCCCTGTGCTGAGTTCCCAGGTCTGTACACCCGCTGTGCCCATTATGAGGGGTTCCCACCACCCCTGTGCTGAGTTCCCGGGTCTGTACACCCGCTGTGCCCATTATGAGGAGTTCCCACCATCCCTGTGCTGAGTTCCCAGGTCTGTACACCCGCTGTGCCCATTATGAGGGGTTCTCACCATCCCTGTGCTGAGTTCCCGGGTCTGTACCCCCGCTGTGCCCATTATTAGGGGTTCTCACCATCCCTGTGCTGAGTTCCCAGGTCTGTACACCCGCTGTGCCCATTATGAGGAGTTTCCACCATCCCTGTGCTGAGTTCCCGGGTCTGTACACCCGCTGTGCCCATTATGAGGGGTTCTCACCATCCCTGTGCTGAGTTCCCGGGTCTATACACCCGCTGTGCCCATTATGAGGGGTTCTCACCATCCCTGTGCTGAGTTCCCGGGTCTGTAACCTGCTGTGCCCATTATGAGGGGTTCTCACCATCCCTGTGCTGAGTTCCCGGGTCTGTACACCCGCTGTGCCCATTATGAGGAGTTCCCACCATCCCTGTGCTGAGTTCCCGGGTCTGTACACCCGCTGTGCCCATTATGAGGGGTTCCCACCATCCCTGTGCTGAGTTCCCGGGTCTGTACACCTATTGTGCCCATTATGAGGGGTTCTCACCATCCCTGTGCTGAGTTCCCAGGTCTGTACACCCGCTGTGCCCATTATGAGGGGTTAATTTTGTTTATTGAAAATCTTACAAACAACAACTTATATACAATAAAACCATAATAAATAAATAAAACATATTTACTAAATAATTGAATATAATTATACAAACAGAAAGAACAAGAACAAAATAAATGGTGCAAAACAAATTGCGCACAACATAATCCCTATGGGAGAGCCAGACTAAGGAACATCACCGTCACCATGCATGGAGCCTTCTATCAACATTATATTGGATCTGAAAATCTAGGGGAGTGAAAGAAGAATACAAAGAAAGCCGCACACCCCGAGATCAACAGGCAGCAGCTACAGAGCCCTGATATTCCTCCACGCCTTTATCCAGGCCTCCTGCTGCCACCTGTCTTTCTCAAGACCCCGAATCTTCCCAACCTCACCCAGAATGTTCTGCACCACCACTTCCACAGGGAGGATTTTACCCCGTAAGGATACCTGACACCGTGCGCTCCACGTGAAATAACGGACTACTAAACTAACTAAAAAAAGTGTTTCCAAATCATAATCCCGACGAGTCTGAAAAGCCCCATACACCCACTCTGCATAACTCATATGGGGGAGGAAGGGTATACTCAGAGCCCTCCCCACCCTCTTGTACACCTCTATATTAAAAGGGCACTGAAGTAGAAAGTGATCCATGGACTCCACCACACTCCACTTTTGGGCAGCCCATGGAAAGAAACTTCAAGTTGCCCTTCACATATAGTTTTCCATGAAAGGCAAGCCAAGCCTGATCCCTAAACTTCATTGGGATTCTCTCCAAATTAATCAATAGCAAACCCATCCCCCAAAACCAGGCTTGGGCAATCCCTCAAGGCCAGTGGCTCGCAAAAAACAGAGCTCATGATCCGCTTCTCAAGAAGTTTCCATGGAAGAGATCTGACTTCTCCTGCTGTTACTTGCCACTGCCGAAGTATTTTCAAACACGGGGCAACATAAGCTTCTCATGCTTGACCCTCAGGCTTTTCACTGGCCCACCATTTTCCCAGTCTCGCAGAAAGGGCCTAAACCAGGACTGGAAAATACCAACCCACCCAGGCGGTCTCTCTGCCAACATGTTACCAAGATTTGAACAAAAATAGAAGTAAACAGGGTCACTTATTCAGCGCTCAGGATAAAAAAAATAAAACATAGGACTAGCCAGCTGCTATAATCAGATATAACAAAAGAAAGCAAAAAAAGTTCCAAGAAAATAGGTCCTTTCCATCTTAAGCAGCGCTGCGTAAGCTGGAAAGGACCTATTTTCTTGGAACTTTTTGCCTTCTTTTGAATGCTACCAAGATTGTACTTCACAAACATCAGAGAGAAAAAGACTACAGGGTTGATCATCCCTAGACCACCCTCCTGCCTAGGAAGGTAAGTCACATTCCTTTTCACAAGGGTTATCCTGTTCCCCCATAACAACTGTAAGAAACAACTATAGACCCTGATATAGAGAGAAACTGGCAAAACGCAAACAAAACTGACATACAGAAAAATCGGAATTGGGTAAGTCTTGATCAGATCAACCTTTTCCCTCAAGGAAAGCCACCAACCTTTCCAGCTTGCCACCTTGGCATCGGCATTCTCCAGCCCGTTAATTCAATTTGCATGACCATAGTCACTTGGGCCAAATTCAATGCCTAGAACTCAAATTTATTGCTGGTGCTCTGGGAAGTCATCCGGGAGAACAAAGCCCTCACCTTCCACGCCCATCCAGAAACCTTCACACTTGTCCTGGTTGACCTTTGAACCTGATGCCTCTGTATACTGCCTTATCACTGAGACCACCTCCTGCGCCTCCCCAGTCCCAGAGACAAAAACAGAAACAACATCAGCATAGGCCACAACCTTCAAAGGAGGCTCACCAGTGATGCCCAAAGGTATACCACACAATGGTCCACTCTCTAGCCTTCTAATGAAGGGGTCGATTGCAAACACATATAGCAGAGGACTCAATGGACACCCCTGACGCACCCCCAAGCTGACAAGACAGGGCTGCTCGACCCAACCATTAACCAGAGGAAAGCTTTCAGCCCCTTCGTACAAAATCTTAAACCAATCGATGAACCCCCCCCCCCCCGGCCATATTTGCCAAGAAGGAACCATAAGTACTCATGATTAACCCGATCAAAGGCCTTAGCTGCAGTGATTTCATCTGTCAGATTCATCAAAGGAACATTACTTTCCAGTCCTGGTGTAGAATCCAAAAAAGCCAACATCCTTGTCCGATCAAGGCTCCTTCCTCCCAGGAGATTGGCATAGTATGACCTGACAACTTCCAGGATCCCTGATCTAGACTTCGTCAGAGAGCCTGTACTGTCCTTCAGGCCTTGACGTTGTCTTAACTGCTACGCTCTTTTTACAGTTGTTGTATGGGTCAGGCGAATGCTATTTCCCGTAATCCCTCTCCTGAACCAAAGAGGTGTGCCGGTCACATTGATGTCTCCTAAGAGATGGCCCCAGAATCTCCTCCATTCGAAACAAGGTGGACAAGTTTCCTCCGCAAACGCTGGTAGGTGATATACTTATTTGGCTGCTTCTTTATTCCTATGGCCTTGAAAAGCCCAACAGTCCGCTGTTTTACAGGCTCCCACCATTCCGACTTACTGTTGCAAAAGTCTATCGTTACCCGTACTTGAAAAAAAATCCTCAAAGGATTGTCTTACTCTCTCGTTTTCCAGGAGGGTCGAACTCAATCTCCAGATACCCCTCCCCCTAGGTGGCATGTCTGAGGCATTCAGAGTCACAGATAGAATACAGTGATCATAAAACTCCACTGCCCGACACACAGGTGCCGAAAAAGCAGAGTCTCCCTTTAAAAAAAAAATAATCTACTCTGACTACTACCTCGTTGAAAACTCAACCCCATGCTTTCTGGGAAGCGCTTAATGTGCGCATCTACCAGACCTTCTTCCCTAACTTTTGTATTGAGAAAAAGGGTGTCATAGCCCAGCTTATCTCTGAAAACTCTCCTGTCTTTAGACCTAGTAATGGTGTTGAAATCACCTCCAAAGATAACCTGCTGGGCCGTAAAAAGAAAAGGCTTAATCTTTGTAAAGAGGCATTTCCTGTCCCACTTCGCCTGGGGACCATAGAGGTTTATCAGGCGCAGGTCCTGACCCCTCACAGAGACGTCCAAGACCATGCATCTCCCAATCTCTACCTCAATTACCCACCGACACATTACCATACCAGAAAAAAGGACTGCAACCCCGCTGTAAGGCTCAGTGGCAAGAGACCAAAATGAGGGACCACGTCTCCACTCCTTCTTTGCCAGATGTATATCGTCCAGACTACTCAGATGGGTCTCTTGCAAAAACAAAATGTCAGCATCAAACTTGCTCAGCAAAAATAAGGCCATATGACGAGCGCTTACTGATCTTAAAGCGGAGGTCCACCCTAAAGTGGACCTTCCGCTCATTGGAACCCTCCCCCCCTCCGGCGCCACAATTGGCACCTTTCAGGGGGGAGGGGGGTGCAGGTACCTGTACAGTACAGGTATCTGCATCCACTTCCGGCGTAGATTCTGCAGAAGGTACGCCCCTTTCCGCAGAATCTACGTCCCTTTCCGAAGGTCCCCCGCTGCCTGCTGGGAAACACACAGATCCCAGAGGCAGCGGGGACCATCCTTATTGCGCAGCGCGACTCGCGCATGCGCAGTAGGGAACCGGGAAATGAAGCCACTTCCTGATTCCCATACCCAAGATGGCGGCGGCAGCACCCGAGAGACGATCGAGAGATTGGCTTCGGGTGCCGACATCGCGGGCGCGCTGGGCAGGTAAGTGTCCTTATTTTAAAAGTCAGCAGCTGCAGTATTTGTAGCTGCTGGCTTTAAAAAAAAAAAAAAAAAACGGCGGACTCTCGCTTTAAGCTGGCAACATTAATGGTTGCCACTTCTAACGGAGTGAGAACTACCATTAGGATAATTGAGGCAGACGTTTCTTAGCCTGACTACTCCCTCTCCCTGGAGAACCAGCACACTTCATTGCACCCTGACACTCATCATCCATGGAGGATGCTGAACTCAACGAGTCCCACTCATCGTCATCATCTGACAGGACCTCAAACTTACAAAACCTTGGGACTTAAGGTAACTGTACCTCTTTTTTTTTTCTTTCTTTTACCCCTCCTCCTTTTATTCCCCAACCGCTCCGTATCATCCTTAGCCCCTGTACACACGGTCGGAGATTTCGACAACCAAATCCGTCGGATTTTGCCCGTAGGATTTTGTCCGACGGATCTTGTCTGAAACTGTTGCATACACACGGTCGGACTAAGTTGTCGAAAAAGCCGATCTTTCAGAACGTGATGACGTAATTTCGTTACGATGGGACTACATTCAGGCTAGTAGCCAATAGCTTTGATGTAGGAATTTGATCTGAGCGTGCGTGGCACTTTGTCCGATCAAAATGCTCTACACATGATCGGAGTATGTCCTATCGAACCAGTTGGTCGGGAAATATTTCCAACAAGTTGGAAATTTGGGTCCGATGGATATTCCGACGGAAACATTCCGATGCATACCACACACAGTCGGATTATGCGACAACACGGTCCGATAGGACACATTCCGACGGATTCTCAGATCGTGTGTACAAAGGCTTAGACAAACCGGAATCAACAACTTCCCCACTCCTACCCTCCCCTTCACCCCCCCCCCCCCCACTCTCCCTTCCCTTACCTACCACTAGCCCAGCCTCTTCCCCATCCTTCCACTCCTCTGCACCCCACGATCCTCAATAGAAACCTTGCAGCGTCGAGGAAGGGGGAATGGCACTGCATTTGATGCACCTGTCTCAGCAACTCTTGCTGCCTCTGCAATTATGGAAGACACAGACACAGAAGGATTGGACACATTCTCGGTAACTGATACCTAACCTACAGACTGGGAAGACATGGGAATGCTAGGCAAAAGCACAGACATGGGCGTCCGCAGAACTTTTTTTTGGGGGGGGCATCATTTTAAGAAAACCCATGCTCCGCCCCTTTTCGACAATGCCATGTGCCCATTATATGCAGCCTCATTGTGCCCATCAAATGTGGCCTGTACAGTACGGAGGGTGTACAGTATGTGTATATAGAGGGGGTGGACAGTATTTGTATACACAGGTAGGAAGGTGGGTGTATATAGCTGTATACAGGACAGATGATGTATATCTGCAGTCAGTGATGCTGGAGGAAGGTCTCTATATACAGGAAGGAAGATGGGTATATACAGCTACCTGTATATAGAGACCTTCCTCCATCATTACTGACTGCAGATATACATCATCTGTCCTGTATACAGCTATATATACAGGACGGATGATGTATATCTGCAGTCAGCGATGATGGAGGAATACAGGAAGATGGGTGTATTTAGCTGTATACAGGACAGGACAGATGATATGATCTTTCCTAAATCTGGCACTCCCTTTCACTGATCATACCTGTATTCATTCAGCTGCCCCCCCTCATCTGTATATATGTCAGGCCCCCCACACACAGAGCCTGTCCCCCCTCCATACACAAACAACCTCCTCCCTTCACTTATACTCACAGCCCCCACTTGTAAGATGGTCTTCCTTCTCCCTAGTCCTGTTTCCACATGTCCCTGTGAAAATACAACAGGCAGCAAAGCAAACATGAGGGGCACGCATACAGGAAGCAGCCAGAGGTGGCAGTAAAGAGCTCTGTAAGCTCAATGACAAAGATCAGCAGCAGCTGTGGAGTCGACTCGCACAAACACAGAGAGCCAGCACAGCTACAGGTGCGGCCGAGGCCGACCCTTGCCAATTCCAGGTGAGGGTCACACGCTCCCCCCTTGCCCCTACCTGCGGACACCCATGCGCACAGACTGGGGCACCACAGACTGGGAAGACACAGACATCTTGGGTATTGGCACAGATTCAGAGGGAATCACAGGCACTCCAACTGCTGAGCTCTCAGCATCCACCATGTCCAGGCGGAAGAACTCTCTCATGAGCTCAGGCTTGTTATGCATTGCCTCAGGACAATCACTGTAAGGATGTCCCATAGCATTGCACAGGTTGCTCTTTATAATGTTACAATCCTTTACCAAATGTCCTAAACCCTGACACAGAGAGCATTTCATCACCGGAAAGGAGGATGCAAGATGCCCTTTATCTCCACACTTATTTCAGAGCTTTGGCTGGCCCGGGTAGAAGATGGTCAGCCTGTCCCTCCCCAGGAAAGCTGAGGATGGCAGATGCTGACATTATCAATGACTTTTAATTTTTAACTGCACAGACCATCCCCCCCGTCTATATTCCCCGATCATCCAAAATCTTCTTTGGGGGGCTCAGGACGTCTCCAAACCTCCTCAACCATACAGTTAAATCCCCTTGTGGTATGGACTAATTTCGGACAAGAATTGTCACCATTATAATGAGTGGCTGGTGTATTACAAGCTTGGGGATGAGCCCTCTCCAGTCCAGCAGGCCCCTTCACACGTGCTCATATTTCTTCCAAAATATGTGCAAAGACTCCAGACAGATAAAGGACAAATCATACTTATAGGAACCTGCTGGACTGATCAGGGGGAAGATATCTGTGGGTCTAAACCCCATCTGTAGAATCTTATCCACCACCTCCCTCCTAAGCGGAGGAAGACCACCCCCCTCCCAACGGAGCTGCACAACATTTCTCCTTTTAAACACTGAGGAAGATAAAATATTTTCATGCTCCTTCCCTGCCTGCTCCCTCCTCCCAAATCCTGTAGAAGCAACACCAGCATAGGTTTTCCCCACAGACACACCAATTGCATTCTTGTCCTTAGACACAATCAAACCTGCTGACAGGGAGTCTGATTCAGCTGGGGTAGTAGTCATTGAATCAATAGAGGCAGGACCCGCCCTCTGCTCTGAACACTCAGCTTCTTTCCTGGGTTCAAGCACAGTCTTGGCTACTGCAGACTCCAGGATAGTTGTAGCACTACTGCACCCAGCATCTCCTTCACTATTCTCAGAAACAGCTGCTGTGTCTGGTCCAGGCAAAATCACTGTATTGTCCATGGTGCTCCTCTCTGCAGACTCCTCCCTCAGAAACTGACAGTTACTCTCACCAGTTTCATTTAAATCTGAGGTTTTGTTTTCAGCAGGTCAAGCAGACTGTACTTTGCCTATGGGTCTGAGCTGACTGCCTGTAGCACTACAACCCTCAGCAAGCCCATTGTCACTAATAAAGTTCACATCACCATCCTGCACACAAATTGTACCTGCTTGCTGTGTTGTTACCTCTGCAATGCCATGGCTGACGGTGTCCCTTACATTGGTGATCAGTGAGAAGAATGTTCTTTACATTGGTGATCAGTGAGAAGAATGTTCCTTACATTGGTGATCAGTGAGAAGAATGTTCCTTACATTGGTGATCAGTGAGAAGAATGTTCCTTACATTGGTGATCAGTGGGAAGAATGTTCTTTACATTGGTGATCAGTGAGAAGAATGTTCCTTACATTGGTGATCAGTGAGAAGAATGTTCCTTACATTGGTGATCAGTGAGAAGAATGTTCCTTACATTGGTGATCAGTGAGAAGAATGTTCCTTACATTGGTGATCAGTGGGAAGAATGTTCCTTACATTGGTGATCAGTGAGAAGAATGTTCCTTACATTGGTGATCAGTGAGAAGAATGTTCCTTACATTGGTGATCAGTAGGAAGAATGTTCCTTACATTGGTGATCAGTGAGAAGAATGATCCTTACATTGGTGATCAGTGAGAAGAATGTTCCTTACATTGGTGATCAGTGAGAAGAATGTTCCTTACATTGGTGATCAGTGGGAAGAATGTTCCTTACATTGGTGATCAGTGAGAAGAATGTTCCTTACATTGGTGATCAGTGAGAAGAATGTTCCTTACATTGGTGATCAGTGAGAAGAATGTTCCTTACATTGGTGATCAGTGGGAAGAATGTTCCTTACATTGGTGATCAGTGGGAAGAATGTCCCTTACATTGGTGATCAGTGGGAAGAATGTTCCTTACATTGGTGATCAGTGAGAAGAATGTTCCTTACATTGGTGATCAGTGAGAAGAATGTTCCTTACATTGGTGATCAGTGGGAAGAATGTCCCTTACATTGGTGATCAGTGAGAAGAATGTTCCTTACATTGGTGATCAGTGGGAAGAATGTTCCTTACATTGGTGATCAGTGGGAAGAATGTTCCTTACATTGGTGATCAGTGAGAAGAATGTCCCTTACATTGGTGATCAGTGGGAAGAATGTTCCTTACATTGGTGATCAGTGAGAAGAATGTTCCTTACATTGGTGATCAGTGAGAAGAATGTTCCTTACATTGGTGATCAGTGAGAAGAATGTTCCTTACATTGGTGATCAGTGAGAAGAATGTTCCTTACATTGGTGGTCAGTGAGAAGAATGTTCCTTACATTGGTGATCAGTGAGAAGAATGTTCCTTACATTGGTGATCGGTGAGAAGAATGTTCCTTACATTGGTGATCAGTGAGAAGAATGTTCCTTACATTGGTGATCAGTGAGAAGAATGTTCCTTACATTGGTGATCAGTGAGAAGAATGTTCCTTACATTGGTGATCAGTGAGAAGAATGTTCCTTACATTGGTGATGAAGTGGGAAGAATGTTCCTTACATTGGTGATCAGTGAGAAGAATGTTCCTTACATTGGTGATCAGTGAGAAGAATGTTCCTTACATTGGTGATCAGTGAGAAGAATGTTCCTTACATTGGTGATCGGTGAGAAGAATGTTCCTTACATTGGTGATCAGTGAGAAGAATGTTCCTTACATTGGTGATCAGTGAGAAGAATGTTCCTTACATTGGTGATCAGTGGGAAGAATGTTCCTTACATTGGTGATCAGTGAGAAGAATGTTCCTTACATTGGTGATGAAGTGGGAAGAATGTTCCTTACATTGGTGATCAGTGAGAAGAATGTTCCTTACATTGGTGATCAGTGAGAAGAATGTTCCTTACATTGGTGGTCAGTGGGAAGAATGTTCCTTACATTGGTGATCAGTGGGAAGAATGTTCCTTACATTGGTGATCAGTGAGAAGAATGTTCCTTACATTGGTGATCAGTGGGAAGAATGTTCCTTACATTGGTGATCAGTGGGAAGAATGTTCCTTACATTGGTGATCAGTGAGAAGAATGTCCCTTACATTGGTGATCAGTGGGAAGAATGTTCCTTACATTGGTGATCAGTGAGAAGAATGTTCCTTACATTGGTGATCAGTGAGAAGAATGTTCCTTACATTGGTGATCAGTGAGAAGAATGTTCCTTACATTGGTGATCAGTGAGAAGAATGTTCCTTACATTGGTGGTCAGTGAGAAGAATGTTCCTTACATTGGTGATCAGTGAGAAGAATGTTCCTTACATTGGTGATCGGTGAGAAGAATGTTCCTTACATTGGTGATCAGTGAGAAGAATGTTCCTTACATTGGTGATCAGTGAGAAGAATGTTCCTTACATTGGTGATCAGTGAGAAGAATGTTCCTTACATTGGTGATCAGTGAGAAGAATGTTCCTTACATTGGTGATGAAGTGGGAAGAATGTTCCTTACATTGGTGATCAGTGAGAAGAATGTTCCTTACATTAGTGATCAGTGAGAAGAATGTTCCTTACATTGGTGATCAGTGAGAAGAATGTTCCTTACATTGGTGATCGGTGAGAAGAATGTTCCTTACATTGGTGATCAGTGAGAAGAATGTTCCTTACATTGGTGATCAGTGAGAAGAATGTTCCTTACATTGGTGATCAGTGGGAAGAATGTTCCTTACATTGGTGATCAGTGAGAAGAATGTTCCTTACATTGGTGATGAAGTGGGAAGAATGTTCCTTACATTGGTGATCAGTGAGAAGAATGTTCCTTACATTGGTGATCAGTGAGAAGAATGTTCCTTACATTGGTGGTCAGTGGGAAGCATGCCCCCTTACATTGGTGGTCAAAATAGATTTCTCACAGACAGCTAAAATGATTATTGGTGTCATGCCATTGGCTCTGCCAAGTGATATTGGCCCTTTAGATTGGAGGTCAATCAGCAACATGTGCAACAGTTTATGGTCGCAAAGAAACTGAGTGGTGAGGGTTAGAGAAATGGGTAGGAGAAGAAAGGTGGAATCCTCTGCTGATAGCCCAGTACAATAGCTTATCAAAGGCTCGAGAAAAGGGTGTTCCTGAGGCCTGAAATGCGTAGCCACGCTCTAACGACTAACATCATCCCGATGCCCCGCCTGGACGTCTGACGTCATCCCGCTTCTGGCTTCCCGGCTCAGCAGAATGTTCCACGTTGGTTCCCTTGGCGCTCACACACTCAGCTACTTCCTGTAACTCACTTTGCATTGCCTGCCAGTGCTTCCAGGTGCTACTCTGCTGGACTTGGCCAATTCTCAGGGGAACTTAACATATGCCCGCATGACCACCTGGAGGTGTTACCCATACATTGAAGGATTGAAGGATAATGGGTGCCCGTTTTCTACTTATTGCATGTGTGTGCCAACTGTTTTTAATTTTATGATCTAATAAACATCTACACTTAGATGGCGACACCCTCTGTCCTTTTATTATTCTCTTTTTCGGTCAATCAGCAACAGCTGAAGGGACCCTTGGCAGCTTCTGTAGGAACTCTGGTTGAGAAAAACTGATGTTTACCGTGCAGGTGTTAGGAGTATGTAACATAATACACCGGCTTGTGTTTACATCATGATCAGCTGTGATTGGACACAGCTGATCACTTGGTAAAGGGCCTCTGTGATTGTCCGAAGGACACAGCGATCACAGAGTGCGCCGTCCATACACTGCGATCATGGCAGGACGTCATATGACACCCTCCCAGAACTAGCTGACTGCACTGTAGCTGTTATTTGACTAAAGCGCGGTCAGCAAATGGTTAGTAGGGGAGAATTGTCCGAAGTGTACTAGAGAAAAAGAGTACAAGCTGGTATTTTATTGCAAGACTTGAGAGAATGCAGATAACCCAGCAAGGTTAAAATGGCCAGCCGCAGGACAATCTGAATGAGCAAGGCTAGGCCCCAATGTACTTGTGACAAAGAGCACAGACTGGGGCTTTATTAAGAAGTGCAGAGGATACAGCAGTGTAAAATTGGCCAACAGGAAGGACATTTTTAATAAGGGAGAATTGGCCAAAATATACTATAAAAGAGTATGAGAAGGTGTTTTACTACAAGACTTATAAGTCTGCAGATGATCCTACAAGGTTAAAATGGCCTTCAGCAGGATCATTTGAACGGACAAGGATAGGCCCCAATTTACTTGAGACAATGAGCACAGGCTTAGGTTTTATTAAAAAAAAAAAAAAAAAAAGACGTTGCAGAGGATACAGCAGTGTACAATTGGCCAGCACCAAAACAGTTTACATTTCGGAGAATCAGCCAAAATATACAAAAAAAAGAGTGGGAGCAGATGATGTTTTACTACAAGACTTGTAAGATTGCAGATGACCCTACAAGGTTAAAATGGCCATCAGCAGGACCATTTGAATGAACAAGGCTAGGCCACAATTTACTTGAGACAATGAGCACAGGCTGAGGTTTTATTGCAATAAATAGGAAACTGCAGAGGATACAGCAGTGTAAAATTGGCAAGCAACAGGACAGTTGTAATCGTGGATAACAGGGATACCCAATGTATCTCTAATTCATTTTTACTATGGGAATGGTGGGGATAGAGTGCGGCGAATGAAGTAAAGTCTTAGATGCCATCATAGTATCTCTACTCTGCAATGGGGGCCATCGCCACCACAACCTCTTCTTTGAGGGGCTGTCATCAGAATCATCCCCGCACTCAGAAATTATACCCCCTTTCTCTACTACAGCCTGGGCACCCTCCAGCCAACATCTATACCCCCCCCCCCCAGTACCCCCTTACACTAATCTCCTCCTTTTATTCAGATCTCCCAATATTGACAAAAGACCCGGATCACATCAAAGGGAAGCCGCGCCTCTGTAACTTCTGTTTTATAGACGGGTTTCTCATAAATATAAGGTCTAGGTGGTTTTTCTCATTCTGATGGATATTTACTGATCTTACAGTGTACACCAATCACTAATCCTTCTGTCTATATAGGCTTTTCTACTTGTCGATGGGTCATTACAGCACAGGGGCACTGGGTGGCGCTGTGGATCTGTAGATGGAAAATATATCACTTTACATTATATCCGCAGGACTGGAAAAACCTTCCATCTGTTTAGTATGAGGCCATGGGTGGAGGAGAGGTAATTGGAGGAGATGGCTGCAAATTATGTAGCACAGAGGTGTATATGCCATATATCATTCTTCATCTTTATTTCTTTTCTTCTGTCTTTCTGTCTTCTGTCTATTTATCTCTTTCTATTATCTATGTATTTATATATCTTATATATTTATTTATTTATTTCTCTATTATCCATCTATCTGTTTATATCTAATTATGTTCCCCTCTCTAATTTCTATATATATAGATATTTCTCTAATGTTCATCTGTTTATCTTTTTATCTATCTTTCTTTCTTCCTTATCTATCTATCTATCTATCTATCTATCTATCTATCTATCTATCTATCTATCTATCTATCTATCTATCTATCTATCTATCTATCTATCTATTTTCTTTCTTTCTATCTATCTATCTTTCTATATAGCTTAGCCATCTATCTATCTGTCTGTCTGTCTGTCTGTCTATCTATCTATCTATTTATCTTCTTTCTTGCTATTTATCTTTCTATATAGCTTAGCTATCGTCTATCTATCTATCTATCTATCTATCTATCTATCTATCTATCTATCTATCTATCTATCTATCTATCTATCTATCTATCTATCTATCTGTCTGTCTATCTATTTATCTTCGTTCTTTCTATTTATCTTTCTATATATAGCTTAGCTATCGTCTATCTATCTAGCTATCTATGTTTCTTTTTATCTTTCTTTCTAGATTAGCTATTATCTATCTATCTATCTATCTATCTATCTATCTATCTATCTATCTATCTATCTATCTATCTATCTATCTATCTTTCTTTCTATCAGGCTTAGCTATCATCTATCTATCTTCTTTCTATCTATCTTTCTATATAGCTTAGCTATCATCTATCTATCTATCTATCTATCTATCTATCTATCTATCTATCGATCTATCTTTTTATCTTCTTTCTTTCTATTTATCTTTCTATATAGCTTAGCTATCGTCTATCTATCTATCTATCTATCTATCTATCTATCTATCTATCTATCTATCTATCTATCTATCTATCTATCTATCTATCTATCTATCTTTCTTGCTTAGCTACCGTCTATCTATCTATCTATCTATCTATCTATCTATCTATCTATCTATCTATCTATCTATCTATCTATCTATCTATCTATCTTTTACTAGGACAGAGAGGTCATTGTAGGATGTAGGTAACACGTGATGTGAGATAGTATCCATTGTAAGGAACAGAATTGTTCTTTTGTTCTGTAGTTTATAGGTTCCCGTCTCTCTGGGGAAGTACGGGTGGAGGACATTCATAGAGGTGCGTGAGTCGGAACAATTTAGTACAATATCCGTAAAACAGATTCCCCAAAGTTCCGATTCATTAACCAGAAGAAGGAACCTAAAAATAGCTCCGCCCATAACAGATATTGTATGGAATCGCGTGATATCCATCTGCGGATCTCAGTGACCCCGAATATCTCCCCCCAGAATTCTGGGCTCCCTCAGTCACCTCCTCCGAGGGGGCGAATAATGGAGCCCAACCACAAGAGACTGACCCCCGTCTGTACAACAGGACTGGCTGACCCCACAGAAAACATGTATTGATTTTGGTTGGAGTCGGCCTTTAAGATTGCCTGATTCATTATCTCCTCCATTATATTCCTCCATAGAACTATCTCTGAATGAAACCCTCCTTCTAGAAGGAAAGGACACCAGTGAGCGGATCTCTTGTGGTGGGAACTCAGTGGTCTCTACTGGGAAAAACTTCTGCAGCCAAACTCAGATAACACCAATTTATATTAAATGGAAGCGATATGAAAAGTTTTAAGAAGGACACAAATATTTTTTTTTTTACAAATTCTGCTGCCTCAGTGTTTTTAGATCTCAGTGTCAGATGTTACTATGAGATACTGAAGTATAATTACAAGAATTTCATAAATGTGAAAGGCTTTTAATTGACAATACCATGAAGTTTCTGCAAAGAGTCAATATTTGCAGTGATGACCCCTCTTTACCAAGACCTCTGCAATTCTCCACCGGCATGGTGTCACTCAACTTCAGGCATGTACTGGCCATCGGGACTACCGGGAGTTTCCCGGTGGGCCGATGGCTCAGTGGGCCACTCTGATGTAAGGGGGCTGGTGATGGGACACTCTGATGTAAGGGGGCTGGTGATAGGGCACTCTGATGTAAGGGGGCTGGTGATAGGGCACTCTGATGTAAGGGGGCTGGTGATGGGACACTCTGATGTAAGGGGGCTGGTGATAGGACACTCTGATGTAAGGGGGCTGGTGATGGGACACTCTGATGTAAGGGGGCTGCCGATGGGACACTCTGATGTAAGGGGGCTGGTGATGGGACACTCTGATGTAAGGGGGCTGGTGATAGGACACTCTGATGTAAGGGGGCTGGTGATGGGACACTCTGATGTAAGGGGGCTGCCGATGGGACACTCTGATGTAAGGGGGCTGGTGATGGGACACTCTGATGTAAGGGGGCTGGTGATAGGACACTCTGATGTAAGGGGGCTGGTGATAGGACACTCTGATGTAAGGGGGCTGGTGATGGGACACTCTGATGTAAGGGGGCTGCCGATGGGACACTCTGATGTAAGGGGGCTGGTGATAGGACACTCTGATGTAAGGGGGTGCTGATGGGACACTCAGAAGTAAGGGGGTGCTGATGGGACACTCTGATGTAAGGAGGTGCTGATGGGACACTCTGATGTAAGGGGGTGCTGATGGGACACTCTGATGTAAGGGGGTGCTGATGGGACACTCTGATGTAAGGGGTGCTGATGGGACACTCTGATGTAAGGGGGTGCTAATGGGACACTCTGATGTAAGGGGCTGGTGATGGGACACTCTGATGTAAGGGGGTGCTGATGGGACACTCTGATGTAAGGGGGCTGCTCATGGGACACTCTGATGTAAGGGGGCTGCTGATGGGACACTCTGATGTAAGGGGGCTGCTGATGGGACACTCTGATGTAAGGGGGCTGCTGATGGGACACTCTGATGTAAGGGGGATGCTGATGGGACACTCTGATGTAAGGGGGCTGCTGATGGGACACTCTGATGTAAGGGGGCTGCTGATGGGACACTCTGATGTAAGGGGGCTGGTGATGGGACACTCTGATGTAAGGGGGCTGCTGATGGGACACTCTGATGTAAGAGGGCTACTGATGGGATACTCTGATGTAAGGGGGCTGCTGATGGGACACTCTGATATAAGGGGGTGCTGATGGGACACTCTGATGTAAGGGGGCTGCTGATGGGACACTCTGATGTAACGGGGGATGGGACACTCTGATTTAAGGGGGCTGATAATGGGACACTCTGATGTAAGGGGGTGCTGATGGGACACTCTGATGTAAGGGGGTGCTGATGGGACACTCAAAATGTAAGTGAGCCGGTCTGGATGAAGTCCAGGGCCAAATTTCTGTCCCAGTCCAGCCCTGCTCAACTTCTGGACCACATCCTGACTGATGGCCGCCCCCCATTCTTGCATAATCAATGCTTGGAATCTGTCAGAATTTGTGGGGCTTTTTTTTTTTTGTTCACCAGGCCTCTTGAGGAATAACCATAAATTCTTAATGGGATTAAGGTCTGGGGAGTTTCCTGGCCATGGACTCAAAATGTTCATGTTTTTGTTCCCCAAGCCACTTAGCTATCACTTTTGCCTTATGGGGAGGTTCTCCATCATGCTGGGAAAGGCATTGTTCCTCACCACACTGTTCTTGGACGGTTGGGAGAAGTTGCTCTCGGTGGATGTTTTTGTACCGTTCTTTATTCATGGCGGTGTTCTAAGGCAGAATTGTGAGTGAGCCCCCCACTCCCTTGGCTGAGAAGCGACCCCCACACATGAATGGTCTCAGGATGCTTTACTGTTGGAATGACACAGGGCTGATGGTGGCGCTCACCTTTTCTTCTCCGGAGAAGGTTTTTTCCGGATGCCCCAAACAATCAGAAAGGGGATTCATCAGAGAAAATGACTTTCCCTCAGTCCTCGGCAGTCCAATCCCAGGACCCTTTGCAGAATATCAGTCGGTCCCGGATGTTTTTCCTGGAGAGAAGCGGCTTCTTTGCCGCCCTTCTGGACACCAGGCCATCCTCCAAAAATCTTCTCCTCACTGTGTGTGCCGATGTCCTCACACCCGCCTGCCGCCATTCCTGGGGAAGCTCCGCACTGGTGGTGCCCCCCGATCTCGCATCTGAATCATCTGTAGGAGACGGTCCTGGCGCTTGATGGACTTTCTTGGGAGCCCTGAAGCCTTCTTCACAAATGCAGTGGAAACGTTTTTTTTTTGTTTTTTTTATGGGATTAAGTTCATTTTCATGGAAAAGTGGGACCTTTCAATTAATTGCAATTCAACTGATCGCTCTTCATAACATTCTGGAGTATATGCAAATTGCCGTCATAAAAACTGAGGCAGCCGACTTTGTGAAAATGAATGATTGTGTCCTTCTCAAACCTTTTGGCCAGGGCTGTAAGTATGTCCTTTGTATTGCAGAGCTCAGACTGGGAGAGGAAGAAGCAGCACAATGAGAGATGCAAAGATAATGGATAGTTGGATAACGAGATACATAGATATTAGAGAAAGAGGAGGATAGAAAGGCAACAGATAGATTTATAACTAGATAGATACAGTAACTAGGTAATTAGATATTAGAAAGAGAGAAGGCTAGATAGGTAGGTAGATAGATAAATGGGTGGGTTGGTGGACGGACGGATGGATGGACAGACAAAAGGACAGACAGACAGGTAGGTAGACAGCTAGATAGGCAGACAGACAGCTAGGTAGATAGACAGACAGACAGACAAATAGACAGACAGATAGGTAGGTAGGTAGACAGACAGACAGATAGGTAGGTAGGTAGACAGACAGACAGACAGGTAGGTAGACAGACAGACAGACAGACAGACAGATAGGTAGGTAGACAGACAGACAGATAGGTAGGTAGACAGACAGATAGATAGGTAGGTAGACAGACAGATAGGTAGACAGACAGACAGACAGACAGATAGGTAGACAGACAGACAGATAGGTAGGTAGACAGACAGACAGATAGGTAGGTAGGTAGACAGACAGATAGGTAGGTAGACAGACAGAGAGGCAGACAGGTAGATAGACAAATGGGTAGGTAGGTAGACAGACAGGTAGATAGACAGATAGGTAAGTAGGTAGACAGATAGACAGACAGGCAGATAGACAGATAGGTAGGTAGGTAGACAGACAGGTAGATAGACAGATAGGTAAGTAGGTAGACAGATAGACAGACAGGTAGATAGACAGATAGGTAGGTAGGTAGACAGATAGACACACAGCGATGGCCGGTCCATAAGGGGCGAAGGGGTGTCGACCACCTAACCTCATGCAAAGTACCTAATCTACATGCAGGGCACCGGACGTATATATTTCTACAGGCCTTTTTTTTTTTTTTTAGAAGCACATCATTGGAGCCTAAGGCTCTAATTGGCTTCAAAAAGATTGGGCTGGGCTGGGCCCACTCACTTGCGAAATTAGCAAATCAACATTCGCTATCGTCTTCCTGCTTCTCCTTCCGGTCATTCAGGACAGAGAGGAGAAGCTGCCCCAAGCCGGGGAGTCACCCAAGCCCTGGATGGGGGGAATGCAGACCTGGCACGCGGGGGGGGGGGTCTGGGTTTTTTTTGCCGCCCCCACATCCCCCCAAAAAAATGGAGCACCAGCCTCCACTGTAGATAGATAGATAGATGCAAAGGTAATGGATAGATGGATAACTAGATCAATCAATATCATTTTATAGGCCACACATCTGTCTTCTAGCTCTAAAATCCAGTATTGGAACAGATGGTCCTTTTCACTGTTTGTGAGAATATTATATCTTAATGATTGGGTAAGTGTTCACGATATGATCCAGGGCTGATTTCATTGACTATGATGTGCCTAATGAAAAACTGAAACCAAATGAAAAGTTTCATGCCTTGTTATGATGTTTGGATTCTTATTGTTTGTTTTGTTTTTTATACAGTGTTATCTTGCTACAACAACTCCTGCAGAAGCCGCAAACTCGGCGAAACACGCTGAGAGTGTAACATCCTGTTGTAGCATGGAAAATGTCCATCTAGCCATTGCTAAGTGATGCTGAACCTTGAACTCTGAAGGCACCATCAAAAAGGTGGTTCATCAGCCACAGCTCAAGGAACCCCTAGAAACCTCTGGAGGAAGCCCCGTGTTCCATGGAAAACCCTGGTTGAGAATGGCTGAGATACAATTATGAACTATTTAAATTTCCGATTTATTGTTATTTGTGTATACCATTCGGGTGTATGAGTTTTTCAGCGCCGTTTCGATATACCTGCATTGAAGGAAGAGACGAGGGTTTATTTTCTGTTCCCACCCACCGGGGGGGGAGGAAAGTCAGGTGTAGCCTTGGGTTATGTAGAGGTTTCGGCCCTCCCGGTGGCTTTGGGTAAGTGATTCAATGATCTTGTCTGTCAGGCATTGCAATATCTTTTAATGAGGTTTGGCAGCTCCGATGTTAGATGAACTTGGCAGGCGAGATGTTCTTCTACTGTTTTCCTTCTATTGCTGGAGAGATCTGAAGAGTAAGAAAAATATATCAGAGAGATTAATGCCGAAGATAAAGTCAACACCAAAGGTAATTCCAGAACTTCACAAACTTTTTTTTTTTTTATACAGCTGATCTCCGGCCTCCCCTTCAGTCTTGCATACGTAGGAGTAGCGGCTCCTCTCCTTCTCGCTTCCTCTGATTTCACTGCACACTGTGAGCTTCTCACCATGTCCATTAGAAGCTCAGTCAGAAGTCAGATAGAGCCCCACCTCATTTCCTGGCTGGACTATGTCCAGCATCATTTAGCCCTGTGTACTTGTAAGCCACCCACCCCCCTGCCAAAGCAAGGTCTACCCAAGTACTAGGTGGGGCTCCCCCAAAGGGAGACCCCCATGGGAGGGGAGAACCTAAACAAAAGGTGCCTGTCACGGACCCCCCCCCCCCCCCCGTACTCAAGAAGAGTCTGTCCGCCGTAAAAGCTTCCTAGCACGGTCCAAGATCCCTTAGCCCACCCAGTCACTTGTCGAAGCTTCAGTGTAGGTCAGGGACGTGCGGTGAGTGGCTGTTGAGGCACCGGCTAGTATCAGAGCCAGATACACACAGGTTACATATATCGTTAGAGCGAGAGCAATAATTCTAGCGCTAGACTTCCTCTGTATCTCTAAACATGTAACCTGTTAAAAAAAAAATTAAAGCGTCACCTATGGACATTTTTAAGTACTTGAAGTTTTTCCGCCATTTCACAAGTGTGCGCAATTTTAAAGCGTGGCATGTTAGGTATCTATTTACTCGGCGTAGCATCATCTTTAATAGCATATAAAAAAAATCAGGCTAACTTTAGTGGGGTTTTTTTAAGTTCATGTAAGTTTCTTTCCAAAAAAAAAATGCGTTTGAAAAATTGCTGCGCAAATACCGTGTAACATAAAAAGTTGTAACAACCACCATTTTCTTCCCTAGGGTGTCTGCTAAAATGATATATATATATAATGTTTGGGGGTTCTGAGTAATTTTCTAGCAAAAAAAATATGATTTTTACATGTAGGAGAGAAGTGTCAGAATTGGCCCGGGTGGCAAGGGGTTTAATTACCATAAGTAATATACAAATTATTATTATATATTGTTTTTAAGGTAATTTACAATAGTTTCAAAATCTGTACTCAAGCAGGAGCCTTAAAGAGGAAGTAAAGGGAAAAAAATAAAAAAATAAAAAACACACCCTGCAAGGCAAAGGCATAATGAGCTAGTATGCATAGCATACTAGCTCATTATCAATAACTTACCTGAGAACGAAGCCCCCGAAGCGGTCCTCCGTCTTCCTCTTCGCCACTGCTATGGATCCCGGAGCGACTTCAGCGCCGGAGCCGTGATGACGTCACTCCCGCGCATGCGCACGGGAGCCGTCACTCGCGGCATGTCTCAGCGATCTGCGGCCTGCCCAGTGCGCCTGCGCGCCGATGTCTTCGGGTAAATATCTCAGAAACCGTATAGGTATATTTCTTGGACCTACAGGTAAGCCTTAATCTAGGCTTACCTGTAGGTCAAAGGGGTTTGTAAGGGTTTACACCCAATTTAAGGGACAAATGACTGAAGTTTGAAGTTATAACTTCCAATCAGTAATTTCACAGTAAATAGATAAATAATAAATGATTATCTTATAACATATAGCATAATAATATATGGTTTAGCTCGTACCTTTTCAGCAGGCAGCAGATTCTTATTCTCTCTCTTAAAGTGGTGGTAAAGTCTTTTTTAGAAGTTTAACCTTCAGGTAAGCCTATAATAAGGCTTACCTGTAGGTAAAAAAAATCTCCTAAACCTGTATGGTTTAGGAGATATTCCTTTCGCAATGCGCTGCTGACTGCAGCGGCGCATGCGCACAGGGGCTTCTCGGCTGAAAGTCCGGCAGGTGTCAGACCCTGCCGGAAAGAGATGCGGGAGTGACGATATCGCGGCTCTGGCCACTCACAGCGCCAGAGCAGCAATACCCGGAAGACACGCCGAGGGAACATGTCAGCTCCCTCGGCGTGGTTCGGGCAAGATGTCGGGGCCTCGTTCTAAGGTAAGTATTTCATAATGAGCTAGTATGTGATGCATACTAGCTCATTATGACTTTTCCCTTGCAGGTCATAAAAAAAAAAAAAATGTCAGCGGGTTTACTACCTCTTTAACTGTGAGGAAAACATGGGATTGTGAGTAAATCTTATACACATAAACACATGTTTTGTTCCTTGTAGATAAGAGGGCTGGGCTGGAAGGTAGCATTTGTCTTTTAGACATGCTCCCTTCTATGACACTGTAGTGAGAGGCGTGCCTCAACTGCAGCATTGGACAGCTGGGACCAATGGTGCTTTACCATTGGTCCAAGACTCCAAGCTGTCCATTGAGCTCCATGCCTCTGACAAGAAGTGAGGAGAGGCACTGTGAGCTCATCTTCTCAGTCTGCTGCAAACAGAGTGTGTCGGCTTGTATTTAAACTGTCCGCTCTGTATGTAGCTTCTGACAGGCTACGCAAGGAGAGTGTGCCAGCTTGTATTTAAACTGTCCGCTCTGTATGTAGCTTCTGACAGGCTATGCAAGGAGAGTGTGCCAGCTTGTATTTAAACTGGCTGCTCTGTATGTAGCTTCTGACAGACTATGCATGGAGAGTGTTCCAGATTGTATTTAAACTGGCTGCTCTGTATGTAGCTTCTGACAGCCTATGCAAGGAGAGTATTCCAGCTTGTATTTAAACTGGTTGCTCTGTATGTAGCTTCTGACAGACTATGCAAGGAGAGTATTCCAGATTGTATTTAAACTGGCTGCTCTGTATGTAGCTTCTGACAGGCTACGCAAGGAGAGTGTGCCAGCTTGTATTTAAACTGGCTGCTCTGTATGTAGCTTCTGACAGCCTATGCAAGGAGAGTGTGCCAGCTTGTATTTAAACTGGTTGCTCTGTATGTAGCTTCTGACAGGCTACGCATGGAGAGTGTTCCAGATTGTATTTAAACTGGCTGCTCTGTATGTAGCTTCTGACAGGCTACGCAAGAAGAATGTGCCAGCTTGTATTTAAACTGGTTGCTCTGTATGTAGCTTCTGACAGGCTATGCAAGGAGAGTATTCCAGATTGTATTTAAACTGGCTGCTCTGTATGTAGCTTTTGACAGGCTATGCAAGGAAAGTGTACCAGCTTGTATTTAAACTGGCCGCTGGTGTAGAGTGTAAAACATCTGACTCCTTATTCAAAAACAGGTATCGAGAAATATACGATCGATAGTGTAATTCCTCATACACACGGTCGTGAATTCCGATGGAAAAAGTCCGATCGGATTATGTTGTCGGAAAATCCGATCCTGTGTGGGCTCTATCGGACTTTTTCTGTCGGAATCTCTGACGGAAAAAGTTTGAGAGCTGGATCTAAAAATTTTTCTGACAACATAATCCAATCGGAATTTTTCTGATCGTGTGTAGAAAATTCCAACACACAAAGTGCCACGCATGCTCAGAAAAAATTTGGAGACGAAAGCTATTGGCTACTGGCCTGTACGTAGTCCCTTTATACGTTACGAAGGTCACCTCGTTCCGAACGGTCGGATTTTCCGTTAACTGTGTGCGACCATGTCTAGTTTCGGCCAAAATCCGTCGGAAAAAAATCCAACGCATTTTGTGGTCGCAATGTCCGTCCGCGTGTATGGGGCATTCGGGTGCGCTTATTCTATGTAAAAGGTGGGATATAATGTTGCCCAATGTGAACACAATGAGTAAATTGGAAACAATGGTGTGGTCTAGATCAGTGGTTCTCAACCTCAGTCCTCAAGTACCCCCCCCCCCCCACCCCCCATGTTTTGGGAACTTCCCTTAGATAAAATAGCTCATATCAATACCATGACTGGTACCAGACTGCTGATATATAATTACTGTGTTTTTTTATTTATTTTGTTTCCTTTTTAGATTATATAAACGTTGTGTTTGAATTGCATTGTTTATTTTTTGATTATGCACATACAGTCTTAATATGTTTTGCTTATTCATGTGTTACAGGTCAATCTAGACCAGTGTTTTCTCAGCTCCAGTCCTCAAGGCACCCCAACAGGTCATGTTTTCTGAATTTTTCTCAGATGAAACGATGGTGGTGATTACTAAGGCAGTGAAACTGATCAAATCACCTGTGCAAAATAATGGAAAGCTTAAAAACATGACCTGTTGGGGCGCCTTGAGGACTGGAGTTGAGAAACACTGATATAGACCAGTGGTTCTCAACCTCGGTCCTCAAGTACCCGTAACGGGCCATGTTTTCAGGTTTTCCTTTACTTTGCACAGCTGCTTTAAATCAACATTAATGACATGGTATTGATGAGAGCTATTTTATCTAAGAGCCGGTTCATACAGGGGCGACACGACTTTCAACACGACTTTTGGAGGCAACTTGGACACGACTTGAACACGACTTGGGCATGACTTGGGGTGACTTACAACACGACTTTAAGTCGCCCCAGACCAGGCGACTTTTGCCATGGCCAATCAGAGAATGAGCTCTGAAGGGGGAACTCCACGCCAAATTTAAAAAAAAAATTGCATGGGTTCCCCCTCCGAGAGCATACCAGGCCCTTAGGTCTGGTATGGATTCTAAGGGGAACCCTCCTACTCCGAAAAAATGGCGTGGGGGTCCCCCCCCAGATCCATACCAGACCCTTATCCGAGCATCCTCTGGGACTGTGACATCATAATGGGCGGGGACATCATCCGGGATGTCCCTATATAAGTGGCCGCACGCCGCGTGTTCTGTCATAGTGAGCGGAGACAGTGATGAGGCAACATCTCCTGAAGAGAAGAACAGAAGACGGCGACAGCGGCAGCGGCGACAGAAGACCGGGCCACCGCTTGTAAAAGAGCTAGCAGAAGGTAGCGGAGGAGTCCGGCGAGAAGACCCCCGAAGACGGAAGACCCCCGGAGCTGTGCAATAAACTATTTTAACCCTTGTGTGTTGTGTTTTTTTTGTACATTTTGTTTCACAGGTGAATAGGTAGGGGTACATTGTACCCCATACTCATTCACATAGGGTGGGGGTCGGGATCTGGGGGCCCCCTTATTAAAGGGGGCTCCCTGATTGCGATAAGCCCCCCGCCCGCAGACCCCGACAACCAACGCCCAGGGTTGTCAGGAAGAGGCCCTTGTCCTCATCAACATGGGGACAAGGTGCTTTGGGGTGGAGATATTTTCCGAAAGACAGGCACCGCTGTCTGCAGCGCATGCGACGTAGACAGCTGCTCCCGTGCGCATGCGCGGGAGTGACGTCATCGCGGCTTCACCGAATGACAGCGGCGGAGCAGCGAGACCCACCGAGAAGATGGATGCTCTGGACTACAGGGGACAGCGGTGACATCGCTGGCTCCTGTGTCAGGTAAGTGACACATAATGGACTACTATGCGATGCGATGCGATGCGATGCAATGCACAGTACTCCATTATGCTTTACCTTTGCAGGGAATCAAAGAGGAAGTAAACTCATCAGGGTTTACTTCCTCTTTAAAGGGGTGTTCCAGTGGGGATTTTTTTTTTTAAGAGTCAGCAGCTAAAAAAAAAAGTAGCTGCTGACTTTTAATAAGGACACTCACCTAATCATGGCGCCCGCGATGTCGGCCGCCCGAGGCCCGACCTGTCCCTCGGCTCTTGGGTCCATCCTCACTAAGGGAAACAGGCAGTGGATCCTTGCGGCTTCACTGCCCGTTTCCTACTGCGCGAGTCGCACATCACTTTGTGAATGGGACGTGCTGTGTTAGGAAACACACAGTTCCCAGAACACAGCGCGCCTCAGTCCCCAGAAGACAACGCGAGGAGGAGAGAAGACCGAAGATGACCGCGGAGTAGGAAGACTGCCTAGCAACAGGGATTTCTGGTAAGGTAAAAAAAATTATTTTTTTTCAAATGTTTTTATTTTTATTTTTTTAAGAATATTAATGCTGTTCTTTTTTTTAGGGTGGCCCTCTACTTTAACTAACTGAATTGTCAGCCCTTCCCTTCACCTATACATACACAGAGATATTCACTCAGGGGACAACCCCAACTTCTTTACATAATGACACAGGGTGGATTAAAGTGGATCTTCAGTCATTATTTCATCTTTCCATCTATTAAATCTTCTGCTCTTGTTGTTGGTTTAACTTTGGATAGTAAAACTTTTTTTTTCTGCAAGTAAATACCTTATACAGCCCACTTCCTGTTTCCTGTCTGGTCATTAGCCTAGGCTTATGACATCATGCACAGATCTCTATCTCACTCTCCTGAGAGTTTGCCAGGAAGCGTGGGGGGGGGGGGGAGGTGAGTCATAAGAGGGCCAATGAGAGCTGCAGAGCTGGAGGTGTGCTCCTGCGTGTCTGTGTAAATCCAGGAAAGTGAACAGGCAGCATATTTGGCAAGTAAAGAATGACAATGTATTTAAAATAATATGCAAAGTGTTTGGAGGGAAGATTCAGAATGGCAAAGATGTTTTTATTAAAATTATGTGAACAGACTGGAGTACCTCTTTACCCTACATTCATTAACAAGAGACACACAGACAGGAGGGGGTGCTGGAGAAACCCCCCCCCCCCCCCTCCCCTCTCCCAGCTAATCCACATACACATATATACATCCCATAATAGGTTGCTCTCAAGGCAGACAGAAACAATAGAACAATGGGATACAGCCACACCTCCAACAATCTAGAAGTCTGAAAGGTGAAATTATTTATCTTCATATTTTCTTGATATTGTTCAGAAATATTAATGTCCCAAATTAAAGAGCCCCTTCCTTCTTTCTGTACAAACGACACATATAGAACCCAGGATAACAGGGGGTAACACGAAATGCTGAGTCCGGTGTGGTTTTAGTGGGAGTCGGATTAGGCAGACCTGCATAGGGTTCTCGGTCACCCTGTGCCCCTAATAGACACAGGATGACTTACACATAGGAGGGGCCGGGGGAGCTGGACAAGGACTTCACTAAGGTAAGCTTGGTTCCACAAGCCCCCTGCCCAAAGTGACACCCGTCACACATCTCCCCTTTTGGCAGAAGACTAACACAGAAGAAGACTCCAAACGTGTTGACTTTGAAGTTAATCCGTAGTTCCAGTCCCCCAATGCCCATACCCACACAGTACCCCAAACACATTGCCCCAAACAGAGCATTACTCACCCAGCCAACCTTTAGATGTCTTGTAGAAAATACCCGCTGCTGGGCAGAATTGCGGACTGGTCCTTCCCCCTGGAGTCCTTTCAGCCGCTGGAGAGAAGACAGGGTAGCTGGGCTCACTCCGTCATTCTTTTGGGGATCTGGGCTGACTGCCCTGCCCTCTCTGGGGTATACAGGTGGTGGAGACTGAAGTCCCATCCACTTTTACTAGATGAAAATCCCTCGGTGCTTGGCTGACATCCTCCTGTCTCAGTGCTGGACTATTTTCTGGGGTTGTGTCAGTGGAGACCGAAGTCCCATCCATTACCACAGGAACTCCATCTTCTGTTAGTTGAGGGCAGAAGTCAGCAGCACTCTGCCCTGTTGCCAGCCCTTCTGCTTGGTTGCTATCAGAGGAGACCGCAGTCCCATCCACTGACACCCATTCAAACTGCAGTTGTGAGGTGCCAATTGCATTCTCTCCCTGGAGTTCCCGCGGAGTTGATTGTTGGGTGCAAATGCCAGCAGCACTCTGCCCTGTTAGTGCTTCAGCTGAGGACCCCGTATCATCCACTCCAGCTAACTGTTGGGGAGGGAAGACCATTTCCTCTGCTCTGGTTGACTGTTGGGGGAGGTTGGCTTGAAATCCTGGCCTCTAGATTATCTTATCCCGACACTTGTGCTATCTCACTCAATAGGGTGGATTTACTAAAGGCAAATAGACTGTGCACTTTGCAAGGGAATTTGCGCCAGTTTAGTAGATGAGCAGAAGCTCTTCTGACTCCCATCGTCCAGTCATGTGCAAGCAAAATTATGTTTTTTTTTTCTTGCATGTGATTGGGTAAAGTGAAGCTTCACTTCGTGTACTAAGACCTGGAGCAACTGCACTTGCAGAGTGCACAGTCTATTTGGTTTTAGTAAATCCATCCCACAATTAAGCCCTTTCGTGATGTGAGTATCTCATTTAAAGATCCAATAGACTTCTCTTTTATTTAAAGCTGAAAAACAATCTCCACCTCTCTCGGGATGATCTCCTCTCGGGATGGTCTCCTCTCTTGGGATGATCTCTTCTCTTGGGATGGTCTCCTCTCTTGGGATGGTCTCCTCTTTTGGGATGATCTCTTCTCTCGGGATGGTCTCCTCTCTCGGGATGGTCTCCTCTCTCGGGATGGTCTCCTCCCTTGGGATGATCTTCTCTCTTGGGTTGATCTTCTCTCTCGGGATGATTTCCTCTCTGGATAATTTCCTCTCTCGGGATGGTCTCCTCTATCGGCAGCATCTCTTCTATCGGGATGATCTCCTCTCTCGGGATGGTCTCCTCTCTTGGGATGATCTCTTCTCTTGGGATGATCTCACTCAGGATGGTCTCCTCTTTTGGGATGATCTCTTCTCTTGGGATGATCTCTTCCCTTGGGATGATCTCTCTCGGGATGGTCTTCTCTTTTGGGATGATCTCTTCTCTTGGGATGGTCTCCTCTCTCGGGATGGTCTCCTCTCTTGGGATGATCTCTTCTCTTGGGATGATCTCACTCAGGATGGTCTCCTCTTTTGGGATGATCTCTTCTCTTGGGATGATCTCTTCCCTTGGGATGATCTCTCTCGGGATGGTCTCCTCTCTTGGGATGATCTCTTCTCTTGGGATGATCTCTCTCGGGATGGTCTTCTCTTTTGGGATGATCTCTTCTCTCGGGATGGTCTCCTCTCTCGGGATGGTCTCCTCTCTCGGGATGGTCTCCTCTCTTGGGATGATCTCTTCTCTTGGGATGATCTCTTCTCTTGGGATGATCTCTCTCGGGATGGTCTCCTCTCTTGGGATGATCTCTTCTCTTGGGATGATCTCTTCTCTTGGGATGATCTCTCTCGGGATGGTCTCCTCTCTTGGGATGATCTCTTCTTTTGGGATGATCTCTTCTCTTGGGATGATCTCTCTCGGGATGGTCTCCTCTCTTGGGATGATCTCTTCTCTTGGGATGATCTCTTCTCTTGGGATGATCTCTCTCAGGATGGTCTCCTCTCTTGGGATGACCTCCTCTCTCGGGATGATCTCCTCTCTCAATAATCTGCCCCTTCCATGATTGTAAATTAGAGACATGACTATAAATATAATATTTGGCCACATTTGCGTTCTTCTGTGTATTTGTGTCAGGGAGGTGGTCTCTCATCCAGTCACATAAATGTCACCTAAATGTCTTGTGGCTTGACCCACATACTGTATTCTGCAAAGAGTACAAGTAATTCCAGTCCAAAGACATGCAGGTAGGTTAATTGGCTTCTGTCCAAAATTGGCCCTAGTATATGAATGGGGACCTTGGATTGTGGGCTCCTTGAGGGTAGGGACCGATGTGAGTGTGCAATGTACAGGGATAGGGACAATTGTAGACACCTCACTCAGGTTGAACTGGATGGACTGGTGTCTTTATTCAACCTTACTAACTATGAAACTATGAAACTATAATTACATAGACTACAAACCTGGTCTGGCAATTTATCAGTTTATTTAAATATAACAAAAAAAAACTATTATCTGTTGCATCATTTGTTGCTAGGTATTTCAGATTTTTTTTTTTAAGCTTTTCCATTAGCTTTTATATATTTTTTAATTATTATTATTCATTTATTATGTATTTTTTTTTTTTTTTTGTTAGGGTAAGGGGTTTGAGTTCAGTTTAGTTTAGGTTTAGGTTTGGGAGTCGGGGTTAGGGTTATTTATCATTATTTTTTATTTTTATTATATATATTTTTTATATATATATTTTTTTTATTATTTTTATTTTTTATATTATTGTATTTATTATTATACAATACATGTATAAATAAATATATAATAATAATAAATATATAAATATATAATATATATTTATTATTATACAAATAATAATAAATTAATAAATAAATGTCAAATGAATAAAAAAAAACATAAAAAAAAAAAAAAATCAATAAATGAATACTAAGTAACAATAAATAAATAATTAACCCTTAACCCAGTGTTAGTTTTTTTCAGAGACTGGACACAGGAAAGTCATTTCCTTCTTCCACTTCAATAGACGGGGGAGAACATCTTACTGCAGTTATCTGATGTAAAATCGTGCTGGGTCCAACTTATTGAGGAGTTAAGCTGCCTGTGGATGGTGCCAAGTCAGCAGGTGACATTACTGTCTGGACAGACCGGGTCTAAGGAGGTTTGTCAATGCATAAAGACATTTGAAACAGAACATAACCCCCCACCACCCCCTAGTCCCTAAACCATGGGGGGGGGGGAGGGGGAGGGGGGGGGGGTAGGTGGTCTCTACTTCATATGTGAAATGCTTGAGATTTCAGAAGAGCTCACTGAATTTCTGGCAGGATCAACAGGTACTTTTTTTTTTTTTTTGCACTTATTGAACAGATACAACAATTTCAATGGTATATTTACCAGATCAAAAGGGAGCAAATAAAGAAAGGTAATTGTTAGGGTGTACCTAACGCAGGGGGCGGGGCTTGTATATGACGATGTCACTATATGAGGGTGCCATGGGCTACATTGTATCTATATTTAGCTCTGGCCACATCGCTGTTCCCGAAAGGTGAACTGAACTACATGATATGTTGTCACCAAAGCAGAACTTTCTACAGACCTTGTACTGATTAAACAGGTTGTACCGGCTGAATGCGACAAATACCCCCCCCCCCTCTCCCCCCTCTCCCCCCCTCCCCCCCTCCCCTCCCCCCCCCCCCAGGGAACAGAAACATTATGTATTTTTTATATGCGCAGCGTTTGTTGTACAATTTATGCAGAATTCTTTTTTTTAATATTACTTTGACTTATTTTGGATGGTTGTGTTTGCCTTTATGTGATGAAGTTTAACCACTTGCCTACCGGGCACTTTTACCCCCCCCCCCGTTCCTGCCCAGGCCAATTTTCAGCTTTCAGCGCTCTCACACTTTGAATGACAATTGCACGGTCGTGTAACACTGTACACAAATAACACTTTTTATCATTTTTTTCACACAATTACAGCTTTATTTTGGTGGTATTAAACCAAAAAAAGGCAGAGTTAAAAAACAAACCAAAAAAAAAAACATTTTCATAGTTTGTTTAAAAAAACATTTGCAAACAGGTAATTTTTCTCCTTCACTGATGTGCGCTGATGAGGCTGCATTGCAGGGCACTGATGAGGCTGTACTGATGGGCGCTGATGATGTGCACTGATGGGCACTGAAGAGGCTGAACTGATGTGCGCTGATGAGGCTGCACTGATGGGCACTGAAGAGGCTGAACTGATGTGCGCTGATAAGGCTGCACTGATGTGCGCTGATGAGGCTGCACTGATGGGCACTGATGAGGCTGCATTGATGAGGCTGCACTGATGGGCACTCATGAGGCTGCACTGATGAAGCTGCACTGAATGGCAGTGAAGAGGCTGCACTGATGTGCGCTGATGAAGCTACACTGATGGGCACTGATGAGGCTGCACTGATGTTCACCGATGAAGCTGCACTGATGAGGCTGCACTGATGTGCGCTGATGAGGCTGCATTGCAGGGCACTGATGAGGCTATACTGATGGGCGCTGATGATGTGCACTGATGGGCACTGAAGAGGCTGAACTGATGTGCGCTGATGAGGCTGCACTGATGTGCACTGATGAGGCTGCACTGATGGGCACTGATGAGGCTGCATTGATGAGGCTGCACTGATGGGTACTGATGAGGCTGCACTGACGGGCACTGATGAGGCTGCACTGATGAAGCTGCACTGAATGGCAGTGAAGAGGCTACACTGATGGGCACTGATGAGACTGCACTGAGGTTCACTGATGAAGCTGCACTGATGAGGCTGCGCTGATGTGCGCTGATGAAGCTGCTCTGATGGGCACTGAAGAGGCTGCACTAATGGACACTTATGAGGGTGCACTGATGTGCGCTGATGAGGCTACACTGATGGGCGCTGATGAGGCTGCACTGGTGGGCATTGACGAGGCTGCACTGATGTGCGCTGATGAGGCTGCACTGATGGGCACTCATAGGCATTGATGGGCACTGATAGGCTGCACTGATGGGCACTCATAGGCATTGATGGGCACTGATAGGCTGCACTGATGGTCACTGATGAGGCTGCACTGATGTGCTCTGATGAGGCTACACTGATGGGCACTGATAGGCTGCACTGATGGGCACTCATAGGCTGCACTGATAGGCTGCACTGATGGGCACTGATGAGGCTGCACTGATGGGCACTGAAGAGGCTGCACTGATGGGCACTGATAGGCTGCACTGATGGGCACTTATAGGCTGCACTGATGAGGCTGTACAGATGTGCTCTGGTGGGCACTGATGAGGCTGCACTGATGTGCGCTGATGAGGCTGCTGCATAGATGGGCACTGATGAAGAGGCACTGATGGGCACTGATAAGCTTTACTGATGGGTACTGATGAGGCGACACTGGCGGGCACTGATCAATGGAACTGATAGATGGCACTGAGGGGCACTGATTGGCAGTACTGGTGGAAAAAAGAAAACCCCCCACACATCCGGACGCACCCATATAGTGTTAATGACAGTGCCTAGAAGGGATCCCAAATGAAGAGGCTGTGATTACCCCCCCCCCCCCCCCGGCCGCTTGATGTCCGGATTTTAAATGTGAAAAAACTAAAATGTAATATATTGCAGCTTATCAATCATTAGACGAGGCGGCTGCATTCGTTTTTTTTTTTTAGCCCCCCTCTGTTTTCACCTGGTGATCAGGCCAGTAACACAATTAAAGCGCCCCCCCCCCCCCCACTCTGGATGAAGGAGCACAGGGGCCACCTTTGGACAGCAGCTGGAGGGGAGTGTTAGATGGACTAACAGATTTAGATACACTAACAAATCGAAGCCAAATTCCAGATCATACTTTATAATCAGTTACAGCAGCAGTTTTGTTCCTTTTCGGGATAAAAGTTTTACATGAATAAATAAAAGCTGATCATTGTAAGAACCCCTGTCAGCGTTGAACGGTTTGTCCTAACCCTCTAAAATACTACATTTGCGGGAGAGCTTGCTCTGTTGAAAAAAAAAAACAACAACACACGACAGACGAACTGGCAGGATCGCTGGGTGAAAATAAAGGAAAGAAAGCCTAAAAAAGGAAAACAGATGCAGCCACCCCATCTAAGAATTGGCACGCTGAAAAATAATAAATGTGTGGATTTGATACTGCTTTAAAGGGTAACTGGGGAATAATAAAAAAAAAAAAATAGCAAATAAAAAAATATAATACAGTGTATACAATTGTGACACAAGTCATATTGTAATTGGATGTTATTATTAATATTTCCCTTTCCTTTTCAATCTGCAGCCGCTGTCATTTTCCTGTAAAATGCAATATGGCCACCAGGAGGCGCTCTGTACACAGATAGTACACAGAACTCCTCCTCCTTGTGTGATTGGCTCCCTGATTTTCCCTGAGGTCTACTCTCAGATACAAGTCAGATTTTGAGCATCACAACATAAAAAAAAGTAAGGTGTTTTTGTGTTGTGATTTGAAAGTCGGCCCATCCACTTAAAAGGGCCGCTGCAAATATATATATACACATTATACACACATTATACATATACTTATCACACGGTTTAATCTAGATTTTGGGCATCCCCTGCAACAAAAAATGTATTTTTTTTTTTTAGGGAAATCACGTCTAAAGGGATGCAGACCCTGCCACTTTCCTCATTAGAGCCCTGCAGGTGCAGCAGCTGATTGATAACGGTAAAGGGAGAGAGTGCATGTGATCAGCACAGGGCCAATCAACACTGTCCAGACAGAAGGTCAGGGGGTCCTGCAGCCTCATAGGACAATCAGGAGAGAATGAAAACTCCTCCTACAAGCTTTAACCAGACACTGATAGAAGTCACAAGACTGATATGTACTGCTGATGAGAAAAGGTATTTAGCAGTTTATATTTACTAAAATAATTGCATTTCCAATTTCTCTGTACTGTGGGAGAGCAGATATAGCGGGTGCAGGGTCCTGGGTTTAGTCACCCTTTAAGTTGGACTTTTTGAGTCACAGACCTGGAACAAGCATGCGGCAAGTGAAGCCAGAACTGGACATGTGCAATTCGTTTTTTGTTCCAAATTTGTTTTTTTTTCGGAAAATATCCAAATTAACGAAAACCCGTTTAACGAATTTTTCCGAATATTCGAAAAATTTGACAATTCGTAAATTTGTAAATTTGAAAATTTGCAAATTCGAAAATTTGCAAATTCGAAAATCTGAAATAATAACTAACTAATAATAACTTAACTATTACTAACTATTAAATTATAGCTATTGCAATTTCCTTTCAAACTTGGCTCTTAGTGAACGTAACAAATACGTATTTATCCAAAGTTCCAAATTTATCTGAAATAACGAATGCCGCATCTAAACGAATGGAGCGCAATTAATTAATAATAATAATAATAATAAATAAATATAATAATAAAAAAACTTTTTATTATTATTATTAGTATTTTTATTACTATTTATTATTAATTCTATTACCTTTTGTATAATTCTATTACCTTTCAAACTTAGCTGTTAGTGAACATAACGAATACGTATTTATCTGAAGTTATGAATTATCCGAAACAATGAATGTCGCATCTAAATGAATGGAACGGAACAAACGAATAATAATAAATAATAATAAAACATTTTATTATTATTAATAATAATAATAATAATAATAATAATAATTATGATGATGATGATTATTATTATTTGTATTATTATTATTAATAATAATAATAATGATGATGATTATTATTATTATTAATAATAATAATAGTAATAAAAATTATTATTTATTATTACTATTACTATTATTATTATTATTATTATTATTATTAATAATAATAATAATAATAATAATAATAATAATAATAATAATAATAATAGTAATAATAATAATAATACTCATAATAATAATTATGATTATGATTATTATTAATAATATTATTATTATTATTTATTTTTATTAATTCTATTACCTTTTGTACCCCCTCCCCTTAGAATGTAATTATTATTATTATTATTATTATTATTATTAATAATAATAATAATATTATTATTTATTATTACTATTACTATTATTATTATAATTATTATGATTATTATTATTATTATTATTATTATTATTATTATTATTAATAATAATAATAGTAATAATAATAATACTCATAATAATAATTATGATTATGATTATTATTAATAATATTGTTATTATTATTTATTTTTATTAATTCTATTACCTTTTGTACCCCCTCCCCTTAGAATGTAATTATTATTATTATTATTATTATTATTATTATTATTATTAATAATAATAATAATAATAATAGTAATAATAATAATAATACTCATAATAATAATTATGATTATGATTATTATTATTATTATTATTATTATTATTTATTTTTATTAATTCTATTACCTTTTGTACCCCCTCCCCTTAGAATGTAATTATTATTATTATTATTATTAATAATAATAATAATAATAATGATGATGATGATTATTATGAATAATATTATTATTTATTATTAATATTACTATTATTATTTATTACTATTATTATTATTATTATTATTATTATTATTAATAATAATAATAATCATAATAATAATTATGATGATTATTATTAAGAATAATATTATTATTATTTATTTTTATTAATTCTATTACCTTTTGTACCTCCTCCCTTTAGAATGTAAGCTCTACAAGCCGAGCCCTCCTGTCCCTTCTGTATTGTACTGTAATTGTGTTGCCCCCCCCCCCCCCTCTATATTGTAAAGTGCTGCGTAAACTGTTGGCGCTATATAAATCATGCATAATAAGGATAATAATAATAATTATTAATTTGTTCTGTTCCATTTTTTTTGGATGCGGTATTCTTTATTTCGGATAATTCGTAAATTCGGATAAATTCGTATTCGTTACGTTCAGCCAAATATGAAAGGAAATTAGAATACCTTTTTTATATAGTTACCTAATTTTTAATAGTTTGTTATTTTTAGTTAGTAGTTCTTTTGACTTTTCGGATTTTCTTTCTTATTTTCGGATTTTTGAATTTTGAATTTTTTCGACTTTCCGAACTGCGATCATAACGACTGCCCCGAATAAAATAAAATAAACAAATGAAACAAAAATAAACAAATTTTTCGGCAGTGCACATGTCTAGCCAGAACCCCCCCCCCCCCCGGACTTCGTGCTTGCTCCAAGCCAATGATTCCGAATGAATTGAATCCAATGAATGAAGAAGGCAGCCAATCATCTAGGATTTTCGGTAGCAGAGGTCAGCAGTGGTGCTGTATCCATGACCCAGGAAGGGTGCCTGCGCCTTTAAGAGCTCATTATCTATGCGGCGGTTGCGTCACTGCACACATGTGTAAAGAGATATAACAGGAAGGACTGCGCTCCCTATATAACCTCGGCACACCGATGTGCCTCTGACACTTCCTCGTCTCTAAACCACCTCCTTCTCCACTCGCTGCATTCTTCCCCATTGCTGGAAACTTTTCGCACTCTCGCCTTTATCTCTACTTTTTGTACTTTTTTTGGCTTTTTTTGTTGTTGTTGTGTTTCTCCTGTGGGTGGGAGAAGTGGACGGGCTGCTGACAGCGATGGAGGAGTTGTAGGTGTCACCTGAGCAGAGATGACAGGAGGGAGCCGGGGAAACCTGTACAACCAGGTAAGTCCCGCACCGGTCACCGGGCACCTGTCATCAGCATTTCACGCTGTGGGCGAAACTTTAAAAAAAAAGGGGGGGGGAGGGGGTCATAGGGGCTCATAGAGCGTGAACTTCTGCTGCCAAAATATTCAACTTGTTATACCGCTTAACACCTTACCTGCTGCAACTCTGCAGAACTTTTCAATCTCTTGTGCTAATGACACCAACAACATAAAATATAACAAAACAACACAAACACTCTATATACAAAGTGTCGCTCGCTCTCTCGAGTATTCTTTACATTTTTCTTTGGCAAAGAATTTTTATTTCATTTCAAGCGGAGAAAAAATAAAACTCAATCAGTTTACAGATTCAGCGGTCAAGAAGTAATGAATGTTCAGCGATACAGGCAATATAATACTGGTGGTGGGGGGGGGGGGGTGGTAATTCCAAGGTGCAAGAGTAGGTAGAGTGGTATTAAACACAGAAGCAAACATTTATTATATTGCAGTTTTCCCGTTCTTAGATGTGATGGCTGCATGGCCCCAATAGGGTGTCAGGGTATGGGGCTAGGGGAAGGGGGGGGGGGATAGAGATCAAGGTATTGGGTTAGGGGAGGAGTCTGTGTATTGGTTTAAGGGGATAGGGGTTGGGGTATTAGGTTAGGGGGATAGGGTGTTGAGATATTGAGTTGAGGGGACGGGGGGTTGGAGGTCAAGGTATTGGGTTAGAGGGTAGGGGAGAGGTTTGGGTATTAGGTTAAACGGTGAGGGGATAGGGGTGGGGGTATTAGGTTAGGGGGATAGAGTGTTGAGATATTGGGTTGAGGGAACAGGGGGTGGAGGTCAAGGTATTGGGTTAGAGGGTAGGGGAGGGGTCTGGGTATTGAGTTAAGGGGATAGGGGTTGGGGTATTAGGTTAGGGGGATAGGGTGTTGGGATATTGGGTTGAGGTGACAGGGGGTAGAGGTCAAGGTATTGGGTTAGAGGTTAGGGGAGGGGTCTGGGTATTGGGTTACGGGGATAGGAGTTGGGGTATTAGGTTAGGGGGATAGGGTGTTGAGATATTGGGTTGAGGGGACGGGGGGCGGAGGTCAAGGTATTGGGTTAGAGGGTAGGGGAGAGGTTTGGGTATTAGGTTAAGCGGTGAGGGGATAGGGGTGGGGATGTTAGGTTAGGGGGATAGGGTGTTGGGATATTGGGTTGAGGGGACAGGGGGTGGAGGTCAAGGTATTGGGTTAGAGGTTAGGGGAGGGGTCTGGTTAATGGGTTAAGGAGATAGGGGTTGGGGTATTATGGGTTGGGATATTAGGTTAGGGGGATAGGGTGTTGGGATATTGGGTTGAGGGGAGGGGGGGTGGAGGTCAAGGTATTGGGTTAGAGGGAAGGAGAGAGGTTTGGGTATTAGGTTAAGCGGTGAGGAGATAGGGGTTGAGGTATTAGGTTAGGGGGATAGGGTGTTGGGATATTGGGTTGAGGTGACGGGGGGTGGAGGTCAAGGTATTGGGTTAGAGAGTGGGGGAGGGGTCTGGGTATTGGGTTAAGGGGTTGGGGGTATTAGGTTAGGGGGATAGAATGTGTAGAGATATTGGGTTGGGGGGACAGGGGGTGGAGGTCAAGATATTGAGTTAGAGGGTAGGGGAGGGGTCTGGGTATTGGGTTAAGGGGTGAGGGCATAGGGGTTGGGGTATTAGGTTAGGGGGATAGGGTGTTGAGATATTGAGTTGAGGGGGTGGGGGGTGGGGGTTGGTGGAGGTCAAGGTATTGGGTTAGAGAGGAGGGGTCTGGGTATTGGTTTAAGGAGGAATAGTGTGCCTTCATTGGTATTAGTGAGAAGAAAAAGCCGACTTGTTGTTATCAGTGGAAGGAATAGTGCCCCATCATTGGTGTAAGTGGGAGGAACAAAGCCCCCTTGTTGGTATCAGTGGGAGGAATAGTGCCCCATTGTTGGGATCAGTGAGAGGAAGAGTGCCCCATTGGGTGTCATTGGAATAAATGGTGCCCCATTGTTGGTATCAGTGGGAGGAACAGTGCCCCATCATTTGTATAAATGGGAGGAATACTGCCCAAGTGTTGGTGTCAGTGGGAGGAATAGTGCCCCATTGTTGGTGTCAGTGGAAAGAATAGTGTCTTATCTTTGGTATCGGTGGAAGAAATGGCGCCTTGTCATCTGTGTCAATGGTGGGAATAGTACCCCAAGGCAAGCCACTGGTCTTATGTACCCACCAAGTACCTTTCCTGATAATAAGTTGGCCAAAACCAGCCAAAAGTTTGCTTTGTAAGCTAATGGACAGGAAAAGGATTCACTTAGATGGATTTATGTGCACAGCAGAGGAGAGATCATGCTGGAGGTCACCAAGGCCATAATGGTTATTAGTAGATCAAGAATTGTGCAGAAGGTGGGGCAGCGATCAAAGTCTACAGAACCGCCGGCAAAATAAGAAGAGTCTTCACCCTCGTATGCTGTAGAAATAGTAATGGAGTCACAAGACTTACTTCCTATACGCAAGTTTTTCCTATTTAGCTGAAGTTGCTTTTTAATTTTTGTTGAAGGAACCGGGATCTACAATGCAGTCTTATCATTTATGAGCTAAAGCTATTTATGGATGAGCTACACAAGGGATTTGATACTCTCTTTTGATGGAGATATTTACTCACTGGCTGTCCCCTCAGTAGGCTACATAAGAGACCTCTAACAATGTAATCGTGATACTACATTTGCTAGGAATAGCAATTGATTACTACAGAGATTGAGCACATGGCTTCCTATGGAGTAAGCCACACGAATAGCATGTAGTAGCATCTTGTAGCGATCTACGACATCTTCGATGTACCCAACTCAAGCGTTGTGTGCCAATGGAAGGTTGCTCGCTACTTGTGTAGCTTACTCTATAGGAAGCCATTTCTTCTATCTGTTTCTGTGTCCAGTTACTACTCTTGTAGCACTCCCTTCACTCTACAGGCAAATGAGGAACCTCCAGGGTCCACTTTAGGGTCAGACCTTTGACAATAATGGAGTAATGTGTACAGATTGGTGTCAGTTGCTTTTTAGAGTTTATTAGCTCTTCTAAAACACCTGGTTGAGAGGGTTAGGGCACAGGACACCATCATGAACAACATGGCGGACTCGAGAACAAGAACAAAAAGTACCTACAGCCTTCCCAGGAGGAGAGCCGTGAGGCCAACCCGACCACCTACGAACCCAGCTCCTGGTTTCAAAGTAATGGATGGTCCAGCTACTGATTCCTTGGGGAGAGGTCAGCATACTTTAGTTGAGGACCACGCTTTACCCAGCTTCTCCAGTACCCCACTTAGGCTGAGGTTTCTCCATGGTGCTTGGATACCCTTACTCAACATTCTAGGCTTCAATGCCAGGGCTCTTTCTAAACACATGGTCACATTGTGTAGGCTGCAGGTCCAAGTGGATCAGATTTACCACTGCATCCCTCCTACAGGGAGGAAGCCCAGGGTAAGATGCCTTCCTGAGGTCACGGGCAAATATTTATACCTTCTACCAGCCTGCACCACTGGCAATAAGCCGTTTGGGAGACATAAAGAGTCAAAACTCAAGGTCATTGTAGCCTCCTCCACTATTACCAGGGAGGCTCCTCAGCAGAAGGCAAAAGGAAACAATAACCAGAGCTTCAGAGAGACCCACAAGAAGTTAGACATTTCTGAACTGGTCCCAAGCTCCAAACAGGTCTCCCTCCATTGTGAGCATGCCAGGTGCTGTTGGTGTTTAGATGGAACCAGAACAAATAAAAGGGCCATACACTGGGGTCACTTTCTTCAGCAAACTTTATTAAACAAGCAGCACATCTCACATGCCTATCAAACAAGGCAGGGCGGACTACAACCAGGCATAACTCAATTTAAAGCTGAAGTTTAAGTATGGCAATTTTTACGTAGTTACCTTGGTCCAGCTTGGGCCTGGAAGCTAGTAGGGATTACTATAGTAGCAGTGGTTCCTACAGTGATTTCCAGCTTCCACAGGGATCCCACAGGTATGGTATGTACCAGTGATTCTCAACCAGGGTTCCTTCAGCATTGGGCCATTTCTGCCTCTCTGATAAGTTCCCACTGACACCATTGATCTTTTTAGCCATCTGTAAGGAGGTAATTCTTCCCAATGACCACAAGTGTAAGGACCATTCTTCCCACTGACCATCACACTAATGTATCATGAGTTGTAGATTACTAATTTTTAGCAGGGATTCCCTGAGACCGGAGAACTATTTCAAAGGTTCCTCTGTTCTGAAAAGGTTGAGAAAGGCCGGTATGTACAGTATATACATATACACACTTTTACCCCCTTTCCTGCCCAGGCCAATTTTTTTGACAATTGCGCGGTCATGCAACACTGTATTCATATGACATTTTCATTATTTTGTCCACACAAATAGAACTTTCTTTTGGTGGTATTTGATCACCTCTGCGGTTTTTATTTTTGCTAAACAAATAAAAAAAGACAAACATTTTGAAAAAAGAAAAAGGTTTTCTTTGTTTCTATTATAACATTTTGTAAATAAGTAAGTTTTCTCCTTCACTGATGGCCACTAATGAGGCTGCACTGATATGCAACACTGATGCGCACTGATAGGTGGTACTGATATGCAGCACTGATGGGCACTGATGAGGCTGCACTGATGAGGTGGCACTAATATGCAACACTTATGGGCACTGATATGCAGCACTGATGAGCACTGATAGGTGGTACTGATGGGCACTTATAGCAGGCACTGATGGGAAATGATAGGCAGCACTGATATGCACCACTGATGGGAACTGATAAGATAACAGGCAGGATGTAATGGGTGGGATGTAATGGGCGGGCGGGATGTAATGGGTGGGATGTAATGGGCTGGCGGGATGTAATGGGCAGGCGGGATGTAATGGGTGGGATGTAATGGGCTGGCGGGATGTAATGGGTGGGATGTAATGGGCTGCCGGGATGTAATGGGCTGGCAGGATGTTATGGGTGGGATGTAATGGGCGGGCGGGATGTAATGGGTGGGATGTAATGGGCGGGCGGGATGTAATGGGTGGGATGTAATGGGCTGGTGGGATGTAATGGGTGGGATGTAATGAGCGGGTGGGATGTAACGGGCAGGCGGGATGTAATGGGTGGGATGTAATGGGCGGGCGGGATGTAATGGGTGGGATGTAATGGGCTGGCGGGATGTAATGGATGGGATGTAATGGGCTGGCGGGATGTAATGCGTGGGATGTAATGGGCTGGCAGGATGTAATGCATGGGATGTAATGAGCGGGCCGGATGTAATGGGCGGGATGTAATGGGTGGGATGTAATGGGCGAGTGGGATGTAATGTGTGGGATGTAATGGGCGGGTGGGATGTAATGGGTGGGATGTAATGGGCGGGCGGGATGTAATGGGTGGGATGTAATGGGCGGGCGGGATGTAATGGGTGGGATGTAATGGGCGGGCGGGATGTAATGGGTGGGATGTAATGGGCAGGCGGGATGTAATGGGTGGGATGTAATGGGCGGGCGGGATGTAATGCGTGGGATGTAATGGACGGGCGGGATGTAATGCGTGGGATGTAATGGGCGGGCGGGATGTAATGGGCGGGCGGGATGTAATGGGGGGATATAATGGGCTGGCAGGATGTAATGGGTGGGATGTAATGGGCTGGCGGGATGTAATGGGTGGGATGTAATGAGCGGTGGGATGTAATGGGCAGGCGGGATATAATGGCTGGGATGTAATGGGCGGTGCGGGATGTAATGGGTGGGATGTAATGGGCTGGCGGGATGTAATGGGTGAGATGTAATGGGCGGGCGGGATGTAATGGGTGGGATGTAATGGGCGGGCGGGATGTAATGGGTGGGATGTAATGGGCTGGCGGGATGTAATGCGTGGGATGTAATGGGCGGGCGGGATGTAATGTGTGGGATGTAATGGGCTGACAGGATGTAATGGGTGGGATGTAATGGGCGGGCAGGATGTAATGGGTGGGATGTAATGGATGGGATGTAATGGGCGGGATGTAATGGGCGGGAGGGATGTAATGGGTGGGATGTAATGGACGGGATGTAATGGGTGGGATATAATGGGCGGGCGGGATGTAATGGGTGGGATGTAATGGGCGGGCGGGATGTAATGGGTGGGGTGTAATGGGTGGGATGTAATTGGCGGGATGTAATGGGTGGAATGTAATGGGTGGGATGTAATGGGCTGGCGTGATGTAATGGATGGGATGTAATGGGCTGGTGGGATGTAATGGGCGGGCGGGATGTAATGGGTGGGATATAATGGGCTGGCGGGATGTAATGGGTGGGATGTAATGGGCATGCGGGATGTAATGGGCGGGATGTAATAGGTGGGATGTAATGGGCTGGCGGGATGTAATGGGTGGGATGTAATGGGCGGGATGTAATGGGCGGGCGGGATGTAATGGGCGGAATGTAATGGGCGGGATGTAATGGGCGGGCGGGATGTAATGGGCGGAATGTAATGGGCGGGATGTAATGGGTGAGATGTAATGGGCGGACAGGATGTAATGAGTGGGATGTAATGGGCGGGCGGGATGTAATGGGGGAGATGTAATGGGTGGGCGGGATGTGATGGGTGGGATGTAATGGGCAGAATGTAATGGGCGGGATGTAATGGGTGAGATGTAATGAGTGGGATGTAATGGGCGGGCGGGATGTAATGGGGGAGATGTAATGGGTGGGCGGGATGTAATGGGTGGGATGTAATGGGTGGGTGGGATGTAATGGTTGGGATGTAATGGGTGGGATGTAATGGGCGGGTGGGATGTAATGGGTGGGATGTAATGGGCGGGCGGGATGTAATGGGTGGGATGTAATGGGCGGGTGGGATGTAATGGTTGGGATGTAATGGGCGGGATGTAATGGGTGGGATGTAATGGGCGGGATGTAATGGGCGGGCGGGATGTAATGGGGGAGATGTAATGGGCGGACGGGATGTATTGGGCGGGTGGGATGTAATGGGTGGGTGGGATGTAATGGTTGGGATGTAATGGGTGGGATGTAATGGGTGGGATGTAATGGGCGGAATGTAATGGGCGGGCGGGATGTAATGGGGGAGATGTTAAGGAGCGGACGGGATGTATTGGGCGGGTGGGATGTAATGGTTGGGATGTAATGGGGGAGATGTAATGGGCTGGCGGGATGTAATGGGCGGGTGGGATGTAATGGTTTGGATGTAATGGGCGGGATGTAATGGGCGGGATGTAATGGGTGGGATGTAATGGGCGGGATGTAATGGGTGGGATGTAATGGGCGGGATGTAATGGGCGGGCGGGATGTAATGGGGGGGATTTAATGGGCGGACGGGATGTATTGGGCGGGTGGGATGTAATGGTTGGGATGTAATGGGGGAGATGTAATGGTTGGGATGTAATTGGGCAGATGTAATGGGCGGGTGGGATGTAATGGTTGGGATGTAATGGGGGAGATGTAATGGGGGAGATGTAATGGGGGGAGATGTAATGGGGGAGATGTAATGGGCGGGCGGGATGTAATGGGGGAGATGTAATGGGCGGGCAGGATGTAATGGGGGAGATGTAATGGGCGGGCGGGATGTAATGGGTGGGATGTAATGGGCGGGTGGGATGTAATGGTTGGGATGTAATGGGCGGGATGTAATGGGTGGGATGTAATGGGCGGGATGTAATGGGCGGGATGTAATGGGCGGGATGTAATGGGCGGGCGGGATGTAATGGGGGAGATGTAATGGGCGGACGGGATGTATTGGGCAGGGATGTAATGGGTGGGTGGGATGTAATGGTTGGGATGTAATGGGTGGGATGTAATGGGTGGGATGTAATGGGCGGGATGTAATGGGCGGGCGGGATGTAATGGGGGGAGATGTAATGGGCGGACGGGATGTATTGGGCGGGTGGGATGTAATGGTTGGGATGTAATGGGGGAGATGTAATGGGCTGGCGGGATGTAATGGGCGGGATGTAATGGGTGGGATGTAATGGGCGGGATGTAATGGGTGGGATGTAATGGGTGGGATGTAATGGGCGGGCGGGATGTAATGGGGGAGATGTAATGGGCGGACGGGATGTATTGGGCGGGTGGGATGTAATGGTTGGGATGTAATGGGGGAGATGTAATGGTTGGGATGTAATGGGGGAGATGTAATGGGCGGGTGGGATGTAATGGTTGGGATGTAATGGGGGTGATGTAATGGGCGGGTGGGATGTAATGGGTGGGATGTAATGGGGGAGATGTAATGGGGGAGATGTAATGGGCGGGCGGGATGTAATGGGGGAGATGTAATGGGCGGGTGGGATGTAATGGGTGGGATGTAATGGGGGAGATGTAATGGGGGAGATGTAATGGGCGGGCGGGATGTAATGGGGGAGATGTAATGGGCGGGTGGGATGTATTGGGCGGGTGGGATGTAATGGTTGGGATGTAATGGGGGAGATGTAATGGTTGGGATGTAATGGGGGAGATGTAATGGGCGGGTGGGATGTAATGGTTGGGATGTAATGGGGGTGATGTAATGGGGGAGATGTAATGGGCGGGCGGGATGTAATGGGGGAGATGTAATGGGCGGGCGGGATGTAATGGGGGAGATGTAATGGGCGGACGGGATGTATTGGGCGGGTGGGATGTAATGGTTGGGATGTAATGGGGGAGATGTAATGGGCGGGTGGGATGTAATGGTTGGGATGTAATGGGGGTGATGTAATGGGCGGGTTGGATGTAATGGGTGGGATGTAATGGGGGAGATGTAATGGGGGAGATGTAATGGGCGGGCGGGATGTAATGGGGGAGATGTAATGGGCGGGTGGGATGTAATGGGTGGGATGTAATGGGGGAGATGTAATGGGGGAGATGTAATGGGCGGGCGGGATGTAATGGGGGAGATGTAATGGGCGGGCGGGATGTAATGGGGGAGATGTAATGGGCGGACGGGATGTATTGGGCGGGTGGGATGTAATGGGTGGGTGGGATGTAATGGTTGGGATGTAATGGGTGGGATGTAATGGGTGGGATGTAATGGGTGGGATGTAATGGGCGGAATGTAATGGGCGGGCGGGATGTAATGGGGGAGATGTTAAGGAGCGGACGGGATGTATTGGGCGGGTGGGATGTAATGGTTGGGATGTAATGGGGGAGATGTAATGGGCTGGCGGGATGTAATGGGCGGGTGGGATGTAATGGTTTGGATGTAATGGTTTGGATGTAATGGGCGGGATGTAATGGGTGGGATGTAATGGGCGGGATGTAATGGGTGGGATGTAATGGGCGGGATGTAATGGGCGGGCGGGATGTAATGGGGGAGATGTAATGGGCGGGCGGGATGTAATGGGGGAGATGTAATGGGCGGGCGGGATGTAATGGGCGGGTGGGATGTAATGGTTTGGATGTAATGGGCGGGATGTAATGGGGGAGATGTAATGGGCTGGCGGGATGTAATGGGCGGGTGGGTTGTAATGGTTTGGATGTAATGGGCGGGATGTAATGGGGGAGATGTAATGGGCTGGCGGGATGTAATGGGCGGGTGGGATGTAATGGTTTGGATGTAATGGGCGGGATGTAATGGGCGGGATGTAATGGGTGGGATGTAATGGGCGGGATGTAATGGGTGGGATGTAATGGGCGGGATGTAATGGGCGGGCGGGATGTAATGGGGGAGATGTAATGGGCGGACGGGATGTATTGGGCGGGTGGGATGTAATGGTTGGGATGTAATGGGGGAGATGTAATGGTTGGGATGTAATTGGGCAGATGTAATGGGCGGGTGGGATGTAATGGTTGGGATGTAATGGGGGAGATGTAATGGGGGAGATGTAATGGGGGGAGATGTAATGGGGGAGATGTAATGGGCGGGCGGGATGTAATGGGGGAGATGTAATGGGCGGGCAGGATGTAATGGGGGAGATGTAATGGGCGGGCGGGATGTAATGGGTGGGATGTAATGGGCGGGTGGGATGTAATGGTTGGGATGTAATGGGCGGGATGTAATGGGTGGGATGTAATGGGCGGGATGTAATGGGCGGGATGTAATGGGTGGGATGTAATGGGTGGGATGTAATGGGCGGGATGTAATGGGCGGGCGGGATGTAATGGGGGAGATGTAATGGGCGGACGGGATGTATTGGGCAGGGATGTAATGGGTGGGTGGGATGTAATGGTTGGGATGTAATGGGTGGGATGTAATGGGTGGGATGTAATGGGCGGGATGTAATGGGCGGGCGGGATGTAATGGGGGGAGATGTAATGGGCGGACGGGATGTATTGGGCGGGTGGGATGTAATGGTTGGGATGTAATGGGGGAGATGTAATGGGCTGGCGGGATGTAATGGGCGGGTGGGATGTAATGGTTGGGATGTAATGGGCGGGATGTAATGGGTGGGATGTAATGGGCGGGCGGGATGTAATGGGGGAGATGTAATGGGCGGGCGGGATGTAATGGGGGAGATGTAATGGGCGGGCGGGATGTAATGGGGGAGATGTAATGGGCGGGCGGGATGTAATGGGGGAGATGTAATGGGCGGGTGGGATGTAATGGGTGGGATGTAATGGGGGAGATGTAATGGGGGAGATGTAATGGGCGGGCGGGATGTAATGGGGGAGATGTAATGGGCGGGCGGGATGTAATGTGGGAGATGTAATGGGCGGGCGGGATGTAATGGGGGAGATGTAATGGGCGGGCGGGATGTAATGGGGGAGATGTAATGGGCGGGTGGGATGTAATGGGTGGGATGTAATGGGGGAGATGTAATGGGGGAGATGTAATGGGCGGGCGGGATGTAATGGGGGAGATGTAATGGGCGGGTGGGATGTAATGGTTGGGATTTAATGGGGGAGATGTAATGGTTGGGATGTAATGGGGGAGATGTAATGGGCGGGATGTAATGGGCGGGTGGGATGTAATGGTTGGGTGTAATGGGGGAGATGTAATGGTTGGGATGTAATGGGGGAGATGTAATGGGGGAGATGTAATGGGTGGGATGTAATGGTTGGGATGTAATGGGTGGGATGTAATAGTTGGGATGTAATGGGCGGGATGTATTGGGCGGGTGGGATGTAATGGGGGAGATGTAATGGGCGGGATGTAATGGGCGGGTGGGATGTAATGGTTGGGATGTAATGGGTGGGATGTAATAGTTGGGATGTAATGGGCGGGATGTATTGGGCGGGTGGGATGTAATGGGGGAGATGTAATGGGCGGGATGTAATGGGCGGGTGGGATGTAATGGTTGGGATGTAATGGGCGGGATGTGATTAATTAGTACAGCTTTTATCCCAAGATAAATCAGAAGGGAAAGACTGCGCATGCATGAAAACGAAAGACTACAATACAAATACAATACAATACATGACGTGACTTCTGAAGTTGCATTCTGTGGTATGAGAATTTTCCTACGATGAGTGAGCTCTTCATTTTCGATATCAGACGATCGTTCAGCCGATCTTCTCATCCTGTGTGCGATGCTTTGTGTTGCAGTTGATAAAACCCGTGACTTATGACACATTACAGCAATGAATGGGAAGGTGTGAACCGCTGTGCCGTGTGTTTGTCCGCCGTTGTTTTCAATACTTTACTGCTAAAAACCCACAAACCCATCTAAAGGTGTAACGCTACGAAGGTCGGCTTCACACCGACGGCATATTTTGTGCTGTTTTGCTTTTTTGCAGATTTGCACTACAATCCATTTAACATGGTTTCCTATGGAACACGTTCTGTAGTGCAAATCTGGAAAAAGCACTAAAAAAAATGCATAGGTGTGAATCAAGCCTAAGACTAGGGTTGTCACCTGTCCGGGATTCACCCAGACGGTTCGGGTTTGGAATCATGCATCCGGGTTTCAGCCCGCCCGAAACCCGGACACATTATTCAGACCGGACTATGGCTTTGCAGCAGGGTTGCTGGCGGCAGTTGTGTAAGCTGAGAGTGTCTCTTTCACACTACTCAAAGCCAGGACTAACAATTCCCCCCTCCCCCACACATAGATGGGAGAGGAGATTGACTCCTCTTCCTCCCGCTCCTACCCCTCTGTGTCTGCCCACACTTCAATCCCCGGGCGCTGTGCCTCAGAAAAGGAACGTGGTGGCAGGAAATTCGAAGTCCAGCAGCCGCAGATACATCTGGATGAGAGCTGCTGACTGCCAAGGGGTGAGTGAGCTCACCATCCATCCCTGTCTGTGACTGAAGTCTCCCCCCTTCTCTCTCCCGCCTCTGAGTGAGTACATGAAGGTAAATCAGGGTTCCCAGAGCACCCCTTACATCAGAGTTCCTCTTTACACCAGAGGCCACAGTGTTTCCCCTTACGTCAGAGTCCTCTCCGTATATCAGAGTTCTCAGTGTTTCCCCTTAAATCAGGGTTCCCAGAGCATCCCATATGTCAGAGTCCCCAGAGTTCTGCCTTACATCTGCGAGTTCAGATGTAAAAGGGGAACTCTGTGGGCTCTGATGTAAAGCGGGACTCTTGTTATTAACTTCATATGATTAGAAATGTTATTTAATTGCAAAATCTATGTATAGTTTATACTATAAAAAAATAATTGCTGTGCTGCTGAAGTGTTCGGGTTTAAAGGGGTTGTAAAGGTTCGTGTTTTTTTCACTTTAATACATCCTATGCATTAAGGTGAAAAAACACCTGGCAGTCACCGGCCCCCCAGCGCCCCCCGCTTTACTTATCTGAACCCCTTCATTCAGTCGGCGGGGGACGCGCTGTCTCTCTCTGTCCACGGGCTCCCGGTTCTCGATCAGATAGATTGATAGCAGTGCAGCCATTGGCTCCCGCTGCTGTCAATCAAATCCAATGACGCGAGCGCCAGGGGGGGCCTCTATAGGTGCTGAATGCTTGACTCGGGAGCGCGCCCGCAGGGTTACCCTCCCCCCCCCCCGGGAGAGCTCTTCTCCAAGGGGGTTATCTGATGCGGGGAGGAGCCTCGAGAGCCACCAGGGGACCCCAGAAGACGAGGATCGGGGCCACTCCGTGCAAAACGAGCTGCACAGTGGAGGTAAGTATGATATGTTTGTTATTTAAAAAAAAATAAAAAATTACCCTTTCAATCACTTTAAGAAAAGGTGGCAACCCTCCCCGAGACCTCAGTGCTAAAGAGGTTCGTTGGGTTTGGGAAGGCTCACATTGAGGGGTCTGTAAATTTATCTTGTTTAACCTCTTGGTGTCCGCGCTATAGCCGAACGACGGCCACGGCGCGGACTTGAATTTCAGGGAGGCCGTCCTATGATGGCCTCCCCTTTGCATGCACCACGCACACCCCGGCGTGCATTGTGATCACTGAGTCACCGAGACTCAGCTGATCACAGATCCGAGTAAGGGGCCGGTCCCGGCCCCTTACCACATGATCAGCTTTCAGACAATGACAGCTGATCACATGATGTAAACAAAAGCTCGGTAATCTTTTTTTTTTTTTTCTCTTCACGCTGACAGCATCACCGGCTTATGTGCAAGGGACATCGGTCCCGAAGAGGATGGAGGCACATCTGCCTCACCCGTGCCAATCAGTACCCTTTGCCATTGCCACCTGCCAGTGCCCACAGTGCCCACCAGTGCCACCTATCAATGCTCACATGTGCCATCTATCAATGCCCACAAATACCGTGATGCCAATCAGTACCTCATCAGTGACACCTAGCAGTGCTGCCTATCAGTGTAACCTACCAGTGCCGATCAGTGCCCATCACTGCCACCTATCAGTGCCCATCACTGCCAGCTATTAGTGTCACCTCTCAGTGCCCACCAGTACCGCCTATTAGTGCCCACCAGTGCTGCCTTTTCGGTGCTCATCAGTGCAGCCCATCGGTGCTCATCAGTGCAGCCAATCAGTGCCGCCCATCAGTGCCCATCAGTTCAGCCCATCGGTGCCCATCAGTTCAGCCCATCAGTGCCCATGAGTGCAGCCCATCGGTGCCCATCAGTGCAGCCAATTAGTGCTCATCAGTGCAGCCTATCAGTGCCCATCAGTTCAGCCCATCGGTGCCCATGAGTGCAGCCCATCGGTGCCCATGAGTGCAGCCCATCGTGCCCATCAGTGCAGCCAATCAGTGCTCATCAGTGCAGCCCATCAGTGCCCGTCAGTGCAGCCCATCGGTGCCCATCAGTGCAGCCAATCAGTGCCCATCAGTGCAGCCTATCTGTGCCCATCAGTGCAGCCTCACCAGCGTACATCAATGAAGAAGAAAAATTACCTGTTTGCAAAATATTATAACAAAATATAATTTTTTTTTTTTTAAAAAATGTATTCGGTCTTTTTATTTTTTTTTAACAAAAAATAAAAACCGCAGAGGTGATCAAATACCTCCAAAAGAAATCTCTATTTGTGGGGAAAAAAATGATAAACATGTCCTATGGTTGCAATGTTGTATGACCGCGCAATTGTCATTGAAAGTGCGAGAGCGCTGAAAGCTGAGAATTGGCCTGGGCAGGAGGGGGGGGGGGGGAATTAAGTGCCCGGTAAGCAAGTGGTTAAACTGCAAGAGTCAATATGATTGGTTGCTTTTCTGCTTCTTCTTCAGACCTTGCAGATCTCTAAATATAATGAAGTAAAACTGCACATAATTAGTATGAAAATCAGATAACCCTTGGACTTTTACAAAAGAGGAAGTGTTGCCTGCGAGTGTCACCTGGACACGCCCCTTTTACAGCTGCTTTGAATAATTCTCGTTTTTTTTTTGTTTGTTTTTTTCTTGATGTAGAAACCTTGGAAGACTTCTGTTATCTCAGCGGGAAAATGAAAGTCTTTTTTTTTTTTTTCTGATTTTCAGCTTTCTATTTTACAGAGATGGTATTTCCCAGTGTGTGCTATTTAAATTCTCCCCCCCCTTGTTCCGGAGTGGTGGCGGCTGACTTAGTGACCTTATTTACGTTTAAAAGTTGAACCTGTCCTGTTATACCGCTGTATGGTCTTGGCCACCGTGCCGCAGCTCAGTTTCAGGGTCTTGGCAATCTTCTTATAGCCTAGGCCATCTTTATGTAGAGCGACAATTCTTTTTTTTTCAGATCCTCAGAGAGTTCTTTGCCATGAGGTGCCATGTTGGACTTCCAGTGACCAGTATGAGAGAGTGAGAGCGATAACACCAAATTTAACACACCTGCTCCCCAGTCACACCTGAGACCTTGTGACACTACCGAGTCACGTGACACCGGGGGGAGGGAAAATGGCTAATTGGGCCCAATTTGGACATTTTCTCTTAGGGGTGTACTGACTTTTGTTGCCAGCGGTTTAGACATTAATGGCTGTGTGTTGAGTTATTTTGAGGGGACAGGAAATTTACACCGTTATACAAGCTGTACACTCACTACTTTACATTGTAGACAAGTGTAATTTCTTCAGTGTTGTCACATGAAAAGAGAGAAGAAAAGATTTACACAAATGTGAGGGGTGTACTCACTTTTGTGAGATACTGTATACTGGAATTTTTTTAACATTTTATACTACTAATGGCTTCCGATCAGCGACTTATAATGGGATAGAAATAGTGCGGTGGACAATCTGACACTAACTGACGCTGGGTGGGAACTGACTGATTGCTACTGACATCACCAGTGACATTAATACAGTGATCAGTGCTAATACTATACACTGTCACTGTACTAATGACATTAGCTGGGAAGGGGTTAACATCTCGGGTAATCAAGGGGTTAAATGCATGCTAAAGTGTGTAATATGTGCTGCTTTTTACTAAAGATCTCTTACTTTCTTCTCCCGGCTTTGCAGGGAGAAGAAACAGAGATCATTTCCCTCTGTACAGTTGTACAGTCGATCATCAGGTCCTGGCCATGAATCATTGGACGGGACTTGCTGACAAACTGGTTCTGTAGCCAATGACAGCTCGGGTTTCCCCGGGTTTCGTGCCCGGACCAAGAAGAATCCTCCGATGTACAGATACGTGACCCTGCCTGTACAAGCTGCCCCTCTGCAGTAAAAGCGCTGCGGACAGTTTGGCAAGAGGTTGAAGTATCTGCAGATACATTTTCTTTAAATAACATACCAGTTCACCTTGTACCAAAACGCGTAATATCATTTCTGTTTGCTCATCAACAGGATTCCCTGAAATGAGGAAGTTGCTGGCTACATATGAGATGGCACATGCAGGCTTTGGTCTTATCTCTACTTTTGCAGAGATAGTGTTGTCAGTAGTATTTTGAAATAAAACTTGTTCTCTCTTTTTTTTTTAACCCTCTTAAACAGCCTTTCTCAACCTTTTTACACCAGAGGAAAAATAATTTCCAGGTATTGGGGAACTCAAAAAACAGTTCTCTGGGGGGGGGGGGGCTGTGAGAAGAACGGCCCCTTATGGGGGGGGTCTGTGAGAAGAATGGCCCCTTATGGGGCGTCTATGAGAAGAACGGCCCCTTATGGTGGGGTCTTTTTGTGGTAAGGGAGTGCTGGACTTTTGTGATGATTTGTTGTAAATTTTTATGTGTTGTTTGGTCCTAGAGAGACTGCTCTCCAACCACTGTGTAGTCCTGCTGGACCTCTGGAAAAGATTACTAAAGTCAGTACCCTAGTACAATGCCTGCTCTCCTTGTACATCATAGCCTTCTCCTCATCTGGGAGTGTCTAGTTACCATCTGTGCCGACCCGGCTCCTCCTTGACGAAGGAGGAGCAGGGCTTGACAAAGAAGCAGGGCGACTCTGAAACGCGTAGCCACGTCCCCTTCCAGCTTCCTGCGCTGGCGTCACTTCCACTGGGCTCGTCTCTGCGCTCCACAGCTCCTGACTGCTTCCTGCTTCCTGTATGCTGAAGCTTTCTGTTCAAATCAGCAGCTTTCTATTCCACCCTTTCACCTTCCTAATTGCCCTGATTAACTGTGGGTGCAGAGTTTTCAGCTGCAGAGGATACTTTTGAGACACTACTCCAGGAAGAGTCGTTACCCTAGCACAACTCCTGCTTTCCTAGTATATCATAGCCTTCTCCTCATCTGGGAGTGTCTAGTTACCATTTGTGCTGACCCAGCTTCTCCTCCCCTCCTTGACGAAGGAGGAGCAGGGCTTGACAAAGAAACAGGGCGACTCTGAAACGCATAGCCACGTCCCTTTCCAGCTTCCTGCACTGGCGTCACTTCCACTGGGCTCGTCTCTGCGCTCCACAGCTCCCGACCGCTTCCTGCTTCCTGTATGCTGAAGCTTTCTGTTCAATCCAGCAGCTTTCTATTCCACCCTTTTACCTTCCTAATTGCCCTGATTAACTGTGGGTGCAGAGTTTTCAGCCGCAGAGGATACTTTTGAGACACTACTCCAGGAAGAGTCGGAACCTTAGCACAACTCCTGTCCTCCTTGTATATCATAGCCTTCTCCTCATCTGGGAGTGTCTAGTTACCATTTCTGCTGACCCAGCTTCTCCTCCCCTCATTGATGAAGGAGGAGCAGGGCTTGACAAAGAAGCAGGGCGACTATGAAACGCGTAGCCACGTCCCCTTCCAGCCTCCTGCTCTGACGTCACTTCCGGTCGGCTTGTCTCTGCGTTCCACGGCTCTTGACTGCTTCCTATATGGTGAAGCTTTCTATTCAATCCAGCGGCTTTCTATTCCACCCTTTCACCTTCCTAATTGCCCTGACCAACTTTGGGTGCAGAGTTTTTAGCTGCAGAGGATACTTTTGAGATATTACTCCAGGAAGAGTCAGTACCCTAGCCCAACTCCTGTCCTCCTTGTACATCTAAAGCCGCGTACACACGGGCGGACTGTATCCGACGGACAGTCCGTCCTACTTTCGAATGAACGGACTTGACCACACACGGATGCACAAACAGTCCGTCGAAAGCTTGCGCGATGACGTGTACAGCACGTACGACAGGACTAGAAATAGGAAGTCCAATACACAGCAATGCAACCTTTCGCCGTGTAAATCCTTTCTGAGCATGCGCCATACTTAGTCCGTCGAACTAGCCTACTCACGAGCGGATTGTCCGCTGAAACCAAAGTATGACGGACAATATTACGGACATTCCGAAATACTTAGTCCGCCAGACTGCACGCTGAAAAAGTCCACTGAAGCCCACACACGAGCGGACTATCCGCTGAAATGTGTTTCGACGGACTAAGTTGGCCAGACAGTCCACCCGTGTGTACGCGGCTATAGCCTTCTCCTCTTACGTGACTGTCTAATTACTGTCTGTGCTGACCCAGCTTCTCCTCCCCTCCTTGACAAAGGAGGAACAGGGCTTGACAAAGGAGCAGGGCAGCTCTAAAATGCGTAGCCACGTCTCCTTTTGCCCCCCCCCCCCCCCCATGCTGATGTCACTTCTGGCTGTTCTCTTCTGTGACTGTCTAATTACTCTCTGTGCTGACCCAGCTTCTCTGCCCTCCCTTCACCTCTCTACATAACCTTTTATGTAGTTGCTGTGGGAGGAGCAAAGGGAAGTACAGTATCTCACAAAAGTTAGTACACCCCTCACATTTTTGTACATATTTTCTTCTATCTTTTCATGTGACAACACTGAAGAAATGACACTTGTCTACAATGTAAAGTAGTGAGTGTACAGCTAAATTTGCTGTCCCCTCAAAATAGCTCAACACACAGCCATTAATGTCTAAACCGCTGGCAACAAAAGTCAGTACACCTCTAAGTCCCCATTGGGCACTCTCCTGTGTAGCCCACGACCGCCCACCCCCCTATTGGGCACTCTCCTGTGTAGCCCACCCCCCAATGGGCACTCTCCTGTCTAGCCCTCACCCGCCCACCCCCCATTGGGCAATCTCCTGTCTAGCCCACCCCCCATTGGGCACTCTTCTGTCTAGCCCACGCCCCCATTGGGCACTCTCCTGTCTAGTTCACCCCCCCATTGGCCTCTCTTCTGTCTAGCCCACCCCCCCATCGTATTCTCTCCTGTCTAACCCCCCCAATCGGGCTCTGCAGGGTGGTGGACATGCTAGTCTTAGATGGGGGTGACACCATAGTGCTCATATATCACTTCCTAATTGATGGTGTCTCCCCTCTGGCGGGTGTCACTCAGGTACGGCCTGCACCCCCATAGGGACACCACTGCTGATGGCTCCTGAGAGGAGTGCTGAGGGTGATGTGATGTTTTCAGAAAGCTCTGTACATTCTTCTGCTCGTCCCTCCCTCCAGCCATGATCTGCCCGCATTTCATAGAGGAGCACAGAGGCCCAGTAATGACATCACTGGACCTATAATAAGGTGTTTTCCCGGAAAAGGGGAAAATAATTTAATTAACATGTTGATGGGTGGGGGAAGAGGGGACAGGGAAGGCCTGATATTAGCAGATTGGCTTCATATGCACTTTTATTGGCTACGTGATTCTAACTTGGAAGAAAAGCTGCAGAATAAAGGAAGAGAGGGGGGCGCTTCTCTCCCTCGCCTTCTGTTATGTGGAGGAGAAGTGAAGGTTCTGCTGGCTGTTCGATGACGAAAGGAATCAGGCAGCGGCATGTCAGAGCGGCCCTGCGTGGCTGAGAAATAGGCAAGCCGGCTGGCTGACCGGAGGACGGTGATGTAACTTCCTCCTCGGAAGTCAGCAATGCTGAGAAAAATGAGTGCAATGCCGGACCTCATCATCATTTCATCATCACTGACAAGAGGCATGGAGGGAGATTTCCTCCCTATATCCTTCCTGGGCAACATGCAAAACAGCCCTAAAGTGCATGTACACCCCAACTGGAGGACGCTCCTGTCCTAAATCACGGTGTGCCAGGGATCAGCCGCCGAAGACTATAAAAAAAAAAAAAAAGAGGTGCCGATAATGGCATGCTGCATCCTATTGACTTCAATGCAAAAATGCCCCCAATTGACTTTAATGCAAAATCGCGTCCATTGCCTACAATGCAAAATCGCGTCCATTGACTTCAATCTCAAAACGAGGCTAGTCCTTAAGTGGTTAAAGATAGGTATGAATGCACCCCAAAAGCGGTCCCTGGTCTTTTCAGTCTTAAAAAAATGCCGCCCCATATTATCTGCCTCCAAGAAACTCACCTCACTGGCACTAAGGTGAGAACCCTTAGGCGTCCATGGCTGACTCAATGCTATCACTCCACTCACACGAACTACTCCGGGGGGGGGGGGGGCATTTTACTAGCTAAATCTCTTCCCGCCGAAACTTTACAAATTAACAGGGGCCCAGATGGGAGATTTATTATACTTACAGTACCTTACAAATTTCCTCTGTGACGTAGGTATTGTCCAAATTGTCACTACAGCTGTTGCCTAGGCCCCCCGGGACCAATACTTTATATAGGGGACTTCAATGCCTTGTTATGCCGCGTACACACGACCGGACTTTCCGGCAGACTAGGTCCGACGGTCTTCCCGACGGACTTTCGGCGGAGTTCCGAACGAACGGACGTGCCCACACATTAACGCATTAAGTCCGTTCGAAAGTCCGTTCATTTTGAACGCGATGACATACGACGGGACTAAAAAAAAGGAAGTTCAATAGCCAGTAGCCAATAGCTTCCCTTGTGTCATATTTGGACCAGCATACAGACGAACGGATTTCCCGATTTGAGCCTGTCGGGATTGAGTCCGTCGGAAAGATTTGAAACATGTTCTATTTCTAGGTCCGTCTGATTTTTTTCCCGAAAAACGATCGGATTAGCCCACACACGATCGGATTGTCAGACGGACTAATCCCTTCGGACCTAGTCTGCCGAAAAGTCCAGTCGTGTGCAGTGATGTAAGTAACTCAGTTAAAATAAACTGAGTTACATAACGCAGTTACTTTAGAGGGTAACGAGTAATCTAACTGATTACTCTTCCCCTCACGGTAACGCCGTTCCCATTACTTGGGTGGCGTTACTGCAATTACCTCTACCGCCCGGGACCAGATAGATGGGACTAGCGAAGGAAGTGAATGTTGCCGCCTCCATCAGCGAGATTGACACCTGGCGAGCCCCGTCGCCTGGTATGGATTTAAAGGGGAACCCCTACACCAAAAAAAGGCGTGGGGGTCCCCCCAAAGTCCATACCAGACCCTTATCCAAGCAAGCAGCCCGGTCGGTCAGGAAAAGGGGTGGGGACGAGCGAGCACCCCCCCCTGAACCGTACCAGGTCGCGTGCCCTCAACATGGGGGGGTGCTTTGGGGAATGGGGCCCCCCACTCCAAAGAACCTTGTCCCCATGTTGAGGAGGACAAGGGCCAGGGTTGTCGGGGTCTGCGGCCGGGGGGCTTATCAGAATCCGGGAGCCCCCTTTAATAAGGGAGCCCCCAGATTCCAGCCCCCCACCTTATGGGAATGAGTATGGGGTATGATGTACCCCTACCCATTCACCTGGGGAAAAAAGCGTTAATAAAAAAACACAACACAGGTTTTTAAAGTACTTTATTAGACAGCTCCGGGGGTCTTCTTCCGACTTCAGGGGTCTTCTCGCCGGGCTCCTTCTGCTCTTTTACCACTAGCTCTTTTACTAACGGAGGATCTCGGCTTTCTCCTTCGTCGCCGCCGCCTTCCGGGGGTCTCCTTCTGACTTCGGGGGTCTTCTTCTGACTTCGGGGGCCTTGTCCCGATCTTCGCTTCTTCTGCCGGGCCTCCGCTATCTTCTTACAGCTCTTTTACTAGCGTTGGCCCTGTCTTGTCGTGTTCGCTGCTGCCTTCTTTTTCCTTCTGATGTTGACACAACGCTCTCTCCAACCATAATGTCAGGGACACGTTGTGCGGCGACTTATATAGGCATAAGGGGTCACCAGGTGATGTCACATGGTGACCCCGCCCCTTATGCCTATATAAGTCGCCGCACAACGTGCCATTATGGTCGGAGAGAGCGTTGTGTCAACATCGAAAGGAAGAAGAAGAAGAAGAAGAAGGCAGCAGCGACAAGACCGGGCCAACGCTAGTAAAAGAGCTGTAAGAAGATAGCGAAAGCCCGGCAGAATAAGCGAAGAGCGGGACAAGACCCCAGAAGTCGGAAGAAGACCCCCGAAGTCGGAAGAAGACCCCCGGACGGCAGCGGCGGTGAAGGAGAAAGCCGGGCTAATCCGGACGTGAGCCAGTATTCCTGCCACTCGGATTCTTTCCACACCATGTCTCGAATTGACATGGCATTTGCCACGGCAGATACTCCTCCCATTGTCACTGCGGCTTCTTACCTGCCCAGAGGGGTTTAGGACCATGCTCCTCTCTCGGTGGACCTCACCCTCCTCTCAGGTTGGGGCCTTGCCATTTGACGTCTGAACTCTTACTGGCTGGAGGACGAGGTGGTGCAAAGGGAGTGTAGGAAGGGTATTACGGGCTACTGGAAGGACAGCTTGGGAACAGTAGACCCCCCCCCCCCCCCATGGAATGGGAAGCCTTTAAGTCCACATTGAGGGGTACCTTTATGTCCATCATTGGAGCCATACAGGAAAACAATAGACAACTTATGGGGGAATTAGAAGATGGTATAAACAGTTTAAAGATTTACTATGCCCATTTCTTCTACGAACATACAACGAAGCTTTAGACACTGGAGTCTTCCTTCCCACTATGCGAGAAGCCTTGATTATACTTTTACGTAAACCCCGCAAGGACCCATTTAAATGCGAATCATACTGCCCAATATCCCTTATAAATGTGAATGTTAAGATCCTGACCAAAGTGTTGGCAAATTGTTTACATGCCGCAGTTACGACTTCAGTCCATAGCGACCAGGGGGTGCTTCATACCTGGAAGGTCCACCAGAATGAACATCCGTAGACTGTTCCACAATTTACAGTAGCCACACAATTTTCCTTCCACACGAGCCATAGTATCCCTAGATACATGTAAAGCATTCGACAGTGTGGAATGGCCGTATCTCTTTCGGGGGCTGCAGATGTATGGCTTTGGCCCCCCCCATATGGTGGCATGGATAAAAATCCTAAATGCTTCCCAGAGGTGCCCGTATCCGGGTTAACTCCTCTGTCACAGAGTCCTTCTCAATCACTAGGGCCACAAGACAGGGGTGTCCATTGTCCCCTCTCCTCTTTGCCCCGGCCATGCCGCCGTTAGCGGTACGTATCCGCTCTTCTTCATTGATAAAAGGTTTCCCCATTGCTACCATAGAGGAACAAATCTCGTTCTATGCAGATGGCACCTTGGTGTACCTGGCGCTGGCGGACGCCGACGTGCCACTCCAATCACTGTTATCTGAGATCAATACATTCGGAGACTACTCCGGCTTCAGGGTGAATTGGGACAAATGCAGTCTTCTTCCCTTGGACTCGGATGCGATTTCTCAGATCCATCCCGGACTCCAACCTACAGGTGGCGTCCTCTTTTAGGTATTTAGGAGTTCTGGTGCAGACACCTCTATCCACCTCTATGCGCTATTAACTCGCTTAACCACTTCCCGTACATTGTACATTGGCAGAATGGCACGGGCAGGCATACTGGCGTACAGGTACGTCCAGTTTTAAATGCCGCCCTGCCATCGCGAGCGCGCCGGTCGGGGCCCCCCATGAGTCCGGTCGTGGGTCCTGCTGACTCAATCGCCGCGGGCATACCCGCGATCGTCTCACGGGGTGGCTGAATGAGGAGATGCCGTTGTAAACAGCATCTCCCCATTCTGCCTAGCAACAAGTGACGCTGATCTCTGCTCCATGTGATTGGAGCAGAGATCAGTGTTCACTAAATGAAAGCCCAGCCACCCACAGTTAGTAACACGCCCCTAGGAACACTTAACCCTTACACTGCCACCCACTGGTTAACTCCTTCACTGCCTGTGTCATTTACACAGGAATCACTGCATTTGTATAGCACTGATTGCTGTATAAATGACAATGGTCCCAAAAATGTGTCAAAAATGTCTGATGTGTCCGCCATAATGTCGCAGTCACAATAAAAATCGCTAATCACTGCCATTACTAGTAAAAAAAAAAAATTAATAAAAATGCCATAAAACTATCCCCCATTTTGTAAACGCTATAACTTTTGCGCAAACCATTCACTAATCGCTTATTGTGATTTTTTTTTTTACCAAAAACATGCAGAGACCAATACGTATTGCAGAAGAATACGTATCGGCCTAAACTGAGGGGAAAAAAACATTTTTTTAGAGATTTTTGGGGGATATTTATTATAAGAAAAAGTAAAAAATAATGCGTTTTTTTCAAAATTGTCGCTTTATTTTTGTTTATAGCGCAAAAAATAAAAACCGCAGGGGTGATCAAATACCACCAAAAGAAAGCTCTATTTGTGGGGAAAAAAAGGACGTAAATTTGTTTGTTTGGGAGCCACGTCGCACGACCGCGCAATTGTCAGTTAAAGTGACGCAGCGCTGAATCACAAAAAGTGGTCTGGTCTTAAGCCAGCAAAATGGTCCGGGGCTTAAGTGGTAAAAGGCAAACTAAACAGTGGATGGATCTGCCCTTAGATCTCATGGGGAGGGCAAATACTCTTGAAATGATCTGTTTACCGAAATTGCTTTACATCCTGGCTAACTCCCCATGCAAAATACCTAAATATATCTTCAAGCATATAGACACGATCTGTACAAGGTTCCTGTGGAATGGCAGATCCCCCCGGGTGGCACTTGAGACACTGAGTCTTGCCAACACACTTGGCGGTCTTGGCGTTTCCAAATTTCTTTCTATACTACCTAGCATCTCAACTGGTGCATATTCATGATCGGCTACACCCAGTAGCATCAAATGCTTGTACCACCACCGAGGGAACCATTGTGTCTTCCATGGAAACCCCTCACAATATTGTTTATAGGGACAAAGTCGCGCCCCGCCCTGGCACCTCTGTGCTGGCTACATCCCTTTCATTGTTCCGATACATCACTACTAAAATAACACAGCGTAACCGGTCGATAGCCCCAAATAACCCTCTATGGTTCAACCCCCACCTTACAGGAACTTTACTCCTTACCCCATCCTAAACGTTGGCACTCCAAAGGGGTTAAATATCTCTGCCACTTAAACAAATGCACAAGGCTAAAAAATCTTTCTATCAGCTCAGACTTGACTTCGACTTGCCACGCTCCTACCCGTTCCTACCCGCTCTACTACTATCAGCTCACACATGCTATTAGACATGTGCGCCGTCAAGAAATTTGTTTAGTTTCTTTCCGTTTTGTATTAGCCGTTAATTCGTATTTCGTAATTCGTGTCCGAAATTCAATTACGAACGTTCATTATGATGAATTTAAAAAGCAAAAAGTACCTTTCTCAGTATGGCAGTCATCGACTCATTATGCTCATTATGAGGGGCTCCCCCTATCCCTGTGCTGTGCTCATTATGAGGGGCTCCCCCCATCCCTGTGCTGTGCTCATTATGAGGGGCTCCCCCCATCCCTGTCCTGTGCTCATTATGAGGGGCTCCCCCCATCCCTGTGCTCATTACGAGGGGCTCCCCCCATCCCTGTGCTGTGCTCATTATGAGGGGCTCCCCCCATCCCTGTTCTGTGCTCATTATGAGGGGCTCCCCCTATCCCTGTGCTGTGCTCATTATGAGGGGCTCCCCCCATCCCTGTGCTGTGCTCATTATGAGGGGCTCCCCCATCCCTGTGCTGTGCTCATTATGAGGGGCTCCCCCCATCCCTGTGCTCATTATGAGGGGCTCCCCCATCCCTGTGCTCATTATAAGGGGCTCCCCCCCATCCCTGTGCTTATTATGAGGGGCTCCCACCATCCCTGTGCTGTGCCCATTATGATGGGTTCCCAACATCTCTGTGCTGTGCTCATTATGAGGCCCCCCTTTCCTGTGCTGTGCTCATTATGAGGGGCTCCCCCCATCCCTGTGCTGTGATCATTATGAGGGGCTCCCCCCATCCCTATGCTGTGCTCATTATGAGGGGCTCCTACCATTCCTGTGATCATTATGAGGGGCTCCCCCCATTCCTGTGCTGTGCTCATTATGAGGAGCTCCCACCATCCCTGTACTGTGCTCATTATGAGGGGCTCCCACCATCCCTGTGCTGTGCTCATTATGAGGGTCTCTCACATCCCTGTGCTCATTATGAGGGGCTCCCACCATCCCTGTGCTGTGCTCATTATGAGGGGCTCCCCCCATCCCTGTGCTGTGCTCATTATGAGGGGCTCCCACCATCCCTGTGATCATTATGAGGGGCTCCCCCATCCCTGTGCTCATTATGAGGGGGCTCCCACCATCCCTGTGCTGTGCTCATTATGAGGGGCTCCCCCCATCCCTGTGCTCATTATGAGGGGCTCCCACCATCCCTGTGATCATTTTGAGGGGGCTCCCCCATCCCTGTGCTCATTATGAGGGGGCTCCCCCCATCCCTGTGCTGTGCTCATTATGAGGGGCTCCCCCATCCCTGTGCTGTGCTCATTATGAGGGGCTCCCCCCATCCCTGTGCTGTGCTCATTATGAGGGGCTCCCCCCATCCCTGTGCTGTGCTCATTATGAGAGGTTCCCACCATCCCTGTGCTATGATGACTTCCTGGGTTTTTAACTTCATCATAACGAATAATCGTAATTATTATGACAATTATAAAATGATATTAACGAACATTCTTATTTTGTCCGGTTCTGAATCTCCCATCGACTACCAGTCCCGGTCTCTCCCACTCCCATATTAAAGAAGGTAATTTTCCCAACCCGTCCCCCACTCAGCTGCAGAAGAAAACCTCTGATTGGTCAACAAACCACCAGTCACGTTTCCGTTGTAACGGAATTTGGATCCGAAATTCATCAACGAAATTTTGTATTTTCGTATACAATTGGGAAGCACAGAAATTCGTATTTCGGATGCTTCCCAATGTACAAATTTTCGATTTGTACAAAACGAACCGCACATGTCTACATGCTAAACGACCCTACCAACCTACCTCCACTAGAGAAACTGCTGAGACAACCTGACCCAACTAAACTTATATCTACCTCTTACGCTGCCTTAATGACTGATTTTAAACCCGGATTTAATAAGGCCCGGGAAAAATGGATCTCCATGGACATTTCCCCTATGCCGCGTACACACGATCGGAATTTTGGTCGGAAAAAGCTCTGATGGTTTTCCCGACGGAATTTCGCTCAAGCTGTCTTGCATACAAACGGTCACACCAAAGTCCAACCGTCAAGAACGCGGTGACGTACAACGCATACGACGGGACTAGGAAAAGGAAGTGCAATAACCAGTAGCCAATAGCTTCCGTCTCGTAGTTGAATCTGAGCATGCGTGATTTTTTGCGTGTCGGAATTGCATACACACGATCGCATTTTCGGATAGGAACTTTTTCAGACCGAAAAAATGAGAACATGCGCTCAATCTTTGGCTGGCTGAAATTCAGCCAGCAAAATTCTGATGGAGTGTACACACGGTCGCATTTTCCGAGCAAAATCTCACATGGGTCTTTTGCTGGCCGAATTTCCGATCGCGTGTACGCGGCATTACAGAGGATGACTGGGCGGAGTTTAGTGACACCTACAAAACCTCGGTTATATCATCAAGGGACCGCATTATACAGGTTCAAATTTTCCATCAATCTCACCTCACCCCCAACTAGGCTACAAAAAATGTGTTTGTTACCGGCGGGCAGATGTTTCCGCGGATGCGTCCAAGATGCCGCCTTTCTGCACTGTTTCTGGGCATGCCCAATGGTTCAGGACTTGTGGACGGAGGTGGGCTCTTTCATCTCTTTGGCTCTAGGCCCCCCTAACATCGTTCACCCCAAGAATTGTCTGCTGGGCATCTTTGGCAATTTGCAGATACCGGCACACGGCAAAAGATTACTTCACATTCTCTAGTTTTATGTTAGGAAGTAGGGTTGTCCCGATACCGATACCAGTATACCTTGTACTCGCACAAATGCTCCCGATGCCAGATCCGATACCCGGGCGAGTGACCCGGCGCAACCGGAAGTCAGCTGGCGGAAACAGCGAAAGTGATGCTCAGTGTCGACGTCTGTGATTGGATATCCCGACGCCCATCTTTGTACACCCTGCACTTGGCCGCAGTAAGCCAGCAGCAGACATCTTGTTACACCCAGTCCATATAGTTCAGGTTGGGTGTAATAAGATGGCCGCTGCTGCTTTTAATGCGGCCAAGTGCAAGGTGTATCAAGATGGGCCATCGCAGGCAGCCCATCAGTGCTCATAAATGTCACCTATCAGTGCCCAATGTCCATAAGTGCCGCTCATCAGTGCCAGCCACCTGTCAGTGTCAGCCACCTGCCTTTGCCACCCATCAGTGCCCACTATCTGTCAGTGCCAGCCATCTATCAGTGCCACCTGTCAGGGCCCGCCATCTGTCAGTGCCACCTGTCAGTGCCAGCCACCTGTCAGTGCCTGCCATCACTGCCCTCTGTCCGTGCCCGCCACCTGTCAGTGCCTGCCATCAGTGCCCACCATCAGTGCCCGCCATCTGTCAGTGCCCACCACCTGTCAGTGCCCGCCATCACTGCCATCTGTCAATGCCCACCACCTGTCAGTGCCCGCCATCACTGCCATCTGTCAGTGCCCGCCCCCTGTCAGTGCCCGCCATCTGTCAGTACTCATCAGTGCCACCTGTCAGGGCCCACCATCTGTCAGTGCCACCTGTCAGTGCCAGCCACCTGTCAGTGCCTGCCATCGGTGCCCTCTGTTAGTGCCCGCCATCTGTCAGTGCCTGCCATCAGTGCCCACCATCACTGCCCGCCATCTGTCAGTGCCCGCCATCACTGCCATCTGTCAATGCCCACCACCTGTCAGTATCCACCATCACTGCCATCTGTCAGTGCCCACCACCTGTCAGTGCCCGCCATCTGTCAGTGCTCATCAATGCCACCTGTCAGTGCCAGCCACCTGTCAGTGCCTGCCATCGGTGCCCTCTGTCAGTGCCAGCCACCTGTCAGTGCCTGCCATTGGTGCCCTCTGTCAGTGCCCGCCACCTGTCAGTGCCTGCCATCAGTGCCCACCATCAGTGCCCGCCATCTGTCAGTGCACACCACCTGTCAGTGCCCGCCATCACTGCCATCTGTCGGTGCCCACCACCTGTCAGTGCCCGCCATCACTGCAATCTGTCAGTGTCCACCACCTGTCAGTGCCTGCCATCTGTCAGTGCTCATCAGTGCCACCTAATCCTATCAGTGCTCATCTGTGCTGCATGTCAGTGCCACCTAATCTGTATTGTGCTCTGAAAACTGTCACATGACATAAAAAAAAAGTTTCGGTAATCGTAATCGGCGAGTACTTGAAAAAAAGTATCGGCACTTGTACACGGTCTTAAAAAAGTGGTATCGGGAAACCCCATTAGAAAGGATACATTGTTGTCTTGGGAGGGAACACAGGCCTCTCTGAAAACCTTGTGGTTGAAGTTAATCGATGATGTCATCCCACTGTACAAGCTTACCTTTGAACTTCGGAAACGGAGTAAAGCATTCCACAAAATCCGGGACAGGTGACTGGCCAGCCCCCCGACCCCGCCCCCCCCCACAGTACATATACATTGCAGGTTGCCTATACGTCGTGCCACAATACTCTATGCACACAAGTGCATTGCTGCTGAACAATTGATAATCTGATCACACTCTGCACCCAAGGGGCTGTTACGTAAACCGCTTCCGGAGCGCCGCACGCCGACGCATCTCCCTACTTTGGGGACAGATATCGATGTAATGGCAGCAATTAGCTGCCATAACCCCCGTATCCCCGTGTTCGTGTACAAGATAAAAGTGGTCTCTGCGGCGGATTCGTCGCGAGATTAATTTTGATCCAGTGCCCTCCACTGCTTACCGGAGCCACCAGCAGCGGCAGAGGAGATTGCATCCTGTCTCACGGGCTGACGTTGAGACGAGTGAGGGGGTAAGACGGCCCCCCACCCGTCTCCATGACACTGCAGGGCGGAAGCGACGTCATAACGTCACTTCCGCCCACACGCTGGTTGGAAAAAAGTGCGTTTAACAGCGTTTTTGTACAAGCGTTTATGGGCGTTTCTAATAAAAATACACAGAGGACACTCCAAAAATACCACAATGCATTCCAAACTCCCACAGTGCTTTGAAAAAAATAGAACGCCGAATGTGAATTAACTCGCGTTTATGCGCGTTTCTCAGCGTTCGGCGTTTTTTGACTTTTTTTGGGCAGAGAAAAACGGCACTTTGAACTCCAATAAACTGCAGTTCATGCGCTCCAGTGTGCACGGAGCCTTAAAGGGACAATTTATTTTGTTTATTTTTTTAAATGACAATTAAAAAAAAACATTTTTATTGCATTTTAGTGTAAATATGAGATCTGAGGTTCTTTTTGACCCCCCGATCTCATATTTAAGAGGACCTGTCATAGATGGGATGTAATAGAAATGAAAGTGACAAATTATTATTATTTTTTTTAAACAGTGTAAAAATAAAAAGTAAACGGTAAAATAAATAAGAAAAAAAAATTTTAAAATGCGCCCGTCCCGCCGAGCTTGCGCGCAGAAGCGAACGCATACGTGAGTAGCGCCCGCATATGAAAACGGTGTTCACACCCAGGGGCGTAACTAGAAATCACAGGGCCCCATAGCAAAATGTTGTATGGGGCCCCCCCCCCCAAAAAAAAAATTAACTAATACCATTGAACAACAGATTACCTCACCCATGTGGCACAGTACCCAGGCAACAGCTTATATTCATTTCGAACAACAAAGTATGCAGTATACTGTATGCAGCCCCTGAAGGACACGCATTGCTGACCTCCATCAGTACAGTGCAGACCCCCCAGCAGTACAGACACCCCTCAGTACAGACCCCCCAGCAGTAAAGACACCCCTCTTAGTACAGACACCCCCTACCTCAGTGCAGACCCCCCTTAGTACAGACCCCCCCAGTGCAGACACCCCTTAGTACAGACCCCCCCAGTGCAGACACCCCCCTTCAGTGCAGGACCCCCCAGCAGTACAGACCCCCCTCAGTAGTACAGACCCCCCAGCAGTGCAGACACCCCCCTTAGTACAGTTCCCCCCAAGTACAGACACCCCACTTAGTACAGACACCACCCCATTACAGACCCCCCCTCAGTGCAGGACCACCCCAGCAGTACAAATACCTCCCAGTGCAGACACCCCCCCCAGTCCAGACCACCCCCTCAGTACAGACCGACCTCAGTGCAGGACCCCCCTCAGTAGTGCAGACTCCCCCCTCAGTAGTGCAGACACCCCTCCATTACAGACCCCCACTCAGTGCAGGACCCCCCAGCAGTACAGACACCCCCCTTATTACAGACATCCCCCAGCATTGCAGACACTCCCCAGCATTGCAGACACCTCCCCCCTAAGTAGTGCAGACCCCCCCGAGTAGTGCAGACGCCCACCCCTCAGTGCAAACACCCCTCAGTAGTGCAGACACCCCCCATTACAGACCCCACTCTGTGCAGACACCCCCCTCAGTGCAGACACCCCCCCAGCGGTGCAGACTCCCCCCTCAGTAGTGCAGACTCCCCCCTCAGTAGTGCAGACCTCCCCTCAGTAATGCAGACCCCCCTCAGTAGTGCAGCCCCCCTAGTAGTGCAGGCTCCCCCTCAGTAGTGCAGGCTCCCCCTCAGTAGTGCAGGCTCCCCCTCAGTAGTGCAGACTCCCCCCTCAGTAGTGCAGACTCCCCCCTCAGTAGTGCAGACTCCCCTCAGTAGTGCAGACCTCCCCTCAGTAATGCAGACCCCCCTCAGTAGTGCAGCCCCCCTAGTAGTGCAGGCTCCCCCTCAGTAGTGCAGGCTCCCCCTCAGTAGTGCAGGCTCCCCCTCAGTAGTGCAGACTTCCCCTACAGTAGTGCAGGCTCCCCCCACAGTAGTGCAGACCCCCCCACAGTAATGTAGACTCCCCCTCAGTGCAGACCCCTCAGTAGTGTAGACCCCCCTAGTAGTGCAGGACCCCGTCAGTGCAGACCCCCCTCAGTGCAGACCCCCGAGTAGTGTAGACCCCCCTCAGTGCAGGACCCCCCTCAGTAGTGCAGGACCCCCCCTCAGTAGTGCAGACCCCCTCTCAGTACAGACTCCCCTCAGTAGTGCAGACCCCTCCTCAGTAGTGCAGACCCCTCCTCAGTAGTGCAGACCCCTCCTCAGTAGTGCAGACCCCCCCTCAGTAGTGCAGACCCCCCCTCAGTAGTGCAGACCCCCTAGTAGTGCAGGCTCCCCCTCAGTAGTGCAGACTTTCCTCTCAGTAGTGCAGGCTCCCCCCACAGTAGTGCAGACCCCCCCCCCCCACAGTAATGTAGACTCCCCCTCAGTGCAGACCCCCCTCAGTATTGCAGACCCCCTCAGTAGTGTAGACCCCCCTAGTAGTGCAGGACCCCGTCAGTGCAGACCCCCGAGTAGTGTAGACCCCCCTCAGTAGAGACTCCCCTCAGTAGTGCAGACCCTCCTCAGTGCAGCAGACCCGAACTCAGTGCAGACCCCCCCCCCCCCCATACCTCAGAACAGCGCTCAGCGCTGATACACAGTGCCGCGTGTGTGTCCCTCCAGCGTAAGCTCCTCCTCCTCTGTGGATGTAAACAGAGAGGAGGGGGAGGCGGCTACGGTCCGTGCTGCTGTGTCCCTGCACCCGCACTACAGAGAGCAGTGTTAGTGATGCGGGCGGCTGCCGCTACTCCAGCGTGTCACCCGGAGCGGCCAGCACCCCCCCACTAACACCACTCACCAGGCCCCCAACTCGGCTGCGGGCCCCATAGCGCCCGCGTGGGTCGCTATGGCGGTAGTTCCGCCACTGTTCACACCACACATGTGAGGTATCTTCGCGATCGGTAGAGCGAGAGCAATAATTCTAGCCTCAGACCCCCTCTGTAACGCGAAACCTGCAACCTGTAGAATTTTTTAAACGTCGCCTATGGAGATTTTTAAGGTTAAAATGTATCGCCACTCCACGAGCGGGGGGGGGCGCAATTTTGAAGCGTGACATGTTGGGTATCAGTTTACTCGGCGTAACATCATCTTTCACAATGTAAAAAAAAAATCGGCTAACTTTACTGCTGTGTTATATTTTAATGAAAGAAAGTGTATTTTTTTTTTTTTAAAAGTGCGCTTGTAAGACCGCTGCGCAAATACGGTGTGACAGAAAGTATTGCAACGAACGCCATTTTATTCTCTAGGGTGTTAGAAAAAAAAATGTATAATGTTTGGGGGTTTCTGAGTAATTTTCTAGCAAAAAACATTTTTTTTTAACTTTTAAACACCACATCTCAAAAAGAGGATCAGTCTTAAAGTGGTTAACCAATGTATTATCATCTGTCTCTCAACTGCACGAGTTTAGTAAAATGTGACGCTCTACACCAATGACTGCCCAGGTCTTGATTTGTACTTGGTTGGTCTGTCGATTTGTCCGAAACCTAATAAAAATATCTTAAAAAAAAAAAAAAAAGGACCTGCTGATCAGTTGTGTCCAATCACAGCCCAGAGCCCTGTGTTGCCAATCAACACAGAGCTCTGTACACAGGGAATGATCTCTCTGTTTCTTATCCCTGCTTCGGGATAAGAAACAGAGAGATCTTTAGTAAAAATCCTCACAAATTGCACATTGTTAGGCACACATTCAACCCCTAGAGCAGGGATATGCAATTAGCGGACCTCCAGCTGTAGCAGAACTACAAGTCCCATGAGGCATAGCAAGACTCTGACAGCCACAAGCATGACACCAAGGGGCAGAGGCATGATGGGACTTGTAGTTTTGCAACAGCTGGAGGTCCGCTAATTGCATATCCCTGCCCTAGAGCATTGATCTGCAATTAGCGGACCTCCAGCTGTTGCAAAACTACAAGTCCCATCATGCCTCTGCCTATGGGTGTCATGCTTGTGGCTGTCAGAGTCTTGCTATGCCTCATGGGACTTGAAGTTCTGCAACAGCTGGAGGTCCTCTAATTTGCATATCCTTGCCCTAGAGGTTAACCCCTTCCCAGCCAGTGTCATTAGTACAGTGACAGTGTATAGTATTATCACTGATTACTGTATTAATGTCACCAGTGATGTCAGTGCCAGTCAGTCAGTTCCCACTCTGTGTCAGTTAGTGCCAGATTGCCCATTGCCAGGTCATGGGTAGAGAGAAAAGATCTAAGTGCTCACCGCTTAAGTATAAGATTTGATTTTTGTGTTCAAACACAAACTACTCGCATAAAGATGATAAAAACACAGCATGTAAAGCCGACAATCGTGTTAGTTCCGTAGGGCAGCGGCGGGTGACGTCATGCGTAGCTCCTCCCCCCCGTACGCGTTACGTTCAATCAGAACTTCGACGTCACCGGACTCCTCCCCCCTTCCCTTCATTGGCAGACGGAGGCACTTGGGGAAGGGGGGGAGGACTCCGGTGACGTCGCTGTCCATAACGTCACCGGGTCTCCGACGGAACTACCTGAAGACCCGAAAGCCGGCGGAGAGGTGAGTAGCGATCAAAAGAATTTTCATCGATCAAAAAAATGAATCGATTAATCAAGGAATTAATCTTTAATTTCCACAGCCCTACAAAAAATAGGCCTGGTCAGGAAGGGGGGAGGGGGTAAAACCTTCTGGGGCTGAAGTGGTTAAACATCATAGTTTGTAGACTCTATAACTTTCACACAAACCAATCAATATTCACTTATTGGGATTTTTTTTTTTTTTTTAATATTTTAAAATTTATGAAGAAATTTGATTTGGTTTCTTTTTTTTATAGGATATGTTTTATAGGCCCCTCCCGCTGCCCTCCGGTGCGTCTACCGGCTCGCCCCGTGTGATCGGCGAGCCGGAGAAGGAATCCACCGGCGCCGGAGATTAGCCATAGAGAATACCGAGGGACAGATGGCCCCCAGCCATCTCTATGACTCTCGGAGGCCCGGCGCGACGTTATGATGTCAAGTCCGGGGGCGGCCGAAGCAAACAATGCCGGGGACTCGGCTGGAAAGGCCGAGGCCGTTTATTTTTAGTTTTTAGTTCTTTTCTGCCTAGAGGAGGGATTTGGGGTCTTATAGATCCCACATCTCTCCATAAAGAGGACCTGTCATGTCCTATTCCTATTGGGATATAGGGATGTTTACATATGCCTTGTAACAGAAATAAAAGTGATCACAAAATTTTGTTTACACTTTAAGGGAAAGTGTTAAAAAAATAAAAAATAAAATAAATGAAAGCATAAAAAAAGAAAAAAGGTAAACCACGCATGCTCACACACACAGAACACAAACGCATACATAGGTCGTGTCCACATTTTTATTATACATTCAAACCACACATGTGAGGTATCGCCGCGAACGTTAGAGCGAGAGCAATCATTTTAGCCCTAGATCCCCTCTGCAACTCAAAACTGGTAACCTTTAACAAATTTTAAAGCGTCACCTATGGAGATTTTTTAAGCAGTGTTAATTTATTCGACTAAAACATTTTAGTCGACTAAAATTACTAAAGCATTTTAGTCGACTAAACGAATACTATTTTAGTCGACTAAAATACGACTAAAGATAAAACAATCGAGGTGACTAAAGTACGACTAAAAACTAAAAGCCATTTTAGTCAAAAGGCTATGACTACAACTAAATTGCAATTACTGAAATGTACTGGAGATTTTAGTCGACCTAAACGTAGGACATTTTTGTTGACTAAAATACACTGGAGATTTAGTCGACTAAATACGAATGAAACTAAAACAATTGCAGAAGACTAAAATGGGACTAAAACTAAATTGCCATTTTAGTCCTTTTTTTTTTTTTTTTTATAATTTACTCTTTTTTTTATTTATTTTTTTTCGTGACGTGACGTGTTCGATTTACTCAGCTTAACAACATCTGTCACATTATACAAAAAAAAGTTACTTTTTTTTTATTTTTATTTTTTAATTAATGAAAGTGTTTCCCCCCCCCCCCCCCCAAAAAAAAATTGCGTTTGAAAAATTGCTGCGCAAATACCGTGTGACATAAAAAGTTGCAACAACCTCCATTTTATTCCCTAGGGCAGTGATGGCGAACCTTGGCACCCCAGATGTTTTGGAACTACATTTCCCATGATGCTGCACTATACTGCGGAGTGCTTGAGCATCATGGGAAATGTAGTTCCAAAACATCTGGGGTGCCAAGGTTCGTCATCACTGCCCTAGGGTCTCTGCTAAAAAAAAAAAAAAATACATAAAAAAATCCCATAGTTTGTAGATATTTAAAACTTTTCCGCAAACCAATCAATATACGCTTATTGGGATTTTTTTTATAATGTTTGGGGGTCCCGAGTAATTTTCTTGCGAAAAAAAAAAAATGATGATTTTTTTTTTACATGTAGGAGAGTAGTTTTGGAATTTGCGCGGTATGGAAATGGTTAATCTGGTGATCCGGGCCGGTAAGTCTGTTGGAGCTGAGGTGGGTAAATGGTGAAGCTCTGTCTGCAGCCCCCCGCCATGCTTTCAGTACGTACGGCCGTAGCTGCGATGACCAATAAATAGCGCAGTACCAAGCGTACTTTTTTTTTTTTTATTATGCGGTAACATGCGAGCTAACCAGCCCGTCAGGCGCCACTAAGAACAGCTGAGCCGCGTTTGACAATCGGGGTCATTACTCAATTTCCTTCTTTTGTTTTAAACTTTTTTTTTTGCAAAGCCGAAGCCACAGCGCCGCACTTGTTGCTGTGACATTTTCAAAGGTGAGTTGCAGAGATGCCATTTACTGAACACGGCTAAGTAGGTTGTCGCTGTTTTTGGATGCAGGGAGAGGTGGCGGTTCGACTCTGTATTACATTCAGTGTATTTTGGTCCTCATAACCAGCTGAACACTCTAGAGGGAGCTGTGTAGATGGGGGGCTTGGGGGGGGGGTCGCTGTCAAACGCAGGCAGGCAATCAAAAGCAGCGCTGCTTAAACGCACGCGTTGCATACAAAAGATATGCCTTTGGGAGGCTTGATTTAGATGTGCGGTTGGGGGGCGGTAAAAATGTGCGGTCGGTCCACGTTTTTAACCACCTGCCGGCCTCCCCATCTTGCTATGCATGAATCAATCCATTATGCATGTAGGGGGATGGGGAGGAGAGAGGCGGTGGCACCCGTGTGTCCCCGCGTGGGCCGCCATTGCCGCATTCCCATAGTGGGGCGCCAAATGGAGTTCGCTGTAAAGAGCTGGGAACTTGCTGGCTTTCAGTTGGAGTCTCTGGCTTGTCAACTTGATTGCAGAAGCTCTGACTTGCAGAGAAAGCTCCAGCCCTGCCATTGGCTGAGAGCAGGGATGGACCAGAGTCTTGTGTACATTCTACAGGGGGAAGCTAAGAATGGGAGGAGGTTGGGTTTAGCTGGCCATACTCTGTAGGGCTTCTAATGGGCCTTAACACACGGGCCAAATATCGGGCGGCATTGGCCGGTTCAATGGAAACCGGCCAACATTTGTGCTGTGTGTACGGCAGCCGGTCCAACAGAATGTCCGGCTTCTGTTAAAGGGGCATGACCCAAAAAAGGTCCGCCGATCGGCACCCGAGAGCACTGACCAGTGTGTTCTGGCCTCCTGTCAATAGCTCAGCGGGCGGGGAGATCGCTGTACTAACATCTCTTCCCGAGCTCTTCAGTTTTCCTTTATTCGGCCCAGGGCCGTCTTTAATATTGCCTGGACCCTGGGCAAACATTTTCTTGGGCCCCCTCTTCCACGCAATTTCGCTCTCCACATGCTTTGAGACATACAATAAATAGCAGCTAGACTCAAAATCAGTTTACTAAATCAGATCAGGCAGCTTTTGCGATTGGTTGCCAGAGGTTACATTGTATCATTACCGCTCACTGACTGGCTGCTAGAGGTTACAGCACACATTATGGCTCACTGTTATTTTCTAGAGGTTACAGCACATGACTTCTGCTTGTTGATTGGTTGCTAGAGATTACTGTACATCACTACTGCTCACTGATTGATTGCTAGACGTTACTGACCATCTATACCACTCACTAATTGGTTACTGCACAGCATTACTGCTCGCTGATTGGTTGCTAAAGGTTACAGCACATCATCTCCTCACTGCCTGCCTTTGTAAAACAGGCTGATGATAGGCTTAATGACCACAGTTGCAGGCAGGACTTTCAAGCATGCCCCTCTACCTCCCCAGTGGGCAGCATTCAGCAGACGTAATGGTGGATGTGACCTCAGGGGGACATGATATACATATGAATGCCGCCTCTATTTACATATCAATGCCGAGGTCCACAACTATTTACATATTATTGCAGCTACTTTTTACATATCAATGCAGGTTATTTACATGTAAACACAGGGCCTGCAGGTAATTCACCTGTACATGACAATAGGGCAAAGCTGGGCAGCAGCAGCAGAAGTTTACACTGAGATATCAGGACACAGCACGGGACTAAAACTGCAAGGGATAAGGGAATTTAAACTGGGATATTTGGCAAGTATGAGGCAGCTGCTTTGGGCCCCACAACAATGACAGGGCCCAGGGCAGCTGCCCCTTTTGCCCTGCCTTAAAAACGGTCCTGATTCGGCCTTCTGGGTTGAACGAAAAACAAAACAAAAACGAATAGTGTGTACTAGGTTTATACAGCGTGAATGGAGAAAGCTCTACAGCCGGCTATTTTGTTCTGACAGCCTGTACTTGCTGCTGTCAGATACCTGAAGAGTGGCTACATCTAATAAAGCCAACAATTTTCCACCCAGCTCCTTCGACTTTTAGCTCAAAGGATGTCCGGTGGGAGGGAGGGTGCTGATAGGGCCACCCGTGGCTCACATTTTGGTCAGTTCATGGGGAGCTGGCTGAATTTCGTTCCATGTATTGCCAGCTCTATGCCATAGCTCTTTGTGATAGAGATTGTGGCGCAACCAATATGGCGGCCTTCCCTGTCTCTCTAGCCTTCATTTCAAAGGCAGTTCCTCTTGTGAGACAAAATGCTAATTGCTAATAAAAAAAAAAACTACAACATGCAACTGACAAGTATATATTTGTGGGATGCTCATGACCTCATTGACCTAATATGGGCACATAGACGAACTAGGTCAATGAGCATGCCCACTCGTTTGTATACGTCATGTTGAGGGTGAGTAATCTCTTTCCCACAACTAGTTGGCCCAGCAATGACAGTCAACTTCCAAGTTTCGAACCAAACCAAGGTCATCTCATGAGGCCACATTAGGACAATGATGTCGCAAGCTTTCCCTTTGTATACATCAGTTGCAAGGTGGGGAATCATCTGCCTGCAGCTCATCAATGGTAGCCAACTTTTTGGTTCAAACCAAAGCCTGAACCCAGGCTCACCACATGTGGCCATATTAGGTCAATGATGTCACGAACGTCCCCTCCCCCTTTGTATACATCAGTTGTGAGACAGGAATCTCCCCAACTCAATGGCCTAGCAATGACAGCTAACTTCTGGGATTGGACCAAACGCAAGCCCGAACCCAAACTCATAGCATGTGGCTATACTAAGTCAATGATGTCAGGAGCATCCCCGCCCCTTTATATATATATTGGTTTCTGGGTAGGGAATCTCCCACCTCCAGTTCATTGGCCTAGCAATAACAGATACATTCTAGGTTTGGATCAAATCCAAAGCCCTCCTCTTTATATACATACAGTTGTGGCATGGGGAATCTTCCACCCCTAGCTCGTTGGCTCAGCAATGATGGCCATCTTCCAGTTTGGACCAAACCCAAGCTCATCACATGAGGCCATATCGGGTCAATGATGCCATTTGCATCCCTGCCCCTTTGTATATATCAGTTGCAAGATGGGGGAATTTCTGCCCCCAGCTCATTGGCCCAGCAATGACAGCTAACTTCTGGGTTGGGACCAAAACAAAGCCTGAACCCAAGCTCACCACATGTGGTCATATTAGGTGAAGGATGTTCTCGGAATCCCCTCCCCTTTATATACAGTACATCTTTAGGGGGTGGGGAATCTCCAAGCTGCAGCTCATTGGCCCAGCAGTGACAGACAACTTTCAGATTTGGACCAAACCCGAGCCCAAGCTCACCACATGTGGCCATATTAGGTCACGGATGTCATGAGAATCCCCTCCCCTTTATATACAGCATTAGAGAGTGGGGAATCTCCTAACCGCAGCTCATTGGTCCAGCAGTGACAGCCAACTTTTGTGTTCAGAACAACAGGCTCATCATTTATGGCCACATTAGATCAATGATGTCACAAGCACTCCCGCCCCTTTGTATATATCGTTTGCGGGCTTGGGGAATCTCCTGGCAACTCATTGGTCCTGCAATGACAGCCGACATTTGGGTTTGGACCAAGCCCAAACCCAAGCTCACCACATGGCCATACTAAGTCAAGGTTGTCAAGAGCATCACCACCCCTTTATATATGTGCAGCCCCCCCTCCCCCTCCCCCGCTTATTGGCCCAACAGTAACAGCTGACTTCTAGGTTGGGACCAGACCCAAGCTCATGTCCAGTAGGCTTGGACATTTCTCACTTCTACCAAGCTGCCATTGAATGAGTCTAAAAACTTGGGCAGCAGTTGCTGAATGCTGGGGGTCCAATATTTGGTCTTGCCCTTGGTGGCATACTAGAAATTCGATTGCAATAGATGAGTCTCAGGGCAATGACAAGCGGACTAGATGCGCCCTCTTGAACAAGCCCGTGTGCGGCACATAAAGTCCATCTGGCGACAGGGAAGGGAGGTCACAGCCGAATGTGCAGTACGAGGAAGGAAGTGGACGCAGTGGAGCAGAAAGCTGAGCAGAGGGGTGGGGGCAGAGCAGAATCATATAGACCAAAAAAAAAAAAGCAGAAGCAAAGAAACAACAAGGAAGAAGTTCAGAGCTTTCTCCATGTGTCTGGTGACAGAACGCCCCGAGAGCACCTGTCAGAGCCGCTGGGACAAGATGATGGTGAGTAAAGGGGGGGAGGGGAACAATGACAGGTGCTCTTCAAGGACTTCAGGCAAGACTTAGGCTGCTTGCGAATTTCTTTTGCAACTGTCCGGTCTTCATCGGAGAGGGAAATACAAATGTCGGCATATACTGAACACCAGAGTCTCTCCAACTTGCTCTGTTTCAGATCCTGGCGTGCACAGGGAAACGGGCAGCAGTGTAGCCGATAGCATAAGATGAAAACTAAGATCAGAATTAAAGCTGAACTCCGGGATAAGCAAACATTGTCCAAATCCATTCATCATGTGTCTTCTTCCTGAAACTCGGCGAGATTTGTGTATTTCTTCCAGATCTGTGCAGTAATCCAGTGTGAGACTTCCTGTAATGGAGACCGCTCACTGCTGATCTCTCTCCTGGTGCAGGGGGACTGGTCTTGTCTCCGCCCCCTCCTGTAGTTTTCTGCAGGAAGCCCTTAGTGGGTGGAGCCTGCCGCACTCCTCCCACAGCTCTTCTCTCCCTCCTGGTGCAGGGTGACTGCTCTTGTCTTTGCCCCTTCCTGTTGTTTCCTGTAGTGGGTGGAGCCTGGTTACGCCCCTCCCACAGCTCTGCCCTCTTTCCTATTGCAGAGGAACTGGTCTTTGTCTCCGCTCCCTCCTGCAGTTTTCTGTAGTGGGTGGAGCCTGCTGGGCCCCTCCCACAGCTCTGCTCTCTCTCCTTGTGCAGGGTGACTAGTCTTGTCTCCGCCCCCTCCTATAGTATTCAGCAGGCAGCCTGTAGTGGGTGGAGCCTTCCACACTCCTCCCACAGCTCTGCTCTCTCTCCTGGTGCAGGGTGACTGGTCTTGTCTCCACCCCTTCCTGTAATATTCAGCAGGCAGCCTGTAGTGGGTGGAGCCTGCCGCACTCCTCCCACAGCTTTGCTCTCTCTCCTGGTGCAGGGTGACTGGTCTTGTCTCCGCCCCCTCCTGTAATATTCAGCAGGCAGCCTGTAGTGGGTGGAGCCTGCCGCACTCCTCCCACAGCTTTGCTCTCTCTCCTGGTGCAGGGTGACTGGTCTTGTCTCCACCCCCTCCTGTAGTATTCAGCAGGCAGCCTGTAGTGGGTGGAGCCTGCCAGGGGCAGCAAACAAACCCTGGCTTTTCCCACCCGGCCAATTCAGTCTTAAGACCATTCTCCTGATTGGCCCGGTGGAGAAGCAGGAAGACAATAGAGAATGTTGATTCACTAATGCCACACAAGTGGGTGGGCTCAGGGTGCAGTGCTCTGTGCCCCAAGCCCAACTTTTTTTAAGCCAATTAGAGCCTCAGGCTCTGATCATGTGCTTCTAAAGAAAAAAAAAACATGATAGAAATACATGCGTCCGGCGCCCTGCATGTAGATTGGAAATTGGGGGGGCTCCTTGTGGAGCGGCTGCTGCTGCTTACAGATCTCCTGTCTATTTCCACAATGTGAGTGGACCTTGAATGGAGAAGCAGAAGATTGACGAGTTCGTCATGTCTCTGACACTCTGCTCTCTCCTCCTATCAGCATACTTATTGCACTGTAGCACACCTTGTGCTGCTTTCTCCTTTTCCAAAGCTGAGGTTTGCTGTACAGGTACTGCAAAAATCAGATACCATCTCAAATGCATTTAATACTTACCTCGATGGATGCAGCATCGGCCCCCTGCCGGCGCCAAGGCTGAAAACGAAGCGATCAAACCATAGCTAATGGACGTTCTCCCTGCGCGCCCCCTGTGCGTGTGCGGCGCTCCCCCTGCACGCCCCCTGCCCTCTGTGTTTACCAAGTCAATGAGACTTGGCTGATCACAGATGAGAGTATCCCGGCCCCTTACCACGTGATCAGCTGTCAGCCAATGACAGCTGATTACGTAATGTAAACAAAAAATCAGTAATTGGCTTTTTTTTTTCTGCTCGCGCTGACAGCGTAAGCAGGAAAAAAAAAAAGCTGATGACCGGCTTGTGTCAGAGGCACAGCGGTCCCGAAGAGGGTGAGACATCACCCAAGTATCTGTGCCCAGCAGTGCTTCCTGCCAGTGCCCTTCAGTGCCACCTGCCAGTGCATAGCAATGCTGCCAACCAGTGCCTACCTGTGCCCCCTACCGGTGCCCATAAGTGCTGCCAATCAGTGCCTCATCATTAGTGCCACCTATCAGTGCTGCCTATCAGTGTCACTTAGCAGTGCCCATCAGTGCCGCCTATCAATGCCCTTCAGTGCCACCCATCTATGCCACCAATCAGTGCCCACCAGTGCCACCTCATCAGTGCACACCAATGCCATCTATTAGCATCCATCAGTGCTGCCTCATCAATGCCCACCAGTGCCACCTATCAGTGTCCATCAATGAAGGAGAAAAATTACCTGTTTGGAAACTTTGAACACAAACTATAAAACTGAATAAGCACTCCCTGTAGTGTGAAACGCGTCAGCTGTTGTCGCTTCTTGCTCTGATGTTATTTGTAGTGGTTTTTTGAATAAAGGCACTGAATTTGTTTTGGAGTGCGGCCCGTCCAGAGTCTTCCAATTACCTACATTATAAAACTGTTTTGTTTGTTCTTTTTCAAAATTTTCGGTCGTTTTTCATTTTTTTTTTTAGCAAAAAATAAAAAACCCAGCAGTGATCAAATACCACCAAAAGAAAGTTCTATTAGCGTGAAAAAAAATAAAAACGTGTGCACAGTGCAGCATGACCGCGCAATTGTCATTCAAATCGCGACAGCGCTGAAAGTTGAAAATTGGCCTGGGCAGGAAGGGGGTGAAAGTGCCCCCCCGGTAGGCAAGTGGCTAATAACAGATACATGAATACAGATCTGTGTCTTTTATATTTGTCTGAAAGTTGATATAAGGGACCACAACAAAAAGTTAACCCCCCCCCCCCCCCCCTCCCCCGCCCAAAATCTAAAGGCCCAGGGCAATGGACATGGGGCAGGATTTTCCTTTAGCCTGTTGTGTCCAATGACAAACATTGCTGCTGTTGTGTCAGCTGATTGTTGGTGTTCCAGGTGATCAGTCAGTGACAACACCTATACAAAGGGGCATTATACGGGGCCCGGGGCCCGGCGTCTACAATAACATTCCGCTCCTGCAGAAACAATGCACAGAGCTCCTCTCATGCAAATCCTCCTCCATTCATGAAACAAAGAGATACTTATTGTAACTATTGGGACTGACCTTGCTGAATGTTACATTGTATATCACCCGAGACTCTGAGCAGACAACGGAGACATCTCCACAGAGTTTCTGGAAATAATACAGAGGCCGGAAGACTCCCAATCACTCGTAGTTGTTCAACTCCATACAGATAACAAATTAATGCACCTCTGTATTCATGAAATTAATGTATTTTATTAATGCAAGCAGTGTGACTTTCCCCATCAGAGTCCCCCTTATATTGGGGTCCTTATCAGAGTCCCCCTCACCTACATCAGGATCCCTATCAGAGTTCGCCTTACATCAGGATCACTATCAGAGTTCCTCTTACATCAGGATTCCCCTCAAAGTCCCCCCTTACATCAGGGTCCGCTCTTACATCAGAGTCCCCATTAGAGTCCCTCTTACATCATGGTCCCCATCATAGTCCCCTATTACATCAGGATCCCCATTAGAGTCCCTCTTACATCATGGTCCCCATCATAGTCCCCTATTACATCAGGGTCCCCATTAGATTCTCCCCTTATAACAGGGCTTCTATCAGAGTCCTTCTTATATCAGGGTCCCCATTAGATTTCCCTTTACACCATAGTCCCCAATTACATCAGTGTCCCCATTAGAGTCCCTCTTACATCATGGTCTCCATCATAGTCCCCTATTACATCAGGGTCCCCATTAGAGTCTCCCCTTATAACAGGGCTTCTATCAGAGTCCTTCTTATATCAGGGTCCCCATTAGATTTCCCTTTACACCAGAGTCCCCATTAAATCAGGATCCCCATTAGAGTCTCCCTTAGCTCAGGATCCCCATCAGAGTTCCCCCTTACATCAGGGTCCCCATGAGAGTTCCCTTTACATCACGGTCCCCATTACATCAGGATTTCTGTTAGAGTCCCACCTTACATCAGGGTCCCCATCAGAGTCGCTCTTACATCAGGATCCCTATCAGAGTCTCCCTTTGATCAGGGCCCCCCATCAGAGTCTCCCCATACATCAGGATCCCCACCAGAGTCCCACTTTACATTAGGATCCCCATCAGAGTCCCCCCTTACATCAGGGCATTTATCAGAGTCCCTGTTACATCAGGGTCCCAATCAAAGGCTCTCTTACATCGGGATTCCTGTCAGAGTCCCCTTTTACATCAGATTCACTATCAGAGTCCCCCCTTACATCAGGGTCCGCTCTTACATCAGTGTCCCCATTAGAGTCCCTCTTGCATCAAGGTCTCCATCATAGTGCCCTATTACATCAGGGTCCCCATTAGAGTCTCACCTTTATAAAAGGGCTTTTATCAGGGTCCCTCTTATATCAGGGACCCCATTAGAGTTCCCTTTACATCAGAGTCCCCCATCAGAGTGCCCCCTTACATCAGGATCCCCATGAGATTTCCCTTTACATCACGGTCCCCATTACATCATGATTCCTGTTAGAGTCCCCCCTTACAACAGAGACCCTCTTATATCAACATCCCTATCAAAGTCTCCCTTAGATCAGGGTCCCCCATCAGAGTCTCCCCTTACATCAGGGTCCCCATCAGAGTCCCTCTTAAATCAGGATCCCTATCAGAGTCTCCCTTAGATCAGGGTTCCCCATCAAAGTCTCCCCTTACATCAGGGCATCTATCAGGGTCGCCCCTTACATCAGGTCATCTATCAGGGTCCCCCCTTACATCAGGGCATCTATCAGGGTCCCCCCTTACATCAGGGCATCTATCAGGGTCCCCCCTTACATCAGGGCATCTATCAGGGTCCCCCCTTACATCAGGGCATCTATCAGGGTCCCTCTAGCAAAGTCTTCCCTTACATCAGGATCCCCATAAGAGTCTCCCATTACATCAGGGCATCTATCAGGGCCCCCCCCCTTACATCAGGGCATCTATCAGGGCCCCCCCCTTACATCAGGGCATCTATCAGGGTCCCTCTATCAAAGTCTCCCCTTACATCAGGATCCCCATCAGAGTCCCACCTTACATTAGGGTCCCCATCAGAGTCCCCCCTTACATCAGGGCATCTACAGGGTCCCTCTAACATCAGGGTCCCAATCAAAGGCTCCCTTACATGAGGGTCCCCATCAGAGTCCATCAACATAAGAAGAATAGCATTTTTGCTTGCACATGATTGGATGATGGAAGTCAGTAGAACTTCTGCTCATTCACTAAGCTCTGGAGTAGCTGCTCTTGCAGAATGCAAGTGTACAGTCTATTTGTCTTTAGTAAATCCACCCCCATAACTTTTGCACCAACCGATCAATATACACTTATTGGTTTTTTTTTAAATACCAAAAATAAGTAGAAGAATACATATTGGCCTAAACTGATGAATGAATTTGTTTTTTTATTTTTGCATATGTATTATAGCAGAAAGTAAAAAATATAGTTTTTTTTTTCAAAATTCAAAAGTCTTTTTTTGTTTATAGTGCAAAAAACAAAACAAAAAAAAAAACAAAAAAAACCCACAGAGGTGATCAAATACCCCCAAAAGAAATCTCTATTCATGGGGAAAAAAAGGACGTCAATTTTGTTTGGGTACAGCGTCGCACGGCCGCGCAATTGGCAGTTAAAATAATGCAGTGCCGTATTCCAAAAAATGGCCTGGTCATTAAGGGGGTAAATCCTTCTGGGGCTGAAGTAGTTAAAGCGGGAGTCTGCCGGGAGTTCCGCCGTTTTTTTTTTTTTTTAAAAGCCAGCAGCTACAAATACTGCAGCTGCTGACTTTTAAAATAATGACACTTACCCGCCCAGCGCGCCGGTGATGTCGGCACCCGAAGCCGATCTCTCGATCGTCACTCGGGTGCTGCCGCCGCCATCTTGGGTATGGGAATCAGGAAGTGGAGCCTTTCGGCTTCATTTCCCGGTTCCCTACTGCGCATGCGCGAGTCACGCTGCGCAATAAGGATGGTCCCCACTGTCTCTGGGATCTGTGTGTTTCCCAGCAGGCAGCGGGGGACTTTCGGAAAAGGGGCGTAGATTCTGCAGATTCTACGCCCCTTTCCGCAGATAGCTATGCCGGAAGTGGGGGCAGATACCTGTACTGTACAGGTACCTGCACCCCCCCTCCCCCCTGAAAGGTGCCAATTGTGGCGCGGGAGGGGGGGAGGATTCCAATGAGCGGAAGGTCCACATTAGGGTGGAGCTCCGCTTTAAGGTCCCCTTCAGTGTCCATTCCTCAATCAGCGCACACTGAGGACACCCAACTGACCCTAGTTGGGGGGTTGGATAAAATCACATCTGGAACAGTTATGAAGCTATTAATCAGCGCAGCTAAAATCTGCACCATCAAGTGGCCAGCAGGGAGGAACATGATCATCTAAAGGGTTGCCGGGGATGTGTTCTTTCACTCTGGCTCATCACTCGGCATCACTCTGCTCTCTGTATCACTGTGCTGTTTCTCCTTTCACTGTCCAGTCACATGCTGTAGTGGGTGGGGCTATGTGCAGAACAGTGATTATGTCACTGCTACTTTTAGAAGGTAATATCTGGGTTTTCAAAGGCATTTAGTACACAATAAAAATGGATTTATATCCTTTAGTGGCTACTGGGATATATATTTAAATGAAAGCCTTTGTGGCAGTAGTGAGGCTGCAAGCCGATCTCCTACTCATAAGTCTCTAAAAAAACGGTAAAATGTTTTAAAAATAAAGTGGAGTCCATCCAATCGCTCACCTAACATCCACCCCGGCGGCGGATTACAGATCATTACACCCGGGGGCGGACTTAAAGGGATTTTTTTTTTAAATAAATATAAAAATGGAAGCATCTAATGGTCTTAGAACTCTTTACTCGGAGTTCTTCTAAAACCTTTCCATCATTGCCAAGGAAATCCGTGTTCTGTGAGCGTAAATCCCCCCCCGATGTCAGTCCGATTGAAAAGTGCGCATTATGCGTGGCGCTCGGCCAGGTATGAGGAGTGCGGCGGAGCGTGACAACGCAGGAAAATCGCTCTGTAATATATCTGAGAGGAATTGGCGGCTTTCTTCACAGCTGCGTCACGTATCCTGCCTTGTCTGAGATAGTCGCCGCTTCACCTCGCCAACATACAAATCAGATCCAATCTCTAGAATTAGTTCCTTTTCATCGCATATACTACATATATATATATATATATATATATATATATATATATATATATACAGTGTATTGTACAGGAAGCCAGGGATGGGGGGTCCTGGAACACAGATATAGACCACCACTGTTTGGGTTGTGGGGTCCGACAAGAGTACAGTTTTGGAGTCCTCAGGCATTCATTAGGGGTTACATAGTTACATAGTAGGTGAGATTGAAAAAGCTCATCAAGCCCAACCTAAGGTGATTTGGTATAAAGGTGAAAAACTATTTACAAATTTCCCAGGATTGTTAAGGGGTAACTCCACTTTTGCAGGAAAAACCCCCAGCAAATAAAAAAATGTATTAGTAGTCTAGCACATGGGTGTCAAATACAATTTAATCGCAGGCTGCATCAGCAGCATGGCTGCCCTCAAAGGGCTGGTTGTATCAGGATTACACTACGTACAGAGTGCAGGGTTCAGGAGTGCGTTATGTACGGAGTGCAGCATTCAAGGAGGAGCTATATACAGAGTGCAGGGTTCAGGAGTGCGTTTCCTACAGAGTGCAAATTTCAGGGGTGAGCTATATACAGAGTGCAGGGTTCAGGAGTGCGTTACCTACAGAGTGCAAAGTTAGGGGTAAGCTATGCACAGAGTGCAGGGTTTAGGGGTGCGTTACCTACAGAGTGCAAAGTTAGGGGGTAAGCTATGTAGAGAGTGCAGGGTTCAGGATTACACTACATACAGAGTGCAGGGTTGAGGAGTGCGTTACCTACAGAGTGCAAAGTTAGGGGGTAAGCTATGTAGAGAGTGCAGGGTTCAGGATTACACTACATACAGAGTGCAGGGTTGAGGAGTGCGTTACCTACAGAGTGCAAAGTTAGGGGGTAAGCTATGAACAGAGTGCAGGGTTCAGGATTACACTACATACAGAGTGCAGGGTTCAGGAGTGCGTTACCTACAGAGTGCAAAGTTAGGGGGTAAGCTATGTAGAGAGTGCAGGGTTCAGGATTACACTACATACAGAGTGCAGGGTTGAGGAGTGCTTTACCTACAGAGTGCAAATTTAGGGGGTAAGCTATGTACAGAGTGCAGAGTTCAGGATTACACTACATACAGAGTGCAGGGTTCAGGAGTGCGTTACCTACAGAGTGCAAAGTTAGGGGGTAAGCTATGTACAGAGTTCAGGATTACACTATGTACAGAGTCCACACTCTATTAACAGAGTGTGAGGATGCGGGAGGATACAGAGTGCAGGGTTCAGAAGTGCTTTACCTACACAGTGCAAATTTCAGGGGTGAGCTATGTACAGAGTGCAGGGGTCAGGATTACACTACGTACAGTGTTCACACTCTATTCACGGAGTGTGAGGATGCAGGAGGATACAGAGTGCAGTGTTCAGGAGTGCGTTACCTACAGAGTGCAAAGTTAGGGGGTAAGCTATATACATAGTGCAGAGTTCAGGATTACACTAGGTACAGAGTGCAGGGTTCAGGAGTGCGTTATGTACAGAGTGCAGGGTTCAGGAGTACTTTACCTACAGAGTGCAAAGTTATGGGTGAGCTATTTACAGAGTTCAGGATTACACTACGTACAGAATCCACACTCTATTCACGGAGTGTGAGGATGCGGGAGGATACAGAATGTAGGATTCAGGAGTGCTTTACCTACAGAGTGCAAATTTCAGGGGTGAGTTATGTACAGAGTGCAGGGTTCAGGATTACACTACGTACAGAAGGCAGGGTTCAGGATTATACTACATACAGAGTACAGGGTTCAGGAGTGCGTTACTTACAGAGTGCAAAGTTAGGGGGTGAGCTATGTACAGAGTACAGGGTTCAGGATTACACTATGTACAGAGTGCAGGGGTCAGGATTACACTACGTACAGAGTTCACACTCTATTCACGGGGTGGGAGGATACGGAGGGATACAGAGTGCAGGGTTCAGGAGTGCGTTACTTACAGAGTGCAAAGTTAGGGGGTGAGCTATGTACAGAATACAGGGTTCAGGATTACACTACGTACAGAGATAACACTCTATTCACGGAGTGGGAGGATGTGGAGGGATACAGAGTGCAGGGTTCAGGAGTGCATTGCCTGCAGAGTGCAAATTTCAGGGGTGAGCTATGTACAGAGTGCAGAGTTCAGGATTACACTATGTACAGAGTCCACACTCTATTCACGGAGTGGGAGGATGTGGAGGGATACAGAGTGCAGGGTTCAGGAGTGCGTTACCTGCAGAGTGCAAATGGGACATTTGTTCCGGTGACAACTAAGAGGGCATTTCCTTCACTTTGGAGTCTCATGTGCCATGTGCCTAGGGCAGTGTGATCTGTTTTTAAGTTTATTTTATACAAAGTTGGAAAAATGACACCATTTTTTATTTATTTTTTTGCGCAGCGGTTTTGAAAGGTGAAAGGTCTGCTGGGGCGGAGTGAAGACCACCATGCCTCGTAGGAGTAGTTCCGATTTCCGGGCTCTCCCGGAGTACCAGAAGAGCCACATCAAGAGGACCTTGGAGCTGGGCACTGTGATGACCGTATTTAACTACAAGAAGTCTCAGCCGGAACGGAGGACCATCCAGGTCATAATGGAGACCTTCCAGGTGGCGTGGAGTAAGACTGCAGACAAAATCGAAGGATTCTGTAAGTACTTTTTTTGCTTCAATATAAAAACTGGATACAATATGGACAAAAAATAAAATGCCTGATGCCTGTAAATTTTATGTAACCCCCCCCCCCCCCCAAAATAAACAAACAAAGGCGGGTGGCTTACCCTCCATTGATTGCATTCATTTCATTTATTTCCTTTCATCCTGAATTCCTGACAGTGAAGGTCTTCCTGGTCCGCAGTGACAACGCCCGCAGTCTGTGCCTCTGCGTTGTCCCCTCAGGACTGGGGTCTTCAAAATTTCTAAGTAAAGGGCCAAATGACTGTCCTTTCATTTTTAGGGGGGGGGGGGGGGCAGGCTAAGGCCAGTTGAAGTAGAAAATGCCCCGGAGTCCAGGGGAGTAAAAAAAATGACATAGTGCCTGTGGTCAGTAGGAGGAGGAAGAGTGTTGATCATTGGTGTCAGTGGAAGGAATAATGCCCCATCGTTGGTGTCAGTGGAAGGAATAGTACCCCACTGTGCCCTATAGTCGATGTCAGTTGAAGGAAATGTGCCCCATCACTGGTGTCACTGGGAGGAATAGTGCCCCATTATGTGTGTCAGTGGAAGGAATAGTGCCTCATCACTGGTGTCAGGGCGAGGAATAGTGCCCCGTCATTGGTGTCAGTGGGAGGAATAGTGCCCCATCATTAGTATCAGTGGGAGAAATAGTGCCCCATCATTGGTGTCAGTGGAAGGAATAGTGCCCCGTTGTTGGTGTCAGTAGAAGGAATAGTGCCCCATCATTGGTGACAGTGGAAGGAATTGTGCCCCATCATTGGTGTCAGTGGGGGGAATAGTGCCCCATCATTGGTGTCAGGGCGAGGAATAGTGCCCCATCATTGGTGTCAGTGGGAGGAGGAATAGTGCCCCATCATTGGTGTCAGTGGAAGGAATAGTGCCCCATCATTGGTGTCAGTGGGAGGAATAGTGCCCCATCATTGGTATCAGTGGGAGAAATAGTGCCCCATCATTGGTGTCAGTGGAAGGAATAGTGCCCCGTTGTTGGTGTCAGTAGAAGGAATAGTGCCCCATCATTGGTGACAGTGGAAGGAATTGTGCCCCATCATTGGTGTCAGTGGGGGGAATAGTGCCCCATAATTGGTGTCAGTGGAAGGAATAGTGCCCCATCATTGGTGTCAGTGGGAGGAGGAATAGTGCCCCATCATTGGTGTCAGTGGGGGGAATAGTGCCCCATCACTGGTGTCAGTGGAAGAAATAGTGTCCCATCATTGATGTCAGTGGAAGGAATAGTATCACATTGTTGGCATCAATAGAAAGAATAGTGCCCCATCATTGGTGTCAGTGGGAGGAATATTGTCCCCTTTATTGGAGTCAGTGGAAGGAATGGTGCCTCATCATTGGTGTCAGTGGGAGGAATGCCCCAGCATTAGTATTAGTACAATGAAGAGTGCTTCATTATTGGTGTCAGTGGAAGGAATGGTGCTTTTTCATTGGTGTCAGTGGGAAGAATAGTGCCCCATCATTGGTATTAATGGGAGGAATAGTGCCTCATCATTGGTATTAATGGGAGGAATAGTGCCCCATCATTGGAATTAATGGGAGGAATAGTGCCTCATCATTGGTATTAATGGGAGGAATAGTGCCTCATCATTGGTATTAATGGGAGGAATAGTGCCCCATCATTGGTATTAATGGGAGGAATAGTGCCCCATCATTGGTATTAATGGGAGGAATAATGCCTCATCATTGGTATTAATGGGAGGAATAGTGCCCCATCATTGGTATTAATGGGAGGAATAATGCCTCATCATTGGTGTCAGCGGCAGAAATAGTGCTCTTAGGACTGGATAAAGGCAAGCAAAAGGCCCCATTCAGCCACCAAGCCCATGATGGTAATATTAAATGCTCTAACGAAAAACAAAAATCTTAATTTCCATACAATTGTTGGAATTTTCGACCTCTGGTGTGTGGCCAGCCTGACTGATGAAGCCCCGTGTATGTAGAAGATATTTTTAAGAAGAAGGTTCGGCGTGACCTTTAACGCTCTCCTAACGCCATCACTTTAAGCGACTTTAACTGACTGTTGTGTAAAATAAACCTCCTGCATAAAAAGTATTCAAGAGATAAATATGGTATTTACCATCAGACCGAGGGAACCATTTCACTTAATCCAAGAAAAAAAACAAAGAATATAAAAAAAAAAAAAAGGAGGCCTCCTTCCAACCGCGGTCACAAATCACTTTCAGGAGCCGGCCACTCTCTGTACAATTCACAGCAAGAATACAATTTCACCGCCGAGCAAGAGGTCAGCGCTTTAAATTGCTTTTCCCTATCTCACATGAAAGAACGAAACATTTTCATTTATTGACGAGATGATGGCTGAGCTGAGACAAGTTACTTAAATCCAATGACCCCTGACTCCGAGTCCAAAAAGATCGAGTTGTCTTCGTTTATAAGGATTAGAATGGATGCTGTTTTTCTATTTCCTTACCGCCGATGGTCTTTTAAAGGAGAAGGAGCGGTCCAAAGAAAATCGTTTCTGCGGGTTTCATAGGACGGTGCTGATTACCTCTCTGGAGGGCAAGTTCATGGGAAATGGTGACCTCGGGCCATCTGCAGGCATTGACCTTCATGTGTCCGTATTGGTGGGAGTTTTTATTTACGGCGGTGGGAAAAGATAACAAATAGGTTAAAGCCTATGTGGGATTATCTGAGTCCAAATGGTAGCTGGATTTCACCAGAGCTCGTGGTGGTGGACAAAGGCCAGGAAACCTAGTGGTCCCGGTTTTCTTAGCTGTAAACTGACATTGGGTCGTGGCCCTCGGGATTGCCTCACCAAGGGAGTGGCTGAAACAGGGGATGAAGACCAGGGGTGTTCAGGTCCAAGCGGGGCTTGAGGCAGGAAAGGGAGTAGTCAGGTCCAGGCAGGGGTACAGGCAAGCAGCAGGCAAAGGAGCAGAGGAGGGAGTAGTCAATTCTAGGCAGGGGTCCAGGCAGGTGGCAGGCAAGGGATTATTCAGGTTCAGGCAGGGGTAGAGTCAGGCGACAGGTGAAGGAGAAGTCAGGTCCAGGCAGAAGTTTAGGAAGACAGCAAGTGAGGGATTGGTCAGGTCAATGCAGGGGTTGCAGTAGGAACAGGAGTAGCCAGGTCCAGACAGTGGTCGAGGCAGGCAGCAAGTGAGGGATTGGTCAGGTTCATGCAGAGGTTACAGCAGGCAAGGGAGTAGCCAGATTCAGGCAGGGATCGAGGCATGTGGCAGGTGAGGGATTAGTCAGGTCCAGGCAGGTGTCCAGGCAGGCAGCAAGTGAGGGATTAGTCAGGTCCCTGTAGGATTGTGGCAAGCAAGGGAGTAGCCAGGTGCAGGCAGGGGTACAGGCAAGCAGCAGGCAAAGGAGCAGTCAATTTCAGATGGGTCGAGGCAGGCAGCAGAGGAGGGAGTAGTCAAGTCTAGGCATGGGTCCAGGCAGGTGGCAGGCAAGGGATTATTCAGGTTCAGGCAGGGGTAGAGTCAGGCGACATTCGAAGGAGTAGTCAGGTCCAGGCAGAAGTCGAGGAAGACAGCAAGTGAGGGATTGGTCAGGTAAATGCAGCAGGCACAGGAGTAGCCAGGTCCAGACAGTGGTCGAGGCAGGCAACAAGTGAGGGATTAGTCAGGTCCATGCAGAGGTTACAGCAGGCAAGGGAGTCGCCAGGTTCAGGCAGGGATCGAGGCATGTGGCAGGTGAGGGATTAGTCAGGTCCAGGCAGGTGTCCAGGCAGGCAGCAAGTGAGGGATTAGTCAGGTCCATGCAGGATTGAGGCAGGCAAGGGAGTATCCAGGTTCCGGCAGGGGTCAGGGCAGGCAGCATGTGAGGGATTGATCAGGTTCATGCAAGGGTTGCGGCAGGCACAGGAGTAGCCAGGTCTAAGCAGGTGTCAAGGCAGGCAGCCAGGGAGGGACTAGCCAGGTCCATGCAGGGGTCGAGGCAGGTGCGAGGCATGAGAGCATTTGGTGGAATCTCTGCACTGAGTTCCCAGATCTGCACATCTGCTGTGCCCATTACCATCCCTGCTGGACTTGTATTTCATTTGTATTATGGAGAACGTAACAGGAGTAGCTGAAACACACAAAGTTGGGTGGGGACACCCAAAAGCCCCCGGTGGACAGGAACAAAGTCGGGGGAATTCTTCAGGGAGATCCCGCTCTTGGAGTATCCATATGGCCAGGGCCTGACTCAGCGCAACGGGCTCTACTTATAATAAAAATATCACTTTTAGAGTTGCTAATCCTTTAATAGGCATTACTGTTTTAATGTCCAGTATCCTTTATATGTTGTTAAGAAAATGAGGCCATGAGGACATTTTTTAACGATCCTCCATGCTGTCCACTTGGATAAGCCTTTCTAAATCTATACACCAAAGCAGCCACATTCGTCTAATGTTACTGGGTGAGAGATTATCGGATGATCGTCGCGGTGTGTCTTTGTATGTCCCTACATTACATTGTCTAGGAACCCGTGTATCCAAAAATAAAAAGCAGACATTGGTCTTTTCACTGGAAAACTTGTTGCTGCATTTTGGGGTTTCCCCAGAGTTTTTATGAATTGCTTCTACTTTCTAGAAGAAATAACCATGAAAAGAAATTAAAAGTGGAAACATTAAATGCAATTCTGTCATGGTGAGGGCATGGGTGGGGGGCTTGATGTGTTGGAGTTATACCCTGCCTTTACATGTTTAGGCCACATGAACACAGACGTACTTGTGTGAAAGTCGTCTTGTTTTCCCGTGGCTGAGAAGCCATAGGTGGAGTGTGCAGGCTGCCATAGAAGTGATTGGCTGCGCACCCCTGTGCTTGTGTTAGTGCCACTGTCAGATGCCAGGCTCGAAGACCAGTGGCTATAGCAGTAGAGAGGCTCCCACCTACCAACTTGATAAGTATACAAGCAGGTCACCCTGGCGGACGACATGGGTTCACCTGAGGTGCAGGGTATAAGCACTAAGTGGTGTTCGCCAGAGCTCCTGATGGTGGTAATGGGTTTTGCTGCATGTTAGTAGCAGATCGCAGTCCTCAGAATTATCCCACCAGGAGGTGAGCAAGCCAGGATTCAATAGCAGATATAGCAGAAGCAGAAACATAGTCAGTAAACAAGCAAAGGTTGTTATCAAGTGGTTGCAGATTGGGATCAAGCGGAAATGTAGTTGAGGAACAAGCCAAAGGTCGGTAACAAGTGGTTGCAGGTTGGGATCAAGCATAGGTGTAGTTGGAGAACAAGCCAAAGGTCGGTAACAAGTGGATGCTGGTTAAGGTCAAGCGGAAGTGCAGTCAAGGAACAAGCCAAAGGTCAGTAACGAGTGGTTTCAGGTTGGGATCAAGCATAGTTGAGGAACAAGCCAAAGTTTGGTAACAAGTGGTTGCAGGTAGGGATCAAGCGAAAGCGTAGTTGAGGAACAAGCCAAAGGTCCATAACAAGTGGTTGCAGGTAGGGATCAAGCGAAAGCGTAGTTGAGGAACAAGCCAAAGGTCCATAACAAATGGTTGCAGGTAAGGATCAAGTGGAAGAGTAGTTGAGGAACAAGCCAAAGGTCGGTAACAAGTGGTAGCGAGTGGTAGCAAAGATGCAAATGGCAACAGGAGTGACAAAAGTGACTGGGAGGAGCAAAGAGTTCAACGTTCACCAAAAAGGTTCAAGACAAGATTGTCCAAGGAACTGTTTGGGGAGCAGTCCAGCATCTCAGGTGGCTCAGCAAGAAGAGATACTGCCAGGAAAAACAGAGGTTGCAGGTTCAGATCTGGGTCCTGGCATAACACTACTCTGCATCAGTGTTTACCCATACGTGTGTGCAGGGCTGTCTTTAAGGCAGCGCAAAAGGGGCAGCTTCCCTGGGCCCTGTCATTGTTGTGGGGCCCAAAGCAGTTGACTCATACTTGCCAACTATCCCGGTTTAAATTCCCTTGTCCCTTGAAGTTTTATTCCTGTGCTGTGTCCTGATATCTCAGTGTGAAGTGCTGCTACTAATGCTGCCCAGCTTTGCCCTATTGTTGTGTACAGATGACTCACCTGCAGACCCTGTGTTTACATGTAAATAACCGGCATACATATGTAAATAGTGTCTGCAGTACTAAGTAAATAGCTGCGGCCGGCATTGTAAATAAATGTAAATGAAGCTGGCATTCATATGTGTATCATACTTCCTTGCAATGAGGAGATGATGTGCTGTAACCTCTAGCGACCAATCAGTGAGCAGTATTACTGTACAGTCTCTAGCAACCAATCAACAAGCAGAAATCATTTGCTGTAACCTCTAGCAACTAATCAGTGAGCCGTAATGTGTGCTGTAACTTCTAGCAACCATTCGTTAAGCAGTAATGATATGCTGTAACCTCTGGCAACCAGTCACAATTGCTGCCTGATCTGATACAGTAAACTGATTTTAAGTCTAGCTGCTATTTATTGTATGTCTCAGAGCATGTGGTGAGTGAAATTGCATGGGAGGGGCCCCAAGAAAATTTTTGTCCAGGGTCCAATCAATATTAAAGACGGCCCTGCATGTGCGTACAATGCATTTTACCAAATGCAGAAGTGTAACATTGGAGAAATTAGACACACATACATAGGGAGGGATAAATCAGATTCAGACAGGTCAAGGCAGCCAGCAGTGGAGGGATAAATCAGGTTCAGACATGTTCAGATAGGCAGCAGACAAGGGATTAGTCAGCTTCAGGGCAGGCGGCAGGGGAGGTAGCAGTCAGTCCAGGCATGAGTCAAGGCAGGCGCAGGGGAAAGAGCACTTTGGTTCTGTCCGGTAGAAGCAGGCGAGGGATTAGTCAGGTTCAGGCAGGGGTCAAGGCAGGTGGCAGGGGAAGGATAAATTAGGTTTGGAAGTGTTGAGATAGGCGGCAGGTGAGGCATAAGTCAGGTCCAGGGAAGGTGGCGGGGGAGGTAGCAGTCAGTCCATGAAGTACTGAAGGCATGTGGCAGGGAAGATAGTAGTCAGTCCAGGCAGCAGCAGCTGAGGCAGGCGGCAGGAGAGGTCGTCGTGGTTTGTCTAGGCAGGAGTCAACACAGGCGCAGGAGAGGGAGCACTCTTGTTCAGTTAGGTAGCAGCAGGGGAGGGATAAATCAGGTCCAGGCAGTGATCAATGCAGGCAGCAGGGGAGGGATAAATCAGGTTCAGACAGGTCAAGGCAGGCAGCAGGCTAGGCATTAGTCAGGTCCAGGCAGGGGTAGCAGTAGGCGAGGGAGTTGTCAAGTCCAGGCAGGGGTAGCAGCAGGCTAGGTATTAGTCAGGTCCAGGCAGGGGAAGCAGCGGGCAGCAGGCAAGGGAATAGTCAGGTCCAGGCAGGGGAAGCAGCGGGCAGCAGGCGAGGGAGTAGTCAGGTCCAGGCAGAGGTAACAGCGGGCAGCAGGCCAGGGAGTAGTCAGGTCCAGGCAGGGGAAGCAGCAGGCAAGGGAGTAGTCAGGTCCAGGCAGGGGTAGCAGCAGGTGAAGGACTAGTCAGGTCCAGGCAGGGTTAGCAGCAGGTGAAGGACTAGTCAGGTCCAGGCAGGGTTAGCAGCAGGCAAGGGAATAGTCAGGTCCAGGCAGGGGCGGCAGCGGGCAGCAGGCGAGGGAGTAGTCAGGTCCAGTCAGGGGTAACAGCGGGCAGCAGGCCAAGGAGTAGTCAGGTCCAGGCAGGGGAAGCAGCAGGCAAGGGAGTAGTCAGGTCCAGGCAGGGGTAGCAGCAGGTGAAGGACTAGTCAGGTCCAGGCAGGGTTAGCAGCAGGTGAAGGACTAGTCAGGTCCAGGCAGGGTTAGCAGCAGGTGAAGGACTAGTCAGGTCCAGGCAGGGTTAGCAGCAGGCAAGGGGGTAGTCACGTCCAGGCAGGCGTAGCAGCAGGCAAGGGAGTAGTCAGATCCAGGTAGGGGTAGCAGCAGGCAGCAGGCGAGGGAGTAGTCAGGTTCAGGCAGGGGAAGCAGCGGGCAGCAGGCGAAGGAGTAGTCAGCCATGTGGAAAAATACTGGTTGAACAGCATCTTCTACCAATCAGATGCAGTCACTGGTTGTATATTCAGACACCCGCAGGTGATGGCTGTGTGCATACAATAACCAGCAGTGCACATTCTTCCATCCAGGGCTTGGTCAACCATAATAAAATGGGGCAGGTACCCTGTCCTCCACCAGGTTACAACAGACCCCCCCCCCCCCTAACATTTTTAGATTCTAGGTGCATAGTTGTTACAACATAGACAGAGACTGAGAGGAAGGGCCCCTTTGTACGGGTGCAGCGGAACCCTTCTTCTAAAACTGAGGGACCCTTCTTATCAGTCTATGGCTATATTGTACCCATTCCTGGTGAAGATGGATTTAAGAGGAACTTTGACAATGACATTAAGGAGTCAATTTAACACTTCCAATTATTTATTTCCTTTCACAGAGATCACAGTACACCTCTCGACAAAACTTTCATCTGATTTTCTTTTCAAAATGACGGCGCCATCTTTCTTCAGGCTTCATCCAGGGTCAGCATTTACTTCCTGGACTGAGATGCCAGATCAGAGATGACACAATCATATAAATTCCGGTGGCTGTGTTCACAAATGTCTGACACAGATCAGCCCCTGCTGCAGCCTCTCACTGGGGAATGGGAGACTGAGGAAATGCTTCCTCCTGCCTGCAGCAGAATGGTGCTGTCATCTGAGCCTAGACAAAGCCACAGGACTTTCAGTGGTGAAAGTGGAGCTTTTTCTTTTTTTAAATGATACTGTTGCTATATATTGCGACGGGTCAAAAATGTATTCATCCTTATATGTAAGGTTGCTGAATTGTCCAAAAGTAACTCCACTTTTGTTAAATTTGGGTGATCTCTGTACATTGTAGGAATTGTAACAAACTTTGTTGCAGATTCCTACCTTTTGTTATTCCGAAGAAATAGCTGTTTGTTTCTCTGTGTCCATGTTGCGGCGCGAATATGAATGAGAGTGACTTTATAATTATCAATCAGCTGCTGCACCTGCAGGATTTTAATGAGGAAAGTGGCAGGGTCAGCGTCCCTTTGGGCATGATTTCCTTTGGGAGTATCTCACCAGATATTACAGTTCTGTTGCAGGGGATGCCCAAAATCTGACCTGTATCTTAGCCAATCACACAAGCAGAAAATTATATTTCCGGATGGCGCTCTGTATACCATCTGTGTACAGAACGCCTCCAGGTGGTCGTATTGCATTTTACAAACAATTACAGCAGCTGCAGATTGAAAAGGAAAGATCATTTTTAACCACTTCCCGTCTGCAGTACGGGCTTTGAGAGGAGATATCGGGATGATCGGTGCAGTTACAGGCATCATTCAAATATAAAAAAAAATTCCGCCGCCGATTCCCTGCGTGGGAAGAACAATCATGGCGGCTGTCCATCTCCCGCCACCCTCCGGTGCTTCAACCGGCTCCCCTGTGCGATCGGCGAGCCGGAGAAGGAATCCACCATAGTTCGCCAAAGAGAATACCACGGACAAGATGGTCCCTGGCAGTCTCTATGACCTTCGGAGGCCCAGTGCGACGTTATGACGTCATATCCGGCCCTGGCAGTTGTAAACACTGACGTGTATTTGGCTGAGAAGCCGAGATTGTTTTTTTTTTTTTTTCTTTTTGATCTCATGTTTTCCAGCACAGAGGAGAAATGTGGGGACTTATAGATAGGGATGGCCTTGCGGAATTTTGCGTGTTCGCGATTCACCAAACCGGCAGACTTCTGGCGCTGTTCGTCTGGCGGACATATGCGTTTACATTGTGAAAGAACTTTGACCCATGATGTGTCATCATGGGGTACAGGACAACCAATTGAAACATTTCAGCACATGGACAATTGGACATTCCCCCTACCTTATAAATAGACCTGATCTGGCGGCCATTTTACATTCTGTCTTTTGTCAATGTAGGGAGAGGTTGCTGTGTGGAGCAGGGACAGACTGTAGTGACACAAATCACTAGCTATTAGGTCCACAAAAGTCCTTTTAAGGACTGGTATAGGTGTACAGTATATAGGGTTCTGGTGCACTGCTGCTGACTGCTGTGCTGCTGATTGCTGAGTGCACTGCTGACCAATTCTGCAGCTGTCTTTTGTCAGTGTAGGGACAGGACGCTGTGTGGAGCAGGGACAGTCAGTTTAATCACTAGCTATTACTATTAGGACCACGAAGGTCCTTTTAAGGACTGGTATAGGTGTACAGTATATAGGGTTGTACACGTATAATATACTTTCTTTCAAATATACAAAGCCTATTATACTTGACTACTGTGCTGCTGAGCTGATTGCTGCCCGATTCTGCAGCTATCTTTTATCAGTGTAGTTGCTGGTATCAGTGCTGCTCTCAGTGCTCTCTATCTCGGTGCTGGTGTCAGTGCTCTCTCTCAATCTCTGTGCTGGTGTGGTCTCAGTGCTCTCTATCCTCGGTGCTGGTGTCAGTGCTCTCTATCTCGGTGCTGGTGTCAGTGCTCTCTATCACGGTGCTGGTGTCAGTGCTCTCTCTCTATCTCGGTGCTGGTGTGGTGTCAGTGCTCTCTATCTCACTGCTGGTGTCAGTGCTGTCTCTCTATCTCGGTGCTGGTGTGGTGTCAGTGCTCTATATCTCAGTGCTGGTGTCAGTGCTCTCTATCTCGGTGCTGGTGTCAGTGCTCTCTATCTCGGTGCTGGTGTCAGTGCTCTCTATCTCGCTGCTGGTGTCAGTGCTGTCTCTCTATCTCGGTGCTGGTGTGGTGTCAGTGCTCTCTATCTCAGTGCTTGTGTCAGTTCTCTCTATCTCGGTGCTGGTGTCAGTGCTCTCTATCTCGGTGCTGGTGTCAGTGCTCTATATCTCGCTGCTGGTGTCAGTGTTCTCTCTCTATCTCGGTGCTGGTGTGGTGTCAGTGCTCTCTATCTCGGTGCTGGTGTGGTGTCAGTGCTCTCTTTCTCAGTGCTGGTGTCAGTGCTCTCTATCTCGGTGCTGGTGTGGTGTCAGTGCTCTCTTTCTCAGTGCTGGTGTCAGTGCTCTCTCTCTATCTCGGTGCTGGTGTGGACTCAGTGCTCTCTATCTCGGTGCTGGTGTGGTGTCAGTGCTCTCTATCTCTGTGCTGGTGTGGTGTGAGTGCTCTCCATATCAGTGCTGGTGTCAGTCCTCTCTATCACGGTGCTGGTGTCAGTGCTCTCTATCATGGTGCTGGTGTCAGTGCTCTCTATCACGGTGCTGGTGTTATTGCTCTCTATCTCGGTGCTGGTGTGGTGTCAGTGCTCTCTATCTCGGTGCTGGTGTGGTGTCAGTGCTCTCTTTCTCAGTGCTCGTGTCAGTGCTCTCTATCTTGGTGCTGGTGTCAGTACTCTCTATCATGGTGCTGGTGTCAGTGCTCTCTATCTCGGTACTGGTGTCAGTGTTCAGTCTCTATCATGGTGCTGGTGTCAGTGCTCAGTCTCTATCACGATGCTGGTGTCAGTGCTCAGTCTCTATCGCGGTGCTGGTTTCAGACAGTGAGGGAGATAGCAGCAGAGAAGCCAATCAGCAGGCAGTGCCACTACCATGGCTGAGGATCAGCCCTGGACTGGCACCTCCGGACCACCGTAGTGGAGCCCTGCATAGGTGGGGGTAAGGGCCGGGCAGAGGGAGGGGCTCAAGCACAGGTTGGCACACTGGGACACTGGCACAGGACTGAGCTGCCCTGACTGTAGCACTGATCATCTCCTGCACCCCTTCATAGCCTACCCTGACCTTGCCTCTCCTCCATGGCCTTCCTGCACTCCTGAGTCCTGAATTGTCAAAATTTCACATATAAAAAAAGAATGCTTGTAGTTATCAATCCCAGATTCACTTCATACATGTGTTATGTCATTGGCCATGTGGTGGGACTATGTGTGCACAGCTAGTAAGTATTTTGTGGCTAAAAATATGACCTGGAGGTTTTTAAGATTCGCCTGCCATTAAAATCAATGGGGTCCACCGCAAACTTTGCGGTTCGCGAACTTTTGGCCGCGTTCGCGAAACGTCCCGTCGGAAGTTCATCCATCACTACTTATAGAATCCCCCAGATCTCTCCATAAAGAGGACCTGTCATGTCCTATTTCTATTACAAGGGGTGTTAACTATCCATGTAATAGGAATAAAAGAGATCAAAAAAAATAAATTGATTTAAAGGGAAAGTGTAAAAAGAAAAAAAAAATATATATATTTTTTTAAAGCAAAAAGAAGCAGAAGCGAAACGCATGGCTACGTCGCGCCCACATATGTAAACGGCGTTCAGACCACACATGTGCGGTATCGCCGCAAAAGTTAGAGTGAGAGCAATAATTCCAGCGCAAGATCTCCTCTGTTACTCTAAGCTGGTAACCCGTAAACATTTTTAAAACCTCGCCTTAATTACCAAAGTTTGGCGCCATTCCACGAGTGTAATACAAGTGTAAAGCGTGACATGTTGGGTATCTATTTACTCGGCGTAACATCATCTTTCATATTATACAAAAAAATTAGGCTAACTTTTTTTTTTTAATTCATGAAACAGTTTATTCGCTCCCCCCCCCCACCCCCCCGAAAAAAACGTGTTTTAAATATTACTGCACAAATACTGTGTGACATAAAAAATTGCAATGACCGCCATTTTATTCCCTAGGGTCTCTGCTAAAAAAAACATTTATATATATATATATAATGTTTGGGGGTTTCTGCGTAATTTTCTAGCAAAAAAAAGAATTATGATTTTTATCTGTATGAGAGGAGTGCCAGAAATGGCCTGGCAGGGATATGCAATTAGCGGACCTCCAGCTGTTGCAGAACTACAAGTCCCATGAGGCATAGCAAGACTCTGACAGCCACAAGCATGACAGCCAGAGGCAGAGGCATGATGGGACTTGTAGTTTTGCAACAGCTGGAGGTCCGCTAATTGCAGATCCCTGAATCACAGTTTGGCTTGTGTCGCAATTGTAGACGTTAGATCATTATTATTATTTTTTTTTTTTGCTATTCATTTTTCCCGTGAAAGTGGAGTTACCCTTTAAGTCTGCACGCTGTGTGACACAGAAGCCGAGCCGGTCAGGCCCCGGTATCAGTGAGATCACATTAGTCATTTTGCTTATTGTCTTCGTGACTCAGCGGTGTAAAGGGTCACCTCCGGGCCTCCCGGCATCTCTGGAAAGCGCCGGTGAAAAGACTCTGTTATGATATCAGATGCAAATCTTTTCTCCCTTTAGCCGTCCTGTTTAATTTTTAACTCGGCAACTGGATGTTTATAGTTCATCGCTACAGCAGCTCTGCGATATCGAAATGCGCTCAGCAATGGGAGCAAACCGCAGACGTTCCTCGCATTACCTGAAGGTCCCCGTAGGGCAGGGATAGGCAACCTTATAGAGGTGGAAATCCACCGGAACAACACGGGAGAAGTCAGAGATCACCGGGCACCGCGTCCCCTCCTCACACCGGATATAAACCTCGAATCACAATCTCATGCATGGCAACCATGGGTTTAAAGCGGAGGTCCACCCTAAAGTGGACCTTCCGCTCATCGGAACCCTCCCCCCCTCCGGCGCCACATTTGGAACCTTTCAGGGGGGAGGGGGGTGCAGGTACCTGTACAGTACAGGTATCTGCACCTACTTCCGGGATAGCTCTCTGCGGAAAGGGGAGTAGATTACGCCCCTTTCCGAAAGTCCCCCCGCTGCCTGCTGGGAAACACACGGATCCCAGAGACAGTGGGTCCATCCTTATTGCGCAGCGCAACTCGTGCATGCGCAGTAGGGAACCGGGAAATGAAGCCGAAAGGCTCCACTTCCTGATTCCCATACCCAAGATGGCGGTGGCAGCACCCGAGAGACGATCGAGAGATCGGCTTCGGGTGCCGACATCGCGGGCGCGCTGGGCGGGTAAGTGTCACTATTTTAAAAGTCAGCAGCTGCAGTATTTGTAGCTGCTGGCTTTTAAAAAAAAAAAAAAACGCGGACTCCCGGCGGACTCCCGCTTTAAATCAGGTAGTGAAGGCGGTAGCATATCGCCTCCCCGCCACCTGTCAGAACACACTCGGATTGCTTTTTAGAGGAGTAGCAGGGCCCGCTGCACTTGTGAATGTGCCCTTGGTTGCATTTGGCAGCGGCACCCTTAGGGCTCATTCACACATAAAGTTGGGGGGGGGGTTGCAGTTTCACCTCCCCCAATTCCCACCCCTTTTAGCAAGGTGTACACATGCCGCAGCTGGAATTAACCACTTGCCTACCCCGGGCACTCCCCCCCCCCCTTCAGGCCCAGGCCTGATTTTCAGCTTTCAGTGCTGTCACACTTTGTGGTGCCATGCAACACTGTGCCCACATGACTTTTGTTATCACACAAATACAGCTTTCCTTGGTGGTTTTCTTTTATTGTTTGCTAACTAAACGAAAAAAGGGCAAATAGATACTTTTTCTCCTTCACTGATGGGCACTGATGAGACTGCACCGATGGACATTGATAGGCTGCACTGATGGGCTCTGATGAGGCTGCACTGATGGGCACTGATAGGCGGCACTGATAGGCTGCATTGATGAGGCGACACTGATGAGCACTGATGAGACTGCACTGATGGGCACTGATAGGCGGCACTGATGGGCACTGATAGGCTGCACTGATAAGCCCACACTGATGGGCAATAATGAGATGGCACTGATGGGCACTGATAGGTGGCACTGATGGGCACTGATAGACTGCACTGATGAAGCGACACTGATGAGTACTGATGGGCACTGATAGGAGGCAATGATGGGCACTAATAGGCGGCACTGATGGGCACTGATAGGCTGCACTGATAAGGCAACACTGATGGGCTCTGATGAGGCTGCACTGATGGGCACTGATAGGCGGCACTGATAGGCTGCACTGATGAGGCGACACTGATGAGCACTGATGAGACTGCACTGATGGGCACTGATAGGCGGCACTGATGAGCACTGATAGGCTGCACTGATAAGCCCACACTGATGGGCAATAATGAGATGGCACTGATGGGCACTGATAGGCGGCACTGATGGGCACTGATAGACTGCACTGATGAGGCGACACTGATGAGCACTGATGGGCACTGATAGGAGGCAATGATGGGCACTAATAGGCGGCACTGATGGGCACTGATAGGCTGCACTGATGAGGCAAAACTGATGGGCAATGTTGAGATGGCACTGATGGACACTGATAGGTGGCACTGATGGGCACTGATAGGCTGCACTGATGAGGCAACACTGATGGGCACTGGTGAGACTGCAATGATAGACACTGATAGGCGGAACTAAAGAGGCAACGCTGATGGGCACTGATTTCTCCATTTCTTAAAAAAAACTGATGGGCACTGATAGGTGGCACTGATAGGTGGCACTGATGGGCACTGATAGGTGGCACTGATAGGTGGCACTGATAGGTGGCACTGATGGGCACTGATAGGCGACACTGATGAGCAGGCAATGATGGGCACAGATTTGCAGTGAAGATGTCCCTTTTAGAGAAGCCGGTTATCGACTCTCTTCTCCTCTCCTGTCAGCATGAGAAAAGGAGTGCCGATAACCGGCATCTGTTTAGCTCCGTGATCAGTTGTGATTGAACACAGCTGATCGCGTGGTAAAGAGCCGATGATTGGCTCTTTACCTAAATCTGTGGGGAGAACACAGGAAGCGCCACCTAAGTGCAGTATTACAAGCAATTTTTAATGGCAAGGTAACTAAAAACACTGACAGGAAGAAGTAAAAACACAGGCCCCCCTGTAATCTGATGGTGTAGTGGGATCCTGGTGCTCCAAGTGTCCAAGAAGGGCTCCAATGTGGCTGGAGGGTCCTCAGCACCTCCTGTGACCACCAGGGAAGAGCCCTTCTTGGACACTTGGAGCACCAGGTTCCCACTACACCATCAGATTACAGATGAGCCCATGATTTTTACTTGTTTGCTTTTGTTAGTGAATATTTTTACGCATATATATTAAAGTGGGGATGACTGTGCGGCACGAGCGGAGGTGATGTCACCAGCCCGGGCAATGAAGAAGGCAGACTACGAGGGACCCCCTAGCAACCGGTATTTAGAGGTGAGTAAAAAAATTTTTTTCCCAATTATTTTTTATTTATTTTTTTTAAGAATTTTAAACTATTTATTTATTTTTTTTTTTTTGGTGGCAACACCACTTTAACATATATTTACACATTTACATTGAAAAAGCGTAAAAAACCCCCCCCAAAAACCCAATTTATTTAATTTATAAATAACTCTTCAATGCTTTGTACCATTGCTGACAGCTGAAGTGAAAACAAAACAGTTGCGGTAGGTGTCGGTAATTCGGCGAGTACTAAAAAAAAAAAGTATCGTTATTCTTTGTAAAAAAAATGGTATCAGTGCATCCCTATATGTAATCTTTATTATTTTTTTGTCAATAACATGGTCACTGTGCCACGCCCCTCCAGCCTGTGTCTTAGAACAGGGAGGCAAAGCCTCCATCAATCTACATGTAATATCTCGCCCCCCCCCATTGTGTTTAGCTGGTTAGTGGGCATGGAGGAGGAGGAGAAGGGAGGGAGAGGGGTGGGCTGTCATTGTGTATACGCCCCCATGTGTGACTCTGTAGTCACATGGGCTGCTCAGATGTGATAGGAAGGAAACGCTCAGCATAGAAACTCACTGAAAACTGAGCATGTGCGGAGCTGCCACCAAAACCCCTAGCTCAATCGGTGACATGAACAGAAGGGGGGTGATAGAGAGCAGCAGGATCAACCAGTTTTTTTTTTTGCAGAATACGGAAAAGGAATCTCATAGTGAGTACGAACAGCACGGAATACACCATTTATTCATCGTTTTTTTATGACGTGGGTTAAGTGACACTTAAAGGAAGGATCAGGGATGGGGGCGGGGCTACTGAGAAAAAAAAAGTACCTCTTACTTGGCCCAATACCAATGCTTCTTCAACTTCAATGCGCCCGCCAGTCAGAGAATCCCAGCTTGCGTCTTGTAGGTTTGGTGCCCTTTTATTTTTTTTTTTTATTTTTTTTTTTACGTTTATCCTAATGCATCCTCAAATCTACTTCTTCAGTGTCAAAGAAAACCCTTTGATGTTACCCCCCCCCAGCCGAATCCTTTTGTCTGTCGCTGTCAGGAGAGATGAAAAATACCCCAATAATAGCCATAATCCGCAGGCAAAAAAAAAAAAACACATCATTTTATTTTACAGCCCCTCAGAAGTCGGGTTGATGTCTGTTAGTTTTAAAAGTGGAATCCACCGTGAAAGGAAAAGGCATTTTTTTTTTCCCCGGCGCTCGTGTTTAACGTCCCCCGTCACTCCTTCCATTGTTACGAGGATAGGAAAATAACGTTCTTTACACTTCAGCGCTGTAATTATTCACACACCTTTGTTTTATGTCTATGCTTTTTTTTTTTTTTTACTTTTGTTGTCTCCCTTTTGTGATGGGCTTTACTTGCCGCAAAGGGTGGATGAATCACAGTCCGCCGGGAAGGCGCTCGGGTGCAAGGCAGTGTAAAAATTCCTTTACAATTGCCGCAAATGCAGAATTTAAGACGTTTAATTCTGGTCTGTGACTACTTGACTACCTGTTGGCTCTCCAACACCTTCACCTTGTATGTGGTTGAATATCTTTTTCTTTTTTCTTTGTTGTTGCGCGTGTACCACTGTCCTATTTAGCGCCGGTGCTGCTGCTAGGCAAACTAGGCAGCCGCCTAGGGCGCAGCCACAGCCGCTGGTTCCCTAATATTCCTGATCATCTGCCGCTGGAGCAACGACAACAGCATGAGGTGGCGGCTCTGCCACTGTCCTGGGGGGGCAGGTAATATGGTGGGAGTTGTGGGGGGGGGGTCTCTCTGGGGCACAGCTGGTCTCCTCCCCTTCCTTCTCCTCTGACTCCATGTAAGAAGGGTGCCAGGTCTCTCAGGGTTTGGGGAACCTTGTGATAGCGCCCCCTCTTAGGCAAAACAGCTGTGGGGACGGGTGAAGATGTTGCAGGTTAAGTGATGTGAGCCACAGACCCTTCCGGCTCCTCCACCGCGGAAATACCTTTACGGCAGTTATGGTGAACCTTGGCACCCCAGATGTTTTTGGAACTACATTTCCCATGATGCTTGTGCACTTTGCAGTGTAGTTGAGCATCATGGGAAAAGTAGTTCCAAAATATCTGGGGTGCCGAGGTTCGCCATCACTGCTTTAGGTGCATACCACAAAGCCCTAGGTCTCTCCTCAAGCTCTTCACAAGGGGCTAAAGGCCCACACACCACCTCCGACTGTAGAGCAGATGGCAGATACACTCCTAGTGTAGAGTAAGCTGCTAGGTAAATTTAATCAAAGGAGCAGCAGTTGATTAATTAGGGCTGCTCAGTGTCTCACAAGCTGCTACTCTCCCCTGTCTTCTAGAGGATTCTGGAATCATAGTAAGAAGAAGGACGGGGCATGCAACATGAATATTTATGGGGCTCTAGCCAATCCCTAGGAAGATGTGCCCAGTTGGTGGTGAGAGAGTTTATAAATAGTCTGAGGCCTGGACAGCAGAGTGCAGTGTTCCTGGGTCCAGTCCTGCAGGAGGAAACCCCTGTGTGTGTGTGTGTGTGTGTGGGGGGGGAATCTGCCCCCCCCCCCCCCCCCCGGGGCTGGTTCCTGGAGAATATCTTCAGTAAACCACGCCGGTCCCAGCTCAGGCTTAGCCTGGAGACCTTTTTGCAAGATCAAGTCTTGGGATCCAGCTGGGTCTGGAAAAGCTGACTGAAGAGATCCAGGAGGAAGCTGGTGGGAAAGAGTCCAGCTGTCCTATGGTGGGGAGCAGGGGTGGACTGACCATTGGGCACTGCCCGAGGGCCCCATGCCACTAGGGGGCCCAATCAGGGTTGCCAGCCTCAGTAAAACCAGGCACAGTATGTAAATATTGTGTGTTTTTTTAATCTGTCTTTGAAATGTTCCTTTTGGTCTAAAAATCCAGAGATTATAGCTGCCCCGCCTCTCCAGTACCTTCTCAGCCAATAGAAACATGTCTGTGTATACTGTTTGATTGTATACTGTAGTGTGTGTGTTTGTGCATACTGTGTGGCCCCATAATCTGTGATTGCCTGGGGGCCCCATAATCTCCTATTGTCTGGGGGGCCCCATGAGTTGTCAGTCCGCCCCTGGTGGTGAGCGTCTACATCTCCCTCAATAGGAAGAGCCTGGTGGAGATTATCAAACTGATGATCCTGAGGTCATGTCGTGAGTAGACGACCCCGGTGCTGAAGAATGGTGACTGTGTGCAGGGGACGGACTGACAATTCATGGGGCCCCCGGGCTATAGGAGAAGATAATGGGGCCCCCGGGCAATAGGAGATTATGGAGACCCCAGGCAATAGATTATGGGGCCACACAGTATAAACACACACACACACATACAGTACACACAATATACACACACAGTATACACATACACATACACATACACACACTGAAAAGGTACTGGAGAGGCGGGGCAGCTATAATCTTGGGATTTAAAAAAAAAAAAACACAGATTTTTTACATCCTGTCTCTGGTTTTATTGAGGCTGGCAACCCTAATGGGGCCCCTTAGTGGCATGGGGCCCTAGGGCAGTGCCTGAGTGCCCGAATGGTCAGTCTGCCCCTGACTGTGTGTAGCTTTCAACTCTGGAAGGAGTACAGGTCATGGTCAGCATAGAGATCCTGTGGGACATTCATTTTCTTTCTGCAGCACATCCAGAAGTCGAGGAGTCCTCCAGTTGTTCAGTTTTTTACGGTTTATCGGGATATCCCCTGCTCCCTCTCTCTATGCAAGTTTATTGTTTCCAATAAAAACCCCAAAAGAAACCCCTAGAACCAGGGATATGCAATTTGCGGACCTCCAGCTGTTGCAAAACTACAAGTCCCATCATCCCTCTGCCTCTGGACTGGATGTCATGCTTGTGGCAGGCAAGAGTCTTGCGATGCCTCATGGGACTTGTAGTTCTGCAACAGCTGGAGGTCCGCTAATTGCATATCCAACACAGTATTTGTGCAGTAATATTTAAAACACATTTAGTTAGCCTAATTTTTTGTATAATATGAAAGATGATGTTACGCTGAGTAAATAGATACCCAACATGTCACGCTTTACACTTGTATTACACTCGTGGAATGGCGCCAAACTTTGCTACTTAAGGCGAGGTTTTAAAAATGTGTACGTGTTACCAGTTTAGAGTAACAGAGGAGATCTTGCGCCGGAATTATTGCTCTCGCTCTAACGTTTGCGGCAATACCGCACATGTGTGGTCTGAACGCCGTTTACATATGTGGAAGCGACGTAGCCATGCGTTTCGCTTCTGCTTCTTTTTGCTTTAAAAAAAAAAAAAATTTTTTTTTCTTTTTACACTTTCCCTTTAAATCAATTTATTTTTTTTGATCTCTTTTATTCCTATTACAAGAATAGTAAACACCCCTTGTAATAAGAATAGGACATGACAGGTCCTCTTTATGGAGAGATCTGGGGGATTCTATAAGTAGTGATGGACGAACTTCCGACGGGACGTTTTGCGAATGCTTGTGGCAGTCAAGAGTCTTGCTGTGCCTCATGGGACTTGTAGTTCTGCAACAGCTGAGGTCCGCTAATTGCCATATCCCTGCCCTAGACTATTCTTTGGAGTCGGTGGAAGAGTTCGGGAAATGCTGTTTGCCTGGCTGGTGCGTGCGCTAAGTGTAGGAACAGGATCGAATTCACCAGCAGCTTTAGGGGGTGCACTACACGCTGTAAGTATTGCACGAGGACGCTTTACTACTGGAAGGCAGCATGTATCCTGGAAGGGGTTAAAACACAGCCAGCGTCTGCATCTCTCAAAGCAAGATCGGGGTAAACTCTCGCTGAGCAATCATGTAGAAACAATGTAAAGGAGAGAGGAAGTACCGCCAACAAGTGCGGTCATTTTATTAAATCATAAAAGTATAAAAGCAAATGCACTCACATGAAACGAGTTTAGCCTGCAAAATTGTCCTGCAGGTGGCAGGCGTCCTTCAAAGATGGCGGGGCTGGTGCGTGGAGAAGCCGTTTTACAGGGAGCTCTAGGGAGCCGCTGGAGATCACCGAGCAGCATTCCCACCTAGCTGTGCTGCGGATGATGTCACGTGCTATGAAGGGGCGTGGCGATTCATTTCAGGGTGGCTTGGCCCCTTTGTTACGGCTCGATAAAGATGCAGCCTCAGCCTGAAACGCGTTGTCATGACTCCGCAGGGCGTGTGGCATCATCCACATACAGCGGCTTTGTGTGAATGCATTTGCTTTTATTCTTTTGTGATTTAATACAACTGCTACATTTAGTCAGTTGACGGCCTACCAAGACATGGCCGTCCACCTAAACTGACCGGGCCGGGCAAGGAGAGCATTCACCAGAGAAGAGCCAAGAGGTCCATGGTAACTCTGGAGGAGCTGCAGAGATCCACAGCTCAGGGAGGAGAATCTGTCCACAGGACAACTATTAGTCGTGCTCTCCACAAATCTGCCCTTTATGGTGTGAAATCGCATGAGGCTCGGCGTTGCGGCCCGAACGTTGGGGCGTGGCGTTGTGGCGTGGCATTGTGGCGCGGCCCCCTTTTAACTTCAACGGGTGAGTGTGTGAATGACATTGCCGCTTGCCAAACGCAACATGCCTCGTTTAAATCACCGCACCGCACAGCTAAGCATCCTGGGCGCAACAGTATGTACTCAACAAGCAGTCGCCATGACGCTTGGAGGTGGGCAGCAGGGCTGTGGATAAGGGGGGTTCCACTGGTCCTTCTGTAGGGGGTCCAGGTCAGCAGGGGGACCCGGGCAGCAGGATGACTGGCATGGGGTGGAGGGGCAATTACTGGAACCGATCCCCTGTATGGCTCTCTCTGCTGCAGCTGAAAGCCGGCTTCATCTCCTCTCCCTCCCGCCGGCTCTCCTCCTTCTCCTCCTCTCCTTCGCCTGCTGCAGAAAGATCCATACAGAGTATTGGTTCAAGTAACTGCCCCCCACTCACCACACCGATCTCCCTTTCTGTGCACCATATATTTCCCCCTGCTGCCCATGCCCCCCTATGCTGCAGTGCTGCCGGCTTATCTCCTATCCTTCCTGCTGGAAGCTGCAAGCACGCAATAGGAGCCTTCAGGTTGGAGAGCGGTTATTCGGAATGTCTTCGGGTCGGATGAAAACAACAGCCCGGCTGTGCCTAGCTGTACCCGGCTGTGCCCGGCTGTGCCCGGCTGTGCCCGGGCCTGTTTCTGGGGAACTCATGAATGGGTGACAAGAGTCTAGCCCACAGCACCGGAGGCGTCAGACTGTTCGGGCCCCCCGACCATAACATCACATTCACTTTCTTTCGTATTAATCAGCAGAAACGCGACGTGTACTGTGGTCGGGGGGGCGACATCACGCGCTTAGGTGCCCGCATGGTATTAAAACCTCAGCTCATGGCCGTTCACTTCCCAGGCCTGTGCGGCCTAAAAGACTTTCGGCTGAAATACTTCCTGTTGGCGGGCGGGCGAGGGGGGGGGGGGGGGGGGGTTGTGGGGGGGGGGGGGGGGCGCGTCCTGTCAGAAACAGGAAGAGCTTCGTGACTGCCCATTATGTGTGGTGGAAAACCACTTCCTCGCCGTTCTCATAAACTTCTTATCATGAAGAAGCACGTACCATGCCCCCCGAGAGACGCCGCTATTAAGCAGCTGGTTGCTTGGGAGCAGGGGGCTGCTTTTCCGTGGTTAAAGCTGAACTCCGGGCAGATACAAAAGATGCAAAAGACTTCAGCTCTGTATTTATTTATTTATTTATTACAGGTACCTGCTGTATACAGTGCCAACAATTTACCCAGCGCTTTACATGTGAAAGGAAAATGATAAATGATACAAATAAATATGTGTGTGGGGGGGAGGGGGCATTTATATTCAGCCCCCTTTACTCTGATACCCCTAACTAAAATCTAGTGGAACCAATCGCCTTCAGAAGTCACCTAATTAGGGCCGGTTCACACAGCGAGGCGATGCGAGGCGACACGACTCGCCTCGCCTCGCTCCCGCAAGTCGCCCCCGTTCTGTACAATGGAACCGTTCTGAGAGGAGCGACTCGAGTCGCTCCGACTCAGAAAAAAGGTTCCTGTACTACTTCTGGGCGACTTCGGGGGCGACTTGCATTGACTTCTATACAGAAGTCCTCTGCAAGTCGCCGCTGAGGTCCCCGCAGGTCGCGGCGAGGCAAGTCGGAGACGCCTCGTCGCGCCTCGCTGTGTGAACCGGCCCTTAGTAAACAGAGTTCACCCGTGTGTCATTTACTTTCAGTATAAATACAGCTGTTCTGTGAAGCCCTCTGGAGGTTTGTTAGAGAACCTTAGTGACCAAACAGCATCATGAAGGCCAAGGAACACACCAGACAGGTCAGGGATAAAGTTGTGGAGAAGTATAAAGCAGGGTTGGGTTATAAGAAAAATCTCCCAAGCTTTGACCATCTCACGGAGCTCTGTTCAATCCATCATCGGAAAATGGAAAGAGTATGGCACAACTGCAAAACCTACCAAGACATGGCCGTCCACCTAAACTGACCGGGCCGGGCAAGGAGAGCATTCATCAGAGAAGCAGCCAAGAGGGCCATGGTAACTCTGGAGGAGCTGCAGAGATCCACAGCTCAGGGGGAGAATCTGTCCACAGGACAACTATTAGTCGTCTCTCCACAAATCTGCCCTTTATGGAAGAGTGACAAGAAGAAAGACATTGGAGAAAGAAAGTCATAAGAAGTCCTGTTTGTAGTTTGTGAGAAGCCATGTGGGGGAGGGGGCAGCAAACATGTGGAAGAAGGTGATCTGGTCAGAGGAGACCAAAATCAAACTTTTTGGCCTAAAAGCAAAACGCAATGTGTGGGGGAAAACTAACACCGCCCATCCCCCTGAACACACCATCCCCACCGTGAGACATGGTGGTGGCAGCATCATGTGGTGGGGATGGTTTTCTTCAGCAGGGACAGGGAAGCTGGTCAGAGATAATGGGAAGATGGATGGAGTCAAATACAGGACAATCAGGTGCGCAGTCCCCAAACTGTTCCCACAAAGTTGGGAACATGAAATTGCCCAAAATGTCTTGGTATGCTGATGCCTTAAGCTTTCCCTTCACTGGAACTAAAGGGCCAAGCCCAACCCCCAAAGAACAACCCCACACCATAACCCCCCCCCCCCCCTCCACCAAATGATTTTAACCAGTGCAAGGTCCATAAAGACAAAGATGAGCGAGTTTGGGGGTGGAGGAACTTGACTGGCCTGCACAGAGTCCTGACCTCAACCCGATAGAACACCTTTGAGATGAATTCGAGTGGAGACTGCGAGTCAGGCCTTCTCGTCCAACATCAGTACCTGACCTCACAAATGCTCCTCTGGAAGAACGGTCAAACATTCCCATAGACACATCTCCTAAACCTTGTGGACGGCCTTCCCAGAAGAGTTGAAGCTGTTTTGGGCGGAGCCAACTCAATATTGAACCCTACAGACTGAGACTGGGATGCCATTAAAACTCATGTGTGTGTAAAGGCAGGCGTCCCAATACTTTTGGTAATATAGTGTATGTATATATATATATATATATATATATATATATATATATATATATATATATATATATATATATATATATATAATTTGTTTATTTATTTTTTCTTTATTTGTTTAAATATATGTTTGGACTTTTATATACAGTGGTGTGAAAAAGTGTTTGCCCCCTTCCTCATTTCCTGTTCCTTTGCATGTTTGTCACACTTAAGTGTTTCGGAACATCAAACCAATTTAAACAATAGTCAAGGACAACACAAGTAAACACAAAATGCAATTTGTAAATGAAGGTGTTTATTATTAAAGGTGAAAAAAAATCCAAACCATCATGGCCCTGTGTGAAAAAGTGATTGCCCCCCTTGTTAAAACATACTATAACTGTGGTTGTCCACACCTGAGTTCAATTTCTCTAGCCACACCCAGGCCTGATTATTGCCACACCTGTTCACAATCAAGGCATCACTTAAATAGGAGCTGCTTGACACAGTAAGGTCCACCAGAAGATCCTTAAAAGCTACACATCATGCCGAGACCCAAAGAAATTCAGGAACAATTGAGAAAGGAAGTAATTGAGATCTATCAGTCTGGAAAGGGTTATAAAGCCATTTCCAAAGCTTTGGGAATCCAGCGAACCACAGTGAGAGCCATTATCCACAAATGGCGAAGACATGGAACAGTGGTGAACCTTCCCAGGAGTGGCCGGCCGCCCAAAATTACCCCAAGAGCGCAGCGACGACTCATCCAAGAGGTCACAAAAGACCCCACAACAACGTCCAAGGAACTGCAGGCCTCACTTGCCTCAGTTAAGGTCAGCGTTCATGCCTCCACCATCAGGAAAAGACTGGGCAAAAATGGCCTGCATGGCAGAGTTCCAAGGAGAAAACCACTGCTGAGCAAAAAGAACATCAAAGCTCGTCTCAATTTCTCCACAACACATCTTGATGATCCCCAAGACTTTTGGGACAACATTCTGTGGACCGATGAGACAAAAGTGGAACTCTTTGGAAGGTGTGTGTCCAAGTATATCTGGCGTAGAAGGAACACTGCATTTCATAAAAAGAACATTATACCAACAGTAAAATATGGTGGTGGTAGTGTGATGGTCTGGGGCTGTTTTGCTGCTTCAGGACCTGGAAGACTTGCCGTGATAAAAGGAACTATGAATTCTGCTGTCTACCAAGAGATCCTGAAGGAGAATGTCCGACCATCTGTTCGTGTACTCAAGCTGAAACGAACTTGGGTTCTGCAGCAGGACAATGATCCTAAACACACCAGCAAGTCCACCACCGAATGGCTGAAGAAAAACAAAATGAAGACGTTGGAGTGGCCTAGCCAAAGTCCTGACCTGAATCCTATTGAGATGTTGTGGTATGACCTTAAAAAGGCCGTTCATGCTGGAAAACCCTCTAATGTAACTGAATTAGGACAATTCTGCAAAGATGAGTGGGCCAAAATTCCTCCAGGACGCTGTAAAAGCCTCATTGCACGTTATCGCAAACGCTTGGTTGTAGTTGTTGCTGCTAAGGGTGGCCCAACCAGTTATTAGGTTTAGGGGGCAATCACTTTTTCACACAGGGCCATGATGGTTTGGATTTTTTTTCACCTTTTAATAATAAACACCTTCATTTACAAATTGCATTTTGTGTTTACTTGTGTTGTCCTTGACTATTGTTTAAATTGGTTTGATGTTCCGAAACACTTAAGTGTGACAAACATGCAAAGGAACAGGAAATGAGGAAGGGGGCAAACACTTTTTCACACCACTGTATGGATACACATTGATATAGTTACATACGGTAGTAGGTGAGGTTGAAAAAAGACACAAGTCCCTCAAGTCCAACCTATGAAATACATTATTGCTACATAGTATATAATAATATATGTATCAATGTGTATCCGTATGTCTGTAAAAGTCCAAAAATATATACAATTGAAGAAAGAAAGAATAATATATGTATCAACATGTTTATAAAAGTCCAAAAAATATATAAACAAAGAACATTCTAAATATATATCACTATGTATATAAAAGTCCAAACATTATTATTATTATTATACAGGTTTTATATATATAACAAACATATGTATAAACAAACAAAGGAAGTATATATATAAAACTATATTAAAAAAAATATATATTTATTTATACTTATATATTTTATATATTTTTATATATATATATATATATATATATATATATATATATATATATATATATATATATATTTAAAAAAATATATAAAATATATAAATATAAATAAATATAAATATCAATATGCATATAAAAAACCAAACATATATATAAACAAATAAAGAAAAACAACAACAAAAAATATATAAATAAAGAAATGTCCGTGTCATGTGATGTGTTGCAGTGGACCTCTCGGAAATTAAGGAAATTCGGCAGGGCAAGAACTGCAGGGACTTTGAGCGAGGAAAGGCCTCCCGCCTGAAGGAGGATTGCTGTTTCACCATCTTCTATGGAAGCCAGTTTGTTTTGAACACGTTAAGTTTAGAAGGTAAGTCGTTCCTCCTAACCATTCACACTTTTAAATGTTTCCTTTTAGTTTTGGATGGAATGTGAAGAGTTAATTCGCAGTGATCACAAGGTACAGAGCCACTCTGATCGGCTCTGTACATTGTGTCTGTTACTAGATCCCAGCCATTCATAGATGCACTGGATGCCCGAGTGTGTTTTCTATTCAGTGCTCCCCTTCCTTCATTGGCTGAATGTTTGTAAACGCTCGCAGTGTTTAAAACTTGCCACGGCTGTGATTAGTTCACAGCGATCACAAAGTACAGAGACACCCTGATCGGCTCTGTACGTTGTGTCTGTGATTATATCCCAGCAATTCATGGATGCACTAGCTGCCCAAGTGTGTTTTATATTCAGTGCTCCCTTTCCTTCATTGGCTGAATGTTTGTAAACACTAGCGTGCGTTTACACTTGTCATGGCTGTGATTAGTTTACAGTGATCACAAGGTACAGAGCCACCCTGATCTGCTGTGTACATTGTGTCTGTGATTAGATACCAGCCATTCATGGATGCACTGGCTGCCCAAGTGTGTTTTCTATTCAGTGCTCCCCTTCCTTCGTTGGCTGAATGTTTGTAAACACTAGTAGTGTTTACACTTGCCATGGCTGTGATTAGTTCACAGTGGTCACCAGGTACAGAGCCACTCTGATTGGCTCTGTACATTGTTTCTGTGATTAGATCCCAGGCATTTATGGATGCACTGGATAACTAATTGTGTTTTCTATTCAGTGCTCCCCTTCCTTTATTGGCGAAATGTTTGTTAACACTAGCAGTGTTTACACTTGCCATGGTTGTTATTAGTTCACAGCGAGTCGCAAGGTACAGAGTCACTCTGATTGGCTAAGTACATTGCGTCTGTGATTAGATCCAAGCCATTAATGTACGCACTGGCAGCCCGAGTGTGTTTATTATTCAGTGCTCCCCTTCCTTCATTGGCTAAATGTTTGATAACACTAGCAATGTTTACACTTGCAATGACTGTGATAAGTTCACAGCGATCAATAGGTACAGGGCTGTTCTGATCTGCTCTGTACATTGTGCCTGTGATTAGATCCCAGCCATTCATGGATGCACTAGCAGCCCGAGTGCGTTTTCTTTTCAGTGCTCCCCTTCCTTCATTGGCTGAATGTTTGTAAACACTGGCAGTGGTTACCCTTGCCATAGATGTGATTAACGCACAGCGATCACAAGGTACAGAGCCACTCTGATCGAGAGAAAAATAAAAATTGATATAGATTAATGACTTTTTTTTTCCTTTGACTCTTGCAGCGGACTCTGTTGAAGATGCAGAACAATGGGAAGTCGGACTGAACATATTGCTGGAGGAAATTAAGAACGCCCCTACCCTGGCCATCATAGAAGGGTGAGATCAACTGTCTGATATGTCGGCCTTATAATCCGCAGCAGATTAGGAACTTTCTGTATTTCGGTGAACTTCGGCACGTGGACCGAGGCGGATTGTCGTGACTTTGAAGCTCACTTGAAGGCCTTCTACATACTTCAGTCACATGGAAGAGTGAACTGCATTATATTCAGGGGTCACAAAAATTTATCATATAGGGGACTATCCCCCATCCCATCAGAATCCCACCATCCCATCAGAGTCCCCCCTTTCCCATTAGAGTCCCCCCTTTCACATCAGAGTCCCCCTAGCCCATCAGAACCCCCCCCCCCCATCAGAGTCCCCCTATCCCATTAGAGCCCCTCCTTTCACACCAGAGCCCCCCTTCACATCAGAGTCCCCCTATCCCATCAGAGCCCCCCCTTTCCCATTAGAGTCCCCCCTTTCACATCAGAGTCCCCCTAGCCCATCAGAATCCCCCCCCATCAGAGTCCCCCTATCCCATTAGAGCCCCTCCTTTCACACCAGAGCCCCCCTTCACATCAGAGTCCCCCTATCCCATCAGAGCCCCTCCTTTCACACCAGAGTCCCCCCTTTCACATCAGAGTCCTCCTTTAACGTCAGAAACACCCCCTCATATCCAAGCCCCCCTCCCTTTTTACCAGAATCCATCTTTTCCATCAGAGTCCTCCATTCACATCAGTGTCCCTTCTTTCCATCAGAAGCCCCCAATTACATTTGATTCCCCCCTCTTACATCAGAGTCCTCCTTTCACATCAGAAGCACCCCCTCACATCAGAGTCCTCCTTTCACATCAGAAGCACCCCCTCACATCAGAGTCCTCCTTTCCCATCAGAAGCACCCTCTCACATCAGAGTCCTCCTTTCACATCAGAAGCACCCTCTCACATCAGAGTCCTCCTTTCCCATCAGAAGCACCCTCTCACATCAGAGTCCTCCTTTCCCATCAGAAGCACCCCCTCACATCAGAGTCCTCCTTTCCCATCAGAAGCACCCTCTCACATCAGAGTCCTCCTTTCCCATCAGAAGCACCCCCTCACATCAGAGTCCTCCTTTCACATCAGAAGCACCCCCTCACATCAGAGTCCTCCTTTCATATCAGAGTCCTCCTTTCCCATCAGAGTCCTCCTTTCCCATCAGAATCACCCTCCATCGTATCCAGGGGCGGACTGACCATTGGGCCACTCGGGCACTGCCCGAGGGCCCCATGCCACTAGGGGGCCCCATCAGGGTTGCCAACCTCAGTAAAACCAGGGACGGTATGTAAAAATGTGTGTTTTTTTTTTACATCTGTACATCCTTTTGGTCTAAAAATCCAGAGATTATAGTTGCCCCGCCTCTCCAGTACCTTCTCAGCCAATAGAAACATGTCTGTGTATACTGTGTGATTGTATACTGTGTATGTGTGTGTGTGTATACTGTGTGGCCCCATAATCTCTGATTGCCTGGGGGCCCCATAATCTCCTATTGCCCGGGGGCCCCATGAGTTATCAGTCCGTCCCTGATCGTATCAGAGTTGCTGAGGGCCAGGTCACATCTTGTAGTTAACCAGATGTGGCCCCAGCGGGTCATAGTTTGGAGACCCCCTACACCACACCACAGTCTTATTCCTGTTATACTGCAGTCCTGATAAACCAGCTGCGACACATCATGCTGCTCGCTATGCCATTATGTAGATACAGGTGTACTGCGGCTGTACATGACTGAGCTGAATTTTTTTCTTTTTATTGTTGGCAGTTGGCTGAGGAAGCAGGTTTACTCGGTGGATCAGACCCGGAAGAACAGGTAAGGCGGCATTCATTTTCTGATGTCACATTCCTGGAGTGCCTGGCTGCGTGTTCCCGCAGAGATCCGAGGTGGGGAGGTGTTAGCCGGCCTCTGTACGAAGGCATTGCAATAAGGAGCTGTGATTGGCACCGCCCCCCGGAATCACAGCCATAGAGTCTCTGCTCCAAACCAGCCATCACACACAATGCAGTTCAATTCAACTTTAATTTACTCCTTATTGTCTTTTTTTTTGCAGTTTAACCACTTTCAGACCGGACCATTTTGCTGTCCAAAGACCAGACCACTTTTTGCGATTCGGCACTGCGTCGCTTTAACTGACAATTGCGCGGTCGTGCGGCGTGGCTCCCAAACAAAATTGGCGTCCTTTTTTTCCCCACAAATAGAGCTTTCTTTTGGTGGTATTTGATCACCCCTGCGGTTTTTATTTTTTGCGCTATAAACAAAAATAGAGCGACAATTTTGAAAAAAACGCATTATTTTTTACTTTTTGTTATAATAAATATCCCCCCAAAAATATATAAAAAAACATTTTTTTCCCTCAGTTTAGGCCGATACGTATTCTTCTACATATTTTTGGTAAAAAAAAAAATCGCAATAAGCGATTATCGATTGGTTTGCGCAAAAGTTATAGCGTTTACAAAATAGGGGATAGTTTTATAGCATTTTTGTAAATTTTTTTTTTTTTTACTAGTAATGGCGGCGATCAGCGATTTTTATTGTGACTGCGACATTGTGGGGGACCCATCGGACATTTTTGACACATTTTTGGGACCATTGTCATTTATACTACACTGCTATATAAATGCAGTGATTCCTGTGTAAATGACACTGGCAGTGAAAGGGTTAACCAGGGGGGGTGGCAGTGTAGGGGTTAAGTGTTCCTAGGGGCGTGTTACTAACTGTGGGGGGGTTGGGCTTTCATTTAGTGAACACTGATCTCTGCTCCAATCACATGGAGCAGAGATCAGCGTCACTAGTTGCTAGGCAGAATGGAGAAATGTTGTTTACACAGCATTTTCTCCATTCGGCCGCTCCGTGAGACGATCGCGGGGATGCCCGCGGCGATCGAGTCCGCGGGTCCCGCGACCGGACTCACGGGGGTCCCGACCAGCGCGGGAGTGCGCCGCCGGCGGCGCGCTCCCGATGGCAGGGCGGCATTGAATATTGGACGTACCTGTACGCCAATATGCCTGCCCGTGCCATTCTGTCGACGTACATCGTCGTGCGCTGGTCGGGAAGTGGTTAAAAGCCCTACTACAGGCATAAATAAATGAAATGAAAACAGCTATCCCTCTCTCTCTCTCTCTCACTCTCCTGAGAGTTTGCCAGGAAGGGGGGGGGGGGGGGGGGGTGAGGCATAAGAGGGCCAATGAGAGCTGCAGAGCTGGAGGTGTGCCTCTGTGCGTCTGTGTAAATCCAGGAAGTAAACAGGCAGCAGCTTCAGCTGCCCACAGTTAAAACGGCTGCCGTCAGACTCAGTGGAGGGAGATTTCTGCAGCCAATTTGGCAAGTACAGAATCCCAGTAAATATAAAATAATATGCAGAGTGGTTGGAGGGAAGCTTCGGAATGGCAAAAATGTTTTTATCACAAATTATGTGCCGCAGACTGCAGTTCCTCTTTAACCAGTTGCCTACCGGGCATTTTCACCCCCTTCCTGCCCAGGCCAATTTTCAGCTTTCAGCGGCTGTCACACTTTGAATGACAATTACGCGGTCATGCAACACTGTACTAAGTTTTTATCATCTTTTTTTTTTTTTATAGACAGCTTTCTTTAGGTGGTATTTAATCATCACTGGAGTTTTCTTAATTTTTTTGCTAAACAACTGAAAAAGGACCAAAAATTTTGAAAAAAAACCTTTTTTTCTTAGTTTCTGTTACAAAATTTTGTAAATAAATAATCTTTCTCATTCACTGATGTGCGCCGGTGAGGTGGCACTGATATGCAGAACTTTAACATGAAGGAGTGCAGTGGGGCGGGGCATGCTGGGTCGGTGACGTTACAAGAGGGAGTACCACCAGGTGACGTCGCCGGGTAGCCCCACCCCTTAGCTATTTAAGAACTGTAACATGGCAGAGCAGGCAGGGAGCCTTCGGTGCGAGCAGAGATTTTTTTTAAATTTTTTTTTTAGGTCGGAGTTGTGATTGAAGATGGTTCACATGGGGGGGCTGGAATCTGGGGGCACCCTTGTCAAAGGGGGGTTCCAAATACCGATAAGCCCCCCCCACCTGCAAACCCCTCACAACCACCAGCCAGGGTTGTCGGGAAGAGGCCCTTGTCCCCATCAACATGGGGGTAAGGTGCTTTGGGATGGGGGGCGCAGAACCCCCCCTCCCCAAAGCACCCCCCCCATGTTGAGGGTATGTGGCCTGGCATGGTTCATAACGGGGGCGAATGCTCGTCCCCCTCTTTTCTGTCCTTCCTGGCTGCATGCTTAGATAACGGCCTGGTATGGATTTTGGGGGGGGGGGTCCCACTGCGTATTTTTGTTTATATTTTGGCACGGGGTTATTGGAGCCTGAGCCAGGATAGATTTTACATTCGCATTGTGCCAAGAATCTTGCGCATTTTGTCGCGCAGAAATTGCTGCAAAAATTGCACTGCATTTGGGGTGCCATTTAGGATTTAAGCATTGTACGTTTTGCCGAGATTTGGAATGGCGACCACTCTCCCGATGAGCATTTCAGAATCGACGGGGGGTTACTGCTGCAAAACGCGACCATTGCAAGGCTATAGCGTTGTGCCGCAACTGTCCCGTAAACCTGTGAAATGCACAGGATTGTGGCAGGGTGGGGGAGGCATTTTAAAGGTTAAAGAGGAATTGCAGTCTGCTCACATAATTTGTAATAAAAACATCTTTGCCATTCTGAAGCTTCCCTCCAACCACTTTGCATATTATTTTATATATACTGTCATTCTGTACTTGACAAATATGCTGCAGAAATCTCCCTCCACTGGCTGCAGCCATTTTAACTGTGGGCAGCTGAAGCTGCTGCCTGTTCACTTCCTGGATTTACAAAGTCACACCTCCAGCCCTGCAGCTCGTATTGGCCCTCTTATGACTCCTCTTCCCTCCCCTCCTGGCAAACTCTCAGGAGAGTGAGAGAGCTGTGCATGATGTCATAATGACCAGACAAGAAACAGGAAGTGGGCTGTATGAGGGATTTACTGGCTGAAAAAAAAAAAAAAGTTTTAATATCCAAAGTTAAAACAACAACAACAAGAGCAGAAGATTTAAAAGATGGAAATATGAAAAAATGACTGAAGTTGAAGACTCCAAAGTCGTGGGATCTCAAGTGCGACTTTGATGCGACTTTACACTCTCTGGCACTCAAGTCGCAAAAGAAAGTTGCATCAAAGTAGTGCAGGGACCTTTTCAAAGTTGCTGCCACTTTAGGTGGCATAGATTGGGACGGGTGCCATTGAAATCAATAGGAATGCGGCTCGTCATGTGTGACTTCATTTGTCCAAAGTCGCATGCCAAGTCACTACTGTGAACGGAACCTAAATCAGGCATTGAGGAGGCGATTTATCACCTCCTTACCGACTGTCAAATACCCTCCAAAAGCGATTCAGCGCACGCTCCCAGCACAAAGACCGACCTCTGTCCAAGCTAAAGATCAGACGCTGGACCCACCAGCTACCAGTCACATGACCACTGTCACATTTGATGATATGATGGAGGTGTTGAGGGACCGAAATGTGTTGCAGGCGAGAAAAAGTAAAGTCATCGACCTGTCTGTGCTGCCTGGCAGGGGCGGTGTAAATCCCAGAACTGGCCGAACAGAATAGCAAAACTCTTTGGCAGGTGAAACCGCCCCCTTCTGTGTGTTGCAGTTGTGTCTTTAGTTCAGCTTTTAAAGTACTCCTGCAGATTTATCGGCATGGAACGTCTGTGTCTTCGCCCCCCTCCCCCTCCCCCCCCCCCCCCCCCCAGGATTGGCAGCAAACGCATTCATCTGCCAGTACATTGTGTGCTGGAAGTCTGGGGATCAGAGGGGCGGCTATACAAGGGAACACAGGATGTGCCATTCGTATTGCTTCTCAAAGACGGAGAAATGTTTTCTTTTTTTTTCTTCTTTTTTTTTTTTTTTTTTTTTTTTTTTTTTTTAGGAAAACACAATTATGCCAATCCAGTTCTATTAATAAAAAGCAGCAGCTGCCGGAAAGTTTGTAATAATGGTGAACGGCACACAAATATAACAATCTAAAAAGTTTTCCCATCGTACAGTACATTGTACAAACATTAATCATATTTAAAGTAGCCATGCGCAATTTGTTTCGTTCTGAATTCGTTTTTTTTTTTGTTTTTTTTTTTATTTGACAAATTTGTTAATTCGGAAAAATCAGAAGGAAACAAAAACGGACGGATGTTTCGGCAGCGCACAAGTCTAATTTTCAGATTAGCCCCCTGCCCGCAAACCCGGACAACCACCGGCCAGGGTTGTCGGGAAGAGGCCCTTGTCCACATAAAAGCACCCAATGTTATACTTACCTGCTCCATGCAGTTGGTTTTGCACAGAGCAGCCCCGATCCTCCTCTTCTCAGGTCCCATTTCGCTGCCCCCATGTTGAGGGCATGCGGTCTGTTATGGTTCAGGAGGCATGGTTCCCTACCCTGACCTGCTGGGCTGCATGCTCGGATAAGGGTCTGCTATGGATTTTGGGGGAGGGGACCACGTGCCATTTAAAAAAAAAAAAAAAAAAATTGGCCATGGGGGTGTCCCCTCCAAATTCATACCAGACTGAAGGGCCTGGAATAGACTAATGGACTTTTAGCCAGCAATTTTTTTTTAGATTCAGCTGTCAGCAGGAAAGCCCGCTGACCGCTGATAACTCATCCATTGCTAAGGACGCGGCTGCCGGCTTCCCACTCCTTAGCAACCAGCTATATGTAGTGAAAAAAGAAAAAAAAAAAAAAAAAAAGACACAAAGAGGCAAAACACAAATCGTGGTAAAAATGCAATTACAAAAACGTAGAAAGGACAGCAAAAATTTTCAAAAGCAACATGCATAGATGTGAATCGAGCCTTATAGGTGCAGACCACTGCTATCCCCAGAGCCAGTCCACAGAGCTCTACAGGGCCTTCCATCCACAGCACTGTTCTGCAGCACATCAGCCGTACTCCTCCTTTACCTCCTTGTCCCTCACTTTTGGAATCTCTCCAATTCTTTGAATTGCCATTACCAGATTGTGCCTTATTCCAGTATCTGTATTTTTTGCTAGAAATGTTCTTAGAACCCCCAAACATTATGCATTTTTTTTAAAGCAAAGCAGAGGCTCTTCTAGAGAATAATATGGTGTTTTGTTTTTTTTTCCGCAATTTTTTATGTCACACAGGAGACCCAGCTGGTCGATCGGGTGTGATGGGAGAGCCTGAGAAAGCCGCGGCGAAACCCGTTGCTTGTAAAAGCAATCCAGTGGCTAATTAGCTGCTGGGATTGCTTTTACAAGAGAGCCGACTACTGGCTCTAAAAGTAAAAAAAACGGAACCGGAATCATGCCGGCAGCTGCAGCTATCATCCCGGCATAACCACTTAAAGTCCAGCGACGAATGGTTACGTCACTGTTGTACAAGTGGTTAAAGTGATTGTAAAGGGACTTTATTTTTTTTTATAACTCTATAGAGTTGGTTTTGCACAGAGTAGCCCCGATCCTCCTCTTCTCGGGTCCCTCTTCGCTGCTTCGGCACCTCCCTCCTGTTGAGTGCAGTTTTCTATGGGGGCCCCCGAGCCAAGCTGCACCTCCATGTGTCCATTCAGACACGGAGCTGCCATTCGGCACTGCCCCCTCTCTCCCCTGGCTAACTGACTTTGATTGACAGGCATTAGCGCTGCTGCTGTGTTTCAGCCAATCAGGGGGGAGAGTCCTGGATGGCCGAGGGACTTGTGGACATCCCTGGAGAGAGATGGGGCTCAGGTAAGTATTAGGGGGGTGAGGGTAGCTGCTGCACACAGAAGGCTTTTTATCTTAATGCATAGAAGGCACCTTCTGCCTTTACAAGTCCTCTAAGACCTGCCTTGTCTCTCCCACTTACAATACGACCTTACAAAGCTGTTTACATACTGTCCAGACACTGAACAATATTTGTGGCTGTTGTACCCCTACCCACCAAAAAAGTGTCAAAAAAGTAAAGACGACAGGAGACGGTTTTTGACAATTCCTTTTTTTAAAAATAAAAAGGGTCCCGCGATGTCCATCCATCTTTAATCACGGCGCTGACGGACCTGAAAAAAAAAAAAAAAAAAACCTTCAGTCTCGATGGGTAAGGGATACATTGTATCCCCTACCCATTCATATGGGGGGCGAGATCTGTTAAAGGGGGCTTCCAGATTCCGATAAGCCCCCCCGCCCGCAGACCCCCACAACCAATGGCCAGGGTTATGGGGATACGAGGCCCTCGTTGAGCACCTTCCCCATGTTGAGGGTATGTTGCCTGGTACGATTCAGGAAGAGGGGGCCTCCTCTTCCTGTGACTTTCCAGGTTGCATGCTCGGATAAGGGTCTGGTATGAATTTTGGGGGGCCCCCCCCCCCACGCCATTTTTTTTATTTTGGCGTAGGGTTCCCCTTAAAATCCATACTAAACCCGAGGGGCCTGGTAATGGAATGGGGGGGGGGGGACCTACACCGTTTTTTTTTTTCAATAGTTTTTTTATGTATATTGCCGGGATCCAGCAATACATTACAGCCGCAAGCAATTTTAAATGACATTTTTTCCTTTGAAAATGTCATTTTGCTGCTGTACTGTTATAAACATAGGAAAGATGCGCTTCTTTACAGGCAGACTAAGGGGACACCCCAGACACTATATTTAAAGGAATATTTAATTCTTATTGTTTTTACTATAAGCATTATTAAAATCATGGCAGTTTTAAAAACTTTTTTTTTTTTTGCATTGATACATGTATCCTGGGGCAGGACCCGGGTCCCCCAACACTTTTTATGGCAATAGCTTGCATATAAACCTTTAAAAAGAACACTTTGTTTTTCACGTTCGTGTCCCATAGACTTTAATGGTGTTCGCACAAATTTTTTGTCTGTTCGCATGTTCTGGTTTGAACATTTTGGGGTTGGGGTTGTTTGGCTCATCCCTAGTGATGAACAATGCGTTTTCCAGCATGACGGAGCACCTTGCCATAAGGCATAAGTGATAACTAAGTGGCTTGGGGAACAAAACATCAAAATTTTGGGTCCATGGCCAGGGAACTCCCCAGACCTTAATCCCATTGAGAACTTGTGGTCAATCCTCAAGAGGCTGGGGGGACAAACCCCCCCCCCCCCACAAATTCTGACAAAGTCCATTGATTATGCAAGAATGGGCAGCCATCAGTCAAGATGGGGCTCAGAAGTTGATGGACACCATGCCGGGGCGGATTGCAGAGGTCTTCAATAAAGAGGGGTCAACACTGCAAATATTGACTCTTTGCATAAACTTCATGGCATTGGCAATAAAAGCCTTTGACACTTATGGAATCCTTGTAATTATACGTCAGTATCCCATAGTAACATCTGACAGAAAGATCGAAAAACACCGAAGCAGCAGACTTTGTGAAAATGTAATATTTGCGTCTTTCTCAAAACTTTTGGCCACGGCTCTACTCACTCTTTATTAATTGACTTATCTATGACATGCTGGCAGAACGAGGTGCAGGTTTTTTTGTTTTCATTCTTGCACGGATAGCGGTAGGTAACTCTGCGACTGAGCGCAGACCGGCAAAACTAGGACACATCTTCATTACCTCGCCTTCTTTTCTCCGCCAGTCTTTTTATATCAGCCAGAATGCTGCGATAGACGGAGGCGAGGAAAGGTCAGACGCCCAGACTGGAAAACAATAACGGTTCCTCCGTACCGTAGAGTGCATGAACGCGGCACAGCCAACCAGGCGGCTCATTATGGGGCTCACAAATCACAGATTATGCACTTTGTAAGGTACTTTTCATCCACGAAGGCTTAGAATAATATCCCCTATTAATCAGAAATACTATTCCTGCCTGCGCCGTTACAGACGGGAAAACAGATTTTCACACCAGCCGTGGAAACATTTTTAATATCTTTAATGGAGAGGCTGAGCAGTGACATGCACCTTGCTGTAAGCAGTGATTGTCGGTGAATAAAGATGGGAGAATCTGCCCAAGTTTATCCCCCAAATTCACAAAGCGCAACTCTTCCCTAAATCATACTAAAGTCTGGGGGGGGGGGGCAATCTTGTATAGAGCTACTCCCCTCAGGGGCCGCTGGTAATAGCTGGCTCTTCCCTAATAGTAGAGAGGCTGCCCGTCCACCACAAGCACCAGTACATGCTAGACATGTGTAGCAAGCGGCAACCTGGGGGGGGTTGCTTTGGGGCAAGAGGGCTCTGCTCCCCCCCCCCCAAAAACACAATGGGGACAAGGCCCCCTTTGCCCACAACCCTGGCCCAGTGGTTGTGCGGAGGCAAGGGGTTGGTAGGTGAGGAAATCTTGGGTAGAGCTACCCCCCCCCAGGGGCCACTGGTAATAGCTGCTGGCTCTTCCCTAATATTACAGAGGCTGCCCATCCACCATAAGCACCAGTCCAAGCTAGACATGTGCAGCAAGCATGCGCCCCCCCCCCCCCCTCCTGAACCATACCAGGCAACCTGGGGGGGTTGCTTTGGGGCAATGGGGCTCTACCGCCCTCCCAAAACACCATAAGGACAAGGGCCTCTCCCCCCCAACCCTGGCCCAGTGGTTGTGGGGGGGGGGGGGGGCAGGAGGTTGGTAAGGGAGGCAATCTTGTGTAGAGCTACCTCCCTCAGGGGCTGCTGGTAATAGCTACTGGCTCTTCTCTAATAGTACAGAGGCTGCCCATCCACCATAAGCACCAGTCCAGGCTAGACATGTACAGCAAGCGAGCACCCCCACCTACTGAACCATACCAGGCAACCTGGGGGGGTTTCTTTGGGGCAAGGGGCTCTGCCCCCCCCCCCCCAAAACACTATGGGGACAAGGGCCTCTTCCCCACAACCCTGGCCCAGTGGTTGTGGGAGTCCAGAGGGTGAGTTACTGGAATCAGGAAACCCCCTTTAACAAGGAGGCCCCCAGATCTCAGCCCCCCCCCCCCATGTGTATGAATATGGAGTGCACAACAACAGTTTTCAACAATGCCTTTATTTAAAAAGATAAAAATAAAAATAAATAATGACTCCTGTAGTAGATCTAGCGTCAATCACAATGCCCACTGCTACCATCGACCCCCCCCCCCCAAAAAAGCTCTGCACCCAACAAAGGCTCCCGCTGTCTGACAGCTGAGCTAGCTGACAGTTCTTAAAGAGCTAAGGGGCTCCCTTATGACGTCATTGACCCCTTAGTCTTTTAAGAACAACTGAGACAGCGGGAGCCTTCCTTGGGTGCAGGGCTGGGGGGGGGGGGGGTTTCGGGACGGCAGTAGCGGCAGGCATCGTGATTGATGCTGAATCTACTTTGGGGGACATTTTTTATTTATTTTTTAAAGAGGAAGTAAACCCTGATGGGTTTACTTCCTCTTTCATTCCCTGCAAAGGTAAAGCATAATGGACTACTATGCATCGCATCGCATCGCATCGCATAGTAGTCCATTATGTGTCACTTACCTGACACAGGAGCCAGCGAAGTCCCGCTGTCCCCTTTAGTCCGGCGCATCCATCTTCTCGGTGGGTCTCGCTGCTCCGGCGCTGTCATACGGCGAAGCTGCGAAGACGTCACTTGCGCACCGGAGCCGCCACTCACGGCATATCGCCGTTGACCGCGGCGCACTCAGTGCGCCTGCGCGCCGCTGTCTACGGCGCAAGCGCCGTAGACAGCGGTGCCTGTCTTTCGGTAAATATCTCCTAAACCTACACGGTTTAGGAGATATTTACCGAAAGACAGGCACCGCTGTCTACGGCGCTTGCGCGCCGCGGTCAACGGCGATATTTCTTGGACCTACAGATAAGCCTTAATCTAGGCTTACCTGTAGGTCAAAGTTGGTTGTAAGGGTTTACAACCACTTTAATAAAGGAATTGTCAAAAACAGTTGTATTTTTATAGTAATATATGTACTTTAAGGCCGGGTTCACACTGTCTTCGGAATGCGTCTCATAGCAGGGGGGTCCAATGTGTCCCTGTTCTCAGTTTTAGGGACCAATCAGGCCCAAATTTTTGCCTAAATTCTGACCTGAAACAGAGCCAAAAACGCACAGGGCCCTTTGTACAATCAGCTCCATTGAGAGCCAGTCACACTCTCCTGTCATGTTGAATTGGATGCAGAGAAAACCGGCATTCCAATTCGCATCAGTAGGTACCCAGCCTCAAAATTTTTGGGGTAAATCAGTAGTACCCCATACTCATTCACGTGGGGGGGGGGGCAGGATCTGGGAGTGTGGGACGGGTCTCATCCCAATTAGGCTTAATCATAGAGGTCATGATTAAGCCCTATTTGAGCGAAACGTGTCAGTGGGGGGGGGTGTGTCCCCATGGGAGGCGATTGAGCTGAAGTCATTCTTTGGATTTTTGCTATGGTGGTGATCATTGACAGTGTCCATCTCTCTGTTTCTTACACTTGGAGACCAGTTGCTGAGCTAGACATGTAGACATGTTCTGCTGGAGGATCGGCACCTAGCAGCGGAGATGAATGAAAAGTATCGGAGCCTCTGAATCAATATAAAAGCCAGGCAACCGTAATTAAAAAAAAAAAGGCGCCTGGCAGTGGCAGTTGATGTTTCTTTAGTCTGGAGGTTGGACTTTTACTAATCAATGTGTGTTTTACTTTCTCAGCATTAGCACACGAGAACTGAAGACCATCCTTCCACAGATCAACTTCAAAGTCAGCAGTGTGAAGTCCCTCAAGGACAAGTTACTGGTAAATACAATGATGTGATGTGAAAAGAAATCAATATTTCGGTGCCGGTCAACCGGATACCAGAGTTTCTTTTTTTTTCTTTTATCTCTCTGGCGGTAGCACAAAAATTCTTTATACTTCGTAATTCAGAACTTTGGCCATGCCTTGTGATGATGTCCCATGGGTGACTATGAGGCTGTCAACACATTGCCATTGGCATAGTCATCATGCGGGAGAACATTTCACTTCCCTCTGTGGAATTACTCCCTTGCCGGCTCCCAATGCTGCCGGATTTGTCCCACTGGATAGGAGCGGCGAGGAAGCAATATCTTATTGGTCCGGCTAGCAAGGCTGCAATTCCATAGAGATGACCAGGCAGTCTCCTAATGCAATCCTGATGCTAGCGACATCAAGATCACCCGTGTGGCGCGGTTCCAAGTCGGCTAAGATTCCCAGGAACACACAGATTCAGGGACTGCAAGAAGTTCCAGAAATAATGGGAAATATGTCATCACCAGGGTTCACGCTGCCGCGGCTTCACAGTCACATGGATTCCGGGGTGACTGCGAAGCCGGACCCCCAGCGTGACTTTGGCACAACTTGCATGCGACTTCTTTAGGCCCGGTTCACACTGATACAACAAGCGTTCTGACTTTGAAGACTTTGGTCACTCCCGCGCACACGCGTAGGAGCCGATGGTCACGGTACGGGCCCTATAGAAATGGCACGATCGCCCCCCTTCTTCAGTGCGCATGCGCTGATGATGTCAGCACAAAGGTATATGGTAAATATCTCCTAAACCGCGCAGGTTTAGGAGATATTTCCAGTACCTACAGGTAGACCTTATTATAGGCTTACTTGTAGGTAAAAGTGGTATGGAAGGGTTTACAACCACTTCAAGACCAAAGTCACACGAATTCATGCAGTGCTTTACATATTGTACAGTCCCATCAGTCCCTTCCCTCCAGGAGCTTACAATCTAAGGACCCTAACTCACACATTCCAAGGCCCATTAATACAAAAGCTTTTTTAAGAAGGTTCCTTATGGGAAGCGCCACATCAATGCAATCACGAGATTGCAGAGATTTGCAGGCTTTTGACCTGCTTTGCGGCGCAATCCAAAGCCCCGCAAAGCAGCTGGAGCTTTTGTTGTTCAAGTGAAGAGGTTACTTGTCTGACGTCTGCAGCTCTGTGGAACGCACGGCCCCGAGCGGAGCTGCCTGTAAGTAAGTGAGGCTCAGGGCTGCATTAGATGGGGCACAGTGAGGCTGCATTTGATGGGGCACAGTGAGGCTGCATTAGATGGGCACAGTGGCTGCATAAGATAGGTATCTGTATTTAATGGGGCACAGTGGCAGCATTTGATATGGCACAGTGGCTGCGTTTGATGGGCACAGTGGCAGCAATTGATGGGCACAGTGGCTGCGTTTGGCACAGTGCCTGTGTTTGATGGTACAGTGGTGGCAATTGATGGGCACAGTGGCTGCGTTTGATGGCACAGTGGCTGTGTTTGATCACACAGTGGCTGCGATTGATGGGGCACGGTGTGAGGCTGCATTAGATGGGGCACAGTGAGGCTGCATTTGATGGGGCACAGTGAGGCTAAATTTGATGGGGCACAGTGAGGCTACATATGATGGCCACAGTGGCTGCATTCGCTGCTGCACAGTGGCTGCATTTGATGGGGAACAGTGGCTGCATAAGATGGGGAACAGTGGCTGCATAAGATGGGGAACAGTGGCTGCATAAGATGGGCACAGTAGCTGTATTTGATGGGGCACAGATGCAGCATTTGATGGCACAGTGGCTGCATTTAATGGGGCACAGATGCAGCATTTGATGGCACAGTGGCTGCGTTTGATGGGGCACAGATGCAGCATTTGATGGCACAGTGGCTGCGTTTGATGGGCACAGTGGCGGCAATCGATTGGCACAGTGGCTGCGTTTGGCACAGTGGCTGTGTTTGATGGTACAGTGGCAGCAATTGATAGGCACAGTGGCTGTGTTTGATGGTACAGTGGCAGCAATTGACAGGCACAGTGGCTGCCTTCGATGGCACAGTAAGGCTGCAATTGATGGGGTTTTTTTTTTCAGAATTTTTCAGTTTGTTTGCACCCCCTACAAAATTTTGAGCACCAGCCGCCACTGGCGAGCATCATGTCTTTGGAGTGTTGGAGGAAACCCACGCTGGCACACAGGGAACATGATGCAAACCCCATGCAGATAGTGTCAGGAAAAAAACAAAAAAAAGTCTAAAGCTTCCCTTACTAACACCCACGTTTTTTTTGCTGATCAAGCAGATGTATTACAATATTGGGGAATCCTCATGATGATGATATAAACAATGTCTGTCTTCTAATGTTCTACAATGGAGGTAACTTATCTCCTCTTGTTTTCTCCGCAGGAGATCGGGATCCCCAAGGACGACCTCAGTTTTGAACATTTACATTTATTCTACAAACATCTGATGTTTGACCAGCAGAAGTCAGTAAGTTTGTATAAATTACAGAGAAATGATATGGGAGAGTCCTAGGGAGGGACGTCTTCACGGGCCGATGTCTAAGGCAAGGCAACATTAAAATGTACAATTTGTGACACCCATTAATTCTCATCCCCTCTTCTATTCACTCCAAGACATTTGAGGCTAAATTTAGCAAAAGAACTGCAGGGATGAGGGGCGCAGGGGATGCTAGAGAGGAATCAGAAGTCTCTTTAGAGACATTGGACCATCTATCCATCTATTGGACCATCTATCCATCCATTGGACCATCTATCCATCTATTGGACCATCTATCCATCCATTGGACCATCTATCCATCCATTGGACCATCTATCCATCCATTGGACCATCTATCCATGTATTGGACCATCTATCCATCCATTGGACCATCTATCCATCCATTGGACCATCTATCCATCCATTGGGCCATCTATCCATCCATTGGACCATCTATCCATCCATTGGGCCATCTATCCATCCATTGGACAATCTATCCATCCACTGGGCCATCTATCCATCCATTGGGCCATCTATCCATCCATTGGGCCATCTATCCATCCATTGGACCCAGGGCCGAGACAAGGGGAGGGCAGGAGGGACGGTTGCCCTGGGCACTGTGGTATCATGTGAGGTGGGGGGGGGGCACCACAAGGAAATTGGGGGAGGGGATTTGTGTTGGAAAGGGGCATTAGGGGGGCAGCAGGGAGTAAGTATTGTTCTTGGAGGGGAAATTTGGGGGGTATAGTAAAATTTAGGGGGAGAAGGAATGGGAGAGGAAGATTTGTGCTAGGAGGGATGATTGGGGCACTTTGTGCTAGAAGGAGGGATTTGCAGTGGGGTTATTGGGAAGGGCAATTTTAGGGGTAGATAATATGTGCTAGGAGGAGTGATTTTTTTTTTGGGGGGGGGGCACTTGAATTGGGTGGATTTGGGGGATGGGGGTAAGATTTGTGCTGGGAGGGGGGATTTCAGCAGGGAAACAGATTTTCACTGGGAGGAGGAGGAATTTATGCTTAATGGGGTGAAAAAGATTTTTTTCACCCCATAAGAGTTTTTTCTTTTTTGGGGGGGGGGGGAATTTTGATGACACATAATGCTCATACACATTGGGGGCGGGGGGCGCAGTTTGGCGTGTTTGCCCTGGGCTCTGGGTGACCTTGTCCCGGGGCACTGATTGGACCATCTATCCTTCCTAGTATTTGATCTTCTCTACCAGGGTTCCTCAACCAATGGGTTCCGCCTGAGGTTGCTGGAGGTTCCTTGTGCGTTTGAGAAATGGTGGACTGATCTCTCACCTTCACTGATCACCAATGCGCTACTTCTAAACTGGCCATCAACCTTCCTGGCGGTAATCCCGAGTGTGGCTTATGCCGCGTACACGCGATCAGAATTTTGGTTGGAAAAAGCTCTGATGGTTTTCCCGACGGAATCCCGTTGGGATTTCACTCAAGCTGTCTTGCCTACACACGGTCACACCAAATTACGACGGTCAAGAACGCGGTGACGTACAACACGTAAGCCCTTGTACAAACAGTCGGACATTCCGATGAAAAATGTCCAATCGGACCACGTTGTCGGATAATCCGACCGTGTGTGGGCTCCATCGGACTGTTTCCATCGGAATATCCGACGGACAATGTTTTAGGGCTGGGCTATAAAACTTTCCGACAACATGATCCGATCGGACTTTGTCCCATCGTTTGTAGAGAATTCCGATCGGACAAAGTGCCACGCATGCTCAGATCAAATTTCTAGACCAAAGCTATTGGCTACTAGCCTGAATGTGGTCCCGTCGTAACGAAATAACGTCATCGCGTTACGTACGATCGGATTTTCCGACAACTTTGTCCGACCGTGTGTATGCAACACCAGTTTCGGACAAAATCCGTCGGACAAAATCCGACGGATTTTGTTGTGGGAATGTCCGACCCGTGTGTACAAGGGCTTAGACGGGACTAGAAAAGGGAAGTTCAACACCCAGTAGTAGCCAATAGCTTCCATCTCGTAGTCGAATCTGAGCATGCGCGAGTTTTTGCGCGTCACGCGATCGGAATTTCCGATATAGAAAGTTTTTCCCTCTGAAAAATTGAGAACCTGCTCTCAAATTTTTGCTGGCGGGAATTTGGCCAGCTAAATTCCGATGGAGCGTACACACGGTCGTATTTTCCGATGAAAATTCTCTCATCGGTCTTTTGCTGGCTGAAATTCCGTTCGTGTGTACGCGGCATTAGGGGTTAATTTTTAGTACCAAAAGCGGTAACCGCCCCCTCCCCCCGTGCCACACTCGGGATTACACTGTAGCGTTACTTACCTTGTCCCTGCGATCCCCGATGTCCTCCCGCTGTGTTCTCCGGCCAATGCCGGTGTTCCGTCAGATTAGACGACCCGTCATATCTTGTAGCAGAAGTGGCGTTCCGTCCCCGCCATCTTGCTACACCCCACTCCCCGTCCACAGTACAGATACAGCGAGAAGGCGCCAAGCGGATATCTTATTACACCCACCGGAGTTTTGCATTCCACACTTATTTGTAACAATAAACCGAGCTTATGTACTAAAATACAGTATTTAGAAATATGTGACACTCTTTCGATGTTGGAAGTAGCGGCACAGCCTGCTGATCTCAGAGGTTTGCCGATCTGGAAGAACGCCGCTGCTTTTCCAATTCAACATCAAAACAGTCGGAATGGATTTGAAAACACAAAATTTCACTATATAAGCTGAGATACAAATAAGTATGAAATGCAAGACTTCCGGTGAGTGTACAAAGATGTCCACTTGGCGCCTCCTCACTGTATCCTTACTGTGGACCAGTGCGGGGTGTAGCGAGATGGCGGCGACGGAACGTAATTTCCGTTACAAGATATGATGGGTTCGCCTAATCTGACGGAACACCGGCACCAGTCTTTCGGGTTCCCTCCCCTGCGAGCGGCCTCGATGCAGGCGTTGCGGAGCCGGCGCGAAGTTCCTCCACATCAAACTCATCAAACCATGTCTTTATGGAGCTGGCTTTGGAAGGTTGGAAGGTTGGAAGAAGACCAGAAGATTGGAAGAACGCTCACAATCGGCGTTCCAATTCATCTTAAAGTGAAAGGCGTTCACTAGAGATGAGGTCAGGGCTCTGTGCAGGACACTCAAGTTCCTCCACACCAAACCGTGTCTTTATGGAGCTGGCTTTGTACACAGGAGCACAGTCATCCTGGAACAGGAAAGGGTCTTCACCTAACTATTACCCCAAGGTTGGAAGAAGACCAGAAGATTGGAAGAACGCTCACAATCGGCGTTCCAATTAATCTCAAAGTGAAAGGCGTTCACTAGAGTTGAGGTCAGGAATCTGTGCAGGACACTCAAGTTCCTCCACACCAAACCATGTCTTTATGGAGCTGGCTTTGTAGACAAGAGCACAGTCATCCTGGAAAAGGAAAGGGTCATCACCAAACTATTACGCCAAGGTTGGAAGAAGACCAGAAGTTTGGAAGAACGCTCACAATCGGCGTTCCAATTCATCTCAAAGTAAAAGGCGTTCAGTAGGGTTGAGGTCAGGGCTCTGTGCAGGCCACTCGAGTTCCTCTACACCAAACTCTTTATGGGGCTGACTTTGTACATAGTGGCACAGTCATGGTGGAACAGGAAAGGGTCGTCTATTACGCCAAGGTTGGAAGAAGACCAGAAGTTTGGAAGAACGCTCACAATCGGCCACTCGAGTTCCTCTACACCAAACTCTTTATGGGGCTGACTTTGTACATAGCGGCACAGTCATGGTGCAACAGGAAAGAGCCTTCACCAAACTATTGGAAGGAGAGATCCCAAATGCTGCACATCAAGTCTATAGTAAAACCTTCCTCAGGCCTTACCGCCGACATGTTTTTTTTCCTGGCCACAGGGCTTAGTCATGGAGATTTGGTCTTGGTTTTGGTTGCCTATTACCAAAAAAAATCGGAAAAAGTCCACAGGAATAGAAGAACACTCGCAATCAGTGTTCCAATTCATCTCAAAGCAAATGGTGTCCAGTAGGGTTGAGGTCAGGGCTCTGTGCAGGCCACTCAAGTTCCTCTACACCAAACTCACCAAACCATGTCTTTATGGAGCTGGCTTTGTACACATCGGCACAGTCATGGTGGAACAGAAAAGGTCCTTCCCCTAAACTATTGGAAGGGGAGTTTCCAAATGCCACACATCCAGCAAAGACTATAGTAAAAGCAGCCTCAGGCCACACAGCCGACGCGTTTCGTCATGGAGATCCAGTCTTGGTTTTGGTTGCAAAAACTATTACCACAAAATTGGAAGAATTTCACAAGATTATGAGAACTTTTGCAATCATTTTTATAATTCATCTCAAAGTGAAAGGTGTTCAGTAGGGTTGAAGTCAGGGATCTGTGATGGCCACTCAAGTTTCTCAACACCAAACAATAACATGTTCTTCTTCTTTTCTTTAGATTTTGGATGAATTCAAAAAAGATTCTTCAGTATTTATCTTGGGGTAAGATATCATGTTTCATATGCAATGTGAACCCAGCAACGTGGAACTCCTACTTTGGGGCATTTTTAATTTTATTGAAGTATAAAATACTTTATACTGAATAATTTATATAAATAAATAATTTATACAAACTAATTTATACACAAAAAAAAAATTATAAAATATATTTATATGAATAAATAATGAATGCAAGATAATTTATGTAAATAAACAATGTATACAATTTATATAATTAAATAATGTATACAAATTTTTTATATTGTTAAATAATTCACGCAAAGTAATTTATATATATAAAAAAAGATTTATACAAAAATAATTGATATAAATAAATACTTTAGACAAAATAATTGATATAAAAAATAATTGATATAAAAATATAATTTATACTGAATAATTTCCATAAATATATAATAATAATAAAAACTAGTTCATACAAATAAATAATTTATACAAGATATTTATATTAATAAATAATTTATGCACAATAATTTATAGAAATAAATAATGTATACAATATAATTAATAGAAATAAATAATGTATACAAAATATTTTATATTAATAAATAATTTATGAAAAATAACTTGTATAACATTTTTTTTTTTTTTTACAAAAATAATTTCTATAAAATACTTTAAACAAAATAAATGATATAAAAATATAATATTGAATATTTTATATAAATGAATCATTTATACAAGATATTTATATTAATAAATAAATTTATGCAAAATCATTTCTATAAATAAATAATGTATACAACATATTTTATATTAATAAATATTTTATGAAAAATAACTTATATAAAAAAGATGTATACAAAAATAATTTCTATAAATAAATACTTTAGACATAATAATTGATATAAAACTATCATTTATTCTGAACATTTCCTGTAAATAAATCATTTATACAAACTTATTCATACAAATAAATAATTTATACAAGATATTTATATTAATAATAATTAACTAATAATGTATGTAAAATAATTTATATGAATGAATAAATGTATACAATATAATGTAAATAATGTATACAAAATATTTTATATTGAATAATTTATGCAAAATAATTTATATAAAAAAAATTTATACAAATATAATTTATATAAATAAATACTTTAGACAAAATAATTGATAGAAAAATATAATTTATACTAAATAATTTCTATTAATAAATAATGTATACAAACTAATTGATACAAATAAATATTGTATACAAGATACTTATATTAATAAATAATTTATGCAAAATAATTTATATAAATAATGTATACAATATAATTAATATAATTAAATAATGTATACGAAATATGTTATATTAATAATTTATGCAAAATAATTGATATTAAAAAAAAAGATTTATGCAAAAATTATTTATATAAATAAATACTTTAGACAAAATAATTGATATAAATAAATACTTTAGACAAAATAATTAATATAAAAATATAATTTATACTGAATAATTTCTATAAATAAATGATTTATGCAAACTAATTTATACAAATAAATAATTTATACAAGATATTTATATTAACAAATTATTTATGCAAAATAATTTATATAAATAAATAATGTATACAATATAATTGATATAATGAAATAATGTATACAAAATATGTTATATTAATAATTTTTGCTAAATAATTCTATATACATATTTTATATATTTCATATATTCATACAAACTCATTTATACAAATAAATAATTTATACAAGATATTTATATTAATAAATGTATGCAAAATAATTTTTATAGATAAATAATGTATACAATATAATTGATATCATTAAATAATGTATACGAAATATGTTATATTAATAATTTATGCAAAATGATTTATATAAAAATCTTTTTATATAAAAATGTATATAAATACTTTAGACAAAATAATTGATATAAATACTTTAGACAAAATAATTGATATAAAAATATAATTTATACTAAATAATTTCTATAAATAAATGATTTATTCAAATAAATAATTTATACAAAATATTTATATTAATAAAATATTCAAAATAATTTATATAAATAAATAATGTATGCAGTATAATTTATATAATTAATGTATACAAAATATTTTATATAAAATAATTTCTGCAAAATAATTTATATAAAAAAAGATTTATAAAAATATAATTTATATAAATAAATGCTTTAGACAAAATAATTGATATAAAAATATCATTTATACTAAATAATTTCTATAAATAAATGATTTATGCAAACTAATTTATACAAATAAATAATTTATACAAGATATTTATATTAACAAATTATTTATGCAAAATAATTTATATAAATAAATAATGTATACAATATAATTGATATATTGAAATAATGTATACAAAATATGTTATATTAATAATTTTTGCTAAATAATTCTATATACATAAATAATTTATACAAAAAAACATATTTAATTAATACCAAATACAAATAAGAAAGGTAAGTTCATTTGAACAAAAGACATTACATTGTCCCTTTGGCTATTCTTTCCGTTTGGCATGACGCCCCCCGTTTGTGTTTTTTTCCCCCCCACCAGAAACGTGGACCGTTCCGACGCCTCGGCCATCCATTTACACGACTTTCAAAGGTTCCTGCTGCACGAGCAACAGGTGAGGAGAATTGAGTTGCTCGGCGTCTTGTTTCCAGAGTGGAATAATCCCGGGCTCCGATGGAAGCGGCGGTGCTGGGATTATGTGATGTGGGGAGTTGGAGGCTTTTACAGGATAAAGGATTCCGTGTGAATCTTATTAGGTGACGCCGGATAAAATCGCGGCACAAATACGTCTTCCCCTCCCAGCGACTCCGAGGTGGACGGTGTGACTTTGTGTGTTTTAATGGACTGCAAGGAAAAAGTCGGATGGATTATTTTTCTTTTTCATTCGGCCCCTTGCTGGAGACCCCTCCGGGGGTCCCTCGTACCACCTCCTGATTAGCAAACATATTTATATATTTGATAATGAAGCCCAACGGGAGAATAAATCAGGGGGGGGGGGAATAATTATTTGCGCCCCTGCAGATTCTATAAGTTTGCCCATTTACATAGAATTGAAGGGTCTATAATTTTTTATCATAGGTGTATTTTATATGATAAAGACAGAATATCAACCAAAAAAATAAAAAATAAAAAAAACACGATACAAATGTTACAAAATTGAGTTGCAGTTCAGTGAGTAAAATAAGTATTTGATTCCCAAGCAAAACACGACTTAGTGGTTGGTGGAGAAACCCTTGTTGGTGATCACAGAGACGTTTCTTGTGGTTGGTCTCCAGGTTTCCACATCTCAGGAGGGATTTTGATCCTCTCTTCTCTACAGATCTTCTCTAAATCCTTGAGGTTTCTTGGCTGTCTCTTGACATCTCGAAGTTTCAGCTCCTCCATAAATCTTCTATGGGATTAAGGTCTGGAGACTGGCTAGGCCACTCCATGGACTTAATGTTCTTCTTCATGAACCGCTCCTTTGTTGCCTTGCTCCATGTTCATCATGCTGGAAGACCCATCCATGACCCATCTTCAGTGTTCTGGCTGAGGGAAGAAGGTTCTCATCCAAGATCTTACAATATATGCCCCCCCCCCATCCATTTGCCCCTCAGTGTGGTAAAGCCGGCCTGGACCTTTATCAGGGAAACAGCCCCAAAGCATCATGTTCCCCCCTCCATGTGTGTCTGTAGGGAGGGGGTTCTTAGGGTCATAGTCAGCACTTTTCTTCCTCCAAACACTGCGAGTCAAGTTAATGCCAAAGAGCTCCATTTTGGCCTCATCTGAAATTTGTGGGGGGGGGGGGTGCTAGGAGTGGTGATTTGAGGGGATTTGTGTTGGGAGGGGAGGTAGGGGAAGACAATCTTGGCTAGGAGTGAGAATTGGGGGGGGGGGTTGTGCTAGAAAAGGTAGTATGGTGGGTGGGGGGCTGGGGGGGGGGGGACAGTGGGCATTTGTGTTTGGAGGGGAAATTTTTGGAGGGGGGGATTTGTGCTAAAATGGGGGATTGGGGATTTTGTGCTAGGAGGGGGGATTTGGAGTGGGGGGAAAGGATTTGTCCTCAGAGGGTAAATTTGAGGGGTAGAGAATTTGTACTGGATTTTTTTTGAGGGGGGGTGGATTTGCACTGGAGGCATATGGGGAATGAGAGGATTTGAGCTGAGAGGGTTGGGGGGGGTATATGTGCCAGGAGGGGGGATTACAGATTTGTATTGGGAGGAGGGGGGATTTCTGCTTAGGGGGTAAGCATGCAGATTAGTGCTCAGTTTTTTGTTGGGGTGGGGGGGCGCTCCTGCAGGCAGCTTCTGCAGCCCAGGACCGGGACAAGGGGTGGGGGGAGGTTGGAGGGAGGAAATATGGGGGGGGGGGGGCAGGGGATATTAATTATTAATTAATTAATAATAAAATTTGGTAGGTGTGCTAGGAGTGGTGATTTGAGGGGACTTGTGTCGGGAAGAAGATCTGTGCTAGGAGTGGGAATTTTGAGGGGGGTTTATGCTAGAAAAGGTAATATGGTAGCAGGGAGGAGATTTGTGCTAGAAGGGGAATTCTTTTTTTGGGCGTGGGGGGGGTATTTGTGCTAGCAGGGATGATTTGGGATTTGTGCTAGAGAAGGTAATATGGTAGGGTTGGGGGGAAGGTTTTTTTTGTGCTAGGAGGGGATTTTTTTGGGGGGGATGATATGTGCTAGCAGGGATGGATTGGGGTATTTGCGCTAGGAAGGAAAATTTGGGGGGGGGGGGGGGGGTTATGCTAGGATGGGGGATTGGGGAGAATTTGTGCTGGGGGTATTTGGAGTGGGGAGAGAGGATTTGTGCTCAGAGGGTAAATTTTAGGGGTGGAGGATTTGTACTGGGGGTGGATTCGTGCTGAACAGGGATTTATAGTGGGGATTTGTGCTCAGAGGGTAAATTTGAGGGGTAGAGGAATTTGTACTGGGAGGGGAAAATTTGTGCTGGGGGGGGATTTATAGTGGGGAGAGAGGATTTGTGCTCAGAGGGTAAATTTGAGGGATAGAGGATTTGTACTGGGAGGGGTAGATTTGTGCTGGGGGGATTTATAGTAGGGAGAGAGGATTTGTGCTCAGAGGGTACATTTGAGGGGTAGAGGATTTGTATTGGGAGGGGTAAATTTGTGCTGGGGGGGATTTATAGTGGAGAGAGAGGATTTGTGCTCAGAGAGTAAATTTGAGGGGTAGAGGATTTGTACTAGGTGGGGTGGATGTGTGCTGGGGGGGGATTTATAGTGGGGAGAGAGGATTTGTGCTCAGAGGGTACATTTGAGGGGTAGAGGATTTGTACTGGGAGGGGTAAATTTGTGCTGGGGGGGGATTTATAGTGGGGAGAGAGGATTTGTGCTCAGAGGGTAAATTTGAGGGGTAGAGGATTTGTACTGGGAGGGGTAGATTTGTGCTGGGGGGGATTTATAGTGGGGAGAGAGGATTTGTGCTCAGAGGGTAAATTTGAGGGGTAGAGGATTTGTACTGGGAGGGGTAGATTTGTGCTGGGGGGGATTTATAGTGGGGAGAGAGGATTTGTGCTCAGAGGGTACATTTGAGGGGTAGAGAATTTGTACTAGATGGGGTGGATGTGTGTTGGGGGGGATTTGGAGCGGGGAGAGAGGATTTGTGCTCAAAGGGTACATTTGAGGGGTAGAAGATTTGTACTGGGGGGTGGATTTGTGCTTGGGCGGGGAATTTATAGTGGGAAGAGAGGATTTGTGCTCAGAGGGTAAATTTGAGGGGTAGAGGATTTGTACAGGGGGGGGGGGGGTGGATGTGTGCTGGGGGGGGGATTTGGAGTGGGTAGAGAGGACTTGTGCTCAGAGGGTAAATTTGAGGGGTAGAGGATTTGTACTGGGGGGGTGGATTTCTGCTGCACATTAATGCTCAATTTTTTGGGGGGGGGGTGATTTTTTATGACCCTCATACATTTTTATGGGGGGGGGGAGTTGGAATTTGGCATGATCGCCCCCGGGCTCTATATCATATGACCTTATCCCGCCACTGCTGCACACGGACCGTCCTGCACTCCAAACCTCACTAGCGCCATCTTCTGGCCACCCTTGGCATTGCGGCCTCCATAGCACAAGCCTCCTCCGGCACGCTGCACAACTCTCGGCGCTCACACAAGTTATTCCGAAACTCTTCTATTGTAGCGAAATGTTTTCTTGTGTTGATCGCGTGACCCCCGAAGAGCGACAAACAAAAGCCGTCATGTAAATGACAGAACAGAGCGCGTCTCTATGGCTGGCGGACAAACACAAGCGGTTTTGAATATTCTGCCTCTATTGTACTGCGGTGGGGTGGTGGGGGGAGCGCCGCACAGCCTCCGCCAACATTTAACCTCTCCTATGCAAATGAAAGCCGGAGCGTGCCACCGCCAGCACGTTTCGTCCCCGGCGCCTACAATGGCACCTCAACGCCGACCGTTATTATCAAGATGCTCCGAGATTAGTCGTGCCGGGGGCTGTTTTGCATATGAAAATGGAAGGTGGCTTTCTGTAGGGACGGGGGGGGGGGGGGGGGGGGTGGGGGGTTGCCGGCGCCACACACTGGCTCCCATTGTCCCGGTATTTGCATGGAATAATTATCTCCGGTTAGGGGGCCTTTCGCCGCCCGCTTGGCTGATCCCGGAGATAGTAGAAGCTCCATAGTTACCTCCTGTGTGTTCAATTCATCAGTCTTATTTATATTCCTCTTCTGTGCTCTGCTAAATGGAGGGGGGGGGGGGCGGGGGGGAGGGGGGGGTGGGTTGTGCTACTGCGAGAAGCTAATGAATTCTTCATTATCACAGCGCAGGAACAAAGAGAACAGAAAGTGGAGCTCTAGGCAGACCGCTAAATACATATAAAGTGGTACGGAGCGCTAAAGTGCAAAAAAAAAAATGCTTAAAACAGCATCGACCAATCATAAACAAAAAAAAGCGTGTGTCTGAGCGTCTCTGAGCATCTCAGAGTGTTTCCGAGTGTCTCCGGTGCCCCCCGCACCTCTGGCCACATGCGGGGCCCACCCAGGTGTGTTGCAACAGCGAATGAACATTCGCTGTTGCAACACTGATCCTCCTCCCGGGCCAATTGGGAAGCGGGTCTGATACCCGTCACTCGATTGGCTGAAAGGACAGGCTATCCTATTGGATGCATAGGAGGAGGGGAGGAAGCGCGTGGCGGAAGCGAGGAGGAGAAGAGCCGCTGGCTGATGCCTGGATGCCTGATCGCCGCTTCTGCTTCTGGCGGATGCCCGATTCCCACCGCTGCTCCTCGGATGCCCGATCCCCGCCGCTGCCCCTCGAATGCCCGATCCCCGCCAGCTGCTCTCGGATGCCCGATCCTGGCTGCTGCTCCTCAGATGCCCGATCCCAGCCTCTGCTCCTCGGATGCCCGATCCAAGCCTCTGCTCCTCGGATGCCCGATCCCCACCACTGTTCCTCGGATGCCCAATCCCCACCGCTGCTCTCGGATGCCCGATCCTGGCTGCTGGTCCTCAGATGCCGATCCCAGCTGCTGCTCCTCAGACGCCCGACCCCCGCCGCTGCTCCTCGGATGCTCGATCCCCGCCGCTGCTCCTCGGATGCTCGATCCCCGCCGCTGCTCTCGGATACCAGATCCCCGCCGCTACTCTTCAGATGCCTGATCCCTGCCCCGGGTCCTCAGATGCCCCATCCCGGGATGCCCAATCCTGGCCGCTGCTCCTCTGATGCCCGATCCCGGCCACTGCTCCCCAGGTGCCCGATCCCCGCCACTGTTCCTCGGATGCCCAATCCCTACCTCTGCTCTCGGATGCCCGATCCTGGCTGCTGCTCCTCGGATGCCCGATCCCCGCCGCTGCTCCTCGGATGCTCGATCCCCACCGCTGCTCTCGGATCCCCGATCCCCGCCGCTGCTCTTCAGATGCCCGATCCCAGCGACTGCTGTATATATATATATATATACATAACTATATTGCAAGCCCATATCTATATGACCTAAAGCCTCCCTAGTCCCTGTCATTAATAGTAAAGTTCACATTTGCATAATGCGAGACATTCATATAAAATCCGGTAATAACATATTCCGTATATATATATTCCATAAATAATCTTGTCTACACGTGATTAATAGAAGACACGGCATCTGGTAGCTCTACGTGTTTTATGGCTCCAAGACACTCTTCAGGAGCGAGCACCTGGTATATATATATATATATATATTGAAAAATAGGGTTTCACAGGCTGGGAGTTTGATTACTTCCCCCTGCCTCTATCACAGTGGTCTTCAAACTCTTCGGATGCGGACCTTTCCTTGCCTTTATCTGGCCCTTGGGGCACCATTCTTCCCACTTGCACCAGCAATGGGGCTCTATCTACACCTCCCATTGACACCAACAATGGGGCACTATTCCTCCCAATGACGTCACCAACAATTCAACACTATTCCTCCCAATCACACCAACAACGAGGCACGATTCCTCCCGCAGATACCAATGATGGGGCACTATTCCTTCCAATGGCACCAACAATGGGGCACTATTCCTCCAAATGACACCAAAGATGGGGCACTATTCCTCCCAATGACACCAACAATTCTGCACTATTCCTCCCAATCACACCAACAACGAGGCTCGATTCCTCCCACAGATACCAATGATGGGGCACTATTCCTTCCAATGGCACCAACAATGGGGCGCTATTCCTCCCAATGACACCAAAGATGGGGCACTATTCCTCCCAATGACACCAACGATTCTGCACTATTCCTCCCAATCACACCAACAACAAGGCACGATTCCTCCCACAGATACCAATGATGGGGCACAATGTCTCCCAATGACACCAACAATGGGGCACTATTCATTCCACTGACACCAAAGCTTCGGCACCATTTCTCCCAATCACTACAACAATAGGGCACTATTTCTCCCAGTGGCACCAGTGATGGGGCACTATTCCTCCCAATGACACCAACAACGGGGCAATATTCATTCCACTGACACCAACCCTTCGGCACTATTTCTCCCAATCACACAAACAATGGGACACTATTTCTCCCAATGACACCAAGGATGGGGCACTATTCCCCCAATACCAATGATGGGGTACTATTTCTGCTCTTTTTTTTTTAATCCCACTGATGCTGGGGCATTTTCTACTCCTGTGGGCCCCCCACAGTCCAGCCCCCTCAATGTCTGAAGGATGATAAACTGGCCCTTTGTTTAGAAAGTTTGGAGACCCCCTGCTCTAGCAGAAGCTTCTAGGGCTTAGGGCAGGAGAATTTAAATCCCTGGCCTGAATATTTAGTAGCCAATCCCTGGTAAAGTGTGCCCAGATGGGGGCTGGGCTGCTGTTAAATAGTTTCTCTGCTCGATGTAAGTTCCACGCTCTCTCTGGCGACTTCCAATTCCAACTTCTAAGGCGAATTTGAATCTGGTGGCTGTGAGGAACATCTTTGATGCCTCGGTTTTTCCTGTATGGGAGAGCCAGCAATGAGCCTGTAGTTGCCAGAGCTTACAGTGTATCATTACCGCTCACTGACTGGTTACTAGAGGTTACAGCACACATTATAGTTCACTGGTTAGTTGCTAGAGGTTACAACACATGATATCTGTTTGTTGATTGGTTTCAAGAGATTACTGTGGATACGACCTCAGGGGGGCATGATATACATATCAATGCCGCTGGCTGCCCCTATTTACACATGAATGCCAGCAATGTACATGTAAACACAGGGTCTGAAGGTGAGTCATCTGTACACAACAATAGGGCAGAGCTGGGCAGCATTAGTAGCAGCACTTCACACTGAGATATCGGGACACAGGACTAAAACCTTAAGGGATGAGGGGATTTAAACCAGGATAATTGGCAAGTATGAGGCAGCTGCTTTGGGCCCCACAACAATGACAGGGCCCAGGGCAGCTGCCGCTTTTGCCCTGCCTTTAAAAACGGCCCTGAGAATACCCCACTCCACGATGGAAATGGGAGGTTGCATTTGATGCCTTGGGAAACCCAAACCTAGGCCCTGATGGAGGACATCAGGTTGGTCTGAAGAACTCTTTAGTGATAGAAGAAAGCTGTCAGTGTGGCAGAGGCACCCGTGGTTATGTAGAATAACATCCATAGAAGGGTTGTGGTCATCGTGGTTAGTAAGTGAACATTTATATATTACACTAAAAAGATGCGTCTTCTGTATGGAAGTGCCAGCAAAGAGCCTGCAGTTGTGTCCAGGAATGTCTCGTCTACATTACAAGCACATAAACCATAGGGTCTGTAGGGTGGTGGCCCCGTACGTTGGAGGACGGTCAGGATGGTCTGAGGAACTCATTAGTAGTAGAAAAAAAAAAATGTCAATGTCTTGTATGGCAGAGGTCCGTGCCTGTGTTTGTGTAGAACAATAGTCATAGAGGGGTTGTTGGTGTGAAGATATTTGCCGGCACACCATGGAACGGCACAAATAGCGTCCAAACGGGTGATTTATTGCATGATCACAACCAGGGGTGGACTGACCATTCAGCCACTCGGGCACTGCCCGAGGGCCCCGGGCCACTAGGGGGCCCCATCAGGGTTACCAGCCTCAGTAAAACCAGGGACAGTATGTAAAAATCTGTGTTTTTTTTTTACATCTGTCTCTGAAATGTCCCTTACCGACATCCTTTTGGTCTAAAAATCCCGAGATTAGAGCTGCCACACCTCTCCAGTACCTTCTCAGCTAATAGAAATATGTCTGCCTATACTGTGTGGCCCCATAATCTGATTGCCTGGGGGCCCCATAATCTCCTATTGCCCGGGGGCCCCATGAGTTGTCAGTCCGCCCCTGATCACAACACAAAGATAGTGCAACGTTTCGAAGCCGCGCAGGGCCCCTTTATCAGGCATGTCACATGCCTGACAAAGGGGCCCTGCGTGGCTCCGAAACGTTGCACTATCTTTGTGTTGTGATCATGCAATAAATCGCCCGTTTGGACGCTATTTGTGTCGTTCCATGGTGTGCCGGCAAATATCTTCCCCGTGACTTGAATCAGTATCCAGCTGGTTGTTGCTACAGCACCCAAATCTGAGAGCGCATCCACGTTTCGGAGGCGCGTAGGGCCCCTTCGTCAGGCATGTCACATGCCTGACGAAGGGGCCCTGCGCGGCTCCGAAACGTTGCACGATCTTTGTGTTGTGATCATGCAATAAATCGCCCATTTGGACGCTATTTGTGTCGTTCCATGGTGTGCCGGCAAATATCTTCCCCGTGACTTGAACCAGTATCCAGCTGGTTGTTGCTACAGCACCCAAATCTGAGAGCGCATCCACGTTTCGGAGGCGCGTAGGGCCCCTTCTTCAGGCATGTCACATGCCTGACGAAGGGGCCCTGCGCGGCTCCGAAACGTTGCACGATCTTTGTGTTGTGATCATGCAATAAATCGCCCATTTGGACGCTATTTGTGTCGTTCCATGGTGTGCTGCCAAATATCTTCCCCGTGACTTGAATCAGTATCCAGCTAGTTGTTGCTACAGCACCCAAATTTGAGAGCGCATCCACGTTTCGGAGGCGCGTAGGGCCCCTTCATCAGGCATGTCACATGCCTGACGAAGGGGCCCTGCGTGGCTCTGAAACGTTGCACGATCTTTGTGGTGTGATCATGCAATAAATTTGCCCGTTTGGATGCTATTTGTGTCGTTCCATGGTGTGCCGGCAAATATCTTCCCCGTGACTTGAATCAGTATCCAGCTAGTTGTTGCTACAGCACCCAAATTTGAGAGCGCATCCATGTTTCAGAGGCACGCAGGGCCCCTTCATCAGGCATGTCACATGCCTGACGAAGGGGCCCTGGGTGGCTCCGAAACGTTGCACTATCTTTATGTTGTGATCATGCAATAAATCGCCCGTTTGGACGCTATTTGTGTCGTTCCATGGTGTGCCGGCAAATATCTTCCCCGTGACTTGAACCAGTATCCAGCTGGTTGTTGCTACAGCACCCAAATTTGAGAGCGCATCCACATTTCAGAGGCACGCAGGGCCCCTTCGTCAGGCATGTCACATGCCTGACGAAGGGGCCCTGCGTGGCTCCGAAACGTTGCACTATCTTTGTGTTGTGATCATGCAATAAATCGCCCGTTTGGACGCTATTTGTGTCGTTCCGTGGTGTGCCGGCAAATATCTTCACCGTGACTTGAACCAGTATCCAGCTAGTTGTTGCTACAGCACCCAAATCTGAGAGCGCATCCATGTTTCGGAGGCGCGTAGGGCCCCTTCATCAGGCATGTCACATGCCTGACGAAGGGGCCCTGCGCGACTCCCAAACGTTGCACGATCTTTGTGTTGTGATCATGCAATAAATCGCCCGTTTGGACGCTATTTGTGTCGTTCCATGGTGTGCCGGCAAATATCTTCACCGTGACTTGAACCAGCATCCAGCTGGTTGTTGCTACAGCACCCAGATCTGAGAGCGCATCCACGTTTCGGAGGCGCGTAGGGCCCCTTCATCAGGCATGTCACATGCCTGACGAAGGGGCCCTGCGCGGCTCCGAAGCGTTGCATGATCTTTGTGTTGTGATCATGCAATAAATCGCCCGTTTGGACGCTATTTGTGTCGTTCCGTGGTGTGCTGGCAAATATCTTCCCCGTGACTTGAATCAGTATCCAGCTAGTTGTTGCTACAGCACCCAAATCTGAGAGCGCATCCAGGAACGTATGAAGTACTACATAGAGGGGTTGTTGTCATCATGGTTTATAAGTGAGCATTTATTCACACTAGGAACAACTTTTCTACATTACAAGCACATAAACAATAGGGTCTGTAGGGTGGTGGTCCTCAAGAATGAGTTGTGGAGATAAAGACTCTGCGTTATCCATCGGGAGAAAAAGAGGAGAGGTGAGAGAGCCCTTTGGTGTAGTAAGTTGCCAATGTTGTTAGATGTGTATGGAGTTCTCAAAAATATATTTTAAAAAAAGCTTACATTTTATGAGGTTGCGATTAACCAGATTCAATAGTAAATGGTACGCTTCATGGTACGCTTGTGGAGAATACCCGTCTCTACGCTGGAAATAGGAGATTGCATTCGATGCCTCTGAAAACCCAATGCGAGGTCCTCATGTAGGACATCAAGATGGTCTGAAGAACTCGTTAGTGGTAGAAAAAAAAAAAACCAGCTTGAGTGATTGAGGTGCACGTGGTTGTGTTGAATAATAGTCATATAGGGTTTGTGGTCATCGTGGTTAGTAAGTGAGCGTCTATTTATTACACGAAAAAGATGCGTCTTCTGTATGGGAGTCGGGAGAGACCTCAAAGAACCCGCGTCCTGAAACATCTCTTCTACATTACATAAAACCAATAGGCTCTGTAGGGCGATGGTCCTCAAAAATAATTAGTGGAGATGAAGAGTCTGTAGTATTCATCCAAAAAAAAAAAAAAAAGAGTAGACACGAGATAACTCTTTGGTGTAGTAAGTTGGCAATGTTGCTAGATGTGTACGGAGTTCTGGAAGGTTGCATTTACTATGAAATCTGGTTATTCACAACCTTCCAGAACTTCCGTACACATCTAGCAACATTGCCAACTTACTACACCAAAACCCTTGTACACACGGTCGGAGATTCCGACGGAATGTGTCCTATCGGACTGTTTTGACTGTGTGTGGTCTCCATCGGACTGTTTCCGTCGGAATATCCGACGGACCAACTTTTCCAACTTGCCGGTAAAATTTTCAGACAAAATGCTCCTATCGGACATACTCCGATCATGTGTAGCCTACTCCGACGGACAAAGTGCCACGCATGCTCAGATCAAATTCCTAGACCAAAGCTATTGGCTACTAGCCTGAACGTAGTCCCGTCCTAACGAACTAACGTCATCACGTTATGTACAATCGGATTTTCCGACAACTTTGTCCGACCGTGTGTATGCACCAGTTTCGGACACAATCCGTCGGACTAAATCCGACAGGCAAAATCCGACGGATTTGGTTGGCAAAATCTCCGACCGTGTGTACGTGGGCTAAGGTCACAGTCGGGCCAAGTTGGCGAAAAATACGATCTTTCAGAACGTGATGACGTCGGATTTTCCGACAACTTAGTCCGACCGTGTGTATGCAACATCACTTCCGGACCTCTTCCAGAATTAATCCGTCGGAATTACTCAGACGGATTTGGTTGTCGGAATCTCCGACCGTGTGTACAAGGGCAAAGAGTTGTCTCGTGTCTACTCTTTTTTTGGATGGATACTTCAGAATCTTTATCTCCACAAATAATTTTTGATGGATGAGGTATGATTGGGGAGAACACCCCCTCCCCCCCCTTCCATACAGGAAATGGAGAGTTTGCTCTCATTGCCCCCTGTATTTATTACACTAAGCCCTTGTACACACGGCCGGACATTCCAACGGAAAATGTCCGATCGGACCGCGTTGTCGGATAATCCGACCGTGTGTGGGGCTCCATCGGGCTCTTTCCGTCGGAATATCCAACCAACAAAGTTTTAGAGCTGGGTTATAAAATTTTCCGACAACATGATCCGATCGTTCTATACAAAAGTGTAGCACTAAAACCAGGCATATTATAACATTCTCATGTAAGATAATATACACTCATATATAAAACATATGCGTATATATTTTAAACATCAATAGTGTGTAATGAAAAATGACCTGAAGAGAAACAAAGTTTCCTATAAATCACGTGTATAGTGAAAATTACAGGTAAGTGAAAAATAACAGGTGAAAGAAAGTCCAAAAAAAAAAAGGAGATGCAGAGTCTCTTGTATGTGATAATCCGGTCCACATATATGTAGACAATCACCATCCACCTTCTTTACATGTAAAGGTCATGCAGACACCACGTGATATTCCCTTCACCAGATGAGGTGTAGGCTTACCAGATATACTGGATCCAAACGAATATACATTCGAAGGATCACAAAAGCTTGTATATTTGTATGTAGATTTCTCAAAAATAAATTCTCCAGGGGAATTTCACGTATAACCGTTCCGTTCATGTACTGGGCAGTAGGTTATCTCCAGCCATACACACCAATTGAAATGGTTGAACACATGTAAAGGGAAACAGGGACCAAATAGCGTAATTCCGTTTTAAAAGAAAATTTTATAAAAAGTAATAAACTCACATGCATACAGTAGATCAAGCGCTTTTCAATAAAAAACATGGCTGCAGTGGAGTCCCGGCGCGTTTCGTCCTAGAAGACGTCATCTGGGGGGGGGGGGCTTTGTCCGATCGTTTGTAGAGAATTCCGATCGGACAAAGTGCCACGCACGCTCAGGTCAAATTCCTAGACCAAAGCTATTGGCTACTAGCCTGAACGTAGTCCCGTCCTAACGAAATAACGTCATCAGGTTACGAACGATAGGATTTTCCGACAACTTTGTCCGACCGTGTGTACGCAACACAAGTTTCGGACAAAATCCGTCAGACAGAATTTCAACGGATTTTGTTGTCGGAATGTCCGACCCGTGTGTACAAGGGCTAACAGATGCGTCTTCTGTATGGGAGAGACATCAAAGAACCTGAAATTGTGTACAGGAACACCTCTCCTACGTTACAAGCACACACACAATCTGTAGGGTGGTGGTCCTCAAAAATGAGTTTGGGGGAGATAAAGACTCTGTGGCGTCCTTTGGGGAAAAAAAAGAAGAAGAAAAGAGCTGAGAGAAAAAAAAAAAGAGGTGAGAGAACCCATTGACCTAGTAAGCTGGCAATGTTATTAGATATGTATTGAGTTCTGGAAAAGATGGAAAAAAAAAACACATTTAATAAGGTTGTCAATAACCAGATATGCAACCTTCCTGGTATGCTTGAGGAGCATAACCCTTTTCTTCAAGAAATGGGAAAACGCGCTTGATGCCTTGGGAAAACTCCAATCCTCGGTCCTCATGGGGGACATCAGATCGGTATGAAGAACTCGTTAGCGGTAGAAAAAAATTGTCAGTGGCTTATCAGAGGTCCCCGTGGTTGTGTAGAAATAATAGTCATAGAGGGGTCGTGGTCATCGCGGTTGGTAAGTGAGCAATTATTTATTACACCAAGAGATGCGCCACAAAGGCCAAGACTACTCCTCCATGATTAATATTTTACACAACCACAGGTGCATCTGCCATACAAACCATTGGCAGATCTTTTTTTCAACACTAACGAATGCATAAACAACAAAATTTAATTTGGAGGAAAGAATGGGAGGAATACTCATAATAAGGGTTGGCTAAAGTTAGTGAAGGGTTAAGGGGTAACATAGGGAAAATGTTTAATTAAAAAAAAATATTATTTACTTGCATGGTTGCTGGAACCGACTTTATGTGGAGATAAAGATTAGATTATGGAGTTAGACTTTAAAATGGAACTTCAGCTTTTATTTTTTTCATTTCCCCCCCCCCGCCCAAAAAAATGGTCTGAATATCTTCTCTATGCTCCTGCGCTACCTCCTGCTTCCTCCCCAGTCCAGTGTCGATTGTCCTCTTCAGGCACAATGGCAGTCACATCATTCTGGTCATTTCCTACGAACCCAGCCTGTCCTTTACTCACCCTCCCCCCGCCCCCCCCAGGGGCAATTCATTCATGGGTTCACAGTATTCCAGGACTGAGCGGAGTACGACGCCCACTACAGGAGGAAGAAGAGGAAGTACTTGTGACATCCCCTGACCTTCAAAAAGATGGCAGAAAAATTGTATAAAAGTGGATGTAGCCCCCTGATGTTTAGGCAGGGTTGCTAGTAAATCTATTTGCCAAGTGATAGTTGCCTTGGCCAACTGATAGGAGTTCAATTGATTTCACAGTAATTCTGGAATTGCTGCACTTCTCTCTTCTGTCACTAGATGGCCGGGTATCTGGTGACATGACATTTGTATTGTCTGATACTTCCACCCCCCCCACCTTTTGCCACATACCCCCCATCACCCCCCTTTCCTCCAAACCCCCTCACACCCCATTAAACCAGACCAGACTGCGTTTGGAGTAAAGGGCCAAAGGCCTTGATTTATTAACCAAAATATATAAATATAAAATATAAACTTTTAATAAATAACTTTTAATAAAAATAACTTGCAAACTTTTCCTTTAACGCTGGAACATGGGTCATTAGCATATCCAAGACCCTACTGGTCACTGCACCATATATTTGACCTCTTGACCTCCAGACGGCATCCCCTGTCTCGGAGGCTAAACCCAAACCAATGCAGTGACCTACCCCTTTTCTCCTCCGGTTACCCCCATGTAACCAGGAAGTACATCAACAACCATCCCCATCCCCATGGATGGGTACAACCTAATTACCACCTGCACCACTTACCCTTCTAAACTGACCCCCCAAACAACCAGCACACCCAGCCAACACCCCCTCACAACCAAATCCTACCAACCACAGGGGAGGGTGGGTGGGAATCTCTTCCTCCTCCGCTCTCCAAGTGGCCTAGCTTCCGCTCGGCTTCCCGGCCGAATGTGCTAGCTCCGCCCCCTGGCTCCGCCTACCCGGCTTCTTAAAGCGGCCCACCTGTATTGTTATTAAAGCGGCGACAGTGCATGCAAACAACTGTCATGCCGTCCCTGCGCTTAGCAGCCTTTGGCTGCTGCTCCGTGGCCTCACTTTAGATAGGACAAGGGCATTGCAATTTGCAAGAACAGATTAGGAATGAATGGGGTGTTTCAGCCAATGGGCAGGGATTTTCTTGGGTCCCTTGGCCTGCTGGGAGAGCCTATTTATTTGGGTGGGATCAGGTGATCGGGGTTCTGTGCCACTGGGACGGCTGTCTGGGTGGACGTGTGTGAGCTAGAGCCTGAAGCCTAACCCGGGGGGCATCTGGCTGCTAGGCTGTCTGAAGGCCTATCCAGAAGCAAGAGAGCATCGTAGGGTTGGAATTTCGGCTTGCAGTGGCGGTTCTGTCAGCTGGAGAACCTGTCGTGGTCAGAGGTAGAGGGGAAGATGTTGCCACTAAGGGGCCATCCACCTTGTACCGGGGACCACTATGGGTAGCTAAAGCAAAGTACCAGAGCAATATTCTCACCAACCGGGGACGGTGAAGAATTGGGAAACTTCAGCAGATGTCAAGCCAGGGACCCAGCCAGTGGAGGTGACTCTTGCAGAGCAATGTTGTGTGCCAAGCCAGGGACCGAGCAGGCTAGTGGGGTGACGCTTGAGGAGTATCTGAGTGCCAAGCTAGGGACCCAGCAGGGGCGTGGGGGTGACGCTTGAGGAGGATACTGGATGAGAAGATTGGGAGAGCTCAGGGGATCCAGTGGCAGTGGATCAGCAAGTCTAGTGAAAGACAGGGAGCTCAGTTGAGTGAAGATCTATGATAGGAGATTGTAGAAGAAGTGAATAAGTTCATTACAACCTTTGTTAGAAACTGTTTCAAGATTGTTGCCATAGGAGACAGCGGTCCTACTCATGCAGATGTGGTGTCTTGCTGGATGTCTTTCCCTGCGTGGCTGTCTACCTATAGAAGTCTCGGAGTCTGCTAAATTAACATTGCAACTACTACTAGGTGTAACGTTGGGGGTTCCATGCCTGGAATTTCGCTTTAAGATATGTTACAGAATGAATGCACTAAACATTATTTTTTATACTGTTGATGTTACTGAAAGGCTTGTGCATCTTGTTTGTCCTCCATGTTTCCTAAAGGAGTCCTCAGCCCAGGATCTTAACAAAGTCCGCGAGCGGATGACGAAGTTTATAGATGACACTATGAGAGAGACGGCAGAGGCCTTTCTTTACGTAGATGAGGTAAGCAGCGCCAAGTGTTAAAGGGTCGCTCTACCCAAAATAAGTTAGTTTGATTGTTTTTAAGTAAAGGAGGGGGGGGGGGGGGGGGGTTCAACAGTTAAAGCCCAACTGAAGTCTCAACTTCAAATTTCTTTCTCTTTATAATCCTTTACTACTACGTTATAATTTTTAACCAACCTTCACTCAGAATTGCCTTAAAATACATTTTTCTCTGAGTGGAAACGTGGTTCCTGTTCTCACCCTCCGGTGCTCTATGCTTGCAGAGCTGGGTAACAGCCACAACCCCTCAGCAAAAGTGTCCTCACACAGACTTGTATTGCAGAGAAAGAGAGCGGGCATGTCTGGTCGGGTCTTTTAGCATTGACTGGCCTGTGCGGTTGGCCTCTGGTGCCTACTGCACGGCACGGTTACGTTTACAAACACTGAGCAATGTGGCTATGACAGGAAAGTAGACATGACATTCAGCACTCTCCTAGTTATTGTGCCAGGCTGTCAGGTAGATTTACTTATTTTTGAGCTCCTCTGTGATTATTGGAGCAGTTGTTGATTGCTTTGGACTTATCAGGGTCCCACATGCTGCGAGCTTTATTGCTTTTCCCTGCCTTTGGAAGGCTCCAGAACAAAGCAGTGGAGCAAATCAAATGAGCAGCCTGAATATGTATTGGGTCCCAGCCAATCCCTGGAGAGGTTTGTGTAAGGTCTTACCTTGGTTGGAGTCCATAGTGCAGAGATGTATGCTCAGCTTTGCAAAGACACACAGGAAAACAGGCACTTTTGGCAATACAAGGGACAATGAACTGACACAGCCTTCAGAGTGAGGCAGTGTTTTATACCCAGCTGATTACATAAACTGAAGAAGAAGGGGGCGCCTCTGGGTGTAGATTTTTAAAAGGCAATTTATTCACAGGTAAAACAAACAGATGATGCACTCACATTTTCCAAGGCATAAAAAGGCATGTAGAATACAAGGGGGGCGTTTTTTTCATCTGATTCGTCCGTCACATAGGATCCGGTCCGCTGGTGTCATGTTGTCCTCTCCTGGAGTTACCACGAGTTTGTTGTTAAAAAATGCCGGCTTGGTGGACGCAGAGGATGTGTTTCCAAAGCGAGGCTTGGTTAGCGGTGACACGCGGGTCGTGGGGTTGTGACGTCACGGCAGGCGACGCGTTTCCTGAGCGTTCGGGTCGAGGTGGAGAGAGGACCGCGCTCTTTCATCAGGCCAATCACTGATTGGCCTGATGAAAGAGCGCGGTCGTCTCTCCACCTCGACCCGAACGCTCAGAAAACGCGTCGCCTGCCGCTAACCAAGCCTTGCTTTGGAAACACATCCTCTGCGTCCACCAAGCCGGCATTTTTTAACAACAAACTCATGGTAACGCCAGGAGAGGACAACATGACACCCGCGGACCGGATCCTATGTGACGGACGAATCAGATGAAAAAAACGCCCCCCTTGTATTCTACATGCCTTTTTATGCCTTGGAAAATGTGAGTGCATCATCTGTTTGTTTTACCTGTGAATAAATTGCCTTTTAAAAATCTACACCCAGAGGCGCCCCCTTCTTCTTCTCTTTTCCTGCAACAGTCTAGGAGCCTGGTTTCAGCTCCCTGTGGTGGCAGCCCTGCATTCCAAAGTCCCACTCAAAGAACGAAAGACACTTTCACGGGACTTGAGAACTAAAAGTTCTCATTCATATTATCGTCCAATATAACTTTATACAGACAGCCCTCTGGAGTATATTATTTTCTGATCTTTTGTGCCTCTACTTGTCGTGATTACATAAACTGCCTCAGCTGAACCGGGAGTGACAGGTGCTAATTGCAAAGCAAGATCCAGAGTATAGCCCTTAGTGCTGCATGCAGGACAAGGCATAGCTGGAAACAAGGCTGAATAATGAGATGAGGAGTGGCTCAGAGGCAATACAGCAGGAGCAGTACACAGAAAATCATGGGTTCAATACCTCCTTGAGCCCCCTGGGGGATGGCCACGCCTGGCCGTTTGCATGGCACAGTAGGAACCGTGACAGTTTGCCCAATAGGTGGCTGCAGATCACATAAATGGCCTGGGGCTGGAGCAGTTGGAGTTCTGGTCCAGGAGGAAAAGTTCCCAGTCTGAAGTTCTGCTGCTCCCTTCTCAGGTAGCCCAGCTAAAATTTACCAGGAGCTCATCAAGGTCCCAGCTTGGGGCCTACTTGTTAAGAAACTCCAAAGCTAAAGAAGGGGGATTTCACGTACGACCCCGTGTGGAGAGTTCACTAAGGAAATATATGTCTGACACTGGAGGGAGGCATACAAATTCCCAAGGACTTGTGAGGACAGACCTGAGTGCAGGATCCGGGTGACTCTTGTTGCTGTTAACCCCTGGTGCACTAATACTAAGGCTTGCCTTGCCTTGGTCTTTGCTTATACGGTCCCAGTGCTGTCCATTCCCTCGGCTATTGTTGAAGGGACTTTTCTAAGAAGCAGGTGCAGAGTGGGAAGTGTCCTCTCATTAATGTTCAGTGTTCTTGAATATCCTACAGCTCCTGGTATCCTATCCAGGTTGTTCAGCAATAAATACAGAAAAAGGCAACCCCTAGACAACATGTGTCAAACACAAAGCCCTCAAGCCAAATTAGACCCACCAGACCATTTTATGTAGCCCTCACACTTTTCCTGCATCTGCGGCACTCCCCTCATCTCCGCCCTCACCTTGTGTTAGCAGTCGGCAGCAATGAGGAGGACAGAACTCTTCCGTCAGATCCTGCTCTTCTCCATGCAGCTGCAGAGAGGCTCCTCTCTGCCCCACCCCCCCTTCTCGTCCCAGCAATCGGCAGAAGAGAAGAGGACAAAACTCCTCCTACAGATCCTGCACCTCTCTGTGCAGCTGTAGCACCCTCTAGTCCCCGCCTTCCTTAATCTCAGCATTCAGCAGACTCTGGCAGCTTACTCTAGTCCTCCTCCGGACCTCTTCCAGACTCTACATTTTCTTATTCCTAGCTCCACCCCAACTTCTTCCCAGCAGCAGCACAAGGGGGGGGGGGGTGCATTGGGATGTAAGGGATGATGGGGGGCTCTTGACATCTGATGTATGTGGGGGGGGGGTGCTTAGGACATCTAGTCTTACAGATATATTTATTTGAGGGTAACAATAATGCTAAACTGAGTTTGACACCCCTGCCCTAGACTATTCATTGAGCCAAAAGGCTAAATGTTGCTGTGTACCTGGCTGCCGCTGCACTTGTGGGAGAGGGACCCGGGACAAACCAGTAACCCTTTCAGGGTGAGCATTTATGCTGTGTACACACAACCGGACTTTCCGACGGACTAGGTCCGACGGAACGAATCTGCCGGACAATTAGATCGTGTGTGGGCTTCATTGGACCTTTGCTGTCTAAAAATCAGATGGACTTTAGATTTAAAACATGTTTCAAATCTTTCCAACGGACTCGAGTCTGGTCGAAAAATCAGTTTGTCTGTATGCTAGTCCGACGGAGGAAAACCGACGCTAGGGCAGCTATTGGCTACTGGCTATGAACTTCCTTATTCTAGTCCGGTCGTACGTCATCACGTTCCAATCAGTCGGACTTTGGTGTGCTTGTGCCCTTGTACACACGGTCGGATATTCCGATGGACAATGTCTGATAGGACCGCGTTGTCGGATAATCCGACTGTGTGTGTGGTCTCCATCGGACTGTTTCCATCGGAGTATCCGACGGACCAAGTTTTCCAACTTGTCTATAAAACTTTCTGACAACATGATCCGATCGGACTTTGTCCGATCATGTGTAGAGAATTCCGATCGGACAAAGTGGCACGCATGCTCAGATCAAATTCCTAGACTGAACGTAGTCCCGTCGTAACGAAATAACATCATCACGTTAGGTACGATCGGATTTTCTGACAACTTTGTCCGACCGTGTGTATGCAACACAAGTTTCGGACAAACTCCGTCGGACAAAATCCGACGGATTTGGCTGTCAAAATGTCCGACCTGTGTGTACAAGGGCTGTGTGTGGCCAAGTCCGTTCGTTCGGAAAGTCCGTCAGGACTCCGCTGAAAGTCTGTCGGGAAGACCGTCGGACCTATTCCATCGAAAACTCCGGTCGTGTGTGCGCGGCATTACAGACACTATCAAAAATGGAGGCTCTTAGTACCATGTCCATCAGACTGACTATTTCTGTGACTTCAGTTGGCGTTGTCCTGCATAAGCAAATCACAGGTGCACTTTAAATAGCCAAGACTCTCTTTAATGAGGACATCTTATTCTCCTTCCTTATGTCTTTGAATCTTTTATAGTTCCTGACCTACTTATTTTCCAAAGAGAATAGCATCTGGGATGAGAAATACGATGAAATTGCAGTCCAGAATATGAATAATCCTCTGTCGCATTATTGGATTGCTTCCTCGCACAACACGTGAGTAATGATGGGGCTTTAATCCTCTGGGAAACCCAGGTACATCGCATTTAAATGCATTGGGAATTCTTCTAAACATAATAATAAGAAAATGAAAAAGAGTCTGAAGCTGAACTCCAAGAATTATCTGTATTAAATGCTTATGTTGAAGATCCCGTACCTGATGGGCTGCTGGAGAAGCTGGCAATGCTTTGGCGATGCCTCGGTGATAGCGGCGATCCTCCGGGTGTAAAAAAGCTTTAACTTGGCACCAACCACGTAATCTGATAAGTCAGTCATAGACATACTAATTAGGTGTAGTTCACCAGTAATCCAGTCTTAACCCTTGTACACACGGTCGGAGATTCTGACAGAATGTGTCCTATCGGACCATTTTGTCGGATAATCCGACTGTGTGTGGTGTCCATCGGACTGTTTCCGTCGGACGACGGACCAACTTTTCCAACTTGCCGGTAAAATTTTCCGACAACATGCTCCGATCGGACATACTCCGATCATGTGTAGCCTACTCCGACGGACAAAGTGCCACGCATGCTCAGATCAAATTCCTAGACCAAAGCTATTGGCTACTAGGCTGAACGTAGTCCCATCGTAACGAAATATCGTCATCACGTTATGTACAATCGGATTTTCCGACAACTTTGTCCGACCGTGTGTATGCAACAGTTTCGGACACAATCCGTCGGACAAAATCCGTTGGACAAAATCCAACGGATTTGGTTGTCAGAATGTCTGACCGTGTGTACAAGGGCTTAACCCACTTACACACGGTCGGAGATTTTGCCAACCAAATCCGTCGGATTTTGCCCGTCGGATTTAGTCCGACGGATTGTGTCCGAAACTGTTGCATACACACGGTCGGGCCAAGTTGGTGAAAAATACGATCTTTCAGAACGTGATGACGTTATTTCGTTACGATGGGACTACATTCAGGCTAGTAGCCAATAGCTTTGATGTAGGAATTTGATCTGAGCATGCGTGGCACTTGGTCCGATGAAAATGCTCTACACATGATCGGATTAGGTCCGTCCGGCCCAGTTGGTCGGGAAATATTTCCAACATGTTGGAAAATTGGGTCGGACGGAGATTCGGACGGAATCAGTCCGATGCATACCACACACAGTCGGATTATCTGACGACACGGTCCGATAAGACTCATTCCGACAGATTCTCCGACCGTGTGTACAAGGGCTAAGACATACAATGGCTTTGGTAAGACTGTGTAAGGTCAAAATTGGAATGGGTGGTGCTGGATCTCAAGAACTTGGTCTAGGTGTAGCTAGTAGTAGTGAGTCACATGTAACTGGACTGTAATGTCGAAGACATTTCATAGCTTCTCCAAGCCACTTCTCTAGCTACACTAAAGAACTAAAAAGTGGTTGGAGAAGCTACAAAATATCTCCTAGGTTACGGAACAAGTCCAGTTGAATGTAACTCACTACTACTAGCTACACCTAGACCAAGTTCTTGAGATCCAGCACCACCCAAAAAAGCTGGCAATGCTTTGGCGATACGTCAGTGATAGCGTCGATCCTCCGGGTGTAAAAAAGCTTTAACTTGGCACGAACCACGTAATCTGATAAGTCAGTCATAGACATACTAGTTAGGTGTAGTTCACCAGTAATCCAGTCTTAGACGTACAATGACTTTGGTAAGACTGTGTAAGGTCAAAATTGGAATAGGTGGTGCTGGATCTCAAGAACTTGGTCTAGGTGTAGCTAGTAGTAGTGAGTCACATTCAACTGGGCTTGTTCCGTAACCTAGGAGATATTTCGTAGCTTCTCCAACCACTTTTTAGTTCTTTAGTGTAGCTAGAGAAGTGGCTTGGAGAAGCTATGAAATGTCTTCAACATTACAGTCCAGTTACGTGTGACTCACTACTACTAGATACACCTAGACCAAGTTCTTGAGATCCAGCACCACCCATTCCAATTGTGACCTTACACAGTCTTACCAAAGTCATTGTACGCCTAAGACTGGATTACTGGTGAACTACACCTAACTAGTATGTCTATGACTGACTTATCAGATTACGTGGTTCGTGCCAAGTTAAAGCTTTTTTACACCCGGAGGATCGCCGCTATCACTGAGGCATCGCCAAAGCATTGCCAGCTTTTTTGGGTGGTGCTGGATCTCAAGAATTTGGTCTAGGTGTAGCTAGTAGTAGTGAGTCACATTCAACTGGGCTTGTTCCATAACCTAGGAGATATTTTGTAGCTTCTCCAACCACTTTTTAGTTCTTTAGTGTAGCTAGAGAAGTGGCTTGGAGAAGCTATGAAATGTCTTCAACATTACAGTCCAGTTACATGTGACTCACTACTATTGGCTACACCTAGACCAAGCTCTTGAGATCCAGCACCACCCATTCCAATTTTGACCTTACACAGTCTTACCAAAGTCATTGTACGTCTAAGATTGGAGTTTAACAACCACCCCTAACTAGTACACCTATGAAGGTTCTCATTTATCCAGGTCAAGGTATAGTTAGTAGTAGTTAGTCTCATTCAATTGGACTTGTTCTGTAACATTGAAGACATTTAGTAGCTTCTCCGACCACTTCATTAGTTCTTTAGTGGAGCTAGAGAAGTGGCTTGGAGAAGCTGCAAAACTTCAACATCATAGAACAAGTCCAGTTAAATGTGACTAATTATTACCAATTATACCATGAACTGGATAAATAAGAACATTCGGAGTCTTATTAGCTAGGTGTAGTTGTTTAAATCCAGTCTTGGAAATTCGATAACTTTGGTAAGGCTCCTTTTAAACTGAAATTATGCAGCTGATGGTGTTTTGGGTAAGATGTACAAAATGTGGGAAAAAAAAGGAGCTCCAAGCCAGTTTTAAAGGTCCAAGTATTGAGTTTATCCATCAATGTAAACAGGCCTACACCTCTCAGGTGCTACATTTTAAGAGATGAGGAGCACAAGTCTATAGTGACCTTTGGTGGTGTGTAGGCAGGTGCAGCTGGCTAGTCTGCCACAAGGTGGCTCTGTGGCAGAATAGTGTATGGTTACAGCAGACAGTGTCATCAGGTGCTAGGCCCCTTTTAGATAGACCCCTCCTGCAGTGATGTCATGGGTGAGTCAGTTCAAAATTATATGCCAGGCTGGAAAGAAGTCCTAGGGCACCAGCATGGATGTAACCAGCTTAGGCCCTAGACAGGGCAGGAGGCCAGGGGAGGAGTTGACCTGCACCCAAGAAAAGCCCGTTGTATTCTTTCTGTCCTTTATTGAGGTGGGGGTTGGGCCTTTTTTAGGCCAGGCCAAGAGTTCGCTGAGGGAGGCTATCCCCCTGGAGGGTTCTGGGAGAGGTGTGTATCTAAGGAGAAGGTGACTACATAAAGTCCAGTCCTGTGAGTAATGATGACCCCGGGGTAGAGGAGAGACTGTTGGAGGGGAAAAGGCTACTAAAGGTGCTGCACATGCTTTCACATGTGACTACTGTGGACCGTCCACTAAATGTGATTGACTATGCACTGTCAAGTGACTCCATAATGTATGTCGATGTGATGTGACTGTTGTGCCATTTCCGGAAATATATGAGGAAAGTGCAGCAAAACGAATTCTTGAGTGGACAGTCCTTCCTTGAGATATAAAGGTCAGTGGTCGGAAATAGGGTTGCCAGCTCATCCCTTAAAACCCAAGCAGGTTCTGAAGCTAATTTAATACAGATGAGTTTAATTACCAACTTAATGAGCCACAGTACCTGTGTAATTAATAGGTGTTCAATTTTAAAGGGATAAGGTGGCAACATTAGCCAGGGAAGTCTTGTGGAGGCCTCTGGCATGGGGGGTAGGGGGGGCACAATGTGACAGAGGGTTCGGCCTCAGCAGGAGCGACAGTGTTCTAGCAGGACAGGAGTGGGGGTAGGGACCTGTGCTCTTGGCACCAATTTCAAAGCCCCTTCTACAGGTGGACCTGATTGATTTGGCCGGTGCTGCATTCGGTCTTGCAGCCTAATCCAGTGTTCATTGCTCTCTCTGTAACACTCAAAATACGTTGGAAAGTTTTATAGATAAAAGGACTTCTTTACCATAACTTTGAAAGCGGTATTGGTTCTTTTTTTTTTTTTACATTTAAAATGAAAAAAAAAAAAAATGGCTTCCGATGTTAAAGGCAGAGGTGTAAATGGAGTTAAGCTAAAAAACAGGTTAGGAAAAAATCCATATGTAACACTGCAGAGTTATAATATTTAGACTCTTCTGTAAGTTTAGTGGTGACTGGTTCTCTTTAGCTATGAAATAATGTAAAAAAAAAAAAGTACCAGTACACGGCAACAAGTCCTTGCAAACGTTTATTCAGTAAAAAGCACAGAGCGCCAAACAAAAAGCAAGGCGGTCATGGCGACACATTTCAGCCTAAATGGCCTTAGTTATAACTATGACTGGGGTCATTTAGGCTGAAATGCGTCAATGCGATTGTCTTGTTTGTTTGGAGCTATTTGGTTTTTAACGAATAAACTCGTCACCATGTGCCACTAAATTTTCAACATTATTTTTTGGCTTATGAGCTGACAGGAGCCGTGACCGAGCCCCTATACAACCCGAGTGGGACGCGGAGGAAGAACAGCCTTATTTTGCTTCTCTTTCGCTCCGGTAGGGAGAGTTCTCCAAGCAGCGACCCTGAAAAGTATTGGAAGCCAACTGGCTGATTCATCTCACCGGTGTCTGTCAAAACTTGAAATTCTAATTGCGAGTAGACTGACCCTTTAAATGACTATATAATAAGGGACACAAGCGTTTTGCAGAAATGCGGGATGACAACCCCTCCGCACCTGGGCCATTCTTCCCCAGCCCTGACCCCCTCTTTGTGTTTCCTGTTTAGGTATTTAACCGGAGACCAGCTGCGCAGCGAGTCCTCTACAGAAGCCTACGTGCGCTGTCTGCGGATGGGATGCAGGTGTATCGAACGTAAGCGTGAAATGATTTCATTGTTATTTAATGGGAAACTATGCTAATTGTGCCACCACTCTGGTTTCTGGTCATTGTTACGCACTTGGCTGAGGTTCTGATAGACGTGACCTGAGATAAGGGAGGCCACCAGGCAGAATAAGAACTTGATGGTGGAAGAGTTTACATTGTTTTATATCTGCAATATTTCTAAATGTGAGGTGTTAAATGGAAAGCAGGATCAGAACAGATTTGAAAAGAAGCAAAAAATGGACACTGCAGACGATTATTCAGTAACTTGCCCCAGAGTGAGGCAAGGACAACTCTAAAGAGTAGCAATGCGCATGAGCTCTGGGCTTCTTAAAGGTCTTCGATGCTCCAACAGCGAGATTTCCCTGCCATGATTACTGACTCTTTTCCCGTTCTCCCCTGAAAGTTTTGGGTGTTTTGGGTGTTCTTGATTTCATTTTTGCAAATGAAACACTGACAGGCATAGTGGGAGCCCTTCATAATGCACTTAGCAGGTATACAGCTCCAAGAACTCAGCACAGGGATGGTGGGAACCCCTCATAATAAACACAGACCTAGGAGCCCAACACAAGGGTGGTGGGAGCCCTTCATAATTGGAAAAGTATGTGTACAGACCTAGAAACCCAACACAAGGATAGGGGGGAGCCCTTCATAATGGGGCACAGTAAGTGTACAGACCTAGGAACCCGAGGATGGCAGAAGCCCTTCATAGTAAGCACAGCAGATGTACAAACCTAGAAACCCAACACAAGGATGGTGGGAGCTCTTCATGCAGATGTACAACCCTAGAAACCCAACAAAAGGATGGTGGGAGCCCTTCATAATGGGCACATCAGATGTACAAACCTAGAAATCCAACACAAGGATGGTGGGAGCCCTTCATAATGGGCACAGTAGATGTACAAACCTAGAAACTCAACACAAGGATAGGGGGAGCCCTTCATAATGGGCACAGTAAGTATACAGACCCAGGAACCAGAGGATGGCAGAAGCCCTTCATAATGAGCACAGCAGATGTACAAACCTAGAAACCCAACACAAGGATGGTGGGAGCCCTTCATAATGGACACAGCAGATGTACAATCCTACAACCCCAACACAAGGATGGTGAGAGCCCTTCATAATGGGCACATCAGATACACAAACCTAGAAACCCAACACAAGGATGGTGGGAGCCCTTCATAATGGGCACAGCAGATGTACAAACCTAGAAACCCAACACAAGGATGGTGGGAGCCCTTCATAATGGGCACAGCACATGTACAAACCTAGAAATTCAACACAAGGATAGGGAGAGCCCTTCATAATGGGCACAGCAGATGTACAAACCTAGAAACCCAACACAAGGATGGTGAGAACCCATCATAATGGGCACAGTAGGTGTACAGACCTAGGAACCCAACACAAGGATAGGGGGAGCCCTTCATAATGGGCACAGTAAGTGTACAGACCCAGGAACCCGAGGATGGCAGAAGCCCTTCATAATGAGCACAGCAGATGTACAAACCTAGAAACCCAACACAAGGATGGTGGGAGCCCTTCATAATGGACACAGCAGCTGCACAAACCTAGAAACCCAACACAGGGATGGTGGGAGCCCTTTTATAATGGGCACAGCAGATGTACAAACCTAGAAATTCAACACAAGGATAGGGGGAGCCCTTCATAATGGGCACAGCAGATGTACAAGCCTAGAAACCCAACACAAGGATAGTTGTAACCCATCATAATGGGCACAGTAGGTGTACAGACCTAGGAACACAACATAAGGATGGTGGGAGCCCTTCATAATGGGCACAGCAGATGTACAAACCTAGAAACCCAACACAAGGGTAGTGGAAGCCCTTCATAATAGACATAGTAGGTGTACAGACCTAGGAATACAACACAAGGGTGCGGGGAGCAATTCATAATGGGCACAGTAAGTGTACAGTCTTAGGAACCCAACACAAGGATGGTGGGAGCCCTTCATAATGGGCACAGTAAGTGTACAGTCTTAGGAACCCAACACAAGGATGGTGGGAGCCCTTCATAATGGCTACAGTAGGTGTACAGAACTAGGAACCAAACACAAGGATGATGGGAGCCCTTCATAATGGGCACAGTAGGTGTACACACCTATGACCTTAGCACAGGGATGGTGGGATCCCTCTTGATAGGCACAGCAGGTATACAGGCTCAGAAACCCAATACAAAGATGGTGGAAGCCCTTCTTAATGTGGGCACAACAGATGTGTAGACCCAGGAGCTTAGCGTAGGTATGGCGGGAGCTCCTCATAATGGATCCAACAGGTGTGCAGACCCTAGAGCTCAGTGCAGAGATCTCGGGGAGGGGTTAACGCTCCATCATAGTTATAAGTAGAAGTTTTAAAAACAGCGAGTCAGTCAGTCACCACGGAGAACACATTCTGCAGCCAAAGTCATCTCTGGAATCTCCAGACGTAGCGAGGAACGAGGAAGCCCTTGCTGTAGAGGATGCTCTGAGCTTATCTAAAGTGTAATGGTTTTCTCTCTCTCTCTCCTCTCTCCAGTGGACTGCTGGGACGGTCCTGACGGAAAGCCAATTATTTATCACGGATGGACAAGAACAACGAAAATTAAATTTGACGACGTGGTGCAAGCTATTAAAGATCACGCATTTGTCACCTCTGAGTGAGTCCGCGCTGTAACTCTTAAGTAACTGTATGACCTTGACGTGATAAAAGTAAAAAAGGCCAGAGCTAACCACTATTATTATTTTACCACGTAGACCAACCTGAGTTATTTAGTCCTTTATGAGCCGTACCTGACCATGGTTTATTTCACCGTCCATATAAATAGCAGGTGAATAAGGGTCATCAAACTGGAGAAAGGAGATTACACCGGTGTCGTAGAAAGGATTTTATTTATTTTACTGTGAGACTGGTCAGATTAAAGAATTTATGACTGACGCTGCGGCGGTGATGGCGGATTCAGCAGAAAATTCTAAGCCTGGCAACAGGCTTAGAATTATATATATATATATATATATATATATATATTATATATTTATATATTATATTATATTATATATATATATATATATATATATATATAGATAGATATAGATATATATATAGATATATATAATTTTATTTATATATATATATATATATATATATATATATATATATATATATAAAATATAATATAATATATAAATATAAATAAATAAATATTTATATATATATATATATATCTATATATATATATATATATATATCTATATATATATATATATATATATATATATATATATATATATATATATATATATAAATTATATATAGATAGATAGATAGATATAGATATATACACTATATTACCAAAAGTATTGGGACACCTGCCCTTAAACGCACATGAACTTTAATGGCATCCCAGTCTTAGTCTGTACGGTTCAATATTGAGTTGGCTCCGCCCTTTGCAGCTATAACACCTTCAACTCTTCTGGGAAGGCCGTCCACAAGGTTTAGTTTTTCACACTAAAAGTTCCTCCCCACCAATCAGGAAGCAGGTCGTGAAACCTGTTTCCCGACTGGCCAAAGCGTCAGGCTATCCCTTTGGATGCCTAGTGCTTTGGAGGAAGAGGAGGCACGAGGCGGAGGAAGCTTGAGGAGCAAACACCGGAGCAGCTGCTGCCCGCACTCCAGGGGAGGAGGAGAGGACACCACAGCCCAGCCACACGGGCGAGCGGGTAAGTGCCGGATACTCAACTTGGCTCAGCCGGGGTGTGCGGTGCGCCCATCATCACAGCAGGCAGCCAGAGGAGGAGAGGAGAGCCGCCCGCCCGAGCGCCGAGCGGGGATCTCACAGTGATGTGGCACGGCAGCCACATTGTAATTCCACCTTCTGGAGCCTGCTGTTCGTATGATGAATGCCACACGTCCCGCGGTCTTGCCATTGGACCAGTGGGACGTCCATCATAGGCGCTGCAGGCTCCAGAAGGCGGGACCTGCTATGTGACTCGGCGGCACTTGGCGGGGCTCATCGGCGCTCGGGATCAGCTTGGCGGCGCTTGGGGGCTACTAATACGGTTGTGTATGCCTGATACCTGGGCCTTTTCGAGGACCCATTCGGGGCCCCAGCACCTCCTCCCGACAATACTGCCCACCCTGCCTTCCCGCATACTAGACCCCTTAAAGCAGGGATCTCAAACTGGTGGCCCTCCAGCTGTTGCAAAACTACAAGTCCCATCATGCCTCTGCCTGTGGGAGTCATGTTTGTAACTGTCAGCCTTGCAATGCCTCATGGGAATTGTAGTTTTGCAACTGCTGGAGGGCCGCCAGTTTGAGACCCCTGCCTTAAAGGGTTGGCAGGCGTTGGCTCTAAGGTGTTAAGGATATTTATATATAGACTGGTATCAGGTAATATCACCAGCACATTGAGGGGTGAGGACAATCTGATGTCCATATTACCTGATACCTAATTCTGAATATCTGAAAACCATCAATATCCTATGGAGTCCTGCAAATTTTGAGATGACGTAACACATGAGCCCTGATGAAGGGGGGTGTCTGCACACAACGCACACTATTTTTTTCCAGTAATACAGTTGTCACGTCATCTCAAAATCTCTTCCGTAACGTTGTCCAGACCTCCTTATCCCCAATCAGTAGCCGCTTTCCTTGAGGTGGACTGATTGGACCTTGAAGAAGGGGGGCACACCCCGGAAACTTGTCCTGAAAGCTTGGATGTTAATTCAAATAATTTTTTTTTATCCCAGACAGTACTGAGTTGTTCTATGTCTCATTCAGGTACCCAGTCATACTCTCCATAGAGGAACACTGCAATGTAGAGCAGCAGAGGTACATGGCCAAGGTGTTCAAGGAGGTCTTCGGAGATCTTCTGCTGACCAAACCCACCGAAGCGAGCGCCGACCAACTGCCCTCGCCCACCCAGCTGAAGGAGAAGATCATCATCAAGGTAAAGCTGCACCAACATCTAAGGGGAATGGAAAAACAAAAAAAATATATTTTGACTCATCCCCTTATCAGAAACTCAGCTCAGTACTGGCGTCAGTCAGACAACGGGAGCTGCAAAGCAAGCTGCTCTGCTGGACTGATGCTGTTGCCATGGGCAGGACTTAGGGTGGTGGGGGCCCCTGGGCTTGAGTCACTTTCGAGTCCTGCCTTCTATAACACGCATCCCAAGTTTAGGAGGGAATTTTAAGGGAAAAAACTTTTAGGAGGAAAGTTTAAGGAAAAAAAACTTACATTTAAATGCCCATCAATGCAGCCTTATCAGTGTCCATCTGCAGCCTTGCACATCCATCTGCAGCCTTGCCATTGCAGTCTTGAAGTTTAAAAATGGGGCTGCTGAGATACAGAGTCCTGTGTATCTCTCGGGTCCTTCTCGGCGGTGTAACAACATATTCGGCGACCCATCGCAGTTTTTCTACGGAAGTGAGGTTCCGTCGCCGCCATCTTGGTACACCCCACACTGGTCCACAGTAAGGATACACTAAGAAGGGGCAAAGCAGACATGTTGTTACACCCACCGAAGTTTCGCATTTTGTCAGTTTCTATAGTGAAATACAGGACTTACAACTCCGTCTGACTACTTAGATCTTGAATTTTAAAAGCAGCGGCATCCCTGCTCATCTCACAGGTTTGCTAATCTGACAGAAGTTCGCTGCTTTTAAAATTCAACATCTAAGCAGTCAGACGGAGATGTAAGTCCTGTATTTCACTATATAAACTCACTTTACTGTTATAAATATGTGTAAAATGCAAAACTCCGGTGGGTGTAACAACATGTCCGTTGTACCCCTTCTTAAGCCCTTGTACACACGGTCGGAGAATCCGTCGGAATGTGTCCTATCGGACCGTGTCGTCGGATAATCCGACTGTGTGTGGTATGCATCGGACTGATTCCGTCCGAATCTTCGTCGGACCCAATTTTCCAACACTTTGGAAATATTTTCCGACCAACTGGTTCGATCGGACGTACTCCAATCATGTGTAGAGAATTTTGATCACGCATGCTCAGATCAAATTCCTACATCAAAGCTATTGGCTACTAGTCCCATTGTAACGAAATTACGTCATCACGTTCTGAATGATCGGATTTTTCAACAACTTAGTCCGACCGTGTGTATGCAACAGTTTCGGACAAGATCCGACGGGCAAAATCCGACGGACAAAATCCGACGGATTTGGTTGGCAGAATGTCCGACCGTGTGTACAGGGGCTTAGTGTATGATGGCGGCGATGGAGCGTCACTTCCATAGCAAACTGTGATGGGTTGCGGAATATGTCCTTACGGCGGCTCTCGGGTCCTCTCGGCGTCTCTTGGGTGCTCTCGGGTCCTCTTGGCAGCTCTCGGGTCCTCTCGGGTCCTCTCAGCGGCTCTCGGGGTCTTTCAGGTGCTCTTGGGTCCTCTCGCGGCTCTCGGGTTCTTTCAGGTCCTCTCAGCGTCTCTCGGGTGCTCTCGGGTCCTCTCAGGTCCTCTCAGCGTCTCTCGGGTGCTCTCGGGTCCTCTCAAGTCCTCTCGGCGTCTCTCAGGTGCTCTCAGGCCCTCTTGGCATCTATCGGGTCCTCTCGGTGTCTCTCGGGTCCTCTCAGGTCCACTCAGCGTCTCTCGGGTCCTCTCTGCATCTCTCGGTGCTCTCGGGTCCTCTTGGTGGCTCTCGGGTCCTCTCTGCGTCTCTCGGGTCCTCTTGGGTGCTCTTGGTGGCTCTCGGGTCCTCTCTGCATCTCTCTGGTGCTCTTGGGTCCTCTCGGCGGCTCTCAGGTCCTCTCAGGTCCTCTCAGCATCTCTCGGGTCCTCTCAGGTCCTCTCGGTGGCTCTCGGGTCCACTCAGGTCCTCTCAGTGTCCCTCGGGTGCTCTTGGGTCCTCTCAGCATCTATCGGGTCCTCTCAGGTCCTCTCTGGATCTCTCGGGTCCTCTCAGGTCCTCTTGGTGTCTCTCGGGTCCTCTTGGCGTCTCTTGGTGCTCTCGGGTCTCTCGGGTTCTCTCAGGTGCTCTTGGTGGCTCTCGGGTCCTCTCGCCGGCTCTCGGGTCCTTTCGCAGTCCCGAGCAGAGCCAAGAGTAGGGGAGTGCACTCGGATCGGCTCACAGTCACGCCCAGTCCCTGTGTTATGTCCATCATAGGGCGGGACTGGGCATGACTGTGAGCCTAGCCGAGCACACTCGGCTATGTATCTCGGCTGGGGGCCCGTGGGGCCCCCTATTGGGCGTGGCCCATGGACTTGAGCCCAGTCAAGCCCAATGGTAAGTCCGGCCCTGGCTATGGCTCAGTGAACCTCGGCGAACCTTGGCACCCCAGATGTTTTGAAACTACATTTCCCGTGATGCTCATGCGCTCCGCAGTGCTAGCTGAGCATCATGGGAAATGTAGTTCCAAAACACCCGGGGTGCCGAGGGTCGCCGTCACTGCTTATAGCTTATTAGGTGTGTGCCTTCAGATGAGTAAAAATTTGAAAAAGGGCCCCCCTAACTGGAGATAGAGATAAAACAGAAAACGCAGAAATAAAGAGAAGTTTACAAAAACTGTTATTTACTTACTACTTCCGTATTCTCTCCCTGCCAGAAAAGAAGCGTCGGCTCAGTTTTGGGCCTCGAAACGCGTAGCCACTCGTCTTTTTTGTCTTTTAAATAAATGTTCTGCCGACTACACTTAGGTGGCGCACTCTGCCTCTCCTTGTCAGCCATCATTGCTGTGTGCATGTAGGCAGGAAGTTGCTGCAAAGTGGCTGCGGGAGATCCGTTGCGCCAAAGATCCCGCAGAGGATGAAAAAAAGGTTACGAGTGTTACTGTTTGATAGGCAGCGCTAAACGCTAAACGCCGCACAGCCTGGCTTTACATCTTCTTGTGACTTTTGATTGCAGCACAAAAAACTGGGACCCAAAGGAGATTATGTCACCAATACAGACGACAGTAAGGAAGAGACCAAACTGCAGGGGGAGCTCTACATGTGGGACCCTATAGATCAGGTAATTCGCTCGCCTTCTCCTTTATACTGGGTGTTCGCTGTTTTTTTTTTTGTGCCACTTCTTTTTTAATTTTAATATGAAAACTTTAAATAAAACTTTTTGTTAAAGGACCAGTCCACTCCAAACCTGAGATTTCGGATTTCAGGCGAGGTCTTGGATCTGCACACAATGAGGGGTTCCTCCCACTGCCCCTTTAAGAGGCTGTTAACCTCGTGGAGCCCAGAGACAGAGTTCCCAGCTGTGTGATCACTGTGATTGGCTCCTGTAGCAATCACATGATCGGTAGCCCGCCTCCCAGTGGGGAACTAAAAAGTCAATAAGTCCAAAGATATCCATAGCAGCTCCTCAATGAGACTAAAGTAAGCTCTGCAATATATAAAGGGAACAGCAGAGGGCGCTGTCTAAGTGTAGTATATAGGAAAAGACTTCTGCTTCCTGGCTCCTGAAGACACACTGAGGCTCAACAGCAAACCTCACTGGGTGGATTACATTCTCTTATCCTCACCCATCTTGTGAGTTGCCACTTGTGATTTTTAATAAAATCTTTTCCTATGTACTGCACTTAGCTGGCGCCCTCTGCTGTTTCCTTTAGAATAATGCCTATTGGGATCTGTTTTTATATTAATTTGACTTAAAATTCACAGCTGTCATTTTTAAATATTCTGTATGTGACTATTATTTCTATTATAGAAATGGTCCGTTCGATACTGCGCAATCGCCGGCGATCGGCTTTCCTATGGCGATGAAATTGAGCAAATTACAGAAGAGAGCGCCGCCAAGGTAATCACCGCAAATAAATTCGCCTTTCCTAAATTATTTTTATTGCTTTTTATTTTGTAGGGGGTTTATTCCACCCCTCGGCTATATTACTGTATCAGTAGTCTTATATGCATTACAATCTCCATCATTGCTGTCAGTGAGGGGAATAGTGCCCCATCATTGGTATCAGTGGGAGGAATAGTGCCCCATCATTGGTATCAGTGGGAGGAATAGTGCCCCATCATTGGTATCAGTGGGAGGAATAGTGCCCCATCATTGGTATCAGTGGGAGGAATAGTGCCCCATCATTGGTATCAGTGGGAGGAATAGTGCCCCATCATTGGTATCAGTGGGAGGAATAGTGCCCCATCATTGGTGTCAGTGGGAGGAATAGTGCCCCATCATTGGTATCAGTGGGAGGAATAGTGCCCCATCATTGGTATCAGTGGGAGGAATAGTGCCCCGTCATTGGTGTCAGTGGGAGGAATAGTGCCCCATCATTGGTGTCAGTGGGAGGAATAGTGCCCCATCATTGGTATCAGTGGGAGGAATAGTGCCCCATCATTGGTATCAGTGGGAGGAATAGTGCCCCATCATTGGTATCAGTGGGAGGAATAGTGCCCCATCATTGGTATCAGTGGGAGGAATAGTGCCCCATCATTGGTATCAGTGGGAGGAATAGTGCCCCATCATTGGTATCAGTGGGAGGAATAGTGCCCCATCATTGGTATCAGTGGGAGGAATAGTGCCCCATCATTGGTGTCAGTGGGAGGAATAGTGCCCCATCATTGGTATCAGTGGGAGGAATAGTGCCCCATCATTGGTATCAGTGGGAGGAATAGTGCCCCGTCATTGGTGTCAGTAGGGGGAATAGTGCCCCATCATTGGTGTCAGTGGGAGGAATAGTGCCCCATCATTGGTATCAGTGGGAGGAATAGTGCCCCGTCATTGGTGTCAGTAGGGGGAATAGTGCCCCATCATTGGTGTCAGTGGAAGGAATAGTGCCCCATCATTGGTATCAGTGGGAGGAATAGTGCCCCGTCATTGGTGTCAGTAGGGGGAATAGTGCCCCATCATTGGTGTCAGTGGGAGGAATAGTGCCCCATCATTGTTGTCAGTGGGAGGAATAGTGCCCCATCATTGGTATCAGTGGAAGGAATAGTGCCCCATCATTGGTTTCAGTGGGAGGAATAGTGCCCCATCATTGCTGTCAGTGGGAGGAATAGTGCCCCGTCATTGGTGTCAGTAGGGGGAATAGTGCCCCATCATTGGTGTCAGTGGGAGGAATAGTGCCCCATCATTGTTGTCAGTGGGAGGAATAGTGCCCCATCATTGGTTTCAGTGGGAGGAATAGTGCCCCATCATTGGTGTCAGTGGGAGGAATAGTGCCCCATCATTGGTTTCAGTGGGAGGAATAGTGCCCCATCATTGGTGTCAGTGGGAGGAATAGTGCCCCATCATTGGTGTCAGAGGGAGGAATAGTGCCCCGTCATTGGCATCAGTGAGAGGAATAGTGCCCCATCATTGGTGTTAGTGGGAGGAATAGTACCCCATCATTGGTATCAGTGGAGAGAATAGTGCCCCATCATTGGTGTCAGTAGAAGGAATAGTGTCCCATCATTGGTGTCGGTGGGAGCAATAGTGCCCCATCATTGGTGTCAGTCGGAGGTATAGTGCCCAGTCATTGGTGTCAGTGGGAGGAATAGTGCCCCATCATTGGTGTCAGTAGGATGTATAGTGCCCCATCATTGGTGTCAGTGGGAGGAATAGTGCCCCATCATTGGTGTCGGTGGGAGGAATAGTGCCCCATCATTGGTGTCAGTGGGAGGAATAGTGCCCCATCATTGGTGTCAGTGGGAGGAATAGTGCCCCATCATCAGTGTCAGTGGGAGGAATAGTGCCCCATCATCGGTGTCAGTGGGAGGAATAGTGCCCCATCATTGGTGTCAGTGGGAGGAATAGTGCCCCATCATTGGTGTCAGTGGGAGGAATAGTGCCCCATCATCGGTGTCAGTGGGAGGAATAGTGCCCCATCATTGGTGTCAGTGGGAGGAATAGTGTCCTATCATTGGTGTCAGTGGGAGGAATAGTGCCCCATCATTGGTGTCAGTGGGAGGAATAGTGCCCCATCATCGGTGTCAGTGGGAGGAATAGTGCCCCATCATTGGTGTCAGTGGGAGGAATAGTGTCCTATCATTGGTGTCAGTGGGAGGAATAGTGCCCCATCATCAGTGTCAGTGGGAGGAATAGTGCCCCATCTTCGGTGTCAGTGGGAGGAATAGTGCCCCATCATCGGTGTCAGTGGGAAGAATAGTGCCCCATCATTGGTATCAGTGGGAGGAATAGTGCCCCATCATTGGTGTCAGTGGGATGAATAGTGCCCCATCATTGGTGTCAGTGGGAGGAATAGTGCCCCATCATTGGTGTCGGTGGGAGGAATAGTGCCCCATCATTGGTGTCAGTGGGAGGAATAGTGCCCCATCATTGGTGTCAGTGGGAGGAATAGTGCCCCATCATTGGTGTCAGTGGGAGGAATAGTGCCCCATCATCGGTGTCAGTGGGAGGAATAGTGCCCCATCATCGGTGTCAGTGGGAGGAATAGTGCCCCATCATTGGTGTCAGTGGGATGAATAGTGCCCCATCATTGGTGTCAGTGGGAGGAATAGTGCCCCATCATTGGTATCAGTGGGAGGAATAGTGCCCCATCATTGGTGTCAGTGGGAGGAATAGTGTCCCATCATTGGTGTCAGTGAGAGGAATAGTGCCCCATCATTGGTGTCAGTGGGAGGAATAGTGCCCCATCATTTGTGTCAGTGGGAGGAATAGTGCCCCATCATTGGTATCAGGGGGAGGAATAGTGCCCCATCATTGGTGTCAGTGGGAGGAATAGTGCCCCATCATTGGTGTCAGTGGGAGGAATAGTGCCCCATCATTGGTGTCAGTGGGAGGAATAGTGCCCCATCATTGGTGTCAGTGGGAGGAATAGTGCCCCATCATTGGTGTCAGTGGGAGGAATAGTGCCCCATCATTGGTGTCAGTGGGAGGAATAGTGCCCCATCATTGGTGTCAGTGGGAGGAATAGTGCCCCATCATTGGTGTCAGTGGGAGGAATAGTGCCCCATCATTGGTGTCAGTGGGAGGAATAGTGCCCCATCATTGGTATCAGTGGGATGAATAATGATAAAATCTATACTGCCCCCGTACAATGTAATATGTTCGGTATTTTTTCATGGTACAATCGCCGCCTTCTCTGGAGCGGATCGAATATTCTCTTCCGCGTTTTTTGCTCGGACAACCTCGGGGTTTTTTTTTTAATTTTTTAATTGTATTTTTCTTATATTTTATTAGTTTTTTGCCATGTTGGTTCCATTCCACCCAAGCGCAGTGACGGGGCTGTGTGTGGGCGATGTCATACGATGAGCTCGGCATTCGATCGTTCTCTGGGCCCTCCGTCTTATTTGTGATTTCCAGCGCACTTCGCTTCATATCAATTCCCAGCGCTTCGCTTTCATTTACTGATCTGACGCGGAGCTCGGCGGACGTATGAAGGATATGAAATGTTACAATGTAGCAACGGTCCACATAAACACGCAGCGTTTCTTAAGATTGAAAAAAGACGTATTTGGCGATCGTCGGAGCGCGGCGGCGGAGGCGATAACCGCGGCGTGAAATGTCATCCTTCCAAACCGGTAATTCTCTCTAATCAGCCCTTACCGTCCGCCGCAGTATTTGTGGGCGAGATGCATTATCCTCAGAGCGCCGGACTGAGAGCTGTGTAGACGTTATAAATAAGTCCGCGCGCGCATTCCGCCATCGTTCTTGTGAAGAACGCGCCAGACATGTGCCAGGCGGGCTTTATGAGCATTTCGTACCCGTCCTGAATGCAAAGAATAGGAAGAAACTGCCGGGAAATACAACAAATATCTGCAAAGTGTTAAAGCCGAACTCAGAACTTCCACTGAACGGAAATCCACCAATATGGTCTATTCAGTGAACGTTCGTCGGACGAATGTCACACAACACGTTCGTGTATGCTGTGCACACGCAGCCTGTCATTTCTCTAATAGTCATCCTCATCAGTGCCATCTAGTGGCCAAAATGTGGGATTGTTTTCTGAAACATCTCAATGAGAAAATATTTTGTACTCTAGTTGGAGATGATATCAGAGGAATCGATCGAAATGATTCATTGTTTTATGAATAGACCCATGTGTCGTGATATTGATATCCCATAATATTCCCTCTTAGAGTATGTTCACATGACGTGTCCCAGGCTGCCTTGCATGGCCACAAATGTTTTCTATGTTTATGTATGTGCGCCTATGTCTATTTATATATGTGTATGTATGTTTACGTACAGTATATACAGTCTGTCTGTGTATGTTGATGTATGTCTGTTTATATATGTGTATGTATATTTATGTATGCATGTCTATGTATGCATGTATGGTTACATACAGTATATATGTGTATCTATGTCTGTTTATATATGTCTATGTATGTTTATGCATGTAGATCCTTGTATGTATATCCTTGTATGTATGGTTATGTATGTATATCTGTATATCTTTGTATTTACATATGTGTGTCTATGTATGCATATCCATGTATGTACAGTATGTTTATGTATGTCTAGTTTTATATATATATATGTGTGTGTGTGTGTGTGTGTGTGTATGTTTGTCTGAGTATGTATGTACAGTATGCATGTCTATGTATGTATATCCATGTATGTATGTCTGTTTATGTATGTATGTCTTTTTTATATACATGTGTATGTATGTCTGTTTATGTATGTATGTCTTTTTTATATACATGTGTATGTATGTCTGTTTAAATATTTGCATATATGTCTATTTATGTATGTCCTTGTATGTTTATGTATGTATGTCTATGTGTGTTTGTGTATGTATGTCTGTTTATATATGTCTATGTATTTATGCCTATTTATGTGTGTCTATGTATGTATATCTGTATATCAATGTATGTACATATGTGTGTGTGTGTGTGTATGTATATCCATGTATGTACAGTATGTTTATGTATGTATGTCTAGTTTTTTATATATATATATACGTGTGCATATGTATGTATGAGTATGTATGTACTGTATGCATGTCTATGTATGTATATCCATGTATGTATGTCAGTTTATGTATGTATATGTATGTATATCCATTTATTTATATTTATGTATGTATGTATGTCCATATGTATGTCTTTGTATATATGTCTATGTACTATGTATGTTTATGTATGTCTATGTACAGTATGTGTGTTTATGTATGTATATTTATGTACGTATGTCTATATATGTATATGTATGTTTATGTACGTATGTCTATGTACAGTATGTGTGTTCATGTATGTATGTCTATGTACAGTATCTGTATTTATGTATGTATGTGTATGTACAGTATGTTTGTTTATGTATGTATGCCTATGTTTATTATATGTTGTATATAATGATCATTGCTGTATAACATATAGGTAGTAGACGGGTTGATTGGCACCGGGTTCTCTTTCCCGGGATCATTCCTCGTATTCACTGCGGTTTTGTATTCTCTCCCTTCCCTTTCTCAGTCTTCACAAGAGCAGCATGTGCAGGAGAAATGGTTCCACGGGAGGATGCCGGAGGGCCGGTTCATGGCGGAGCGGCTGCTGCAGGAGTACTGCGCTGAGATGGGCGGCAAAGACGGCACTTTCCTGGTGCGGGAGAGCGAGTCGTACCGGAATGATTATACTCTCTCCTTCTGGTATGTCTAGAGATAAACTGCAGGAAACTCATCCTAACAATAAACTATACAGGTGGCTTCTATATACGGGAAATGTTGCCGTGCTATATTCTGTATATTCTGTATATTCTGTATATTCTGTATATTCTGATGCTTTAATCATTTCCTTTTTACTTTTTGTTTTGCTGTCCAATTTTTCCTTTCTGTGAAATAATGCGGCCAATCAGGGGGCTTTTTTGGCTGCCGATCAGCACCTTCCGCAACCCTCGGGGGTCTTGTATAGAAGACCTCCTATTGTCTCTAATATACAGAGTTCCTATGTCGTCAGTGCCACCTAGTGGTAATAATAAAAAAATGTCTCTAATACTCTGGGGGCTAATAATATAGGAACTACATATATTAGAGAAAATACAGTGATTTTCACTCTAAATGTGCAGATGTGTGTCACATCCACACAACAATTGTATACATTGTATTCATACAAGTATAGTAAAATCTCCACAACGGGACACAGATGGAAACAAAATGGGGGTGGCAAGGACGGACCTAGGGGGTGCTGGGCCCAGATTTCAGGAGCGCCCCCTCCCCCCCAGGCTGCTGTGGACACATTGGGGTGGCTAAGCGCTCCTCCTCCTGACCATCATCCTACGGGACACCCGCAGTGCTTGTGGAAGTAGAACGGTGTGGAGGAGACCGGCTTTGCCACGCACTCTGCACGGTGCAGCACCCACCCCCCCATCCCCGTGGCCCCCCTGCAGCTGCTGACCTCTCCTCCTCTCCCCCCCTGCTGGCTTTGGGTGTTTCAGAGGAGCCACAGGGGGACTGAACTCCGGAAATAGATCGCTCTTGCTGCTTTTATCCCCCCCTCCCCCTCACCGATCCCCTGGCACCCCCTCTTCCCCCTCCTCCCCCTCATGCCAGCTACAGCTGTGTCAGGATGGAGAGTGAGATGGGGGAGGGGTGCTGATAAACATTTTCATACAACCCCTTCCTAAATGATCACATGAAATTGGTGCCGATCGCTCCTGTCGTCATTCATCAGTGAAACATAATAAACACAGTTTACTATGCTTCAGTTTGAAGCATAGTAAAGCTGAGGCTGCAGAGAAAGAGACTGTCTCAGTTCCTCTCTCTGTTTCATGGAAGAGACATCAGGGCTCTGTTTACACCCTTAATGTCTCACCATAGCTCCCCCCCCCCCCCACCCCTAATAAAAGGGGAAAAATATAATAATAGACACTTGTTCACTTACAAAAAATATGTTAGTTTTCGTTTATTCGTTTTTTTTCGAAAATTCAGATTTTCAAATTTCTGAATTTTCGAATTTCGAGATTCCGAATATCCGACTTCAAAATTTCTGAACTTTTGAATTTCCGAATTTTCCAATTTTCGGAATTTTCCAATTCCAAAATTCCGAATTTCCAAAATTCAGAATTTCCAGACGGTAACTTCCCCGAGCCCTGTCTGTGTGAATAACTTACACTGACTGGGGGAATGTGGAAGTTGGTAGGATCTAGCTATGACTTAACCAACTAGCAGGAAACAGGAGGGGAGGACAGAAGAAGATACCAAATAACATTAGTAAACAAGTTGTAGTGGCCCAAAACTGCCATTAGATGTCAGCACACTAAAAAACAATAATAACCTAATGCAGTTCAATACAACACAGAACCATTGCTTAAATGTGGGGCAAAACGATGACCAAGCCACCAACCACAGCTGAGCTCACAGTCAACTATTGATGAGTGGAAACTGGTGGGCCGGACTCCTGATGACATCAGCACTGTGTAGCCAATCACAGTGCAAGAAGATTGGGAACCCTGCCTTTTGGCTCCGGCTGTCACAGCCCATTTAAAGCTTTGGGGGTTAAAATTGACTTGCCTTGTAGTTGGCCAATCAGAGAGGACTTCCAGGTCAGCTCGAAAGTCAAAGCCGTCTTGCAGAGACTTCATTGGTGCCATCAGAAATGGTACTTTTTAATCCCAAAGTCTTCATCTTTTATAGGCAGGCTATAAAAAAAGCCTGAAAGCTCCGATGTTATGACCGTTCTCCGTATATCCAGTAAATGAAATCCATCCATTCTCCGACCATTCCTTCCTTCGTTCTTAGCTCTTTTTTGTTTTATGGAAGAGAAGCTAATCTTGTGGTGGTGCCCTTCTTGCAGGAGGTCAGGGAGAGTCCAGCACTGCCGGATCCGCTCTTGTACGGACGGAGAGTACGTGAAGTATTACTTGACCGACAACTTGACGTTCGACAGTATTTATGAGCTAATACAGCACTACAGGGAGTCCTCGCTGCGCTGTGCCGACTTCGAGCTGCGCTTAACGGACGCCGTTCCAAACCCCAACCCCCACCTGTGCAAGGAGTAAGTCTTTCTTTATGTCCATTTGTTGTGTGTCTATGGCAGCCATTCTCAACCAGGGTTCTAAAATATCCTAGGGTTCCTTCAGAGATTTCTAGGAGTTCCTTCAGAGGTTTCTAAGGATCCTTCAGAGGTTGCTAGGAGTTCCTTCAGAGGTTGCTAGGAGTTCCTTCAGAGGTTGCTAGGAGTTCCTTCAGAGGTTACTAGGAGTTCCTTCAGAGGTTGCTAGGAGTTCCTTCAGAGGTTTCTAGGAGTTCCTTCAGAGGTTACTAGGAGTTCCTTCAGAGGTTGCTAGGAGTTCCTTCAGAGGTTTCTAGGAGTTCCTTCAGAGGTTTCTAGGAGTTCCTTTAGAGGTTTCGAGGAGTTCCTTTAGAGGTTGCTAGGAGTTCCTTTAGAGGTTGCTAGGAGTTCCTTCAGAGGTTGCTAAGAGTTCCTTCAGAGGTTGCTAGGAGTTCCTTCAGAGGTTGCTAGGAGTTCCTTCAGAGGTTGCTAAGAGTTCCTTCAGAGGTTGCTAGGAGTTCCTTCAGTGGTTTCTAGGAGTTCCTTCAGAAGTTTCTAGGAGTTCCTTTAGAGGTTGCTAGGAGTTCCTTTAGAGGTTTCTAGGAGTTCCTTTAGAGGTTGCTAGGAGTTCCTTTAGATGTTTCTAGGAGTTCCTTTAGAGGTTTCTAGGAGTTCCATTAGAGGTTGCTAAGAGTTCCTTCAGAGGTTGCTAAGAGTTCCTTCAGAGGTTTCTAATGCCGCGTACACACGACAGGACTTAAGTCCGGCAGACTTTCGACGGAGTTCTGACGGAGTTCTGACAGAGTTCTGACGGACTTTCCGAATGAACAGACTTGGGCACACACAATCACACCAAAGTCCGACATATTCGAACGTGATGACGTACGACTGGACTAGAATAAGGAAGTTCATAGCCAGTAGCCAATAGCTGCCCTAGCATCGGTTTAAGTCCGTCAGACTAGCATACACACGAGCGGATTTCTCAGTAGGAACTGGGTCCGGCAGAGTTCTGTCGGAAAAATTTGAAACATGTTCCATTTCTAAAGTCTGTCAGACTTTTGCAAATCAAAAGTCCGCTGCAGCCCACACACGTTCGAATAGTCTGCCGGAATCATTCTGTCAGACTTTTGATGTTGAAAAGTCTGGTCGTGTGTACAGGGCATTAGGTTCCTTCAGAGGTTGCTAGGAGTTCCTTTAGAGGTTGCTAAGAGTTCCTTTAGATGTTTCTAGGAGTTCCTTTAGAGGTTGCTAGGAGTTCCTTCAGAGGTTGCTAAGAGTTCCTTCAGCGGTTGCTAGGAGTTCCTTTAGAGCAGGGGTGTCCAAACTTTTTTCAAAGAGGGCCAGATTCGATGAAGTGAACATGTGTGAGGGCCGACCATTTTGCCTGACATTCTTTGAACCATTAAAATTCGGTCATTCGAGCACTCATACCTGGCCCAACAAAAATTCTCGTGCCTTTGTCGCGCTCGTTTGCCTGACACACAGACGAATGCTCTGTTCTTTAGGGGTACCGTTAAGTCTTAATGGTACCCCACACATTGGAAACATGGGGTGCTTTTGGTGCAGCGCAATTAAAAAAAAAAAAAAAAGCTCTGGGACTTCTTTCCCTGCATTTTTGTGGGTATGGAAGCCCATTGAAATGCATGGGCTGCCCTACACACAGCATGCAGCCATGCAGATGTGAACCAAGGGCTTATTGGAGGGGCAGTAAAACTACATGGTTAAGCTGTTTTTACCACCCCCAACTTCTCCCCCTTTAGCTGCAGAGGGAGCAGCTGGGGGTGTACACATGCTGTGGCTGCAGCTGGAGGTATGCTCAGGGTGAATGGGCCTGCACTGCAACTACCCCGCAACTGTGTAGACTGCACAGTTGCGGTATAGTGATGCTACATTTACGGGCTTAAAACAGGTGGTGAGGAGGCAACATAATGCCTCTTTACCACCTTTCAAATGCCTCTGAAAAGCGATCTGTATATGGATTGCTTTTCAGAGGAGCAGCAATCCTGGCTGCTATCACACACACAAGCACCACAAAATCAGTTCTGATGGTACAAGAATGGGGGGGGGGGGGGGGGGGTCTGGATTAAAAGTAACACACATGCATACACATACACACAGACATACACACATACAGACACATGCATACACATACAGACACATGCATATACTTACATACATACAGACACATGCACACACACACATACAGACACATGCACACACATACATACATACAGACATACACGCACATACAGACATACATACACACACACACACACACACACACACACACATACATGCACACAGATACATACAGACACACATGCTGCACACACATACAAACACACATACATGCACACACATACAGACAGACATACACGCACATACATACAGACACACATGCACATACGCATACATACAGACATACATGGACACACACACACATGCAATCATACATGCACAGACACACACACACATGCACATACAGACACACATACACACACACACACACATATAGACACACATGCACACACATACATACAGACATGCACACACATGCACAGACACACATACATACAGACACACATGCACACACACACATACATACATACATACATACATACATACAGACACACATGCACACACATGCATACAGACAGACATGCACACACATACATACATACAGACATGCACACACACACACATACAGACAGACATGCACACACACACACATACAGACACACATGCACATACATACAGACAGACATGCACACATATACATACAGACACACATGCACACATACAGACACACATGTACACACATACATACATACAGACACACATGCACACATACAGACACACATGTACACACATACATACATACAGACACACATGCACACACACACACATACACATAAATGAAGCCTTTTTAAAACGAATCTAGCTTGTAGTACAGTACCTTTCCATTCCATTTCCTCATTCAGCCGGGTACTGCACTGTAGGGGGAAGCAGAGGGCACAGCACACTCCTCTGCACTTTACTTTCACTTTTGAAGCCGACGGAGCTTCACACAGTGCCGGGGATCGGCTCATTTGACAGCCCTGATCCCGCAGCACACCAGGCGGGCCGTTCAAAACCGGACTGCGGGCCGCGATTGGCCCGCGGGCCGGACTTTGGACATGCCTGCTTTAGAGGTTTCTAGGAGTTCCTTTAGATGTTTCTAGGAGTTCCTTTAGAGGTTGCTAGGAGTTCCTTTAGAGGTTGCTAGGAGTTCCTTCAGAGGTTGCTAAGAGTTCCTTCAGAGGTTGCTAGGAGTTCCTTCAGAGGTTGCTAGGAGTTCCTTCAGAGGTTGCTAGGAGTTCCTTCAGAGGTTGCTAAGAGTTCCTTCAGAGGTTGCTAGGAGTTCCTTCAGAAGTTGCTAGGAGTTCCTTCAGAGGTTTCTAGGAGTTCCTTCATAGGTTTCAAGGAGTTCCTTCAGAGGTTTCTAGGGTTCCTTCAGAGGTTGCTAGAAGTTCCTTCAGAGGCTAAGGGTTCCTTGAGCTGACTGATTGACCTCCCAATGGTACCATTATTCAGAAGATCCCCAGCTTATTAGTACCCTTGTTCAGCAGATCCCCTGCTCATTAGTACCCCTAGCTCTTCAGATGCCTCATTCAGTAGTAAACCCCAGCTTTGCTGATCCCACACGCATTACACTCCTGTTCAACAGATCCCCAGCTCATTAGTATCTTCATTCAGCAGATCCCCAGCTTATTAGTACCCTCTTTCAGCATATCCCCAGGTAAGAGGCTTGAGAAAGAGGTTGTACCAACTTGAAACACGTTGCTACACCCCCTTCAGACTTCTGACAGTTCAGCTCCAGTTAAGGTCCATCTTGTGGTACATGGAACCTCCACATCCTTGCCCTGGGTGCTGGACAAACCCATCCCAGTATTGGTGGCCACTATCAGGAAATTAGTCAAAAGCAAAGTAGAAGGAAGTGGCTGGAGGTGACCCACCTTTTCCCTGTCCTACTTGTGTGTCGCCAAAGCACCGTTGCTGTCACATAAGAAGAAGGGGCCCAGTTCCCTTTAATGTCTGTGGTTAATGGATGGATCACTGACCGGTTATTCATTTTGGTGTAGTTGGTATTACGACAACCTGAGTCGAGGAGAAGCTGAAGAAATGCTGACGAGGATACCGCGAGATGGAGCGTTTCTGATACGAAAGAGAGACGAGCCAAATTCCTACGCCATCACCTTCAGGTAGGTGCTCCCTTTCTCATTCTATCCTATTTTTCATCCCAGGATTCTGATTGGACGTTTAGAAAGGACCTAATCTTCTCTGTTGTACTAATTCAATGAAGCGTGAAGAATTTAAGCCCAACTCCATTCAAAACCGTCCAACAGCTGGAACTCTCCACAGGATCTTCCTACAACCAAAAACAGCTAAATGACTCGGATGAGGGGCATTCCCCTCTCCACATCTTCTTACAGAATTGTGAATTCCTAATTAGTCAGTTTGCACAGTCTGCCAACAAGCATGTGGCCCCTAAATGAAAACACATTTTTTCCAGCCTTCTCCCCCTTTTTTCGCCTGGTTGTGAATGACGTTTGCCTCCCGGGTTCTGTGTGTGCTCAGATGTGCTGCAGGGCCTTGCAGCACATCTGTGCATGTGGGATGGAGGGTTCTACCACGTATGAATGAAGACGGAGCTGGTAAGCTGGTATGGAAGTCCCAACACTTCCAACACAGTGTGACTGCGCATGCATGTGAACCCCAGTAAATGTGCGTGCTGGGACCCAAATGCCTGGCAGGGCCCTTCACCACATCTGCACATACATCAGACTATGGGCCCTTCTGTATGGGTGACAGCACTCTCTACAACATAGAAGCAGCTGGCATGAATGTTTGCTTTTCTTTCTAGGGTGGGGGGTGGGGGGGTGTTATGTTAAACTATCGATTGCTCTTGTGGCGCCCTCCCATTGACCTCCATAGTTGAGTTTGAAAACTTTCAAAGTTCTCATCCTGTTCTTGGACGATCAACATCTGCCTTGACACCATGTCTTCACAAACCATGAGCATACAAGGTGGTATTGTGGTAGACCTTATAACACCACCGATGGCCAACCATTGATCTAATCTGCGCTCATTTCACTGACCGTGAAGGTTCTCATTGATCCTCATCATGGTACATGTATTAGTAGTCACATTCAACTAAACTTGTTTTGCAATGGTGAAGATGTTCTCCAAGACACTTCTTTAGTTCCGATGAGTGTCTGGATGATACCCCACCATTTATATCCACAAAGGTAGCATCGACACCTTCATCCAATCCCCATGGACTGTGTCAAGGCCAATGTTCATTGCCTAAGAACATAGAAGACAACTGGTTCACAAGAAGCCTAAAAGAGGCCATCTGTGTCAACCTGGTATAACTATTATTGAACAGTGGTGGGGCCTTCAACACCCTCCATTCTTCCACATATAATTGCCATTTTCCCATTTCTAGCCCAGCAATTTAACAAATCACACCTTCAGCCATGAGAATAGATGGATTGACACCTATGCAGACTTCCTGACATCAAGGATGGGATGATGCAACAAGAACAGGGAGGTTCCACCATTTTCACACCTCCCATCCTGTTCTTGGACAATCAACATCTGCCTTAATGCTTTCCATGGTGATTGGGTTAAGGTGTCTGTGCTACCTGTATAGGGGGTATCCTCCCGACATTCATTAGAACTGAAGAAGTGGTTGGAAAAGCTATAAAACGTCTTCAATGTTATAGAACAAGTCCAGTTGAATGTGACTAATCACCACTAGCTCAGTGTTCTAAGTCTTAGTCTCTAACAGGAAAGGCAAAAGTCCTGGAAGTCGCACATCTCTGCAAAACACCATTAGAAGGTGTTTGACAGCCTCAGCCAGGGCTGGACTGGGACAGAAATTTGGCCCTGGACTTCACCCAGACCGGCCCACTTACATTTTGAGTGTCCCATCAGCACTCCCTTACATCAGAGTGTCCCATCAGCAGCCCCTTTACATCAGAGTGTCCCATCAGCAGCCCTCTTACATCAGAGTGTCCCATCACCAGCCCCCTTACATCAGAGTGTCCCATCACCAGCCCCCTTACATCAGAGTGTCCCATCACCAGCCCCCTTACATCAGAGTGTCCCATCAGCAGCCCCCTTACATCAGAGTGTCCCATCAGCACCCCCTTACATCAGAGTGTCCCATCAGCAACCCCCTTACATCAGAGTGTCCCATCACCAGCCCCCTTACATCAGAGTGTCCCATCACCAGCCCCCTTACATCAGAGTGTCCTATCACCAGCCCCCTTACATCAGAGTGTCCCATCAGCACCCCCTTACATCAGAGTGTCCCATCAGCACCCCCTTACATCAGAGTGTCCCATCACCAGGCCCCTTACATCAGAGTGTCCCATCACCAGGCCCCTTGCATCAGAGTGTCCCATCACCAGCCCCCTTACATCAGAGTGTCCCATCAGCACCCCTTGCATCAGAGTGTCCCATCAGCACCCCTTACATCAGAGTGTCCCATCAGCACCCCTTACATCAGAGTGTCCCATTACCAGCCCCCTTACATCAGAGTGTCCCATTACCAGCCCCCTTACATCAGAGTGTCCCATTACCAGCCCCCTTACATCAGAGTGTCCCATCAGCACTCCCTTACATCAGAGTGTCCCATCAGCACTCCCTTACATCAGAGTGTCCCATCAGCACCCCCTTACATCAGAGTGTCCCATCAGCACCCCTTACATCAGAGTGTCCCATCAGCACCCCTTACATCAGAGTGTCCCATCAGTACTCCCTTACATCAGAGTGTCCCATCAGCACTCCCTTACATCAGAGTGTCCCATCAGCACCCCCTTGCATCAGAGTGTCCCATCAGCACCCCTTACATCAGAGTGTCCCATTACCAGCCCCCTTAAATCAGAGTGGCCCACAGAGCCATCGGCCCACCGGGAGACTCCCGGTAGTCCCAATGGCCAGTACATGCCTGGCCTCAGCCCAGGCTCCAACCAGCCCGTGGAGCTTAGTCATGGGAATCTCCATGACTTAGCTCCTTGGGCTGGTTGGATCCTGGGCTGAGGCTGTCCTACACCTTCTTACGGGGGTTATGCAGAGATGTGCGACTTCCTGGACTTTTCCCTTTTGCATTAGATGTCTACAGCAGGGACGAGCTCTGTCCTTGTCTGCACTGTAAGCGGTTGCTACATAAGAGTACCTGGTGGAGCCTTGAGCTGCACTTGTCAAATTGGTTTAAGTCTTAGCTCCTGTTTGCTCTCTCACCCAACATCTCTGGTTTGCTGGAGACCTCACTGGACTGACTAGATCAGTCTATGGTTGTGGGTGCGTGGCTGTGTGGGCAACCGGGAAGAAGTCCCTTCCAGTGGGTTGTGCCCAATGGTGAACGGTGGTGGTGGACTATTTGGGGACTTGGGTTGCTACCTTCCCAATTCGGCTCGATGGTCGTTTCAGCAAGAAGTCATGGGTGGCGTCGAAGGAGTGACCGGGAGCTCCTTCTATCCTACCCAATACTTTTCTTACCCAACGTGGCAGCCCAAGTAAAATAAATTCGGGGAGCTACATTAAATCTCAGCCGGTGTAATTGTATTTTCATATTGTAGGGCGGAGGGTAAAGTGAAGCACTGCAGAATCCAGAAAGATGGCCGCCTGTTTGTCTTGGGAACTTCGGCTTATTTTGAAAACTTGGTGGAGCTGGTCAATTATTACGAGAAGCACACGCTGTACCGGAAGATGAAGCTTCGCTACCCTGTGACCGAGGAACTGCTGATGAGATTCAACGCTGTACGTCCCAAGTTTCTCATATCTCAGATATAGTCTATGTGGTTGGCCATAATCCCGATAAAAATTGTGGGTTGTTTGCCAATTAAAGTGGGAGTCCGCCGTTTTTTTTTTTTTTTTTTTTTTTTAAGTCAGCGGCTACAAATACTGCAGCTGCTGACTTTTAAAATAAGGACACTTACCCGCCCAGCGCGCCCGCGATGTTGGCACCCGAAGCCGATCTCTCGATCGTCTCTCGGGTGCTACCGCCGCCATCTTGGGTATGGGAATCAGGAAGTGGAGCCTTGCGGCTTCACTTCCCGGTTCCCTACTGCGCATGCGCGAGTCGCGCTGCGCAATAAGGATGGTCCCCGCTGTCCCTGGGATCTGTGTGTTTCCCAGCGGACAGCGGGGGACCCACAGGAAGTGGCGTAAATATCCGCAGATTCTGCGGATATTTATGCCGGAAGTGGGTGCAAATACCTGTACTGTTCAGGTATCTGCACCCCCCTCCCCCTCCCCCCTGAAAGGTGCCAATTGTGGCGCCGGAGAGGAGGAGGGTTCCGATGAGCGGAAGTTCCACTTTAGGGTGGAGCCCCGCTTTAAAGTGGGGAAAAAAAATTTGTACATTATATAGAAACACAGAATATTGACAACAAAAAAAGACCAAGGGCTCTCTTTTTTGAATAATCAAAAGTTGGACGAAATTTTCGTTATTTGGATGTATCCAAATTTCTGAATCACAACAGTAACGAATTTCAACGAATCTGAAATACATTATACCAAAACAAATTTTTCCAAACTTCGAATTTGAAAATTAATTCAAATTTGAAAATTAATTTGAATTTTTTTTTAATTAATTTGAATTTTTTTTTTATTAATTTGAATTTTTTTTTTATTAATTTGAATTTTTTTTAAATTAATTTGAATTTTTTTTAAATTAATTTGAATTTTTTTAAATTAATTTGAATTTTTTTTTAATTAATTTGAATTTTTTTTAAATTAATTTGAATTTTTTTTTAATTAATTTGAATTTTTTTGAAAATTTATTTGAATTTTTTTTAAATTAATTTGAATTTTTTTGAAAATTAATTTGAATTTTTTTGAAAATTAATTTGAATTTTTTTGAAAATTAATTTGAATTTTTTTTTAATTAATTAGAATTTTTTTTTTAATTAATTTGAATTTTTTTTTTAATTAATTTGAATTTTTTTAATTAATTCAATTTCGAAAATGGAAACCTATTGCAATCAATGCAGTACGGTATAAAAGTGAAATAAGATGATGATTTCCTACTTATTCTGCTTTATAGAATAGATCAAAACAGAACAGAATAAAATATAAACAGAATGGAATAGAAAATCATAGATTATAATAAAATAAAATAAAACAGAATAGAATAGAATTTTTTTTTTTAATTAATTATCAAAAAAATGGAGGTGGTTGTTATCTTCTTGAACAGGCCGATATCCCTCTATATCCCTCTAGTATATGAATACTATTTTTTTCCGCTTGTGGTTGAAAGGCACAGGTGTGTCACAAAACTTTGTTCATTAAAATATAAAATAAAAAATTTTAATAGTATCAAAAAATACATTTAGTAGAACAAAAGAGTATTAAAACACAATTTTATGCTTTGAAATACTAAGCTAATACATAGAAAAATGGCAAAAACCAATCACGTATGTGGATATAATACATGTATAAACTGGTATTGATCTTCATTCACAGTTTCAACGCGTTTCGGAGTAGCCTTAACTCCTTCTTCAGGCACAATCCATTATTCAGTTTATTATACATATAATTTATTAATTTTTTTATACAATTATAATAAACTGCATAACAGATTGTCCCCGAAGAAGGAGTTAAGGCTACTTTGAAACGTGTTGAATCAGTGAATGCAGATCAATACCAGTTTATACATGTATTATATCCACATACGTGATTGGTTTTTGCCATTTTTCTATGGATTAGCTTAGTATTTTTAAGCATAAAATTGTGTTTTAATACGCTTTTGTTCTACTACATGTACTTTTTGATACTATTAAAATGTAACATTTTGTAACAAAGTTTTGTTACATGCCTGTGCCTTTAAAGTCCCGCCCCGAGGGGGAAAAAATTGCGTTCAGAATAGAAAATAAAGGAATAAAATAGAATAAAACAAAATAGAATTAAATAGAAAAGACTATAAGCCCCTGTACACACGGTCGGAGATTTCCACAACCAAATCCGTCGGATTTTGCCCGTTGGATTTTGTCCGTCGGATCTTGTCGGAAACTGTTGCATACACACGGTCGGACAAAGTTGGCGAAAAATCCGATCTTTCAGAACGTGATGACGTAATTTCGTTACGATGGGACTACATTCAGGCTAGTAGCCAATAGCTTTGATGTAGGAATTTGATCTGAGCATGCGTGGCACTTGGTCCGATCAAAACATCTACACATGATCGGAGTATGTCCGACCGGCCCAGTTGGTCGGGGAAATATTTCCAACATGTTGGAAAATTGGGTCCGACGGATATTCCGACGGAATCAGTCTGATGCAGACCACACACAGTCGGATTATCCGACAACACGGTCCGATAGGACACATTCCGACGGATTCTCCGATCGTGTGTACAAGGGCTAAGAGAACATAATGGAAAATAAAGGAATAGACTAGAATAGAAAATAAAGGAAGAGACAATAATAGAATAAAATAGAACAGACTAGAATAGAAAATAAAAGAATAGAAGAGTAAAATTGAATAGAAAATAAAAGAATAGAAGAGTAGAATCGAATAGAAAATAAAAGAATAGAAGAGTAGAATAGAATAGAAAATAAAAGAATAGATTAGAATAGAATAAAATAGAACGGATACAGCTGTCCTCTGAAATTCAAAATTCGTATCGACTTCAACGTTTACATTTTGAATCGCTTTGAAAATAACGAATATACGAAATGAATCCAGAATGTACAAAACAAATCCCGAAAACGAATCATTCTAATATACCCAATGTGACAAAATGAAAATATTAACCTGTTTGCACGGAACGCAGAGAAATATGCGCCCTCTTGGTGACTGGGCCGAGCGGCTGCATATTTGCGTGCAATAGCTCTGATAGAGCTGTGCCGGGAGCGCGCACCCTGCGTTCTCCCAGCACAGTTACCAGCGGTTTACAATCTGGAACCTGCTGATCATGTGACCGCCATGACAGCCAATCACAACGCTCACATTGGCCATAAGCCCCGCTCCACCTCCCGGGAATTTTGAACCCCTTAAAGGGCCGGCAAACACTGGCTCTAAGGGGTTAACGTAGAGAACGGATGTGATTCGAAACCAAATTTTTCCGCACATCTCTACTCTCTTTTTTTTGTCTGAGGATAGTTCACCCAAGCATGTTTAAATTAATTGAGGGGTCTATTTATAAAATGTGCTGGGTGATTGTCACGAGCATTGGCCCGTATTTTGCCTATTTATATCTGAGGATCATCAGCTCCATCTAGTGGTCATAAGGCAGTATTTCCTGCTCAAAGTAGTTCAGGAACATATCACATTATGGCCATTAGTTGGAGCCGGAGAGCATAGGGGATAATTTATTAGGCAAAACACAGGATTATTCGTAAAACGGCCAAGTCAATGCTTGAGGCATTTGCACAGCAAATATTTTATAAGTAGACCCTTATTTTTATAATATTTTTTTATATATTTTATAAGTAGACCCAACGCTGTCGATTGATTCATTACCTCCGCTGGAAGTCCGTTTTGTGTACCTCCCAGCTCTTCCTGCTAGTCTGAGGCAATCTACCCATGTTCTTGATGTGTGTGTGTTTTTCTTTTTTTAAATCTTTTAATTTTTTTTTTTTTTTTATTTTTTTTTACAATGCTGCCCTTCTGAACGTATTAAATTTAAAGTTGGTCCTGTATTGGTCAGAGCACTCCTCTCCCAAATCCAGTAACTCTTTCTGTTCCAGGAAAAAGACGTAGACTCCATTTACGGCGTGAAGTCCAAGCTGTACGTGGATCCCAGTGAAATCTCGCCGGCCATGGTGAGAAGAATTCCCCCTTCTACATCACAATTCTACAATCACATCACCTGAGCAGGAAAAACAAACAGCTCAGGAATGATTATTACTAACGCACCCAGATTACAGCTCTGTAACACGTCTCACCCAATCAGAAATGATTACCCAAGGGATTAAATCGTACTGGATACATTTATTATTAACCACTTCAAGTCCTATTTTTTTTTTTTTTTACATTTTTCACTTGCATGTTAAAATCTGAATTTTTGCTAGAAAACGACTTAAATTTCCCAAACAATTATATACAGCATCTCACAAAAATAAGTACACCCCTCACATTTTTGGAAATCTTTTCTTCTATCTTTTCATGTGACAACACTGGGGCTGAAACAACAAATCGATTAATCGACAACTAATCGATTATGAAATGAATCGATTACTATTTTCATAATCGATTAATCGGCCAGTAACAAAATGGGGTTAAATTTAATGAGTCTGATGATATTTACCAGATTGACCCTTTAATATTATATACAGTATATCTCTCCTCTAATATTATATACAGTATATCTCCCCTCTAATGGTATATACAGTATATCTCTCCTCTAATATTATATACAGTATATCTCTCCTCTAAAAGTATATACAGTATATCTCTCCTCTAATATTATATACAGTATATCTCTCCTCTAATGGTATATACAGTATATCTCTCCTCTAATATTATATACAGTATATCTCTCCTCTAATGGTATATACAGTATATCTCTCCTCTAATATTATATACAGTATATCTCTCCTCTAAAAGTATATACAGTATATCTCTCCTCTAATATTATATACAGTATATCTCTCCTCTAATGGTATATACAGTATATCTCCCCTCTAATGGTATATACAGTATATCTCCCCTCTAATGGTATATACAGTATATCTCTCCTCTAATATTATATACAGTATATCTCTCCTCTAAAAGTATATACAGTATATCTCTCCTCTAATATTATATACAGTATATCTCCCCTCTAATGGTATATACAGTATATCTCTCCTCTAATATTATATACAGTATATCTCTCCTCTAAAAGTATATACAGTATATCTCTCCTCTAATATTATATACAGTATATCTCCCCTCTAATGGTATATACAGTATATCTCTCCTCTAATATTATATACAGTATATCTCTCCTCTAATATTATATACAGTATATCTCCCCTCTAATGGTATATACAGTATATAGCCTCTAATGGTATATACAGTATATCTCTTCTAATGGTATATACAGTATATATCTCAGCTCTAATGGTATATACAGTATCTCTCCTCTAAAAAAAAAAAGTATATACAGTATATAGCCTATAATAGTATATACAGTATATCTCTCCTCTAATATTATATACAGTATATCTCTCCTCTAATAGTATATACAGTATATCTGTCCTCTAATAGTATATACAGTATATCTGTCCTCTAATATTATATACAGTATATCTGTCCTCTAATAGTATATACACTATATCCCTCCTCTAATATTATATACAGTATATCTCTCCTCTAATATTATATATAGTATATCTCCCCTCTAATGGTATATAGCATCTAATGGTATATACAGTGTATCTCCTCTAATGGTATATACAGTGTATCTCCTCTAATGGTATATATAGTATATCTCTTCTAATGGTATATACAGTATATCTCTTCTAATGGTATATACAGTATATATCTCAGCTCTAATGGTATATACAGTATCTCTCCTCTAAAAGTATATACAGTATATAGCCTATAATAGTATATACAGTATATCTCTCCTTAGTATATACAGTATATCTCTCCTCTAATAGTATATACAGTATATATCCTCTAATAGTATATACAGTATATCTTCAATAGTATATACGGCATATCTCCTCTAATAGTATATACAGTATATATCCCCTCTAATATATACAGTATATCTCTTCTGTCATTCTCAGAGTGGATCAGATATTTCTCTCCCTAAACATATAGTTGGTTATTTATATTTACCACTGCATATAGAGATATTTAAGAATAAATTGCCTTTTTTTTTAAACTTTACATATTAACTAAATTAAACACCACACTTTTATTTTAAGGCTATTAACCGATTAATCAATTAATCAAAGCAATAATCGGTCAATGAATCGATTATGAAAATAATTGTTAGTTGCAGCCCTAGACAACACTGAAGAAATGACACTTGTCTGCAATGTAAAGTAGTGAGTGTACAGCTTGTATAACAGTGTCAATTTCCTGTCCCCTCAAAATAACTCAACACACAGCCATTAATGTCTAAACCGCTGGCAACAAAAGTCAGTACACCCCTAAGTGAAAATCTCCAAATTGGGCCCAAAGTGTCAATATTTTGTGTGGCCGCCATTATTTTCCAGCACTGCCTTAACCCTCTTGGGCATGGAGGTCACCAGAGCTTCACAGGTCACCACTGGAGTCCTCTTCCCCTCCTCCATGACAACATCACGGAGCTGGTGGATGTTGGAGACCTTGCGCTTCTCCACCTTCTGGTTGAGGATGTCCCACAGATGATCAATAGGGTTTAGGTCTGGAGACATGCTTGGCCAGTCCATCGCCTTTACCCTCAGCTTCTTTAGCAAGGCAGGGGTGGTGTTGGAGGTGTGTTTGGGGTGGTTATCATGTTGGAATACTGCCCTGCGGTCCAGTCTCTGAAGGGAGGGGATCATGCTCTGCTTCAGTATGTCACAGTACATGATGACATTCATGGTCCCCTCAATGATCTGTAGCCCCCCAGTGCCGGCAGCACTCATGCAGCCCCAGACCATGACACCCCCACCACCATGCCTGACTGTAGACAAGACACACTTGTCTTTGTCCTCCTCACCTGACTCCCTGCTCTGGCAGAAACTTCCCTTCATCTGTGTGACTTGTCCGCTGCAGCCTTCTGTGGTCACGCTCCTGTCTTCACCTTGCACATGACAGGGTTAAAAGTCCTGCACTGTGCATGATGATGATGCTGAGGCCCCACCCACAGGCTGGACCTTCAGGAGGAGAGCCCCGGAGCCTGCTGCTGGAGCAGGGAGTCAGGTAAGTAATGCAGCCTCTTCTGAAACTCCATATTTTACTTACTTATGAAATATAGAGATTAGTCGTTTTGCCACTAGGGGGAGCTCACAGCTCAACGATCGCTCTCTTTCTCTCTCTCTCCCATGAGAAAATACGACTGTCCCTATCTACCCACTGAATTGCAAATTCTACAAAAAAACATTGTTTTAAAGACATTCAGGACAAAAAAATCTGAGCAGCTAGCAAACAGCACACATGGTGTGATACATGGGAATGCTATAGCGGAAAGGTGAGCGGGGACTGGAGAGAGAGTACTGGGCGGCAGAGTATCATCAGAGCTGGGGGACCAGAGCAGGAGAAACTAGCAGTTGTTACATGTGGTGAGCAGTATGGGATCAATATAGCAGGAGGTGAGCAGGGACCAGGGAGAGGGGAGGGTGAGCAAACCAGAGGATCAGCAGAGCTCGGGGACTGGGGCAGGAGATATGAGCAATGCCACACGTGGTGAGCAGTATGGAAGCAATATAGCGGGAGGTGAGCTGGGACTGGAGAGAGAGGAGGATGAGCAAACCAGAGGATCGGCAGAGCTGGGGGACTGGAGCAGGAGAAATGAGCAATGTCACATGTGGTGAGCAGCATGGGAGCAATATAGAGGTAGATGAGCTGGGACTGTAGAGAGATCAGGATCATCAAACCAGAGGATTGGCAGAACGTAGAGTTACGACCGAGTGGGAAATCAGCAGAGCTGGGGGTTACTATTGACTGGGGGATGAGCAGAGCTGGAGATTACTACTGAGTGGAGAATCAGCAGAGCCAGGGGTACTATTCAGTGCGGGATGAGCAAAGTTAGTGATTTCTAATGAGTGGGAGATCAGCAGAGCTGGTGGTTACTATTGAGTGGGGGATGAGAAGAGCTGGGGGTACTACTGAGTGGGGAATCAGCAGAGCTGGGGGTACTATTGAGTGCGGGATGAGCAAAGTTATGGATTTCTAATGAGTGGGAGATCAACAGAGCTGGAGGTTACTATTGGGCGGTAGATCAGCAGAGTTGGGGGTTACTACGGAGTGGTGAATCAGCAGAGCTGGGGGTTGCTATTGAATGGGGAATCAGCAGAGCTGGGGGTACTATTGAGTGCGGGATGAGCAAAGTTAAGGATTTCTAATGAGCGGAGGATCGACAGAGCTGGAGGTTACTATTGAGTGGAAGATCAGCAGAGCTGGGGTTACTACTGAGCCAGGGATCTGCTGAACAAGGGTTTTAATGAGTTAGGGATCTGCTGAGCAAGGGGTACTAATGATCTGGGGATCTGCTGAATAGGGGTACTATCGAGCTGGGGGTATTACTGAGTTAGGGGTACTACTGAGCCATTGCTTTGTTTAAAACAAATGGAAAATCAACACACAGAGGGCATTTGCCAAGCTTCACCGAAGCATCAAAGGGTATCAATAAAGCATGCTGAAGCTGTAGGTACTTCAATATGTGTATTAAAGTAGAAACAAGCTGACGGGGAAAATGTTGTCACCTCCTGGCTGTGCTGTCTGGCAGATGTATTTGTGTTTCAAAGTGTATCTAGTTTGGAGCGTCTACATTTGCCCCACTAACCCCTTACCCTTGTATATATTATCTTTTTTTTTTTCCAAGCCCCAAGGGACAGTTATAGCTTTATATAACTATTCTGCTAAAAGAGCGGATGAGCTGAGCTTCTGCACGGGCGCCGTCATTCACAACGTTGTGAAGATCTCCGAAGGATGGTGAGGAGGACCGCTCATGACTTTATTCATCGCTAGTTATATTGGAATGGGGGGGGGTTATATTGGGATTGTACGCTTGTGCAACATTGTGTCTCTTGTCATGCAGGTGGAAGGGGGACTATGGACATAAAATTCAGCACCTCTTCCCCTCCAATTATGTGGAGGACATCTCAACCAATGAGGAGTTTATCGCTAACCAGGTAACACGGCTACAGGCAGTGCAAAGAGAAAACAATGGGTTTGAGTCATGAGAGTCATATATATATATACCGTATTCTATGCATTCTAATTGTGCGTTCAGTTCCACTTCAAGGTAGACCTGTGCACTGCTGAAAAGTTTGTTCGTTTTCATTTTCCTTTCATATGCTTTTTTGGGTCATTCGTTATGATCATAAATTCGAAAAAATTCGATTTAGAAAATTTGTAAATTTAAAAATTTGAATATCTGAAAATTCGGAAATTCGAAAATTCGGAAATTAGAAAATCTGGACATTAGAAAATCTGGACATTCAAAAATAAGAAAAAATCCGAAAATTCAAAAAGCTAACTAACTAATAATAACGAACTATTAAATTCTAGGTATTGGAATTTCCTTTCAGATTCAGCTAACGAATACGAATTTATCCGAAGTTACAAATTTTACGAAATAACGAATGACGCATCTAATCAAATGGAATGGAATTAATAATTAAAATGAACGAATTACCCGAAATAACGAATGCTGTATCAGAATGAATGGAACGTAACAAATTAATAATAAATAACAATAATAATAATATAAAAAAGTTTTATTATTATTATATATATTATTATATATTATTATTATATTAATAATAATAATAAAACTTTTTTTATATTATTATTATTGTTATTTATTATTAATTTGTTACGTTCCATAAAAAAGTTTTATTATTATTATATATATTATTATATATTATTATTATTATATTAATAATAATAATAAAACTTTTTTTATATTATTATTATTGTTATTTATTATTATTAATTTGTTACGTTCCATAAAAAAGTTTTATTATTATTATATATATTATTATATATTATTATTATATTAATAATAATAAAACTTTTTTTATATTATTATTATTGTTATTTATTATTATTAATTTGTTACGTTCCATAAAAAAGTTTTATTATTATTATATATATTATTATATATTATTATTATATTAATAATAATAATAAAACTTTTTTATATTATTATTATTGTTATTTATTATTATTAATTTGTTACGCTCCATAAAAAAGTTTTATTATTATTATATATATTATTATATATTATTATTATATTAATAATAATAAAACTTTTTTTATATTATTATTATTGTTATTTATTATTATTAATTTGTTACGTTCCATTCATTCAGATACAGCATTCATTATTTTGGATAATTCATAAATTTTTATTATTAAATTCATTCCATTTAATTAGATACGGCATTCGTTATTTTGGATAATTTGTAACTTTGGATAAATTCGTATTCGTTACATTCACTAACAGGCAAATTTGAAAGGAAAGTCTATAATTTAATAGTTAGTAGTAGTTAGGTTATTGTTAGTTATTATTTCAGATTTCAAATTTTTTGAATTTCCGATTTTGGGATTTCCAATTTCCGATTGTCCAAATTTTATAATTTCCTGGATTTTCGAATTTCCAAATTTCCAAATTTTAGAATTTCCGAATTTGTGAATGTACGAATATTCAAATTTCCGAATATTTGGAAAAATTCATGATACAGGTTTTCGGTAATTTGGATATTTCCGAATTACCGAATTTGTCGAAATTGGTTAAAAACCGAATTTGGAACTAAACAAATTGCACATGTCTACTTCAAGGTGAACTGGTGGCCAGACTACACACACACACACCTAAACATTCACATCCTCCGAACCTGCTGTGAAGGCACTTTTAAACAAGCCACCATTCACCTCTGCAGCTATAGCCATTGTGGAAAAATTCATCTTCACATTTCACAATCCAGGCACTGTGATGCATAATGGACATTAATTGGGACTTTTAACGAAGCTATGTCCTGGTAAGGTCATGTTTTTTTTTACAATCCAGGCACTGAAATCACAGCTCCCCCTTTCAGGCTGTCCCGTAACACGTGAGAAACACGGAAAAGAAGTCCCTGATTCTTTTCCAAAAATGCGCTGCAGCGAACTGCAGAGCAGTGCAGTGCTTCTGGGATGAATCAAATCAATTCTTCCAGGGTGAATCAGAGTGATTCTTCAGGGACAGATCAGAGGGATTATACTAGGATGCATCAGAGTGAGTCTTCTAGGATGGATCAGAGCGATTCTTCTGGGATGGAGCAAATTACATCTTCCAGGACAGATCACAGTGATTCTTCCCGGCTGGATTATAGTGAATCGTCCAGGACAGATCACAGTGATTCTACAAGGACACATCAGAGTGATTCTTCCAGGATAGATCAAAGTGATTCTTCCAGGACGGATCAGAGTGATTCTTCCAGGACGGATCAGAGTGATTCTTCCAGGACGGATCAGAGTGATTCTTCCAGGATGGATCAGAGTGATTCCTCCTGGATGGATCAGAGTGATTCTTTCTGGGACAAATCAGAGTGATTCTTCCAGGATGGATCAAAGTGATTCTTCCAGGACGGATCAGAGTGATTCTTCCAGGACGGATCAGAGTGATTCTTCCAGGACGGATCAGAGTGATTCTTCCAGGGCGGATCAGAGTGATTCTTCCAGGGCGGATCAGAGTGATTCTTCCAGGATGGATCAGAGAGATTCTTCCAGGATGGATCAGAGAGATTCTTCCAGGATGGATCAGAGTGATTCTTCCAGGATGGATCAGAGTGATTCTCCCAGGATGGATCAGAGTGATTCTTCCAGGATGGATCAGAGTGATTCTCCCAGGATGGATCAGAGTGATTCTTCCAGGATGGTTCAGAGTGATTCTTTCTGGGACAAATCAGAGTGATTCTTCCAGGATGGATCAAAGTGATTCTTCTGGTATGAATCAGAGAGATTCCTCCGGGCGGATCAAATGATTCTTTCTGGATGGATCAGAGCAATCAACTTAAAAAAAAAGTGTTTTCCTTGAAATCCACCTTAAGGCTCTGTGTTGTGTCATGTTTCAGAAAATGAGACGATGAGATTGTAGTTGCTAAAATGGAATGTGAAAGCCTCTATACATTGTATCATTCCTGGCCAGTTATCAGGATGGGTTGTGTTGGGGTGATTGGGGTGATTGGGGTGATTGGGGGGATTGGGGTGATTGGGGTGTGTGTATCATCCATGACTGAGAGATTTTCCAATTTGGCAGATTGTTGAGGACAGTCCGCTGGGATCCATGTGCCGAGGAATCCTGGATCTGGGCACCTATGACATCAGTAAGTGCGACACCCGTCCTCATCTGCTTGGTGATAGCGAGACACTTGTCTGCCTCTCAGAAGGATAGATAGATAGATAGATAGATAGATAGATAGATAGATAGATAGATAGATAGATAGATCGATCAATATGGAGAGAGAGAGCAAGATAGACATATAGATAGGGATAGAGATATATAGATTGGGATATAGATAGATACAGATAGACAGATAGATAGATAGATAGGTATAGATCAATAGATCGTTTTGGATAGATAGAAATAGATTGGGATATAGATACTGTAGATAGATAGATAGATAGATAGATAGATAGATATGTAAAGATAGATAGATAGATAGATAGATAGATATGTAAAGATAGATGGATTGATCGATATGGCTAGATAGATAGATAAATTGGGATATAGATGGATAGCTAGATACGGATAGATAGATAGATCTGTATAGAGATAGATAGATTGGGATATAGATACTGTAGAAAGATATGTATAGATAGATGGATTGATCGATATGGCTAGATAGATAGATTGGGATATAGATAGATAGATAGATAGATAGATAGATAGATAGATAGATAGATAGATAGATAGATAGATACGGATAGATACGGATAGATACAGATAGATAGATAGATAGATAGATAGATAGATAGATAGATAGATAGATAAATAGATAGATAGATAGATAGATATAGATAGATAGATACAGATAGATAAATAGAGATGGATAGATATAGATAGATATGGATAGATAGATAGATAGATAGATAGATAGATAGAGATAGATAGATAGATAGATAGATAGATAGATAGATAGATAGATAGATAGATAGATAGAAGATAGATAGATAGATAGATAGATAGATAGATAGATAGATAGATAGATAGATAGATAGACTAGATAGATAGATATGTCTAGATAGAGAGATTGGGATATAGATACGGATAGATAGATACAGAATGTTGTAAATAGTAGATATAGGTAAATAATATATACTATACTGTATATAGTACAGATATATAGATACAATATATAGAATATACAGTATTTATTAGTGATAGGTTAGATAGATAGATAGTAAAATATTGTAAACAGTAACTATAGATAAATACATAATATTGTATACACTCTGCTGTCTGTCTGTCTGTAGCGCATGTAGATGGAATAAAGGATAAAGACGGGGAATTGATCTAACGGACTTGATTTAGGAAATGTTGGGAAATTTGAGCCAATAAGAGAAATACATTTTATTTTTTTCCCCAGAGAAACTTCCGCATGGGAAGAACAACAAAATGTACGTCTTGACTCTGGAGTCCAAGAACCCCGAGGAACCTTCTGTAGATTTTGCAACTGACAAAGTGGAGGAATTGTTTGAATGGTATAAAAACATCCACCACGTTGTACACCAGAAGGGGGCGCAGGTGAGTGCTGGGCGGCTCATAGGAGTTTATTGGAATGGAAGAGTTTTCTGGTGGAGCCTCCATGCGGAATGTTCTTCTACCTGACATGACTGTTGATCCTGTTGGTAAGAACTGTTAGCCCTTTAATAGGATCTAAATTCCGGAGGTGTTTCCTGTGCTTCCCACTCTTGTGATTGGCAGTCACAGTGTTCACATGATTAGGAGCCCGTTCTACCAGCTCCTGATTGGTGATTGGTGGCAATGTGGTCACAGTGTTGGGGTTGTTGATAAAAGGTGCTGTCAGAATGAGCAAGCAGATACATAAAAAATCCCCCTAATGTATCTAATACACACTATTACCAAAAGTATTGGGACGCCTGCCTTTACACGAACATGAACTTTAATGGCATCCCAGTCTTAGTCCGTAGGGTTCAGTAGTAGTTTACTTTAAAGCCATAGAGGTCAACTGAAACTCAATGGCCAACTAAAGGGGCACACATGCCCAGGTAACAATACTGCCACCTATTGCAAGGAATTGGTATAGCATTGTGACCCTGCAGCAGGAAGTGCTGTTTCCTGCAAGATCTAAAAGTAAGACATTTTGAAACAATGTCAGAAAAATGTATTTGCTTAAGAAAAAGGTATCCAATGAGGCAAGACACCGTTTAATTTTCAGTGTGTTGCTCGTCCTTCAGAGCATAAAGTGAAAGGGTGAAGGATCTGCTCGGTTTCTTGTTCCCTGGTGGTGAAAGGGTTAAGAGTGATTCTTCCAAGACGGACCAGAGTGATTATTCTGGGAAGGACCAGAGGGATTCTTCCGGAACAGATCAGAGTGATTCTTCTGGGATGGATCAGAACAATTCTTCCAGGATGGATCAGAGTGATTCTTCCAGGATGGATCAGAGCGATTCTTTTGGGATGGATCAGAACAATTCTTCCAGGATGTATCAGAGTGATTCTTTTGGGATGGATCAGAGTGATTTTTCCCAGGATGGATCAGAACAATACTTCCCAGGATGGATCAGAACAATTCTTCCAGGATGGATCAGAGTGATTCTTCCAGGATGGATCAGAGTGATTCTTCCAGGATGGATCAGAGGGATTCTTCCAGGACAGATCAGAGAGATTCTTCCAGGACGAATCAGAGTGATTCTTCCTGGACGGATCAGAATGATTTTTCCTGGGACTTATCAGGGTGATTCTTCCAGAACAGATCAGAGCGATACTTCCGCAACAGATCTGAGTGATTATTCTGGGATTGATTAGAGCAATTCTTCAGGGACAAATCAGATCGATCCTTCCAGGATGGATCAGAACGATTATTCCTGGTCGTGTCAGAGCAATTATTCCCGAACAGATCAGAGCGATACTTCCACAACAGATCAAGGGAGATTCTTCTGAGACGGACCAGAGTGATTATTCTGGGATGGACCAGAGCAATTTTTCAGGGACAGATCAGATCAATCCTTCCAGGATGGGTCAGAGTGATTTTTCCTGGATGGATGAGAGGGATTCTTCCAGGACAGATCAGAGTGATTCTTCCAGGACAGATCAGAGTGATTTTTCTGGGATGGATCAGAGCAAATCTTTTGTGATGGATCAAAGTGATTCTTCCAGCATGGATCAGAGCAAATATTCCGGAACCGATCAGAGTGATACTTCCGAGACAGATGAGAGCGATTTTTTTCTGGGTCAGATCACAGCGATTATTCCAGAACAGATCAGAGTGGTTCTTCCAGGATGATTTAGAGTGATTCTTCCAGGACGAATCAGATGGATTATTTCAGGATGAATCAGAGCGATTCTTCTGGGATGAATCAGAGTGTTTCTTCTGAGACAGATCAGAACAATTAATCTGGGATGGATCAGAGTGATTATTCCTGGACAGATCAGAACGATTCTTCTGGGACAGATCACAGTAATTCTTCTGGGACAGATCACAGTGATTGTTCCTGGGACGGATCAGAGTGATTCTTCCAGGATGGATCAGAGTGATTCTCCTGGAATTAATCAGAGTGATTTTTTGGGATCAGATTAGAACGATTCTTTAGGGATCAAAGCAATTCTTCTGGGAGAGATCAGAGTGAATCTTCCGGGATGGATCACAGCAATTCTTCCAGGACAGATCAGAGCGATTCTTCTGGGATGGATCAAAGTGATTCTTCCAGGATGGATCAGAGTGATTCTTCCAGGATGGATCAGAGTGATTCTTCCTGGATGGATCAGAGTGATTCTTCCAGGATGGATCACAGCAATTCTTCTGAGATGGATCAGAGGGATTCTTCCGGGATGGATCACAGCAATTCTTCTGAGATGGATCAGAGGAATTCTTCTGAGATGGATCAGAGGGATTCTTCCGGGATGGATCAGAGGGATTCTTCCGGGATGGATCAGAGCGATTCTTCTGGGATGGATCAGAGCAATTCTTCTGGGATGTGTCAGAGTGATTCTTTTGGGATGGATCACAGTGATTCTTTTGGGATGGATCACAGTGATTCTTTTGGGATGGATCAGAGTGATTCTTTTGGGATGGATCAGAGTGATTCTTCTGGGATGGATCAGAGCAATTTTTCCAGGATGGATCAGAGCAATTCTTCTGCGATGGATCAGAGTGATTCTTCCAGGATGGATCAGAGCGATTCTTTCTGGGACAGATCAGAGTGATTCTTCTGGGATGGATCAGAGTGATTTTTCCAGGACAGATTACAGTGATTCTTCCGGGATGGATCAGGGTGACTCTTCCGGGACAGATCAGAGTGATTCTTCCAGGATGGATCAGAGAGATTCTTCCGGGATGGATCAGAGAGATTCTTCTGGGACGGATCGGAGTGACTCTTCCTGGACAGATCGGAGTGACTCTTCCGGGACAGATCAGAGTGATTCTTCCAGGATGGATCAGAGAGATCTCTGACAGGTTTCCTTTAAAGCTGCAAGTAAGAAACTTTGTAGCAATGTCAAAAAAATAATAATTTGCTTAATAAAAATGTATTCAGTGAGCAATTCATTAAATTATATTGGAAAATCCTTTTTGGGTTTACATTCTCTTTGATGTTCTTGCACTCGGGGCTCGGCCAATCACAGCAGGACGTGGCCGGGTGAAGGGTCTGCCGGGTTCCTTGCTCCCTGGTGGTGAAAGGGTTACCAGAAATGATATTATCTGGTTTTTAATAACCGCCATTACTTTTCAATCATCCCTCCAATGCAAACATCTGGATTTAAGTGATGCTGACATCACCCACTTCTGCTGATTGCCACCAACAGGAATATTTTTCACGCCAATTGGCATATTCTACATTTTAAATTGCTCTCTCCATTGACTTTAACAACCCGCATACATATTTATGGTTCTAACGCGCGGCGGCAGAAATAAAAAAGTCACTTTATCTGCAGTTTAATTTTTCAATTTGTGGGTGTATTTTTTTTATTTTTTTTGTTTTATTTTGTATGGCAGTGTTCTCTTCAACAGCCAACAATTAGCATTGCATTACTTATGTTTTATACAGCAAATGTCATTAAACAGTCAGGGTTCCTGCAACTCAAAGGAGTGTAATTGTAAAACAAAATTCACATAACAATCCACCCATTGAAACATTGTACATTCGTTATGTGAGAAAAGGGTAAAAAAAAAACGAATGTTATTAGACTACTTCCTGTGCTGGTCATATACTGTTCATTGATGTAAAATACTGCATTGTTCCACTAGATGGAGCTGAGGATCACAGGGAAGACCTATGATTCTTGGTGCCATCTAGTGGCCAAATGCAATATTTTACATTTGAAATCAATGAAAAATATTCAACAAGCAAGAAGACAACCGATGTCACTGAGAACGAGTTTTTCACAGGTGGACTAAATAATTACTTGACCCTGATGGCTTGTATTCAACAGATCACCACAAGAACGTCGGGTGCTGCCGCTGCCATCTTGGGTATGGGAATCAGGAAGTGGAGCCTTGCGGCTTCATTTCCCGGTTCCCTACTGCGCATGCGCGAGTCGCGCTGCGCAATAAGGATGATCCCCGCTGTCTCTGGGATCCGTGTGTTTCCCAGCAGGCAGCGGGGGACCTTCGGAAAGGGGCGTAGATTCTGCGGAAAGGGGCGTAGCTTCTGCAGAATCTATGCCGGAAGTGGGTGCAGATACCTGTACTGTACAGGTACCTGCACCCCCCTCCCCCCTGAAAGGTGCCAATTGTGGCGCCGGAGGGGGGGGAGGGTTCCAATGAGCGGAAGCTCCACTTTAGGGTGGACCTCCGCTTTAATCCAGATCTCAGTTTACATCTCTTAGTCCTTTCATTAATAACCTATAAATTTGGCGTCACTAAAAGTCCCACCATGCTTTTCCATCTGAAGTAACAAGGACAAAGAAAAAAAAAAGAACATGTTCTAATTTTTCGGCATCCTTGTTAATCCTCCGCACTTCATTAGATGTCCACGTGTGATCTCTTGGCATTCCCCGCAGGAGCCACGTGTGATCTCTTGGCATTCCCCGCAGGAGCCACATGTGATCTCTTGGCATTCCCCGCAGGAGCCACATGTGATCTCTTGGCATTCCCCGCAGGAGCCACATGTGATCTCTTGGCATTCCCCGCAGGAGCCACGTGTGATCTCTTGGCATTCCCCGCAGGAGCCACGTGTGATCTCTTGGCATTCCCCGCAGGATCCGACAACCCCGGAGGTGCCACCATCCTTCTTCCACCAAACTAGAGTTATCCTGCCCTTAATGATACATTGTTTCATCATCGTTCACTTATTTCATTAAGTTTTCCTTTGTCTAATTAGCTAATGAAGCAATGATAAATCTCCTCCAACGTGTCCCATATATGTCGTCATTTGTCTCCTGTGATCCCCCCTCCAGGACTTCTTTATCAGGACGTGGGAGAAGAATCAGGTCATTGCCAGAGAGCTGTCCGACCTGGTGATTTACTGCAAGCCCATCAGTGAAGGCAAAGACAACCTAGGTATGGCTGCTGTGGGAATAGACATTGGGAATCTTCCTCTCCTGGAGCGTGCAAAAAATTAAAGCTGAACTCTGGGCGCAAAAAAAAAAGAGAAAACGTCCTCAACAGCCACAAAGGATATAAACCCACCAATGTGTGAAAGTTGCCGTATTTTGTGTAATAAAATTATAATCTGCTATGATCATAAGCGCCATCTAGTGGCCATAACATGTTTCTTTTAACCACTTGCCGACCGCAATACATATTCCCTTTATTGTCAAAAGTATTGTGATGCCCGCCTTTACACTCACTTGAACTTTAATGGCCTCCCAGTCTTAGTCCGTAGGGTTCAATATTGAGTTGGCTCCGCAATTTGCAGCTATAACAGCTTCACCTCTTCTGGGAAGGCCGTCCACAAGGTTTAGGAGGGCGTCTATGGGGAATGTTGGACCATTCTTCCAGAAGAGGGCAGCACAGTGGTGTAGTGGTTAGCACTCTCATCTAGCAGTAAAAAGGGTCGCTGGATCAAATCCCAACCACGACACTACCTGCCTGGAGTTTGCATGTTCTCCCTGTGCCTGCGTGGGTTTCCTCCCACAATCCAAAGACATGCAGGAAGGTTAATTGGCTTCTGTCAAAAATTGGCCCCTAGTTTATGAATGGGGACCTTGGATTGTGGGCTCTTTGAGGGTAGGGACAGATGTGAGTGTGCAATGCACAGGGGCATTTGTAGACACTCAATCAGGTTGAACTGGATGGACTGGTGTCTTTATTCAACCTTACTAACTACAAAGAGCATTTGTGAGGTCAGACACTGTTGTTGGACAACGAAGGTGTTCTATTGGGTTGAGGTCAGGACTCTGAGCAGGACAGTCAAGTTCCTCCACCCCAAACTAGTTCATCCATGTCTTTATGGACCTTGCTTTATGCGCTGGTGAACAGTCATGTTAGAACAGGAAGGGGCCGTCCCCCAAACTGTTCCCACAAAGTTGGGAGCATGAAAATGTCCAAAATGTCTTGGTGTGCTGACGCCTTAAGAATTCCCTTCACTGGAACTAAGAGGCCGAACCCAACCCCTGAAAAACAACCCCCCCACACCATAATCCCCCCACACACACCATAATCCCCCCTCCCCCCACACACACCGTAATCCCTCCTCCCCCCACACACACCGTAATCCCCCCTCCCCCCACACACACCGTAATCCCTCCTCCCCCCACACACACCGTAATCCCCCCTCCCCCCACACACACCATAATCCCTCCTCCCCCCACACACACCATAATTCCCCTCCAACAAATGATTTGGACCAGTGCACAAAACAAAGGTCCATAAAGACATGGATGAGCGAGTTTCAGGTGGAGGAACTTGACTGGCCTGCTCAGAGTCCTGACCTCAACCCAATAGAACACCTTTCTTGTCCAAAAATCAGTGCCCGACCTCACAAATGCTCTTCTGGAAGAATGGTCAAACCTTCCCATAGACACCCTCCTAAACCTTGCGGAGGCCTTCCCAGGAGAGTTGAAGCTGTTATAGCTGCAAAGGGCGGAGCCAACTCAATATTGAACCGTACGGACTAAGACTGGGAGGCCGTTAAAGTTCACGTGAGTGTAAAGGCAGGTGTCCCAATACTTTTGACAATATAGTGTATTTAATTGTCTGGCACGATTTTTTTTATATGATTTCATAACAGAAGTATAAAATAAGCCAAAAGAACGTGACTTCTCTTTGCCGATGATAAAGCGTTCGGTTGGCGGTTGTCAGGGTCGAGTCTTTACAAAGGACGCCGGATGAAGGATCGCGCCTTTAAACGTTTGCTGAGAGGAAGGGATTTCTCGGGGACATTGTGACGGGTTTCTCAGGGAGAATTTGTTCCCTTCTCGGGCACAAATATATTCTGCACCGCCATCCGCTGGCAGAACCCAATTAAAATAACTCATTTAATTATGCAATTATTTTTAACTGTCGGCTAACGAGTGATTTGGGGGATGGCAATTAAAAAAAAAAGTTCACGTAAGAACAGATGAAGGTGACAGAGATGTGAAGGTGTGCGTGACATTGGTTGGAGGCGTCCTTTCCTCGCACACCGCAGACCATCACAAATAAACAATACCGACATTTATTAAAAATAGAAACCGATTTTCTTTTTCATTTTTAAAGCTGAATGCCAGATGGATTGAAGACCCCTTTCACACTGGGGCGTTTTTCAGGCGTTTTTCAGGCGCTTTAGCGTTAAAAAAAGTGCCTGTAAAGCGCTTGAAAGAAGCCTCATCTGCAGTGCCAATGTGAAAGCCCGAGTGCTTTAAGAGCCCTTTCATAATGTCAGCGCCCGAAAAACGCTCGTAAAGCGCCGATTAAACTAGCAGCGCTTTACCAGCGTTTTTCGAGCGTTATTGGGGCGCTTTTAACCCCTGCTAGTGGCCAAATAAAGGGTTAAAAGCGCCCACAAAACACTGCTGCCAATAGCGTTTTTCTGGCGTTTTACAGGCGCTTCCCATTGATTTCAATGGGAAGGGCTGCTTTAGGAGCGTTGTATTCACCGCTCCAAAAGCGCTGCAAAGAAGCTGCTTGCAGGACTTATTTTTAACGCCCTGCCACCGCAGCGCCTCAGTGTGAAAGCACTCGGGCTTTTACATTGGGATTGCAGTTGCAGCTTCTTTCAGGCGCTTTTTTTAACGCTGAAGCGCCTGAAAAACGCCCCCAGTATGAAAGGGATCTCGGTGTGAAAGCACTCGGGCTTTTACATTGGGATTGCAGTTGCGGCTTCTTTCAGGCGTATTTTTTAACGCTAAAGCGCATGAAAAACGCCTGAAAAACGCCCCAGTGTGAAAGGGGTCTTAACCACTTTTTTTTATTTTTTACAGACTTGTTACATTCATTCTAAATTTTTTTTTTTCTTGTTTGTTAGGAAATTACTTAGAGCCCCTAAACATTATAGATTTTTTTTTTTTTTTTTTAAAACAGGGGCCCCAGAGAATAAAATGGGGGCTGTTGCAGTTGTTTAATGTCACATAATATTTGCGCAGCTCTTTATAAAACACATGAAAGTGGGGGGGGGGGGAGCAAATAAAATAAAATTGCCCCGATGACGTCATTCGTGACGAAACGCATAGGGCGGAGCAATACGTTGTGACATCGCCAGGCTTCACGGAAACTTACGTCAGACCGGAAGTGCATCTCCAAATCTCAAGATCGAGATTTTTTTTTACTTACTGTAGTGTTTTTAAGGTTTTTAATGCGTTTTTTTTTTTCGCGTTATTGGGCTTTTGGCTCTCTGTTCTTTCCTTTTTATGTGCATATTGGACTGGATGGTGCTACCCTGTTTCCCCTAAAATAAGACCTAGCGTGATTGTCGGTGTTGGCTGCAATATAAGCCCTACCACCCAAATAAGCCCTACTCTGTTTCCTCAAAAATAAGCCCTACCCTGAAAAGAAGACTTTAACCGGGGCTTATTTGGGGGGTAGGGCTTTTATTGCAGCTATCACCCACAACAACACTAGGTCTTATTTTAGGGGAAACAGGGTATGGCTGTTTGATGCAGAGGTACAATATAACCATAAGTGCTAATTGACCACTTGAATTAAGGGGGTCACAAGGTAAGCCCCCACTTTTTTCATGGTGGTGAGGAGGTCTGGTGTGAGGGCACATATTGAAGCAGATGAAAATAATTTTTATTTATTTTATTAAACATTTTTTTTTACACTTTTTACATTTTTTTTTTTTCGTTTTAACTTGCTGTCAAACAAGTCCCACCCTATGAAAGCTTTGGACAGTGACAGGTACTCTTTATGGAGACATCGGGGGTCAATTAGACCCCCAATGTCTATCCTGTCCTCCCAAGTGGCTAATCAAGCACAGGTTATACTTGATTAGCTGCTTCCCTGGCTGTAACATCCAGGAAATTACAGCTCCCAAACCAGAAGTGACCAAATCATTGTCGCTTCCAGCTTCATTAGTCACAGAGGAGATGGGAGAACAGATGTTCCTCCATCTCCAATGTGTGACGCTATCCTGGCTCTATGCCGTCGTCTCAGGCTCCCTGGTGGAACAGGAGACCCAGGGAACCATAGCGGATGGCGTCAGATGGGAATTTGCTGCCCTTCTTGGTACCGTAAACGTGATCCTGCGGCTAAAGAGCCACCCGGGTCACTTTTACTAAAGAGCCAATTGCCAGCTGTAAAGGATGACACCAAGCTTTTGGCCGCAGCTTATTAATTGGCTAATCTGCTGCGCAAATGTCTCAAGCATTCGCACAACCATCGCGAATAATCCCTGTAATTTGTGTAACCTGCTTACTTCCTATGATTGCCAGCTCCATCTAGTGGCCATAATGCGGTATTATCCTGAAATACCCCAACCAGCATCATAGTCACTGGATAGCGCTAACAGTCATAGGAAATTTAAATATTACACAAATTGTGGGGATTATTTGTGATGATTTAGCTGATTTCTTTTTTTTTTCTTTTTTTCTTTTTATGAATAGCTGATTTTTTTTAGCTTAGTTTAGCTGATTTCTTTTTTTTTTTTTATGAATAGACCCTTTGGTATGATTTGTGCATTTCTTCCAGATCTGTGCAGTAATCCAGTGTGAGACTTCCTGTAATAAAGACCACTTCACTGCTGCTCTCTCTCCTTCTGCAGGGTGACTGGTCTTGTCTCCGCCCCCCTCCTCTAGTTTTTTGTAGTGGGTGGGGCCTCCTGGGTCCCTCCTACAGCTCTGCTCTCTGCACCGGCTATACGCAGCATAGTTCTAGGTGTGTGTACAGGGTGTGCCAGGTGTCCCTGAATACTCTCTAATTACCCTGCATGGCGCAGATTCCCCCTGTTTAAACTAGGGTTGCACCGATCCAAGTATCTGTACTCGTGCAAATGCACCGATACCTGAAACCGATACTTTCAGGCTCGGTTCTTTGAGCTGTCAGCGGGGTCTCCCCTGTTGACAGCTGAAGTGTTAAAGAAGTCCGGTAATTGGAGCGGTCAAAAAAAAAAAAAAAAGCAGCCGCAATGTTTGCTGAAACACTAAAATGAAAAGAAACATTGTTTCTTTTTGGATCTTTCTGTTTCTTCATCTGCAGATTAAAGGGATGAACAAATGTTCCTCTGTTTAACCCCTTATTAACCCTTAAAGTGGGGTACCCCCTAAAAAAAAAAAAAATTAAAAGTCAGCAGCTACAAATACTGCAGCTGCTGGCTTTTAATAATTGGACACTTACCTGCCCCAGGGTCCAGCGATGCGGGGGAACGAAGCCCCCCCCCCCCCTCGTTCCCCGCTCCGCTCACAGCCGGGCACCCACTGCGCATGCGCGAGCGGCGCAGGGTGCCGTAAAACGCCGTACAGTCACCGGGGACACGTGACAGGTCCCAGGTGAATGTGCGGCGCGAGGGGAAGTGATGTCACCAGCCCGGGCAATGAAGAAGGCAGACTACGAGGGACCCCCCTAGCAACCGGTATTTAGAGGTGAGTAAAAAAAATTTTTTTTTGCCAATTATTTTTTTTAATTTTTTTTACGAATTTTAAATAGCTTTTAATTTTTTGGTGGCAACACCACTTTAATTTACTCTAATCAGCCTTAATTAACTCCCTATTCTCCTCCATTTAATTATTATTTTCCTGCTTTTTTTTTTTTGTTCACGTCTATTTTATAAACGATAATCAATTAAAACTTTATTTTCTTTGTTTGCTTTGTTAGAGAATATTTTTACACATATATATTTACACATTTCACATTGAAAAAGCTCAAAATTAAAACAAAAAAAATCTATTTATTTTAATTGTCAATAACTTTTCAATGCTTTTGTACCTTGGCTGACAGCTGAAGTGAAAACTAAACAGTTGCATTAGGTATCGGTAATTGGTATCGGCGAGTACTAAAAAAAAAAAAGTATCGGTACTTTTCGGTAAAAAAAATGGTATCCCTAGTTTAAGCACTTCCCGACCGGCGCACGCCGATGTACGTCAGCAGAATGGCACGGGCAGGCATATTGGCGTACAGGTACGTCCAATTTTAAATGCCGCCCCCCTGCCATCGCAAGCGCGCCGCCGGCAGCGCGCTCATGTGCCGGTCGGGGACCCCCGTGAGTCCGGTCGCGGGTCCCGCGGACTCGATCGCCGCGGGCATACCCGCGATCGTCTCATGGGGCGGCTGAACTGGGAGATGCCGTTGTAAACAGCATCTTCCAGTTCTGCCTAGCAACAAGTGACGCTGATTTCTGCACCATGTGATTGGAGCAGAGATCAGTGTTCACTAAAAGAAAGCCCAGCCCCCCCCCACAGTTAGTAACACGCCCCTAGGAACACTTAACCCCTACACTGTCCCCTAGTGGTTAACCCCTACACTGCCAGTGTCATTTACACAGGAATCACTGCATTTGTATAGCACTGATTGCTGTATAAATGACAATGGTCCCAAAAATGTGTCAAAAATGTCCGATGTGTTCCCCACAATGTCGCAGTCACAATAAAAATCGCTGATTGCCGCCATTACTAGTAAAAAAAAAAAAATTATTAATAAAAATGCCATAAAACTATCCCCTATTTTGTAAACGCTATAACTTTTGCGCAAACCAATCAGTAATCGCTTATTGCGTTTTTTTTTAACCAAAAATATGTAGAAGAATACGTATCGGCCTAAACTGAGGGAAAAAAATGTTTTTTTATATATTTTTGGGGGATATTTATTATAACAAAAAGTAAAAAATAATGCGTTTTTTTCAAAATTGTCGCTCTATTTTTGTTTATAGCGCAAAAAAATAAAAAACGCAGGGGTGATCAAATACCACCAAAAGAAAGCTCTATTTGTGGGGAAAAAAAGGACGTCAATTTTGTTTGGGAGCCACGTCGCACGACCGCGCAATTGTCAGTTAAAGCGACGCAGTGCCGAATCGCAAAAAGTGATCTGGTCTTTGGCCAGCAAAATGGTCCGGGGCTGAAGTGGTTAAACCCCTGATATTTCAGCAAAGCCCCCTATCCGCTCCTAAAAAATGTGTAAAAAATACAATAAAATAAATAAATAAATAAAACCTATTGACACCATCCACTGCTTTACTGACACCGTCAGTATATATATATATATATATATACACACTCGTGTGTTTGAGCTTTGAGGTGCACACCCTAATGCAATAGGCTGTTTACTGATGATGTCACTGCTTCCTTTACAAAGTAATATCTTGGTTTGCAAAGGCTTCTTGTGCACAGAAAGTGGATTTATATCCTTTTGTGGCTACTGCAGAACATAAAGAGAGCTTTTTCTCTTCTCCCTGAATCTCTGATTTTTGAGCGGTCCCTCTGCCTCATCACATCCAATGCGGTGCTATGATCCCTGTATTGTATGTGGTGGGGCAGGCGCGTGCGACTGCGGCCGAGAACAGCTCAGACAGGAGGGTGTAGTGGGCCGGTCATACTGATGGAGAATCCTGGCGTGAGATAAGTAATACAGTCTGTTTTGCCACCCTCTGGACAATGCGGGGGGGGGGGACCTTTGCCATGTGGGGACCCCACTACAAGGGTATTAGTCTTGTTGTGCCCTGGAGTTGGGCTTTAACAGAAGGATAAGTCTCTCTAATTTAGCCATGTGACTATAGATTTCCAACTTTTTTGGACCCAGCTGAAAATAACCATCACTTTTTATAAATTTACGTATACACACCCTAGTGTGTTATCTTTGTGAATTCAGCCCGAAGATAATCGAAAAAGCTTCATTGGACAAACTTAGCCATGTGACTATAATTTTCCAACCTTTTTGGACCCAGCTGAAAATAACCGTCACTTTTTATAAATTTATGTATACACACCCTAGTGTGTTATCTTAGTGAATTCAGCCCGAAGATCATCGAAAAAGCTTCATTGGACTAACTTAGCCATGTGACTATAATTTCCCAACCTTTTTGGACCCAGCTGAAAATAACCGTCACTTTTTTTTTATTATAAATTTACGTATACTCATCCTGGTGTGTTATCTTTGTGAATTCAGCCCGAAGATAATCGGGAAAAGCTTCATTGGACAATCTTAGCCATGTGGCTATAATTTTCCAATCTTATTGGACAGTTGAATGCTTGGTATGACCGATCTGCTTTACTTTTTATACGCAGCGACGCCGGACTTCCGAGAAATCCGATCGTTTGTGGAGAACAAATCGGAGAGTCTCACTAGGGTGAAGCCCGTTGACCTACTGAAATACAACCGTAGGGCGCTCACCCGCGTCTATCCCAAAGGGCCGCGGGTGGACTCCTCCAACTACGATCCACTGAGACTCTGGCTGTGCGGTGTCCAGATGGTGGCTCTGAACTACCAGACTCCAGGTAAGCACCCCCGACAGGATTTATGTACAGCGAATGAATTCTTGGGTTATCTTCTCTGTAGGGGGCGATGTGCCAGCTGTTCATAAGCAGGGCTGCATTTCTGTATTGCCAAAAGAGCCCTGGCATTTGGCGGGGTACTGTCCCTTGCAGCTCTGCTACCCTGGGCCATGGTCTGAGCAATGATCTTTTTTTTGTCCTGGTGAACCCCAAAACCCAACCCCTAGACAAGAAGGACATTTCCTGGGCTCTAATGCCGCGTACACACGACCGGACTTTCCGTCGGACAATCCGATCGTGTGTGGGCTAAACCGATCGTTCTTCGTTATAAAAGTCCGACGGACTTAGAAATAGAACATGTTTCAAATCTGTCCGACGGACTCAATTCCTATCGGGAAAACCGTTCGTCTGTGTGCTGGTCCGATGGACCAAATACGACGCTAGGGCAGCTATTGGCTACTGGCTATTGATCTTCCTTTTTTAGTCCCGTCTTCCGTCATCGCGTTCCAAACGAACGGACTTTCGACCGGACTTAGTCAGTTCGTGTGTGGGCAAGTCCGTTCGTTTGGAAAGTCCGCCAGAAATCCGCTGAAAGGTCCGCCAGTCGCGGCACTCGCTAGTGAAGAAACGGAGGGGGGCGTTTCTTCATAGAACATGTGCCGATGACATCATCGTCGCAGTCAGGGCCGTCTTTAATATTGATTGGACCCTGGGCAAAACTTTTCTTGGGGCCCCCCCCCCCCCCATGCAGTTTTGCTCTCCACCTGCTCATACAATAAATAGCAGCTAGACTCAAAATCAGTTTACTGTATCAGATCAGACAGCTATCGCAATTGGTTGCCAGAGGTTACAGTGTATCATTACCGCTCACTGACTGGTTGCTAAAGGTTACAGTGTATCATTACCGCTCACTGACTGGTTGCTAGAGGCTACAGCACACATTACAGCTCACTTGTTAGTTGCTAGAGGTTACAGCACATGATTTCTGCTTGTTGATTGAGGTTACAGCACATGATTTCTGCTTGTTGATTGGTTGCTAGAGATTACTGTGGATATGACCTCCGGGGGGGCATGATATACATATCAATGCCACCGGCCATTGCTATTTACATATGAATGCCATCATTATTTACATAAACATGCTGGTAATTTACATGTAAACACAGGGTCTACAGGTGAGTCACCTGTACACAACAATAGGGCAGAGCTGGGCAACATTAGTAGCAGCACTTCACACTGAGATATTGGGACCTAGCACAGGACTAAAACCTCAAGGGGTGAGGGAATTTAAACCAGGATAGTTGGCAAGTATGAGGCAGCTGCTTTGGGCCCCACAACAATGACAGGGCCCAGGGCAGCTGCCCCTTTTGGCCTGCCTTAAAAACGGCCCTGGGCACAGTACAAAGTAAATATCTCCTGAATGGCGCACGTTTGATGCAGAGAAAGGAGATTGAGGACACGTCCCTCAACCTCCATCTCTGCAGCCTTGGCACAGAATGAAAGGACAGGAATAGCTCCGTACAGAGCTCCCTGTTCATTTACAAACTGCCGGTGGGAGAGGGGAGGGGGAACCCGGCAGTGCTGCGGGGATGAGGGGGTCCAGGGGATCACTAAGGGACCCGATCATAGCAGGAGGTGGATAGGAGGGGCGGCGGAGCAGCATGAAAAGCTGCAGGAGGAAAAAGGAGGGCATCAGTTTCTCTGCATGCTACCCCTCCCCCCCCTCCTATCCAGGTGTACAGGGGGCCTCAGGGGCCCCCTGGAGCATGGGGCCAGGTTGCAATTTGAGCCCCTGTATGTACACCCCTGACCCCAGCATTTATATCCACACAGGTAGCCCAGATGCCTTAATCCAATCACCATAGAATAGAATGTGTCAAGGCCGAAGTTGATTGTCCAAGAGCATAGAGGACAACTGGTTGGCAAAGGCCTCAAAGAATCCCATTACTGGACATGAGTGGGGGCCTTCAACACCATTTCCCTTCCATATCTAATGCCATTATAACGTTTCTACTTCAACAATTTAATAAATCACACCTTCATCCGTGTGAATTGAAAGATTGACACCTGTGCAGACTTCCTGACACCTAGGTTGGACCATCCTAGGTGTCGGGAAGTCTGCACAGGTGTCAATCTTTTCTGGATGGTCAATCCTTCTTGGATGGTCTCTGGTTTGTGCTGGACTGACTGACTGACAGTTGATGGTCGCGGGTGGGCAAGGAGGAAGAAGTCCCTTCCAGTAGGTTGTGCCCAAAGGCGAAGGTAGTGGCGAAGGTAGTGTTGGACCTTCTTGGAGGCTTGGGCTGCTTCCTTTTCAATGTGGCCATATGGTCGTTTCAACGAGAAGTCTTGGGTAGGACAGAAGGAAGGCCCAGTGTCCAGAAAACTGCAACTTTGATGTATGGTTCATAAGATGTTTATTAAAAGTATAATCATGTACATCAAGCCAACATGTTTCGGGGGAATGGACGCTCTCTTCTTCAGGGTGGAAAGCAGAGTGCCGGCCAGGCATGTAGAGGCAGCCTCTGCATCAAAGACCAGCACTCTGCTATTCTGCTTTCAGCCCTGAAGAAGAGGGCGTCCAATCTCCCGAAACACGTTGGGTAGGAGCTAAAAATATCTTCAGTCTTACAGAACAAGTCCAGTTGAATGTGACTAACCACTACATACTGTCTCAAAGACACTATTGCAACATAATAATGTGTCCGATTTTTTTGCTGTCATAGACCGGTACATGCAGATAAACCAATCCTTGTTCTCTTTCAATGGACGTTGTGGATACATCTTGCAGCCGGAGTGTATGAGGCAGGATTCCTATGACCCGAGTGACTCAAGGAAAATTGGGCAGATAGTGCTGACCATTAAGGTAGGTGACGGTGGGCACGTTCAGGCTTGAATAAGTGAACATGTGACTTTTTTGGTTTCAAATGTCCCCGTCTGTAAAATGTATGGACACAAATGTAGAAAAAAATATTGTGGCGTCAGTCACTAACCTGGCTTTGTTTATAAACAAAGCCACGTGACAACGCTCACTCACCATACCGTAAGTAGGGCTGAGCCGAAGACAGATCTACAAAAACCTCTTCCTCTCCAACTTTATTACATGAGTGGCAAGGGATTGAGTAGTTTACAGAAGGAATGTCTAATATATTACAGTGCCTTGAAAAAGTATTCATACCCCTTGAAATGTTCCACATTTTGTCATGTTACAACCAAAAACATAAATGTATTTTATTGGGATTTTATGTGATAGACCAACACAAAGTGTCACATAATTGTGAAGTGGAAGGAAAATGATAAATGATACAAATAAATATGTGAAAAGTGTGGGGGAGGGGCATTTGTATGGCACCCCCCGGAGTCAATACTTTGTAGAACCCCCTTTCTCTACAAGTCTTTTTGGGGGTGTCTCTACCAGCTTTGCACATCTAGAGAGGACATTTCTGCCCATTCTTCTTCTTTGTAAAATATCTCAAGCTCTGTCAGATTGGATGGAGAGCGTCTGTGATCAGCAATTTTCAAGTCTTGCCACAGATTCTCAATGGGATTTAGGTCTGGACTGTGACTGGGCCATTCTAACACATGAATATGCTTTGATGTAAACCATTCCATTGTAGCTCTGGCTGGATGTTTCGGGTCGTTGGAAGGGGAACCTCCGCCCCGGTCTCAAGTCTTTTGCCGACTCTAAAAGGTTTTCTTCTAAGATTGTCCTGTATTTGTCTCCATCCATCTTCCCATCAACTCTGACCAGCTTCCCTGTCCCTTCTGAAGAAAAATGGTGTGTTCAGGGGGATGGGCGGTGTTAGTTTTCCCCACACATAGCGTTTTACTTTTAGGCCAAAAAGTCGAATTTTGGTCTCCTCTGACCAGATCACCTTCTTCCACATGTTTGCTGCCCCCTCCCCCACATGGCTTCTCACAAACTACAAACAGGACTTCTTATGACTTTCTTTCTCCAATGTCTTTCTTCTTGTCACTCTTCCATAAAGGGCAGATTTGTGGAGAGACGACTAATAGTTGTCCTGTGGACAGATTCTCCCCCCTGAGCTGTGGATCTCTGCAGTTCCTCCAGAGTTACCATGGACCTCTTGGCTCTTCTCTGATGAATGCTCTCCTTGCCCGGCCCGGTCAGTTTAGGTGGACGGACATGTCTTGGTAGGTTTGCATTTGTGCCATACTCTTTCCATTTTCCGATGATGGATTGAACAGAGCTCTGTGAAATGTTCAAAGCTTGGGAGATTTTATTATAACCTGACCCTGCTTTATACTTCTCCACAACTTTATCCCTGACCTGTCTGGTGTGTTCCTTGGCCTTCATGATGCTGTTTGTTCACTAAGGTTCTCTAACAAACCCCAGAGGGCTTCACAGAACATCAATATTTATACTGATATTAAATTAAACACAGGTGGACTCTATTTACCAATAAGGTGACTTCCAAAGACATGCAGGTAGGTTAATTGGCTTCTGTCCAAAATTGGCCCCTAGTATATGAATGGGGACCTTGGATTGTGGGCTCCTTGAGGGTAGGGACCGATGTGAGTGTGCAATGTACAGGGATAGGGACAATTGTAGACACTCACTCAGGTTGAACTGGATGGACTGGTGTCTGTATTTAACCGTACTAACTATGAAACTATGAAGGCAATTGCTTCCACTAGATTTTAGTTAGGGGTATCAGAGTAAAGGGGGCTGAATACAAATGCCCCCTCCCCCCCCCCACACTTTTCACATATTTATTTGTAAAAAAAATTGAAACTCATTTATCATTTTCCTTCCGCTTCACAATTATGTGCCACTTTGTGTTGGTCTATCACATAAAATCCCAATAAAATCCGTTTACGTTTTTGGTTGTAACGTGACAAAATGTGGAAAATTTCAAGGTGTATGAATACTTTTTCAAGGCACTGTAGTTCACATGCATGGAAATGACAAAGATGCAACATTTTTTGGCAGGATTAACAGGTATCTTCTGTACTTGCTTGCTTAGTTTGTGAAAAGAACACTAATGCAGACACCACATCTGAGGACTGGTGGGGCACAATAGTTTACATTTGTTGTCCTTGGGTTTAGATATCCTTTAAAGGCTCATTTCGATGAGGGCCAATCAGTTGTTGTGCTGTAAATTCCAAGCCTGATTGCAAACATTAAATAGCACGATATAGAATTTTGCTTGCGGGAGTAACAAAAATGGTATTTGGTATTGCAGGTTATAGGCGCTCGTCATTTGCCGAAGCCTGGCCGGGGTATCGCCTGTCCTTTCGTGGAGTTGGAGGTTTGTGGAGGAGAATACGATAATAATAAGTTCAGGACCAGCGTAGTGAGTAAGTATTAGACTTCACAATTACAGCAGATGACCCTAAATGTACAACGACAAATATCTTCTCTCTACAAACCGTATGGCCCAGTCTTCTTTCTCTAAAACCAAAATGGACATGCCATTGCCAGAGTTTGTTGCCTATATAGAAAAAGAACAGAGGGGGCACAATCCTGGTGCAATTAACCTGGATTTCAATATTAAAAGCTAAAATACGTAGAGTTAAGTCATCTTTTAATGGCACATCAAAGTTAATCTGTGGATGCAGCAACAGCATTAAGTCCAACAGTCCTTGGCCAGCAGCGGGACTCAAGGATAGAAGCGTCAACTAGCGATCTGTGGTAGCTTTCATAGTTCAGATTTGGTAAGCGTGTGACATCCTTGGTTGCTTCAGGGAGAGAAGCACTCCTGCACCACGTTCAGGGCTTTACCCCTTTCTTAGACCTGTGAGGCTTGAGAAAGGGGTAAAGCCCAGAAACACGTCACCAAGCAAAGTTTCCAGGGAGCACCCAGAACATCAAAGATGTCCTCACAGGCTTAGGAAAGAGGTAGAACCACGAGATGCATCAACAAGCAAAGTTTCCAGGAAGCACGTCTCTCTCCTCAAGGCCACCCATAAAATCAAGGATGTCCTCACAGGCTTAGGAAAGAGGTAGAACCAGGAGATGCATCACCAAGCAATGTTTCCAGGAAGCACTTGTCTCGCCGAGGCCACCCAGGAAATTGAGGACGTCCTTCAAGGCTTGAGAAAGGGGTAAAGCCCAGAAACACATCACCAAGCAAAGTTTCCAGGCCACCCAGGACATCAAAGATGTCCTCACAGGCTTAGGAAAGAGGTAGAACCACGAGATGCATCAACAAGCAAAGTTTCCAGGAAGCACGTCTCTCTCCTCAAGGCCACCCATAAAATAAAGGATGTCCTCACAGGCTTAGGAAAGAGGTAGAACCACGAGATGAATCAACAAGCAAAGTTTCCAGGAAGCACGTCTCTCTCCTCAAGGCCACCCATAAAATCAAGGATGTCCTCACAGGCTTAGGAAAGAGGTAGAACCAGGAGATGCATCACCATCAATGTTTCCAGGAAGCACTTGTCTCGCCGAGGCCACCCAGGAAATCGAGGACGTCCTTCAAGGCTTGAGAAAGGGGTAGAGCCTTGGAAAGCATCACCAAGCAAAGTTTTCAGGAAGTACTTTTCTACCTAAGGCCATCCAGGAAGCCTAGGATGCCCTCACAGGGTTGAGAAAGGGGTGGACCCAGAAACACATCACCAAGCAAAGTTTCCGGGAAGCGCTTCTCTCCCAGAGACCACCCAGTAAACCGAGGATGTCCTCACAGGCTTAAGGAAGGGGTAGAGCCCCGAAACGCATCACAAAGCAAAGTTTCCAGGAAGCACTTCTCTCTCTGAAACCACCCAGGAAGCCGAGGATGCCCTCACAGGGTTGAGAAAGGGGTAGAGCCCCAAATCGCATCACCAAGCAAAGTTTCCAGGAAGCACTTCTCTCCCGGGGGCCACTCGGGAAGTTTAGAATGCGCTCACAGGCTTGAGAAAGGGGTAGAGCTCCAAAATGTATCACTAAGCAGAGTTTTCAGGGAGCACCTCTCTCCTCAAGGCCACCCAAAAAAATCAAGGATGCTCATAGGCGTAAGAAATAGGTGGAACCATGAGACGCATCACCAAGCAAAGTTTCCAGGAAGAACTTCACTCTCGGAGGCCACCCAGGAAGCCAAAGGTGCCCTCACAGGCTTGAGAAAGGGGTAGGACCCTGAAATACCTCTCCCCATAGCCACCCAGTCTACTGCTTGCCAAATCTGAGCAGGTCCCATGCTGTCAATGCTATTGTCAGCTGACACTCTACCTGACTCAGACCCAACCTCTCCTTTTATTTCAGTCCACCACAGATATGTTGGGTGTTCAGCCTACGTTGGTTGTTGCATAGAGGTACAAAAGGATAAGAGGGTAATCAGTGGGAGGTTTGGCGTCTCCATTGCTTTATCATAAATGTCAAAGAAAATAAAGTTCCTGTTGGTTCAGAGGATCAGGGCAATGAATCCAGTGAAGGAAGACTCTGGACAGGCAGAATTGTGTCTGGAACGATGGACAAGCTCTGATTAGCATCAGCGGAGACCAAACCGTTCGCTGCCTCCAATGTGGAGTCACTGATTGACAATGTGGGGTTACCTTTGGCCCCAAAATCATGGAGGGAATACCTAGCGTCCTTGTCCTCCCCTCCTGTTCTTCCATTCTTTCCCCTTCCCCCTTCCACATCTTTATTTTAGGTCCCCCTTTTCTCTGCTGGAGGAGCAATATGGTTGCCTATATCACCTTGGGGAATTCTAAGATACTTTCTGCCTACGATTTTGCGAAATGTATTGTTGTTTTTTATTATGCTTCTTAGGTTTTAGCAGCAATTACTTCTCAAACTAGAGTAGACTGGTGTCCTTCAACATTCTCCAGTATTAATATTGTGTTCCTCTGTCTCCTTTTAGACGATAACGGTCTAAATCCCGTGTGGACCACCGTTCAGCAGCAGGCCATGTTCGAGATCCGTGAACCAAACTTGGCTTTTCTGAGGTTTGCCGTGTATGAAGAGGACATGTTCAGTGACCCCAACTTTTTAGCTCAAAATACTTTCCCAATTAGAGGATTAAAAACAGGTACAAACCTGTGGCTAGATGTTTAGTGCTGTCTGTATCCATGGGGGTGGGCAGGGAGGTTCAGAGTCAGGGGTGGTGGTGAGGGGTGTAGTGGTAGGGGCGCTGGGTGGCAGGGAGGTTCAGAGTCAGGGGTGGTGGTGAGGGGTGTAGTGGTAGGGACGCTGGGTGGCAGGGAAGTTCAGAGTCAGGGGTGGTGGTGAGGGGTGTAGTGGTAGGGGCGCTGGGTGGCAGGGAGGTTCAGAGTCAGGGGTGGTGGTGTGGAGTACAATGGTAGGGGCGCTGGGTGGCAGGGAGGTTCAGAGTCAGGGGTGGTGGTGAGGGGTACAGTGGTAGGGGCACTGGGTGGCAGGGAGGTTCAGTCAGGGATGGTGGTGAGGGGTTTAGTGGTAGGGGAGCTGGGTGTCAGGGAAGTTCAGAGTCAGGGGTGGTGGTGAGGGGTGTAGTTGTAGGGGCGCTGGGTGGCAGGGAGGTTCAGAGTCAGGGGTGGTGGTGAGGAGTACAATGGTAGGGGCGCTGGGTGGCAGGGAGGTTCAGAGTCAGGGGTGGTGGTGAGGGGTACAGTGGGAGGGGCACTGGGTGGCAGGGAGGTTGAGTCAGGGATGGTGGTGAGGGATGTAGTGGTAGGGCCTCTGGGTGGCAGGGAAGTTCAGAGTCAGGGGTGGTGGTGAGGGGTGTAGTTGTAGGGGCGCTGGGTGGCAGGGAGGTTCAGAGTCAGGGGTGGTGGTGAGGAGTACAATGGTAGGGGCGCTGGGTGGCAGGGAGGTTCAGAGTCAGGGGTGGTGGTGAGGGGTACAGTGGGAGGGGCACTGGGTGGCAGGGAGGTTGAGTCAGGGGTGGTGGTGAGGGGTGTAGCGGTAGGGGCGCTGGGTGGCAGGGAAGTTCAGAGTCAGGGGTGGTGGTGAGGGGTGTAATGGTAGGGGCGCTGGGTGGCAGGGAGGTTCAGAGTCAGGGGTGGTGGTGAGGAGTGTAGAGGTAGGGCCTCTGGTTGGCAGGGAAGTTCAGAGTCAGGGGTGGTGGTGAAGGGTACAGTGGTAGGGGCGCTGGGTGGCAGGGAGGTTCAGAGTCAGGGGTGTTGGTGAGGGGTACAGTGGGAGGGGCACTGGGTGGCAGGGAGGTTGAGTCAGGGATGGTGGTGAGGGATGTAGTGGTAGGGCCTCTGGGTGGCAGGGAAGTTCAGAGTCAGGGGTGGTGGTGAGGGGTGTAGTTGTAGGGGCGCTGGGTGGCAGGGAGGTTCAGAGTCAGGGGTGGTGGTGAGGGGTACAGTGGGAGGGGCACTGGGTGGCAGGGAGGTTAAATCAGGGGTGGTGGTGAGGGGTGTAGCGGTAGGGGCGCTGGGTGGCAGGGAAGTTCAGAGTCAGGGGTGGTGGTGAGGGGTACAGTGGTAGGGGCGCTGGGTGGCAGGGAGGTTGAGTCAGGGGTGGCGGTGAGGGGTGTAGCGGTAGGGGTGCTGGGTGGCAGGGAAGTTCAGAGTCAGGGGTGGTGGTGAGGGGTGCAGTGATAGGGGCACTGGGTGGCAGGGAGGTTGAGTCAGGGGTGGTGGTGAGGGGTGCAGTGATAGGGGTGCTGGGTGGCAGGGAGGTTGAGTCAGGGGTGGTGGTGAGGGGTGCAGTGATAGGGGCACTGGGTGGCAGGGAGGTTGAGTCAGGGGTGGTGGTGAGGGGTGCAGTGATAGGGGTGCTGGGTGGCAGGGAGGTTGAGTTAGGGGTGGTGGTGAGGGGTGTAGTGATAGGGGTGCTGGGTGGCAGGGAGGTTGAGTCAGGGTGGTGGTGAGGGGTACAGTGGATTGGGCGCTGGGTGGCAGGGAGGTTCAGAGTCAGGGGTGGTGGTGAGGGGTGTAGTGATAGGGGTGTTGGGTGGCAGGGAAGTTCAGAGTCAGGGGTGGTGGTGAGGGGTGTAGTGATAGGGGTGTTGGGTGGCAGGGAAGTTCAGAGTCAGGGGTGGTGGTGAGGGGTACAGTGGATTGGGCGTTGGGTGGCAGGGAGGTCCAGAGTCAGGGTACAGTGGTAGGAGCGGTGTGAAAGCAACCTGAGAGGTTCATCTAAGCAGAACAAGGATAGTAAGAGAAGAGAGGAAGAGATAATAGATCATAATAATTCTGATCGCGTCTTCCAGGATATCGATCGGTTCCCTTGAAGAACGGTTATGGTGAAAATATAGAGTTGGCGTCACTTCTGGTTCATTGCCAACTAAAGAAAGATCTGGTGAGTACATAGAATGCCATTTTTGGAGGATGGGTGTGCAGGATGGGTCCTCGTGTATTGAGGGTGAATAAAGTGGACCTGTCATCATACATATTCCTTCATGTTGGGTGAATTCAGGCCAAGTAATGTGTAACTTTTTAGGCCCCCCAGTTACAAATTCCAAATCGCGGAAAAACACACAATGCCTGTTTAGGTGCCAATGGCACCCCAATTGCGATGCGATTTTGTGGCAATCGTTGCGCAACAAAACTAGTGCGAATCATGGCAAAAACGTGTCTTACAGCGCACCTGGGCTGAAATTTGGTCTCTGAAATGCTTTGCCGTGACAAAACGTGCGTGGGGCATCCCCACCAGAGCGTCCCTTACATCAAATTCCCCCTTTATATTAGAGTCCCCATCAGAGTCCCCTTATATCAGAGTTAGAGATCTCAAATTTTCCACAATTTTTAAGCCATGGGGAAAAATATTTTTTCCCTGTTTTTTTTTTTTTCTGGAAAAATTAGAAATTTTTGAAAAAAAAAAAAAAAAAAAAATCAATGTGGAGTAGTTTTACAAATTGAAAGTAATTCTGTTACATTGGGAAGGTGAAATGAATATAAAAGTTTTATTTTTTAAATAAAATAAAATAAAATATTCAGTAAATACACTAAACTTGTTTTAAAATGTTTTTTTTTTTTATTACAAATGGAATAACAAGGACTGTATATGATAAGAGCATTTCACCTGAACATGAGAACAGGTACCCCCCCCCCTCCCCCCCCTTCTCAAAATAATATGAATCTTCAGTTACTGACAATGCTGATCCAGAAGTATATACAGAGCCTTGAAAAAGTATTCATACCCCCTGAAATGTTCCACATGTTGTCATGTTACAACCAAAAACATAAACGGATTTTATTGGGATTTTATGTGATGGACCAACACAAAGTGTCACATAATTGTGAAGTGGAAGGAAAATGATAAATGATACAAATAAATATGTGAAAAGTGTGGGGGGGGGGGAGGGGCATTTGCATGGCACCCCCCGGAGTCAATACTTTGTAGAACCCCCTTTCTCTACAAGTCTTTTTGGGATGTCTCTACCAGCTTTGCACATCTAGAGAGGACATTTCTGCCCATTCTTCTTCTTTGTAAAATATCTCAAGCTCTGTCAGATTGGATGGAGAGCGTCTGTGATCAGCAATTTTCAAGTCTTGCCACAGATTCTCAATGGGATTTAGGTCTGGACTGTGACTGGCCCATTCTAACCCATGAATATGCTTTGATGTAAACCATTCCATTGTAGCTCTGGCTGGATGTTTCGGGTCGTTTTCCTGCTGGAAGGGGAACCTCCGCCCCGATCTCAAGTCTTTTGCCGACTCCAACAGGTTTTCTTCTAAGATTGTCCTGTATTTGTCTCCATCCATCTTCCCATCAACTCTGACCAGCTTCCCTGTCCCTGCTGAAGAAAAACCATCCCCACCACATGATGCTGCCACCACCATGTCTCACGGTGGGGATGGTGTGTTCAGGGGGATGGGCGGTGTTAGTTTCCCCCACACATAGCGTTTTGCTTGAATTTTGGTCTCCTCTGACCAGATCACCTTCTTCCACATGTTTGCTGCCCCCTCCCCCACATGGCTTCTCACAAACTACAAACAGGACTTCTTATGACTTTCTTTCTCCAATGTCTTTCTTCTTGTCACTCTTCCATAAAGGGCAGATTTGTGGAGAGACGACTAATAGTTGTCCTGTGGACAGATTCTCCCCCCTGAGCTGTGGATCTCTGCAGCTCCTCCAGAGTTACCATGGACCTCTAGGCTCTTCTCTGATGAATGCTCTCCTTGCCCGGCCCGGTCAGTTTAGGTGTCTTGGTAGGTTTGCAGTTGTGCCATACTTTTTCCATGTTCCGATAATGGATTGAACAGAGCTCCGTGAGATGTTCAAAGTTCGGGAGATTTTTCTTATAACCTAACCCTGCTTTATACTTCTCCACAACTTTATCCCCGACCTGTCTGGTGTGTTCCTTGGCCTTCATGTTGCGGTTTGTTCACTGAGGTTCTCTAACCTATGAGGGCTTCACACAACAGCTGTATTCATACTGAGAATAAATTACACACAGGTGGACTCCATTTACTAATTAGGTGACTTCTGAAGGCGATTGGTTCCACTAGATCAGGGATATGCATTTAGCGGACCTCAAAGTCCCATCGTGCCTCTGGGTCTCATGCTTGTGGCTGTCAGAGTCTTGCTGTGGCTCATGGGAAATATAGTTCTGCAACAGCTGGAGGTCCGCTAATCGCATATCCCTGCACTAGATTTTAGTTAGGGGTATCAGAGTAAAGGGGGCTGAATACAAATGTTCCCCCCACACTTTTCATATATTTATTTGTAAAAAATGTTGGAAACTATAATTTTCCTTCCACTTCACAATTATGTGACACTTTGTGTTGGTCTATCTCATAAAATCCCAATAAAAATTTCAAGGGGGTATGAATATTTTTTCAAGGCGCTGTACATCAGAATCCCTCTAGTCACTGTTTGATTGAGGATCTAAAGTTTAAAAAATTTGGCAAAAATCAACTATTTCCATGGGGTGTGCCATTCACACGACTCTATTGCCCCGTACACACGATCGGGTTTTCTGCCAACAAAACCGTGGATTTTTGTTCGAAGGTTGTTGGCTCCAACTTGTCTTGCATACACACGGTCACACAAATGTTGGCCAACAATTATGAACATGGTGACGTTTGAGCCGAGAAAAAGGAAGTCCAATAGCCGGTGCAGCTCCTTCTGCTTGATTCCGAGCATGCGTGAACTTTTGTGCGACGGACTTGTGTGCACACAATCGGGCTCATGGGACACTCTGATGTAAGGGGGCTGGTGATGTGACACTCTGATGTAAGAGGGCTGGTGATGGGACACTCTGATGTAAGGAGTACTGATGTGACACTCTGATGTAAGGGGGCTGCTGATGGGACACTCTAATGTAAGGGGGTGGTGATGGGAAACTTTGATGTAAGGGGGCTGCCGATGGGACACTCTGATGTAAGGGGGCTGCCGATGGGACACTCTGGTGTAAGGGGGTGCTGATGGGACACTCTGATGTAAGGGGGCTGCCGATGGGACACTCTGGTGTAAGGGGGTGCTGATGGGACACTCTGATGTAAGGGGGCTGCTCATGGGACACTCTGATGTAAGGGGGCTGCTCATGGGACACTCCGATGTAAAGGGGCTGCTCATGGGACACTCCGATGTAAGGGGGCTGCTGATGGGACATTCTGATGTAAGGGGGCTGCTCATGGGACACTCTGATGTAGGGGGGCTGCTGATGGGACACTCTGATGTAAGGGGGCTGCTCATGGAACAATCTGATGTAAGGGGGCTGCTGATGGGACACTCTATTGTAAGTGGCTGGTGATGGGACACTCAAAATGTAAGTGGGCCGGTCTGGATGAAGTCCAGGGCCAAATTTCTGTCCCAGTCCAGCCCTGGCCAAAGGGTGGCGGTAAAGAGCAGAAAAACCACGTGATTTGTTGAAAGTTCTTGGCCAACGCCCTTTGTACAAAAATCCACAGGAAAGTTTGAACAAAGTCCGATCGTGTGTATGAGGCTTTACCTATAACTTCAAAGGCTCCCCCTACAATTGTCTGCACGCCCTTGGTACAAAACAAGATGACATCATCAGATCGGTGGTTTTGGCGCGCGGTCCTAGCCATGGTTTAATTCCAGCGCTGTCAGCCAAAGATGAAGTTGGGTTACGTAGTTATAATTCTGCTGTACATTGGTTTTTTTTTGTTTCCCCCAGGCGGCCATCTATCTTCCCTAACGCCTTTCCAAATCTCGCAAAAAACAAGACGTTTGGTTCTGTAGGAGGCGGTTCCCCCGAAAAACATTTGCCTGGATCTACGGCGGAGCGTGAAATTTTTATTTTTTTTACGGCCGCTACGGATCCAGACTCCCTGCCAATGTAATCTGAATGCAAAATTAAAAGCCGCCATCCATCTGTTGTGTGACTTGAAAACTCCTCTATAAAGGCTTATCATTTAATGGCGGGTCTGCTGTGATAGAAGGCACATCTGCAGGCACTTAGACGGGGAGCGGGAGATGATGACGGGCCCCGCAGATGGCTCCGCTCCGGAATTTTCCGGGGCTCGGTGCAGAAATCTGTTTAAGGCACTAAGTAAGCCTAAATTACACTTCTGATTATGTTGTCACTTAGGAAAATTGACTCATTTTTTTAAAGAATAGTCTTCTTCTCCCCCCACCCCTCGTGATAATGGATGGGTTTTTCTCATTCTCAATTTTTGTTTTGTTCAGCGACTGCTGCTCTGTAATCGCAGGGCAGCGGCTCATTCAGAAGTGTCATGTAGAGAGTAAAAAAGAAAGAAAGAAGAAAAAAAAAAAGCTCAGTCTCTTTGGGCTTTGTCAGCAAAACCACATTGTTATTTAAGAACAAAAAAAAATTGTTACAATCACAGCGGTAAAAAGAAACGCTCCTACAATTCCCACAGTTCTAAATGCTATTTATTCAAAGAGGGATTTCATTTTTAGCTGCTGTGTGTGTCCACTACGACCCTGCGAGCCACAGTGCCCCCAGCGAGTGGTCCAGGTCCTGACACCTACAGAGATTTTATAGAAATCAGACGCTACCCCCCCCCCCCCCCCCCCCGATCGAGCAGAGTGCTTGCTTATCACCATCATCATCATCATCTCCACTAATATACACTGCTGGGGTCCCAAACTTTCTGAACAAATGGCCAGTTTACTGTCCAGGAGGCTTAAGAAGGGTCAGACTGTGGCCAGTGGGGTTAAAAAAAAAACGCCCTGGTGCCAGTGGGCATAAACAGTGCCCCATCATTGGTTTTAATGGGAGGAATCGTGCCCCATTGTTTGTGTTTAACCACCTCAATACAGGGCACTTACACCCCCTTCCTGACCAGACCAATTTTCAGCTTTCAGCGCTCTTACAGTTTGGATGACAATTACTCAGTCATCCAACACTGTACCCATATGAAACTTGCGTCCTTTTTTCCCACACAAATAGAGCTTTCTTTTAGTGGTATTTAATCACTAGTGGGTTTTTTATTTTTTGTGCTATAAATAAAATAAAACGTAAATTTTGTGAAAAAAATGCCTTTTTCTTTGTTTCTGTCATAAATTTTTGCTAATTAGTCATTTTTCTTCATAAATTTTTCACCAAAATTTATACTGCTACCTATCTTTGGTAAAAATAACCCACATCAGTGTATATTATTTGGTGTTTGTGAAAGTTATAGAGTCTACAAACTATGGTGCCAATCGCTGAAAATTGATCACTTCTGATCAGGCCTTCAGTACATCAGGTGTACCTCATTTCTTGAGACACTAACAAGTCAGGAAAGTACAAATACCCCCCAAATGACCCCTTTTTAGAAAGTAGACATTCCAAGGTATTAAGTAAGTAGCATGGTGAGTTTTTTTAAGTTGTCATTTTTTCCCACAATTCTTTGCAAAATGAAGATTTTTTTTTGTTTTTTTATTTATTTTTTTACAAAATTGTCATATTATCAGGTTATTTCTCACACACAGCATATGCATACAACAAATTACACCCCAAAATACATTCTGCTACTCTTCCCGAGTACGGCGATACCACATGTGTGAGACTTTTACACAGCCTGGCCACATACAGAGCACCAACATTGATGTAGTACCTTCAGATGTTCTACGAGCAAAAATTACGCATCTTATTTCACAGCCACCTATTACACTTTTGAAGGCCCTGGAGTACCAGGACAATGGAATTTCCCATAAAATGACCCCATTTTGGAAAGCAAACACCCCAAAGTATATTCTATGAGGCATAATGAGTCTTTTGAGCGGTTCATTTTTTTCCAGAAGTTTTTGGAATATGTGAAAAAAAATGAAAACACATTTTTTTTTTTTTTTTACACAAAGTTGTCAATTTATAAGATATTTCTAACACATAGCATGTATATAGCAAAAATTACACCCAAAAACACATTCTGCTACTCTTCCCGAGTACGGCAATACCACATGTGTGAGACTTTTACACAGCCTGGCCACATACAGAGCACCAACATTGATGTAGTACCTTCAGACGTTCTACGAGCAAAAATGACGCATCTCATTTCACAACCACCTATTACACTTTTGAAGGCCCTGGAGTACCAGGACAATGGAATTGCCCATAAAATGACCCCATTTTGGAAAGCAAACACACCAACGTATAATCTGTGAGGCATAATGAGTCTTTTGAACAGTTCATTTTTTTCCAGAAGTTTTTGGAATATGTGTAAAAAAATGAAAACGCATTTTTTTTTACACAAAGTTGTCAATTTATAGGATATTTCTAACACATAGCATGTATATAGCAAAAATTACACCCCAAAACACATTCTGCTACTCTTCCCGAGTATGGCGATACCACATGTGTAGGACTTTTACACAGCCTGGCCACATAGAGAGGCTGAACATTGAAGTAGTACCTTCAGGCGTTTTAGGAGCATAAATTACACATCTCATTTCATTCCTACCCATCACACTTTTGAAGGTCCTGGAGCACCAGGACAGTGCAATTACCCACAAAATGACCCCATTTTGGAAAGCAAACACCCCAACGTATATTCTATGAGGCATGTGCTGCAAATAGGTACTCGGGTACTTTGATGGGCTGCAGATAGGTACTCTGGTACTCTGATGGGCTGGTGACAGGTACTCGGGTACTCTGATGGCCTGGTGACTGGTATTTGGGTACTCTGAAGGGCAGTGATAGGTACTCAGGTACTCATATGGACTGTGACAGGTACTCGGGTATTAAGATGAACTGTGACAGCTACTCTGATGGGCTGTGACAGGTACTCGGGTACTCTGATGGACTGTGGTGACAGGTCCTCTTTATTGGGGGGGTGGGGGCAATCAGTGTGATTGGTGTACACTGTAAGCGGTAACAAGATGTTACCGCAATCTCATCCTCACACCGTGATGGGCTGAGAAACGATCGATGGTGTGAGTGGGAGGAATGGTGCCCCATCATTGGTGTCAGTGGGAGGAATAGTGCCCCATCATTGGTGTCAGTGGGAGGAATAGTGCCCCATCATTGGTGTCAGTGGGAGGAATAGTGCCCCATCATATCAGTGGAAGGAATATTGCCCCATCATTGGTGTCAGTGGGATATATAGTGCCCCATCATTGGTATCAGTGGGACGAATAGTGCCCCATCATTGGTATCAATGGGAGGAATAGTGACCCGTCATTGGTGTCAGTGAGAGGGATATTGCCTCATCATTGGTATCAGTGGGAGGAATAGTGGCCCATCATTGGTGTCACTGGGAGGAATAGTGCCCCATCATTAGTGCCAGTGGGAGTAATAGTGCCCCATCGTTGGTATTAGTGGGAGGAATAGTGCCCCATCATTGGTGTCAGTAAACAGTGCCCCATCATTGGTATTAGTGGGCAGAATAGTGCCCATAATTGGTATCAATGGGAGGAATAGTGCCCCATCATTGGTATCAGTGGGAGGTATATTGCCCCATCATTGGTATCAGTGGGAGGAATAGTGCCCCATCATTAGTGCCAGTGGGAGGAATAGTGCCCATCATTGGTATTAGTGGGAGGAATAGTGCCCCATCATTGGTGTCAGTGAGAGTAAACAGTGCCCCATCATTGGTATCAGTGGGAGGAATAGTGCCCCATTGTTGGTGTCAGTGGGAGGAATAGTGCCCCATCATTTGTGTCAGTGGATGGCATGGTACCCCAAGGCAGGGGCGTAACTATAGGGGGTGCAGCAGTCGCGACCGCAACCGGGCCCTGTGATGCAGGGGGCCCATGCAGCCCCTTCTACATATGGCCGGCAGCAGCATAGGCAGCTAGGAGTACCAGTGCACCATGCACACGGGTGGTGGAGGTGGAGAGTGACTATCAGAGCTCCATGCTCGACTATCGCACTGGCTGCTCTTTAGTTGTGCATTCCCCGCATGACCTGTGTCCTCGGCCGCGCCTCAGAGTACCCCTCTCCTGCTCCATACATTGCCGCTCAGTCCAATGTCTGTTCTCCCCAGCCAGAGTCTGCCCCCCCCCCCCCCGAGTCCGGCCCACACTGCACTGCATACTTCTCCCAGGTAAACAAACTTTAAGCACACAGATGCAGTGCAGCCCTGGGAGATATGCTGATCGCCCGTCCAGCACACTGGATGGAGCCCAGGCCAACATGGATGAGTGTGCAGCCTACAGCTTGGTCATGGTGAGTGAGAGGACCCCATCCCCCACACACCATTACATACCCCCTCCATCTCCCCCTGGGGACAGGGACCCCTTCTCACGTGGGGACAGGGACCCCCATCTCCCCTGGGGACAGGGACAGGGACCCCTTCTCACCTGGGGGCAGTAACTTCATCTGCCCTGGAGAAAAGGACCTCATCTCTTCTGGGGACGGGGACCCCATCCTGCCTAGGGACAATGGCGGCACCTAAAAATAAAATAAAAAACGAATAAAAAAAAACTACTGATGCCAGTGGTGGAACTACAGGGCTCACAAAGGTCCTACCTGTGACCACGCCCGGAGTTCCACCTCGGAGGGAAGGGCCCTGGCTGGGGTTCAGGGAGGCCCTTCATGGTTTCTTGCATCGGGGCCCTGAAGGTTCTAGTTACGCCACTGCCCCAAGGGCCAGATAAAGGCAAGCAAAGCACCACATCCGGCCTCTTGGGCCGCAGTTTGGAGACCCCTGATATACTGTCTATAACGCACGAGAAGTTGTCTTTACGATGATGCCGTGAAGCCTTTCTGCATAGAACCTCATCTAATGAATATGTACATTAAAAATCTGGGGACCCCCAGAAATGTGTGTTGAGCCCCCGTTGTACACCAGGGATATGACGGACGGGCCTTGACCAACTGCGGATAATGATGTCACCACTGTCTCCTTAGGGCAATGAAGAAGGCTTGTACACTTCCTCGGGAGATCTTCGGCGGCGGGCAGCCCAAAATAACGAGGTCTCTTTGTACGACACCCACGACAACATTAGAGCTCCCAGCAGAGAAGCCATGGGGCGACAGCCGATGAATGACATCAGGACAATCCCAGATCCTCGGAGGTACGCCCCAACAATCATTTCATTCCTGACTTCTCTTATCTGTTCGTAAAAAATGACTCGGCACACACTAAAGTAACCAAAAGTAAAAAGTTTACTAGAAATGTGTACAATTTTTACATTTGAGTTTTATGGGTTGTGAGGTCCTAAGGTCCCCGCTGGCTTGGTACATCACCAGTGGTGAGATCTCCTTACCAAAAATCTTGGCTCTGCTACCCACTCTGGGCAGTCTCAGTCCTTCTCCTGCATTCTGTGAGATGTGAGAACCCCTCATGATGGAAGCAGATGGTTGGACTGGGAACTCAGGCATGGAAATCACGTAACTGGAATTCATTAAGGGTTGTAAAAAAAAAAAAAAAAAAAGGAGGGCGATTCTGACCTCTACGCAAAAACCTGAAATCCTAGTTTTTAAAGACCCGTCCTTTTGTAAGTGAAACAAGGTAATGGAGATCGGCCAACCACGGGTAGACCTTAAAGCGATGCCGTCACTAAAATCAATATGTGAAATAAAGAAGACCTTGAATACTGATGATTTCCACCGCCCCCCACCCCCACTGCCATTGTAGTGAAGAGGAAGTGCCGGGTAAAGAATTTTCAGATTTCGATACTTCCGGGAGTGTCGATTTTTCTTGTCTCCTGCTGCGCGCTTTGGTTGGATCCGCTGGCCTCTTTCTTACTGCTGTGTTTTGTGGTGATGTGACAGTCGGTAGAAGGAACCACGGAGCACAGAAGGTGACCAGTAAATCGACACTCTTGGACAGGGCTGGACTGGGACAGAAATTTGGCCCTGGACTTCATCCAGACCGGCCCACTTACATTTTGAGTGTCCCATTAGCACTCCCTTACATCAGAGTGTCCCATCACCAGCCCCCTTACATCAGAGTGTCCCATTGCCAGCCCCCTTACATCAGAGTGTCCCATCGGCAGCCCCCTTACATCAAAGTGTCCCATGAGCAACCCCTTACATCAGAGTGTCCCATCAGCAGCCCCTTACATCAAAGTGTCCCATGAGCAACCCCTTACATCAAAGTGTCCCATGAGCAACCCCTTACATCAGAGTGTCCCATCAGCAGCCCCTTACATCAGAGTGTCCCATCAGCAGCCCCCTTACATCAGAGTGTCCCATCACCAGCCCCCTTACATCAGAGTGCCCCATCAGCAGCCCCTTACATCAGAGTGTCCCATCAGCACCCCCTTACATCAGAGTGCCCCATCAGCAGCCCCTTACATCAGAGTGTCCCATCACCAGCCCCCTTACATCAGAGTGTCCCATCACCAGCCCCCTTACATCAGAGTGTCCCATCACCAGCCCCCTTACAACAGAGTGTCCCATCAGCACCCCCCTTACATCAGAGTGTCCCATTGCCAGCCCCCTTACATCAGAGTGTCCCATCACCAGCCCCCTTACAACAGAGTGTCCCATCAGCACCCCCTTACATCAGAGTGTCCCATCGGCAGCCCCCTTACATCAGAGTGTCCCATGAGCAGCCCCCTTACATCAGAGCATCCCATCAGCACCCCCTTACATCAGAGTGTCCCATGAGCACCCCCTTACATCAGAGTGTCCCATCAGCAGCCCCTTACATCAGAGTGTCCCATCAGCAGCCCCCTTACATCAGAGTGTCCCATCACCAGCCCCCTTACATCAGAGTGCCCCATCAGCAGCCCCTTACATCAGAGTGTCCCATCAGCACCCCCTTACATCAGAGTGTCCCATGAGCACCCCCTTACATCACAGTGTCCCATGAGCAGCCCCCTTACATCAGAGTGTCCCATGAGCAGCCCCCTCACATCAGAGTGTCCCATCAGCAGTCCCCTTACATCAGAGTGTCCCATCACCAGCCCCCTTACATCAGAGTTCCCCATCAGCAGCCCCTTACATCAGAGTGTCCCATGAGCACCCCCTTACATCAGAGTGTCCCATGAGCAGCCCCCTTACATCAGAGTGTCCCATGAGCAGCCCCCTTACATCAGAGTGTCCTATCACCAGCCCCCTTACATCAGAGTTGCCCACTGAGCCATCGGCCCACCGGGAAACTCCCGGTAGTCCCAATGGCCAGTACATGCCTGCTCTTGGAAGTGCCAGATCCTCCAGATTCTTTAGTTGGCTTTTTCTCTTTCCTAAAGCAAAATTCACAGGAGCTGGGAGTACTCCATGGCTTTGTTGAGGGAACACCTTCACACATTGATTGTCGTGACCGAGTTGCTTTACAAGGTGGTGGCAACTCATGTTAACCTTTTGTGGAGCATGCTGGACCTAGTGGTCCAATGGGTGTCATAGAGTCATGGGCTGTACAAGCATGTGTTTTCATTGGTGGTGGTGTCTCTTCTTCACAGGTGTCCTACTGACGTGTTGTAGCACTAAGACTCATTGCTGTCCTTAGTCATAGTCTGTGTTTTTTTGTGGTCATATTTCTCTTTTGTCTTCTTGGTGTTGTGGTTCACGATCTAGTATAGTCCTAGTTGGTGGTGGCCATTGAGTTCTCTGTTTTGCACTTGGTTCTCAAAAGAGTTGGCTTCTGTCTGTGGTTGTCGGTGATTCATGTGACATTTATTAACCTACTGTGTTTTCTTACTCTAGATGAGGGCTCGTTATCACTAATAAATAATATCAATAATATGCTATATGGCCAAAGGATCTTGGACAACTGACCACACCTACCTAGGTGGCAAAAAGTGAGAACGCCCCTCCAAATAATTGAATTCAGTTGTTCCCAGTAAAGGGTATTCAAGTAAAGTAAAGTTCAGTTGTTCCCAGTAAAGTCATTTTAGACAATGTGCACTACTAACCTTGTGGTAATAGTTTGGTGAAGGCCCAAATCCGTTCCACCAAGACTGTACCCCTGTGCACAAAGCCAGCTCCATAAAGACATGAGTTCAGTGTGGAGGAACTCACAGAGCCCTCAACAACTGGATGAATTGGAATACCAATTTCCGAGCCAGATCTTCTCATCCAACATCAGTACCTGGCCCAGGGGCGGACTGACAACTCATGGGGCCCCCGGGCAATAGGAGATTATGGGGCCCCCGGACAATAGGAGATTATGAGGCCCCCGGACAATAGGAGATTATGAGGCCCCCAGGCAATAGGAGATTATGGGGCCCCCAGGCAATAGGAGATTATGGGGCCCCCGGACAATAGGAGATTATGAGGCCCCAGGGCAATAGAAGATTATGGGGCCCCCAGGCAATAGATTATGGGGCCACACAGTATACACACACGCATACAGTATACACACACAGACACAAATACACACACACACACAGTGTACACACACAGAATACACATACACACAAAGTTACTGGAGAGGCGGGGCAGCTATAATCTTGGGATTTTTTTTAAAAAACACAGATTTTTACATACTGTCCCTGGTTTTATTGAGGATGGCAAATCTGATGGGGCCCCTTAGTGGCATGAGGGCCTCGGGCAGTGCCCGAGTGCCCGAATGGTCAGTCCGCCCCTGACCTGGCCTCACAATAGTTCTTTGGGATGAATAGGCTCAAATTATCACAGACGCCCTCCAGGAGAGCCTTTCTAGGAGAGTGAAGGCTGTTTAGCCGCAAAGAGGGTCAACTCCATATTAATGTACATTATTTTGGAATGGGATGTCCAACAAGCTCATATAGGTGTGATGGTCAAGGGTCCAACAAGCTCATAAAGGGGTGATGCCCAGGGGTCCAACAAGCTTATATAGATGTGATGATCTGGAGTCCAACAAGCCCATATAGATGTGATGATCTGGGGTCCAACAAGTTCATGTAGGTGTAATGGTCAGGGGTCCAACAAGTTCATATAGGTGTAATGATCTGGGGTCCAACAAGTTCATATAGGTGTAATGGTCAGGGTTCCAGCAAGTTCATATAGGTGTGATGATCTGGGGTCCAACAAGTTCATATAGGTGTAATGGTCAGGGGTCCAGCAAGTTCATATAGGTGTGATGGGGTCCAACAAAATCACATGGGTGTGATGGTCAGGTGTCCAACAAGCTCATATGGGTGTGATGGTCAGGAGTCCTACAAGTTTATATGGGTGCAATGGTCAGGAGTCCAATAAAGCTCATATGGGTGTGATGGTCAGGGTTCCTACAAGTTTATATGGGTGTGATGGTCAGGAGTCCAATAAAGCTCATATGGGTGTGATGGTCAGGTGTCCAAAAAGCTAATGTGGGTGCGATGGTCAGGGATTCAACAACCTCATACAGGTATGATGGTCAGGTGTCCAACAAGCTCATGTGGGTGCGATGGTCAGAGATCCAACAAGCTCATATAGGTGTGTTGGTTAGGTGTTCAACAAGCTCATGTGGGTGTGAAGGTCAGGAGTCCAACAAGCTCATGTGGGTGCGATGGTCAGAGATCCAACAAGCTCATATAGGTGTGTTGGTCAGGTGTTCAACAAGCTCATGTGGGTGTGAAGGTCAGGAGTCCAACAAGCTCATGTGGGTGTGAAGGTCAGGAGTCCAACAAGCTCATATGAGTTTGATGGTCAGGTGTCCAAAATGCCCATATAGGTGTGATGGTCAGGTGTCCATCAAGCTTGTATGGGTGCGATGATCAAGGGTCCAACAAGCTTATATGGGTGTGATGGTCATGTGTCCAACAAGCACCTATGGGTGCAATGGTCAAGGGTCCAACAAGCTCATATAGGTGTGATGGTCAGGGGTCCAACAAGCATATATGGTTGCGATGGTCAGGTGTCTACAAAGCCCATATGAGTGTGATGGTCAGGTGTCCAACAAGCTTGTATGGGTGCGATGGTCAGGGGTCCAACAAGCTCATATAGGTGTGATGGTCAGGTGTCCAACATGCTCATATGGGTGTGAGGGTCAGGGGTCCAACAAGCTAATGTGGGTTGCTATGGTCAGGTGTCCAAAAAGCCCATATCAGTGTGGTGGTCAGGTGTCCAAAAATCTTGTATGGGTGCGATGGTCAAGTGTACAACAAGCTTATATGGGTGCAATGATCGGGTGTCCAACAAGCCCATATGGGTGTGATGGTCAGGTGTCTACAGACTTCTGACTATATAGTGTATCTCTCCTATATGTACAGATTGTCTTTGAAAGGTAAACCTAAATCCTAATCCTAATAGTGAAAGTTACACTATAATTGAATATAAAAAAAAAAGCCTTGAGGTGGAACTCTGGGCAAAATCAAAAAATGACCTATATGACAGTCTGTCACATAGCAGTCTTTGTTTTTCCGAGCCCCCTTCCCCCATAAAATAGTTGTATTACCTGTTGATCCTGCCAGAAAGTCTGTTACTGTGTAATAATATCCTTAACAGGCGAAGCTGCGCAGCAAAAGTAATTTACCGAGCGTCTCATTAGTATGTAGCCAGCTGTGTTTCGCAAAAAAGACAGAACAGAACATTTGAAACCATCATGTCAACTCGTTTTTTTTAGAATCACTTCTTATCTCTCTCTTATTTCAGACCAGGGCCCCGCAAGTACAGCCATCAGAATCTGCTTGAGTACTAAGGTAACTGACACCTGAGACCTACCTGTGCTCCGGGTACAATGGGTAACATTAGCCAAAGGGAATTTTCCTTATAGAATTAATTTGCCAACAACTTGGGATCCTCTACCTTGAAAGTCCCTGGGTGCCAGGCCTTCGGCCCTTCCTGTTACGCCCTCGGGGGGCCCCTAAAGACGGTAGTCTGTGTGTTGGTGCTTTCTGAAGCCAGTAAATGGAAAGTATTCTTTACACTGGCTTCTAGAAGTTTAAATGCTTGTTTTCTTTGTTTTACGTTATTTTATGTATTTTCTGTGCAGTCCGTCTCATTTGGCATTTTATTTTTTCCCTCTAATCTTTTATTTTTGGATATTGCTAAAAGCTACAGTATATCAAATGTGCCACCAGTCAAGGTGGCTGTGGGGGGGGGCAGAAACATGGAAGCATTGGTTTGTACAAAAGTCTGTAGTAGCAGTGATCTCCAACAGTCAGAAAAACCTTGGATTGCGAGCGGAATTCGTTCCAGAAGCATGCTTGTAATCCAAAGCACTTGTATATCAAAGCACATTTCTCCATCAGAAATAATGGAAACTCAAATGATTTGTTCCACGGCCATTTATTCATCGGTCTTTCAGTTTATAGTCCATATAAAAAGATTATAGCGATGTGATGGGTTGTGTAACCATAAAAGGTCCATCCACAAATGGAATCCTCCACAGGGGGGTTAGAAGCAAAACCCAGTAAGAGCTACGGAGTATAAGACCCCATTCACACCTGAGCGTTTTGTAGCCCTTCGCCTGAAGCTACAAAACGCTGGAGGGTAAAAAATCCATTATTCTCAATGGAGATGGTTCACATCTCCACTCCAAGTCGCCTGAAGCCCTACGCCTGAAGCTCAAACAAGTTCCGGACCCTTTTTTGTCGCGAAAATCGGGCTGATTTGGGCGTTTTTCTTCTTTTAACATTGGTGACCTTTTGCCCTGCACAAATTTGCGACAAAACGCGGCAAAAAACGCCGCGAATCGCGGTAAAAAACGCTGCAAATCGCGGTAAAAAATGCCGCAAATCGCGGTAAAAAACGCCGCAAAAAACGCTTGAAAAGCTACGCTCAGGTGTGAATGCAGCCTTAGGGTCCTTTCACACGGGGCGGATCAGTTCTGATCCGCCCCGTGGATGTCCGTTTGCTCAGCGGGGATCACTCCGCCGATCCCTGCTGAGCAGGGAGATGACAGGTCTGTCTCTGCACACTGCGCAGGGACGGACCTGTCACAGCGCCGCTCTCCCCTATGGGAGATCGGATGACGACGGACCGCAGTGCCCGTCGTCATCCGATCCGATCCGCAGACGGATGGAAAAATAGCTTTTTCCTCCGTCACACTTTTTCGGATCGGAGCGGGTCGGATGTCAGCGGACATGTCACCGCTGACATCCGACGCTCCATAGAGCTCTATGGAGCACCCGTTCAGGTCCGCCTGAAAAACTGACAGGCGGGCCTGAACGGCACGTTGGTGTGAAAGAGGCCTTAAAGAGAAGAGAGGAGCCTCTAAGTGTATCAATATGTAGCTAAATGTTGTAACTTCATTAAATGTAACCACATTGCTACACTTAGAGGCTCCTCGCTTCTCTTTTATACACAGTTGCTACTTGTATATAAAGCCATTGCTTGTATATTAAGTCAAAATGTATTAAAACATTTTGCTTGTCTTGCAAAACACTCTCAAGCCAAGTTACTCTCAAACCAAGGTTTTACTGTATAATATCTCTCCAGTCTACGATGCCATATAATGTGTTTCCAGTCTCCTAAAGCAGTGGTCATCAGCCCCGTCCTCAGGGCCCACTAACAGGCCAGGTTTGCAAGATAACTGAAATCCATGACAGGTGATCTCATTCGCTGCTCAGTGATTGCCGTATTCTAGTCGGCATCTCCCCCCAAGGTAATACATAAAACCTGGCCTGTTGGTGGGCTATGAGGACAGGAGTGATGACCACTGTCCTAAAGCATGTCCTCGGTAGTGATGGACGAACTTCCGACGGGACGTTTCGCGAACGCGAAACGCGAACGGACACAAACGTTCGCGAAAACGACCGTTCGCCGCGGGCTCCATTGACTTCAATGGGAGGCGAATTTCGCAAACCTTTAGGTCGAATTTGCGGCCACGGGGTAATTATTAGGGGGTAGCACGTAGTCCCACCACCTGGACAATAGCATAATACATGTATGAGGTGAATTTGGGATCGATAACTACAAGCATTTTTTTTTTATTTGGGAAATTGTTCTGACAATTCAGGACTATGGAGCTAATGAAGGCAATGGAGGAGAGGGAAGGTCAGGGACCAGGGTAGGCAAACAAGAGGGTGCAGGAGATACAGAGCACTGACAGCAGCACCGTAATACAGAGCACTGACATCAGCACCGTGACATACAGCGCTGACAGCAGCTCCGTGACATACAGCGCTGACAGCAGCTCCGTGACATACAGCGCTGACAGCAGCTCCGTGACATACAGCGCTGACAGCAGCTCCGTGACATACAGCGCTGACAGCAGCTCCGTGACATACAGCGCTGACAGCAGCACCGTGACATACAGCGCTGACAGCAGCTCCGTGACATACAGCGCTGACAGCAGCTCCGTGACATACAGCGCTGACAGCAGCTCCGTGACATACAGCACTGACAGCAGCTCCGTGACATACAGCGCTGACAGCAGCTCCGTGACATACAGCGCTGACAGCAGCACCGTGACATACAGCGCTGACAGCAGCTCCGTGACATACAGCGCTGACAGCAGCTCCGTGACATACAGCGCTGACAGCAGCTCCGTGACATACAGCGCTGACAGCAGCTCCGTGACATACAGCGCTGACAGCAGCTCCGTGACATACAGCGCTGACAGCAGCACCGTGACATACAGCGCTGACAGCAGCTCCGTGACATACAGCGCTGACAGCAGCTCCGTGACATACAGCGCTGACAGCAGCTCCGTGACATACAGCACTGACAGCAGCTCCGTGACATACAGCGCTGACAGCAGCTCCGTGACATACAGCGCTGACAGCAGCACCGTGACATACAGCGCTGACAGCAGCTCCGTGACATACAGCGCTGACAGCAGCTCCGTGACATACAGCGCTGACAGCAGCTCCGTGACATACAGCGCTGACAGCAGCTCCGTGACATACAGCGCTGACAGCAGCTCCGTGACATACAGCGCTGACAGCAGCTCCGTGACATACAGCGCTGACAGCAGCTCCGTGACATACAGCGCTGACAGCAGCTCCGTGACATACAGCGCTGACAGCAGCTCCGTGACATACAGCGCTGACAGCAGCTCCGTGACATACAGCGCTGACAGCAGCTCCGTGACATACAGCGCTGACAGCAGCTCCGTGACATACAGCGCTGACAGCAGCACCGTAAGCAGCCCCAGGAGGAAGTCAGCACAGCACAGGGATGGTGTGATCCCCTCATAATAAGAACCCCCAGGAGGAAGTCAGCACAGCACAGGGATGGTGGGAGCCCCTCATAATAAGAACACCCAGGAGGAAGTCAGCACAGCACAGGGATGGTGGGAACCCCTCATAATAAGCAGCCCCAGTAGAAATATGACACCGCTCAACCTCTTCAAAGAGGAGGGTAGGGGCATATAGTACGGTGTGCTTTTTTGGGTCAGGGAAGTGAGCCAAATGAATTAAGAAGGTCTGTGTGCTTGATTCCAAAAATTGTTTATAGACATATACATGGTCTACTGATCACATGTGTTGAATTCCTCCGAGATCCATGCCTCATTCATTTTTAGAAATGTGAGGTAGTTAACACTGTGGTGAGCTAGGCGAGTACGCTTATCGGTCACAATCCCCCCTGCTGCGCTGAACGTCCTTTCGGACAGGACACTGGATGAGGGGCAAGCCAACAGTTCGATTGCAAATTGGGCAAGCTCTGGCCAGAGGTCAAGCCTGCCCACCCAGTAGTCTAGGGGTTCATCACTCCTCAGAGCGTCCACATCGGCCGTTAACCCAATGTAGTCGGACACCTGACGGTCTAGGCGTTCCCTGATGCTGGATCCGGATGACACCTGTCGATGGGTCGGCTGAAAGAATGACCTCATATCCGAAGTCACCAACACATCTTCAAACCGGCCTCTTCTTGCAGGCGCTGTTGGATTGGTACCCGCAAATCCTTCTCTGGGAGTGGGAATTGCTCCTCTGCCAGCGCACGCAAAAGCAGAATGCAGCATTTCTCGAAGCAAGGCCTGGAAGTGCTGCATTCTGACAGCCCTCTGCGACGGCGGTAACATTTCCGCCATTTTGTGTTTGTACCGGGGGTCTAAGTACGTTGCCACCCAGTACTGGTCCTTGACCCTCATGCTTTTTATACGGGGGTCCCTATTAAAACACTGGAGCATGAAGGCCCCCATTTGCACTAAAGTGGAAGCGGTGTGGTGGCCTGGCTCCTGCTCATCATCCAGGATAATGTCGTCCTCTTCATTCTCCTCTCCCCATCCTCGCACAACAGGGATCCCAGAAAGGTTTAAAGCATGCTCTTCTTGCTCCTGCTCATCCGCCCCGGCACCATCCTCCTCTGACTCCTCATCAGACTCCTGTTGTTGACTTGTCTCAGATAGAGTAGCCCCCCCTGGGAATTCATCCAGCATTGCGACTTCCTCATCTTCCCGCTCCTGCTCCTCCACAGCCTGATCAATGACACGACGCAATGCACGCTCCAGAAAGAAGGCATAAGGTACCATGTCACTGATGGCGCCATGGCTGCGACTGACCAGTTTGGTGATCTCCTCAAATGGCCGCAGAAGTCTGCATGTGTCGCGCATGAGCAGCCACTGGCGCGGTGAAAAAAAACCCAGCTCCCCAGAACCGTTTCTTTCGCAGAGTTCATACAGGTAGACGTTAACTGCACGTTTCTGCTGGAGCAGCCTATCAAGCATATAGAAGGTTGAGTTCCATCGCGTCGGGCAATCGCAAATAAGACGTCTGACCGGCAGATGGTGTCGCCGCTGAATGTCAGCAAGGCGAGCCATGGCCGTGTAAGATCTTCTGAAATGGGCCGAGATTTTCCTTGCCTGCCGCAAGATGTCCTGGACCCCAGGGTATTTGACAAGGAATCGCTGCACGACCAAGTTTAAGACGTGTGCCATGCACGGCACGTGCGTGATTTTGCCCTGTTTCAATGCGCTAAGCAGATTGGCACCGTTGTCACACACCACTTTACCAACTGTCAAATTGAGCGGTGTTAGCCACTCATCTGCCTGTGAACGCAAAGCTGAAAGGAGTGCCGGGCCAGTGTGGCTCTTTGCTTCCAGGCACAACAGACGCAGCACGGCATGGCAACGTCTCACCTGGCATGTGGAATAGGTTCTGGGGAGCTTGGGCGGTGCAGTGGAAGAGACGCTAGCAGCGGAAAAGGAGGAGGCAGCTGAGGAGGAGAGGGAGGAGGATGGAGTAGGAGGAGGAGAAGAAGAGTCAGGCCTGCATGCAATCCGTGGCGGTAAAACCAAATCTACACGGGTGCCACGGGTTACATGCTTGACGGCCGTCAGAAGGTTCACCCAGTGGGCAGTAAAACTGATATACCTTCCCTGCCCGTGTTTGCTAGACCACGTGTCTGTGGTCAGATGTATCTTGGCACCGACACTGTGTGCCAGAGATACATTCACTTGCCGCTGAACATGGCCATATAGCTCTGGGATGCCCTTCTCTGAGAAATACTTCCTTCCTGGGACCTTCCATTGTGGTGTTCCAATGGCCACAAATTTGCGAAAGGCCTCCGAGTCCACCAGTTTATATGGCAGTAGTTGGCGGGCTATGAGTTCTGACAAGCCAGCCGCCAACCGTTGGGCAAGAGGGTTATCCGGCGTCATCATTTTTTTACGCTCAAACATTAGGCCCACGGAAGCCTGCCTTTTTGCAGAAAAATGTGAGCTTGGCGTGATGGAAGGTGGAGTGGAGGACAATTGTGAGGAGAGAGGAGAAGGAGAAGTAGAAGACGAGGCTGGACGGTGAGAGCCTGCAGTGTGGCTTTGTGTGTTCCGTTGCTCCCACTGGGCTCGGTGATGGCTGCTCATGTGCCTTCTTAAGGCGGTCGTCCCTAGGTGAGTATTGGGCTTACCGCGACTAACGCGTTGACTGCAAAGATTGCAGATGGCAACGCTATTGTCAGCAGCGGACACGTTAAAAAAAGCCCACACTGCGGAGCCATGTGCCGGTGTCCTGGGAGCGCCAGATGTGACCGTACATGGTCGATGACTCGCTCCTGATACATTTGCAGTCTGCTTTGTCCCTGCTGTGCAATGTAAGTCATTGCTGCTTCTCCTCCCTATCTGCTGGTCCATATCTCCCTCTGAACTCCCCTCCTCTTCCTCTCTTGTGGGCACCCACGTGACATCACTAGACACGTCATCATCAACGTCACCTTCCCCACCGCTATAAGTAGAGTAGGCAGCAACACCGGGGACCAACCTCCTCCTTGGGCTGATCTGGGTACTGGCGTCAGACTGCTGAGTAGCGCTTGTTGCTACCTCCTCTTCCTGATCCAATACCAAGAGTGGCTGCGCATCAGAAATGTCCTCTTGATATGGATCGGAAAATAATTCCAGTGACTCAAGCGGAAGGTATGTGGTGGTGGTGGTGGTGGTCGTGTTGTTGGTGGTAGTGTCTTTGGGGGTGCACATAGCAGAGAGTGAAGAAGAGGGTGCAGATCGAGAGGATGAGGAGGGTGCAGAAGAGTAAGGCTGAGCGAGCCACTCAACCAAGTCTGGTGCATCCTTTAAAGTAATTGAACGCACCTTCTGCAACTTCCCACTTTGGCTCAAGCCTGTTGCTCCTGCCCTACCCCTACCACCCCTGCGGAAGGGCCTGCCTCTTCCTCTGCATGTCATTTTTTAAATGACCCTGTGACAAAACTCTTAGTCCCTATACCGCTGAAGGACTGCTGCAGTATAGGTGAGCGGTCAGCAGTGGTGCACGTCAACCCTATCTATTGTGGACCTATAGCGGTCCTTACAGAACAGCAGACTGTACCGCACTCAAGCCTATGTACCGTAGCACCCTATACCAAGTTACCAGTCCTTATAAGAACTTTTGTGGACCAAGCAGGTTGTGTATTAGTGTTTAGCAGACTGTACGTCAGTCCCTATACCGCTGAAGGACTGCTGCAGTATAGGGCAGCGGTCAGCAGTGGTGCACGTCAACCCTATCTATTGTGGACCGATAGCGGTCCTTACAGAACAGCAGACTGTACCGCACTCAAGCCTATGTACCGTAGCACCCTATACCAAGTTACCAGTCCTTATAAGAACTTTTGTGGACCAAGCAGGTTGTGTATTAGTGTTTAGCAGACTGTACGTCAGTCCCTATACCGCTGAAGGACTGCTGCAGTATAGGGCAGCGGTCAGCAGTGGTGCACGTCAACCCTATCTATTGTGGACCGATAGCGGTCCTTACAGAACAGCAGACTGTACCGCACTCAAGCCTATGTACCGTAGCACCCTATACCAAGTTACCAGTCCTTATAAGAACTTTTGTGGAACAAGCAGGTTGTGTGTTAGTGATTAGCAGACTGTACGTCAGTCCCTATACCAATGAAGGACTGCTGCAGTATAGGGCAGCGGTCAGCAGTAGTGCACGGCAACCCTATGTATTGTGGACCGATAGCGGTCCTTACAGAACAGCAGACTGTACCGCACTCAAGCCTATGTACCGTAGCACCCTATACCAAGTTACCAGTCCTTATAAGAACTTTTGTGGACCAAGCAGGTTGTGTATTAGTGTTTAGCAGACTGTACGTCAGTCCCTATACCGCTGAAGGACTGCTGCAGTATAGGGCAGCGGTCAGCAGTGGTGCACGTCAACCCTATCTATTGTGGACCGATAGCGGTCCTTACAGAACAGCAGACTGTACCGCACTCAAGCCTATGTACCGTAGCACCCTATACCAAGTTACCAGTCCTTATAAGAACTTTTGTGGACCAAGCAGGTTGTGTATTAGTGTTTAGCAGACTGTACGTCAGTCCCTATACCGCTGAAGGACTGCTGCAGTATAGGGCAGCGGTCAGCAGTGGTGCACGTCAACCCTATCTATTGTGGACCGATAGCGGTCCTTACAGAACAGCAGACTGTACCGCACTCAAGCCTATGTACCGTAGCACCCTATACCAAGTTACCAGTCCTTATAAGAACTTTTGTGGAACAAGCAGGTTGTGTGTTAGTGATTAGCAGACTGTACGTCAGTCCCTATACCAATGAAGGACTGCTGCAGTATAGGGCAGCGGTCAGCAGTAGTGCACGGCAACCCTATGTATTGTGGACCGATAGCGGTCCTTACAGAACAGCAGACTGTACCGCACTCAAGCCTATGTACCGTAGCACCCTATACCAAGTTACCAGTCCTTATAAGAACTTTTGTGGACCAAGCAGGTTGTGTATTAGTGTTTAGCAGACTGTACGTCAGTCCCTATACCGCTGAAGGACTGCTGCAGTATAGGGCAGCGGTCAGCAGTGGTGCACGTCAACCCTATGTATTGTGGACCGATAGCGGTCCTTACAGAACAGCAGACTGTAACGCACTCAGGCCTATGTACCGTAGCACCCTATACCAAGTTACCAGTCCTTATAAGAACTTTTGTGGACCAAGCAGGTTGTGTGTTAGTGATTAGCAGACTGTACGTCAGTCCCTATACCAATGAAGGACTGCTGCAGTATAGGGCAGCGGTCAGCAGTAGTGCACGGCAACCCTATGTATTGTGGACCGATAGCGGTCCTTACAGAACAGCAGACTGTAACGCACTCAGGCCTATGTACCGTAGCACCCTATACCAAGTTACCAGTCCTTATAAAAACTTTTGTGGACCAAGCAGGTTGTGTGTTAGTGTTTAGCAGACTGTGCGTCAGTCCCTATACCGCTGAAGGACTGCTGCAGTATAGGGCAGCGGTCAGCAGTGGTGCACGTCAACCCTATCTATTGTGGACCGATAGCGGTCCTTACAGAACAGCAGACTGTACCGCACTCAAGCCTATGTACCGTAGCACCCTATACCAAGTTACCAGTCCTTATAAGAACTTTTGTGGACCAAGCAGGTTGTGTATTAGTGTTTAGCAGACTGTACGTCAGTCCCTATACCGCTGAAGGACTGCTGCAGTATAGGGCAGCGGTCAGCAGTGGTGCACGTCAACCCTATGTATTGTGGACCGATAGCGGTCCTTACAGAACAGCAGACTGTAACGCACTCAGGCCTATGTACCGTAGCACCCTATACCAAGTTACCAGTCCTTATAAGAACTTTTGTGGACCAAGCAGGTTGTGTGTTAGTGATTAGCAGACTGTACGTCAGTCCCTATACCAATGAAGGACTGCTGCAGTATAGGGCAGCGGTCAGCAGTAGTGCACGGCAACCCTATGTATTGTGGACCGATAGCGGTCCTTACAGAACAGCAGACTGTACTGCACTCAGGCCTATGTACCGTAGCACCCTATACCAAGTTACCAGTCCTTATAAAAACTTTTGTGGACCAAGCAGGTTGTGTGTTAGTGTTTAGCAGACTGTGCGTCAGTCCCTATACCGCTGAAGGACTGCTGCAGTATAGGGCAGCGGTCAGCAGTAGTGCACGGCAACCCTATGTATTGTGGACCGATAGCGGTCCTTACAGAACAGCAGACTGTAACGCACTCAGGCCTATGTACCGTAGCACCCTATACCAAGTTACCAGTCCTTATAAGAACTTTTGTGGACCAAGCAGGTTGTGTGTTAGTGATTAGCAGACTGTACGTCAGTCCCTATACCAATGAAGGACTGCTGCAGTATAGGGCAGCGGTCAGCAGTAGTGCACGGCAACCCTATGTATTGTGGACCGATAGCGGTCCTTACAGAACAGCAGACTGTACCGCACCCAAGCCTATGTACCGTAGCACCCTAGACAGACCAAGTTACCAGTCCTGATAAAGAGCTTTGTGGAACAAGTGAGTTGTGAATGATTAGCAGACTGCAGCAGAAGGGCAGCAGTCAAGTATAATATTCTTTCTATATTTGGAAGAAAGAATATTATACGTGTACAAGCCTATTACCGTACCACTGATACCAGTCCTGAAAAGAACCTTTGTGGAACTAATAGTAACAGCAAGTCTTTAAAATTATCCTCACTGCCTGACACACTGCTTCCTGCCTGTCCCTATACAAATTGGCAAAAAAGAGTAGGCTGGAACGATTAGCTGGAACAGCTCTTTTGTGGACCTGATAGTAACAGCTAATGATGATGATGATGATGATGATGAAGAAAGACTAATCTGGCTGAGCTGTCCCTAAAATAGCAGCATACAGCGCTCTGTCCCTTTATCTAAACTGACAAAAGAAACTCAGGCTGCTGACCTAACACCTATACCAGTCCTGAAAAGAACTTTTGTGTACCAAATAGCTAGCGTTTTCTCTGTCCCTACTCCACACAGGATCCTTTCCCTACAGTGACAGAAGAAAGAATGTAAAATGGCCACCGGATCGGGTGTATTTATAGGTTAGGGGGAATGTCCAAGTGTCCATGAGCTGTCATGTCTCAATTGGTTGTCCTGTAACACATGATAAACGTGTCACGAAAGGTTAAAGTTCTTGTATACATTAAACACGTAAGTCCGCCGGGGCGAACGACGGAAAAAGGCGTTCGAACCCGCGGACGGCGAAAGTCGGAAATTCGCCGCGAAACGACCGCCGGGCGAACCGTTCGGCCATCACTAGTCCTCGGTCTACAACTCTTATGTCATGTTTGTAGTTTGACAAGTCTCCTTCAACATGTCTGCAGTCTCTGGCAATCTCTTGCAGCATGTCTACAGTCTCTAGTCATCTCTTGTAGCATGACCTTAGTCATGGATCATCTCCTCTTAGCATATCCATAGTTTCTGACCATCTTCTGTAGCATAAGACATAAGGGCATGCTACAACACATGGTCAAAGACTATGGACATGCTTGGAGGAGATGTTCTAAGACTAAGGGCACGCTACAAGAGATGGTCAAAGGCTATGGACATGCTACAGCAGATAATCTAAGACTAAGGGCATACTACAAGAGATAGTCAAAGACTTTGGACATGCTAAGAGAAGATGATTTAAGACAAAGGGCATACTACAAGAGAGGGGCAGAGACGTTTCACATTCTAGGGGGAGATGATCTAAGACTAAGGGCATGCTACAAGAGATGGTCAATGATCATGAACAAGCTACAGAAGATGATCTAAGACTAAAGGCATGCTCAGGGCCGTCTTTAAGGCAAGGCAAAAGGGACAGCTGCCTTGGGCCCTGTCATTGTTGTGGGGCCCAAAACAGCTGCCTCATACTTGCCACCTATGAAATTGGATGGGGGGGAGCAAGAAAAATCTTGCCCAGGGCCCAAACTATATTAAAGACGGCCCTGGGCAAGATTTTTCTTGCCCCCCCCCCCCCCCCCCCATCCAATTTCCCTCTCCACCTACTCGGAGACATACAATAAATAGCAGCTAGACCTAAAATCAGTTTTCTGTATCAGATCAGGCAGCAATTGCGATTGGTTGCCAGCAGTTACAGCATATCATTACTGCTTACTACTAGTTGCTAGAGGTTACAGCACATGTTACGGCTCACTGATTAGTTGCTAGAGGTTACAGCGCATCACCTCCTCACAGCAGGGGAGCATGATATACATAGGAATGCCGCCTTTATTTAAATATCAATGCCGCCAGCCGCAACTATTTACTTAGTATTGTCGCCGCTATTTACATATGAATACTGGTTTATTTACATGTAAACACAGGGTCTGCAGGTGAGTCACTCGCACACAACAATAGGGCAGAGCTGGGCAGCATTCGTACCAGCACTTCACGCAGATATTAGGACACAGCACAGGAATAAAACTTCAAGGGACAAGGTTAATTTAAACCTAGATAGGTGGCAAGTATGAGGCAGCTGTTTTGGGCCCCACAACAATGACAGGGCCCAGGGCAGCTGCCCCTTTTGCCCTGCCTTAAAGACGGCCCTGAGCATGCCTTTAGTCTTTGATCATCTTCTGTAGCTTGTTCATGATCATTGACCATCTCTTGTAGCATGCCCTTAGTCTTAGATCATCTCCCTCTAGAATGTGAAACGTCTCTGCCCCTCTCTTGTAGTATGCCCTTTGTCTTAAATCATCTTCTCTTAGCATGTCCAAAGTCTTTGACCATCTCTTGTTACGTGCCCTTAGTCTTAGAACATCTCCTCCAAGCATGTCCATAGTCTTTGACCATGTGTTGTAGCATGCCCTTAGTCTTAGGCCACCCCCTGTAGCATGTCCACAGTCTCTGACCATCTCTTTTAGCATGCCCGTAGTCTTAGAACATCTCCTCCTAGCTTGTCCATAGTCTCTGATCATCTCTTTTAGTATGCCCATAGTCCCTGACCATTTCTTATAGCATCCCTGTAGCCTCTGACCGTCTCCTGTTGCATGTTTGATTACAGCTTTTTATAGCATTACATTTACTAAATATTATGTGTGACCCTTTGGTAATGTCAGGAGCCACACTTGAGGCCCCCTACATCAAGAAAGTTGACCACCACTATAGTAAGTCTTTACACACAGATACGCTTATTGGTTGGCCCAGTGGTCTCCAAAATGCAGCTTGTGGGCCTGGATACGGAAGTTGCTTGCCTTTATCTGGCCCTTGGGGCACATTTCCTCCCTTTGATATCAACAATGGGGTATTTATTATTCTATTTCCACTGACACCAATGATGGAGCATAAATTCTTCCTCTAACACCAAAGATGAGGCACTATCCCTCCCTCTGACACTAACAATGGGGAACTATTCCTCCCACTGACACCAATGATGGGGTACTATTCCTCCCACTGACACCAATGACGGGGTACTATTCCTCCCACTGACACCAATGATGGGACACTATTCCTCCCACTGACACCAATGATGGGGCACTATTCCTCCCACTGACACCAATGATGGGGCACTATCCCTCCCTCTGACACTAACAATGGGGAACTATTCCTCCCACTGACACCAATGATGGGGTACTATTCCTCCCACTGACACCAATGACGGGGTACTATTCCTCCCACTGACACCAATGATGGGACACTATTCCTCCCACTGACACCAATGATGGGGCACTATTCCTCCCACTGACACCAATGATGGGGCACTATTCCTCCCACTGACACCAATGACGGGAAACGATTCCTCCCACTGACACCAATGATGGAGCACTATTCCTCCCACTGACACCAATGATGGGGCACTATTCCTCCCACTGACACCAATGATGGGACACTATTCCTCCCACTGACACCAATGATGGGGTGCTATTCCTCCCACTGGCACCAATGATGGGACACTATTCCTCCCACTGACACCAATGATGGGGCGCTATTCCTCCCACTGGCACCAATGATGGGGGCACTATTCTTCCCACTGACACCAATGATGGGGCGCTATTCCTCCCACTGGCACCAATGATGGGGGCACTATTCCTACCACTGGCACCAATGATGGGGGCACTATTCTTCCCACTGATACCAACAATGGGGCACTATTCCTCCCACTGGCACCAATGATGGGGGCACTATTCCTACCACTGATACCAACAATGGGGCACTATTCCTCCCATTAATACCTAATGATTGGGAACTATTCATCCTCCATCTAACCACAGGGGTGCTATGCAATTTTTTTACTCCCACTGATCACCAAGTATGAGGCGTAATCTAATCCCACTGAGCACATTCTGGTCCCCAAGGTCTGAAGGACAGTAAAGTGCTGACCCCCCTCTCCTATTTCAGGTTCTGGCAGTATTTCGATTCTGACTTTCAGAAAAGTCAACACCAAAGAACGCCCATCCCACACCACACAATGCAACGTGAGAATTCAGGAACCTATTGAGGGGCTTCCTAGTATGCGATGGAGGTGTTCCTTATCACTGACTCCATTGAAGTCAATAATTGTATAGTTTTAGATGGCCTGGATGCTCCTCACAGCAACAAGTAGAAGGAAAACAATCTGTTCTGATATGCAAAGGATATAGTAAAAAAGTAAATGTATAAAAAAAAAAGTACAGTGCAACCAACAGAACTCTAAATACCTCAAATCATCAAATATAACAATGAATCATAGGACAGTAATAGTGACATCAAATAACCCAACAGCCAACATTGTGTATTAAATTCAAACACCACTTTTATGAAAAAAAAAAAAAACCACTCATAAATGAAGCACAGTTTAAGCCAGTACACTGTCGTATGTTCACTTTAAATCATCGTCCCCTTTAAAAATACGTCAGTATAATCTCTCTATGAAACCACTGACCATCGCTTCTGGGATTGCGCGATGACGTCATTAACTCCGCACCGACGTGTTTCGTCACAGACCATGTGGTTTCTTCAAGAGGAAAGCTAGATTAAAGAAAGCAAGGATGGAACACATTCACAACTGAGGTTATTGAGAACATGTGTTTTTAGCCACGTTTTCGGAAATGCGCACAAATCTCATCAAACCATACATCTGGTCGTGGTGCCATTATTTCTTAATGCCACTTCAAATGTGCGAAAAACATGCCAAAATGCACATCCCAAAACGCCCTTGGCTCACTGTTGAAAAAAAAAAAAGGGGCAGTAGCTAGTTTGACACGCTTGTAATGTGTAGGGTAGACCATTCAAGCAAATCGTCTGCCCTATGCTGTTCCGGGACAAACGCACAAAAAAAGAAAATGCACCTGAAAGTTGCGCAGGTGTGACTGCGGCCAAGCAGTACAAGAAAAAGATACAAAGCCATTAGATGATGGACTGGTGGCTGCAGGTGGTGGAAACCGGCTTGTTCCCAATGACAGGGTGATGAGTATATGGCGGTTCAGGTGAGTCTCGGGGTAAAGTCAACTGTTCCTTGAGAGTTGGGAAGTACCAAATGGGGTTGTGTGGACATTGTATGGAGGTCACTCCTGGAAGGTTCTCCTGGGAGCCGTACTAGGTGTATCCAACTGAGAAAAAAACGGCCAAAGGCACTTCCAAACACCCCACAGGGCTAGACTGGCAATGACTTTGAATCCCATAGGAAGAGCGGGAGTTCCTGGCTGGGCAGAGAGACTTGGCCAACGTTTCTTCAGGCTTTCAAGGTCATTACAGGCCGAGGGAAACAATATTTTATGTATGGACAGATTCTAGACAGATTTTATGTTCTTTAGCCCTTGTACACACGGTCGGACATTCCGACAACCAAATCCGTCGGATTTTCGTCCGACTGATTTTTTGTCCGAAACTGTTGCAAACACACGGTCGGACAAAGTTGTCGGAAAATCCGATCGTTCAGAACGTGATGACGTTATTTCGTTAGGACGGGACTACGCTCAGGCTAGTAGCCAATAGCTTTGGTCTAGGAATTTGATCTGAGCATGCGTGCCACTTTGTCTGTCGGAGTAGGCTACACACGATCGGAGTATGTCCGATCGGAGAATTTTGTCGGAAAATTTTACCAACAAGTTGGAAAACTTGGTCCGTCGGATACTCCGACGGAAACAGCCCGATGGAGACCACACACACAGTCGGAATATGCGACAAAACGGTCCAATAGGAAACATTCAGTCTGAATCTCCGACCGTGTGTGTACAAGGGCTAAGATGTGGAATTTTACCTGTGTTCACCACAGATCCCATTATTATAGTTGGTACGAGATAAACTCATCTGGTTTATACATTTTATATATTTTATGCTGCTTTTTGTTCCTTGAACATGATTGCTGGTTTTGCTTTAATTTTGAGCGCCAAGTGCAAATTTTTCAAAAATGAGACCAAAATTGAGACCAACAATGAAAACGATTTGTTTATATAGAAGGCTCTGTGCTACGCTAGTGTAGTGATACCTCTGGGACGAATATTGAGACCAACAATGGAAAATATTTGTTAATTTAGAAGGCTTTTTGCTACACTAGTGTAATGATACCTCTGGGACAGATGCAGTCTAGTATTTGCACCTATGGATCAGCGATGTATCATACTTGTAGTCACTCAGTAGCATGATATTGACCTTTTTTTTTTTTTTTCTTCGCATAGGGAGGACTAGCCTCTGCCGTGTTTTTTTTTTTTTTTTATATTTTTTATTTCTTTGTGTCGCCAAAAAAAAAAAAAAAATGCCATCAGGGGCTCCATTATACCCAAATTCATCCAAGAACAAACAAGCAAAAAATAAAATAAAATGTTGGCTTTGGATTTACTTTAAACCACTAGATGATGTAGAAAATCACCAAAGAACAGCACATTTTGCCACATAAGAAAAAATGTAATCGTGTAACTACAGCAGGTTGCGACTGTACACTTGGATAGGAGGGGCGGCGGGGGTGGCATATAGAGGAACCGATGCCCTCCATTTTCCTCTTGCAGCTGCTGAAAGCCAGCTTCTACTCCTCTCCCTCCCACAGGTATTCAGCCACTGCAGGAAGAAAATGGAGGGCATCGGTTCCTCTATATGCCATTCCACCTCCCCTTTTATCCATTTTACTGTGTGCTCCCTGCCCCCCCCCCCCCCACACCCACAACTCAGCCGGCTTCCCCCCCCCTCCCTCTTCTGTCAGCTGCTGATGTGTCAGCATGGATAGCGGGGAAGGGGCCGGTAAATATGTAATTTACCTACCCCATCTTTCTTTTTAAATGGACACAGTGAGCGATCAGGACCAATTGCCCCTGTGTCCATTCATAACTGGTGTTTGCTATGCTTCCATATGTGAATGAAGGGGAAGCTCTTCATGTCCATTCTTTCTGTGCAGCTGAGGCTGCAGAGATGGAGATTGAGGGCTTTTCCCGCAATCTCCTTTCTCTGTCTGATATTTCAAGAAAACCCCTAAAAATAATGTAAAAGATAATAATAATAAATAAAATTGTAAAAAAATAAAATAAAATAAATGACAATGGGAAAAAAAATTGCAAAAAATAAATAAACTATTGGATCTACCAGGGTTCGCAAAAGTCGCCATAGCGACTGGGCCCTGTCATTCCATTATCGTAGGGGGGGCACTTCTGACTGCAGCAGTCCACTTAGGTGTCCATCCTCTACTGAAAGGTGACATATAAGATAAGGGCCCCTTGTTACAGTCCAGTTCTCTGAGACAGCCAACCTTTCTGAGCAAGGGTTTTGGGGCAGCCACCATTTATGGGTCCCAAGTAAATGGAAGGGTCCCAGGTTTTAGCATGCATTAAAGTAAATGATAAAAAAGTAAAGCAAAAAGGAAAAGTTTCAGTTTGGGTAAACAGTGATCAAGACTATTAGGTAGGTATTTTTTTTGTTTTTGTGCATCTTTAGCTAGAACACTTTTCAAGCTTCTGGCGCTTCCTTTGTTCCTTCTGGGTGGATTCACCTTCTCTATTTGAAATAAAATAGAGGTTTGCCGGACTTGCTGCTCAGCTTTCTTCGGATACAGATAGGCATTGGTTCTTGTAAAATAGAGCTAGGCCGCCCCCAAAAAACAGAAAGTGGGGAAACTGTTATACACACACACACATAATCACACACATAGGTTGGACTTGATGGACTTTTTTCAACCTCACCTACTATGTAACAAGGAGGACATACCTGACTTTAAATATTTACGTGGACAGAGGAAATCAAGCACGTAACAATGAAGTCACAACCAGTAGAGAAACGATATTCAATGCATTTCGGCAGCCGAGAAACCCTTCTTCCTCAACATCACAATGCTACAACAGAGCCATTGTGCCACACACAATTCCATCCTAATAGTTTCACTTGGACTATATCAATACAGTTCATCTCAGGATCCCTAGCAACTAAAACCTCAGCTCTGATGAAGGGAGATGTATTGCCCCCCGAAACATGTTGGTTATATAGTTTCTCTACTGGATGTGACTTCATTGAACAGATTTATTTGGCACTTGATTTCTTTCTTCCACGTCAACGTCTCTGTTTGTACATGAGGCCTATTCCACCAAGACAGAAGGTGATGGGAAATCCAAAATGTTATAGTTGTCACCAGAACAGGAATGGGGGGGGGGGGGGGGGCGAGGCGTGATCTTCAGTGGTGACCAGAACCAGTACCAATTGTCTATGATGGGAATTATTTTTACTTTGTAAAGATTTTCTCTCACCTCCTGTTACATCTTGGAGAAATGAAAGAAAAATATCCTCCACAGGATACAGGGAGTAAAACATAAACTGGACCCTTCTTTACCTGAAACTGAAACAAATTTGACCATACAGACTCTTTAATTTTGCCATGTACAACAACTTCAAACTCAGAACATATTCTTCAACTTTGCCATGTGCAACAATTTCAACCTTAATACATACTCTTCAACTTTACCATGTACAACAACTTCAACATCAAAACATACTCTTCAACTTTACCATGTACAACAACTTCAACATCAAAACATACTCTTCAACCTCAAAACATACTCTTCAACTTTACCATGTGCAACAACTTCAACCTCAATACTTACTCTTCAACATTACCATGTACAACAACTTCAACACAATACATACTCTTCAACTTTACCATGTACAACAACTTCAACCTCAATACATACTCTTCAACTTTGCCTTGTACAACAACTTCAACCTAAAAACATACTCTTCAACTTTGCCATGTACTACAACTTCAGCTCAATACATAATCTTCAACTTTGCCATGTACAACAACTTCAACCTCAAAACATAATCTTCAACTTTGCCATGTGCAACAATTTCAACACAATACATATTCTTCAACTTTGCCATGTACAACAACTTCAACCTCAATACATACTCTTCAACTTTGCCATGTACAACAACGTCAACCTCAACACACACTCTTCAACTTTGCCATGTACTACAACTTCAACACAATACATACTCTTCAATGTTTCCATGTACAACAACTTCAACCTCAATACATAATCTTCAACTTTGCCATGTACTACAACTTCAGCTCAATACATACTCTTCAACTTTGCCATGTGCAACAACTTCAGCTCAATACATACTCTTAAACTTTGCCATGCACAACAACTTCAACCTCAAAACATAATCTTCAACTTTGCCATGTGCAACAACTTCAACCTCAATACTTACTCTTCAACTTTTCCATGTACAACAACTTCAGATCAATACATACTCTTAAACTTTGCCATGTACAACAACTTCAACCTCAAAACATAATCTTCAACTTTGCCATGTACAACAACTTCAACCTCAAAACATACTCTTCAACTTTGCCATGTACAACAACTTCAACCTCAATACATACTCTTCAACTTTGCCATGTACAACAACGTCAACCTCAACACACACTCTTCAACTTTGCCATGTACTACAACTTCAACACAATACATACTCTTCAATGTTTCCATGTACAACAACTTCAACCTCAATACATAATCTTCAACTTTGCCATGTACTACAACTTCAGCTCAATACATACTCTTCAACTTTGCCATGTGCAACAACTTCAGCTCAATACATACTCTTAAACTTTGCCATGCACAACAACTTCAACCTCAAAACATAATCTTCAACTTTGCCATGTGCAACAACTTCAACCTCAATACTTACTCTTCAACTTTTCCATGTACAACAACTTCAGATCAATACATACTCTTAAACTTTGCCATGTACAACAACTTCAACCTCAAAACATAATCTTCAACTTTGCCATGTACAACAACTTCAACCTCAAAACATACTCTTCAACTTTTCCATGTACAACAACTTCAACCTCAATACGTACTCTTCAACTTTGCCATGTGCAACAACTTCAACCTTAATACACACTCTTCAACTTTTCCATGTACAACAACTTCAACCTCAATACATACTCTTCAATAGGGATGAGCCGAACACCCCCCGGTTCGGTTCGCACCAGAACTTGCGAACGACCCCCGCGTTCGGTACGAACGTTAGAACCCCATTGAAGTCTATGGGACTCGAACGTTCGAAATGGAAAGTGCTAATTTTAACGGCTAATATGCAAGATAGTGTTCTAAAAAGGGTTTGGCGACCTGCCTCCTGCCTCAGGGGACATGGGTCACTGCAAAAAAAAGTTTTAAAAACTACCGTTTTGGTGGGAGCACTGATTTTAATGACGATTAAAGTGAAAAAAAAAAAGTGAAATATTCCTTTAAATATGGTGCCTGGTGGGTGTCTGTAGTATGCCTGTGAAGTGCCACGTGTTTCCCGTGTTTAGAACAGTCCCTGCACAAAATGACATTAAGCGGAAATAACACCATTTAAAACTGCTTGCGGTTTTAATGTTATATCTGGTTCCTGCAATATGGTTGAAAATCATTGAGAAACATGGCATGGGTAGCCCTCCCTGCCCATTACCAGCCTATTTGGGTCTTGTACGCATATTAAGGGGAACCCTGTACCCATATTAAAAAAAGGAAATGCGTGTGGCCCCCAGGCCCTATATACTCAGAACAGCAGTATACAGGCGGTGCAAACAAGACAGGGACTGTGTAGGTTTGTTGTGTTAAGTTGAATCTGTTTGTAATTTTCAACTGGTACATTTTTAAAGTGTAGCTCCAGTCAAAAAAAATATTTTTAAGCTTTTTGGAAAACATAGGGGAGGGTTATCACCCCTGTATAATTTGTTTTGTCGTCCATCTTTTTTCATCTCACTTGCTGTTGTCTCCTTCCGTTTGCAAGTAGGAGATGTTTGTAAATTGGATGTTTGAAAGTAGGGGCCTGCCCTATATGCTCTGCAGAAATGGCGGAACAAGGTGTTGGTTTTGCAACAACATTGTAAGCCCTCAAAGTGACTCTTGGTGGGCGCTGGAGCGCCCTGCTGTGAACGATTATATCAAGAATTGTAATTACATGCCATTGTTGAACAGTGGTAGAAAAATTGACCTTTGGTGGTTGTGGTGCTGGTGCCACAACACTATAAGTCCTCACAGTTACTCTGGGTGGGCACAGGAAGGGGCCCTCCTGTGAAATATTATATCAAGAATTGTAATTACATGTCCCTGTTAAACAGGGGCAGAAAAATTGGGCCTTAGGCACTGGTGCCATCACACTGCAACCTCTGCCATATACTCTAGTTTTATTGCAGGAATTAGCCCTGCTGCAAAGCATTGCATCAAAAATTGTACTTAAACGCCCCTGTTAAACAGGGGCAGAAAAATTGGGCCTTAGGCACTGGTGCCATCACACTGCAACCTCTGCCATATACTCTAGTTTTATTGCAGGAATTAGCCCTGCTGCAAAGCATTGCATCAAAAATTGTACTTAAACGCCCCTGTTAAACAGGGGCAGAAAAATTGGGCCTTAGGCACTGGTGCCATCACACTGCAACCTCTGCCATATACTCTAGTTTTTTTGAAGGAATTAGCCCTGCTGCAAAGCATTGCATCAAAAATTGTACTTAAACGCCCCTGTTAAACAGGGGCAGAAAAATTGGGCTGCTGGCATCACCCAGAACCAAAAATGTTCTTCCAACATATCAGCGGAGGAGGAAGAGGATAGACAATCAACATAACAGGACAGTCACTCAGCATCAGCATAGGCAGTCTTGAAGGGATGTGGTATTTCAAAAAAAAATTATTCGGTTACATCAGCTTCAGGTGCTTGGTAGCTGTGGGTGATCCAAGACTGATTCATCTTGATGAAGGTCAGTCGATCAACTGATTCGGTGGACAGGCGCACCCTGTGATCGGTAACGAAGCCACCAGCAGCACTGAAGGTGCGTTCCGAAAGAACGCTGGATGCAGGACAGGCCAGTAGCTCAATTGCATACTGTGCAAGCTCTGGCCAGTGATCCATCCTCAAGACCCAGTAAGCCAGAGGATTTTCAGTGGGAAAGGTGTCCAAGTCTGACCTTGCCCCTAGGTATTCCTGCACCATGTAAATTAGACGCTGGCGATGGGTGCTGGAACCAATCATACCTTGGGGCTGCGGACTAAAAAATTGTCTGAAAGCATCAGTCAGATGGCCACCTTCTCCACCGCTCCTTCTGACTGATGCCTCAGCAACACGTTGTCCAGGACCAGGAGTTTGTGACCTCCCAGTCTCTGGGAACGCGTTGCACAGAGCTTTCTGCAAGGCCTCCCGGAGATGTCTCATCCTCTGCTCCCTCTGCGATGGCAAGATAAGGTCGGCAACCTTACCCTTGTACCGTGGATCAAGGAGAGTGGCCAGCCAGTAATGGTCCCTCTCCTTGATCCGAAGAATACGAGGATCCTTCCGCAGGCTTTGCAGGATCAGGGAGGCCATGCAGCGTAGGTTAGCTGAGGCATTCGGTCCGGAGTCCTCTGGGTCACTAAGGACAACATGATCCGCAGCTACCTCCTCCCAGCCACGTACAAGTCCACGTGTTTCTTGGGACTGTAAATCATCCCTATAAGACTGCTGCTGCTGATGCTGAGTGCCAGCCTCCACCTCCATGCTGACACAATCATCCTCCTCCTCCTCTTCCTCCTCCTCACCCTCTTCCTGTGTGATGGGTGGCACAGCAGGAACACTGTCTGGATAAAGGGGGCCTTGAGAGGCAAGGAAGTCCTCCTCTTCCTGCCTCTGTTCTGCCTCAAGTGCCCTGTCCATTATTCCACGCAGCGTATGCTCCAAGAGGTGGACAAGAGGTACAGTGTCACTGATGCATGCACTGTCACTGCTCACCATCCTTGTGGCCTCCTCTAACGGTGACTGGCGTGGTGAGAAAAAACCAAGCTCCCCTGACCCTGTCCTGGTGCCGTAGTCGCACAGGTACTCATTGATGGCCCTCTGCTGCGTGTGCAGCCGCTGCAGCATGGCCAATGTTGAGTTCCATCTGGTGGGCATGTCACATATAAGGCGGTTCTTGGGCAGGTTCAACTCCTTTTGGAGCTCAGCCAGCCGAGCACAGGCATTAAATGATCGGCGGAAATGCACACAGACTCTCCTGGCCTGTTTCAGGACATCCTGTAAGCCGGGGTACCTGCCCAAGAACCGCTGCACCACCAGGTTAAGGACGTGAGCTACACAGGGCACATGGGTCAGTTGTCCCTGTCGGAGGGCGGAGAGGAGGTTGGTGCCATTGTCGCAAACCACCATTCCTGGCTTAAGCTGGCGTGGCGTCAACCACCTCTCGGCCTGCCCCTGCAGAGCTGACAAAACATCCGCCCCAGTGTGGCTCCTGTCCCCCAAACAAACCAGCGCAAGCACGGCATGGCATCGTTTTGCCTGCGTACTTGCGTAGCCCCTGCAACGCCTACGGAGCACCGCTGGTTCTGAGGACAGAGCACTGGAAGAGGCCATGGAGGAAGAAGAAGAGGAGGGGGTGGAGGAGAGAGGTGTGTCACAACCAATAGTAGCATTTTGGAGGCGTGGTGGCGGAACAACCTCCAATACTACTGCACCTTGTCCTGCATCCTTCCCAGCAGCCAGAAGAGTGACCCAATGGGCCGTGAAAGACAGGTAACGTCCCTGTCCATGCCTGCTGGACCATGAGTCAGCGGTAATATGCACCTTACCGCTGACCGCCCTGTCCAGCGAGGCAAGGACATTGCCTTCCACATGCCGGTAGAGAGCCGGAATCGCCTTCCGTGAGAAAAAGTGGCGTTTGGGGACCTGCCACTGAGGAACCGCACATTGTACAAACTCACGGAAGGGGGCCGAGTCTACCAACTGAAAAGGCAGCAGTTGAAGTGCTAGCAATTTAGCCAAGCTAGCATTCAACCGCTGGGCATGTGGATGGCTGGGAGTAAATTTCTTCCGCCGGTCCAGCTGCTGGGGCAGGGACATTTGTCTGCTATAATCGGACGTGGATGTACCACTAGCAGAGTTCCCGGAAGCACTTGGCTGTGACACACCTAATTCTACACCTTCATTCCTCTCAGAGCAGGTTTCAGAGAGGACTGAAGGTCTAGTGGGGTTGGAGATGCCAGCTGATGAGGAGCAAGGAGAGGTCCGCTTTGTTCTTTGGTGTGGGTCTTTGAGGTATGCTTGCCAACGAGCTGCATGGCAGGTCAACATATGTCTGGTCAAGCATGTGGTGCCCAAGCGGCTGATGTTTTGGCCACGTGAGATACGCTTGAGACATATGTTGCAAATAGCAGCGGTGCGATCTGATGCACTCGTCTCAAAAAAGGCCCACACCAAAGAACTTTTAGAATAACGCGCAGAGGAAGCGCTCTGCGCAGAGGAAGCGCTCTGCGCAGGCGGAGCTCTGCGGTGTGATTCAGTCGGTGTGCTGCCCCTAAGCTGGCCCCCGGAGGGCATCCTGCCTCGTTGGACATGTGCCTCCTCCTCCTCCTCCTCCCTCCTTCCAGGCACCCACGTGGAGTCAGTGCCCTCATCATCCCCTCCCTCTTCATCGCTGTAGCAAACCTGGCAGTATGCTGCAGCTTGTGGAACATGACTGCCAGATTGCTGTCCTTCTTGAGCATCCCCTCTCTCTGTGCTCACGCTACTGCCTTCCTCTAGCTGAGTGTCATCATCAGAGCCCACCAAACACTGGGCATCCTCCTGGAGCATGTACCCAACACTGTGCTCAAAGAGTTCAGGAGACTCCTCAGGAGGACGTGGTGGGTCTAGGGAAGGGGTCACTGATGATGACATTGAGAGGAGGGACGACGATGTGTTGGCAGCTGCTTTTCTACTACCCTGAGACTGGGTGAGAGAGGATGAGGAGGATGAAGAGGGCTTGGTCATCCACTCTACCAAGTCGTTGGCATGTTGCGGTTCAACATGTCCAGCTGCAGAAAAGAAGGACAAGCATGTCCCATGGCCACGTGCTGATGACAATGCACCACGTCCACGACCAGCACTGTTGTCTCTAGACACAGAGCCTGCTTGCCCTCTTTTATCGGCTCGCGCCTGTCTGCCTCTCCTTGCTGGCCTTCCAGACATGGTAATGGCCTGAAGGGAGTTGGGTAAAACAGTAGTTGGGTAGTTTATATTGTGCTGGAGGCACACAACACCCACTAACTCCTGCAGATGCCTTTTTTATAGAACAGCAGAGTTAAAGGGGTATATACAGATGTATACTGTGCTGTGCTGGAAGCACACACAACTTCCAATAACTCCAGCAGATGTCAATCGGGCCCAAATAGAGAACAGCTATGTAGGTGGATAATAGCGGTATGTACTGGGTACAGAGCAGGCACACAGCACGCACTATCTCCTGAGTGACACTACTGACTGCAAGCTCTATTGTTAAAGATGGACCACTAGCTATATAGGTGAGGTGAATATCACGGTGTATACTGCGGTCAGGGCACGCAGACAATAACCAGAAAACAGCAGAGTTAAAGGGGTATATACAGATGTATACTGTGCTGTGCTGGAGGCACACACAACTTCCAATAACTCCAGCAAATGACAATCGGGCTCAAATAGAGAACAGCTATGTAGGTGTATATAGTGGTATGTACTGGGTACAGAGCACGCAGACAGCACGCACTAACACTACTGACTGCAAGCTCTATTATTAAAGCTAGATCACTAGCTATATAGATGAGGTGAATATAGTGGTGTATACTGCGGTCAGGGCACAGACAGTAACCACTACACAAGAGCAAAATAGTAAATCAGCCAAAAACGATTGGTGTGTAACTGTGTTGAAGGTACACAGAACACCCACTGCTTCAGATGCTAACAAACACTACACGAGGCCGCCTGAAAGGCAGCTTTATATAGTGTGGGGCGTGCACTACACAGTCTGAGCTATGATTGGCCACAGGCAGGATGCCTGTGGCCAACCATTGCTCTCCTCGCTACTGGCGCTGCGATTGGCCAAGCATGCGGGGTCACAGTGCATGCTTGGCCAATCGTGAGACAGCAATGCATTGCGCCATCGCAGTGCATTGTGGGCCACACGAATTTTGCCGCGAACGGCCCAAACGTTCGGAATTCGGCGAACGCACGAACGACCGATGTTCGAGTCGAACATGCGTTCGACTCGAACACGAAGCTCATCCCTACTCTTCAACATTGCCATGTACAACAACTTCAATGCAATACATACTCTTAAACTTTGCCATGTACAACAACTTCAACACAATACATACTTTTCAACGTTTCCATATACAACAACTTCAACCTCAAAACATACTCTTCAACCTCGAAACATACTCTTCAACTTTGCCATGTGCAACAACTTCAACCTCAATACACACTCTTCAACTTTACCATGTACAACAACTTTAACCTCAATACATACTCTTCAACTTTACCATGTACAACAACTTTAACCTCAATACATACTCTTCAACTTTACCATGTACAACAACTTCAACCTCAATGCACAATCTTCAACTTTGTCATGTACAACAACTTCAACCTCAATGCACAATCTTCAACTTTGTCATGTACAACAACTTCAACGCAATACATACTCTTCAACATGGCACAACTTGAGCTCAATACATACTCTTCAACTTTGCCATGTACAGCAACTTTTCTTGTCTGCCTTTAAAATGTAGAGGTGATAAATAAAGTGGATAATACTTGCCTAAAGGACAAACAAACATCTAATTATTCCTGAAGCGAATGCTTTGGAGTAATAAAACTGAAAACGGAAACCTTGCTCAGCAAGCACAAGCGAAAGATAATTACTGCCGTGTTATATATTCCCCCCACTTTCTTCCATTTTTTAGTTGTATTTGCTGTTTTTTTTTAGTAATAATGATGATTGGATCTTAACCAGTTAAGATGTATTGCTTCCATTACCATCAGGAGTTGATATTTCCCCCTGATGCCCATCCAGTATTTTGTTGCCATTCTGTACCATATGTCTTCCTTCTAATAAATGTGGAGAAAGTTAATTAAATGTGAGATTAGAACAGTTACTCTTCATTTTGCAAATTCTACTTCTTTGTCACTAAGCACTGAGAATTGCTCATCGCGGACCTGTAGATTGGAACATAAAGCGGAACTACACTGTATCTGAGCACCAGAAAATGAAAACGCTATTTAATTCATTTTAAATACTCAAAGCAAAACTCCCCCATCCATCCAGGTCTCCACACTTTATTTTGCTGAGAAATCACTTTGAAAAACACCCCCTTAGCATTTCTAGCCGTGGCCATCTTGAGTAAGGGCAGATGATTCATGTAGCATTTACTTCCTGGAATCCATTTGCCCTTAGCTCAGGCATGCAGGTAGGAGGGTGTGCTTAGCTGAGAAAACTCCTTCTCTCATAAAGACTGGGGACTGACTATTATTACAGTACCCCTTTACATTACTGTGCCCTTAGCAATCACAGCCCCCCTCCATCACAGTGCCTAGGGTTGCCACCTGTCCAGGATTCACCTGGACAGTTCGGGTTTGGAATCATGTGTCCAGGTTTCAGACTGTCTGAAAGCCGGACACATTATTTAGACTAGACTATGGCTTCCCAGCAGGGTTCTTAGCTGCAGTTGTCTCAGCTGACAGTGTCTGTTACACTCTTTCACACTGCCCAAAGCCAACACTAACAACCCCCCTCCCCCCCAAACACATGCAGACAGGAGAGGAGAGAGGGCTCGATCTGCACCTCTTCCTCCCGCCCCTACCTCTCTCTGTCTGCCCACACTCCAATCCCCAGGGCTGTGCCTCAGAAAAGGAAAGTGAGGGGTCGGAAATTTGAAGTTCAGCAGCCTTAAATACATCTGGATGAGAGGTGCTGACTGCCAAGAGGTGTGTGAGCTCACCATCCATCCCTGTCTATCAGTAAAGTCTTCCCCCTTCTCTCTCCTGCCTCTGAGTACACCAAGGTAAATCAGGGTTCTCAGAGCACCCCTTACATCAGAGTTCCCCTTTACACCAGAGGCCACAGTGTTCCCCCTTGCATCAGAGTCCTCTCCGTACATCAGAGTTCTCAGTGTTCCCCCTTAAATCAGGGTTCCCAGAGCATCCCATATGTCAGAGTCCCCAGAGTTCTGCCTTACATCAGAGTCTGCAGAGTCCCCCCTTACAGTGTAAGGGAACTCTGCAAGTTCAGATGTGAATGGGGAACTCTGTGGACTCTGATGTAAAGGGGGACTCTTGTAATTAACTTCATATGATTAGAAATGTTATTTAGTAGCAAAATATATGTATAGTTTATACTATAAAAAAGTGTTCTGGGTTGACTTGAAGAAAAGGTGGCAACCTTAACAGTGCCCCAGAAAAAAAAGACACAAGTCCATCAAGCCCAACCTGTGTGTGTGATTATATGTCAGTATTAAATTGTATAACCCTGTATGTTGTGGTCATTCAGGTGCTTATCTAATAGTTTTTTTAAACTATCGATGCCCCCCCGCTGAGACCACCGCCTGTGGAAGGGAATTCCACATCCTTGCCGCTCTAAAAAAACTCCCTCTACGTAGTTTAAGGTTAAACCTCTTTTCTTCTAATTTTAATGAGTGGCCACGTTTCTTGTTAAACTCCCTTCCGGGAAAAAGTTTTCTCTCTATTGTGGGGTCACCCGTTACGGTATTTATATATTGTGGGGTCAGCAGTCCGGTATTTATATATTATGGGGTCACCAGTCCGGTATTTATATATTGTGGGGTCACCAGTCCGGTATTTATATATTGTGGGGCCACCAGTCCGGTATTTATATATTGTGGGGCCACCAGTCCGGTATTTATATATTGTGGGGTCACCAGTCCGGTATTTATATATTGTGGGGTCACCAGTCCGGTATTTATATATTGTGGGGTCACCAGTCTGGTATTTATATATTGTGGGGTCACCAGTCCGGTATTTATATATTGTGGGGTCACCAGTCTGGTATTTATATATTGTGGGGTCACCAGTCCGGTATTTATATATTGCGGGGTCACCAGTCTGGTATTTATATATTATGGGGTCACCAGTCCGGTATTTATATATTGTGGGGTCACCAGTCTGGTATTTATATATTGTGGGATCACCAGTCCGGTATTTATATATTGCGGGGTCACCAGTCTGGTATTTATATATTGTGGGGCCACCAGTCTGGTATTTATATATTGTGGGGTCACCAGTCTGGTATTTATATATTGTGGGGTCACCAGTCCGGTATTTATATATTGTGGGGTCACCAGTCCGGTATTTGTATATTGTGGGGTCACCAGTCCGGTATTTATATATTGTGGGGTCACCAGTCTGGTATTTATATATTGTGGGGTCACCAGTCCGGTATTTATATAATGAAATCATATCCCCTCTCAGGCGTCTCTTCTCCAGAGAGAATAAGTTCAGAGCTCACAACCTTTCCTCATATCTAATATCCTCCAGACCCTTTATTAGCTTTGTTGCCCTTCTTTGTAGTCGCTCCATTTCCAGTACATCCTTCCTGAGGACTGGTACCCAGAACTGGACAGTATACTCCAGGTGCGGCCGGACCAGAGTCTTGTAGATGGGAGAATTATCCTTTTATCTCTGGAGTTGATCCCCTTTTTAATGCCAATATTCTGTTTGCTTTGTTAGCAGCAGCTTGACATTGCTGAGCCAATCATCTACTAGGACCTAGAATGTACTTTTCATTAAGTTCCCAGTCTTGATGAAAGTCAATGCATCCAGGTAGACTTTATCAGTGAGTTCGCTAAAGCTGCCTTTATTATGGTGCTAATTGTTTGTGTTCTTTCCTTTTTTTTTTTTTTAAGGCTAGCGGAGAAACGCGTAAGTAACAGCAGATTTTACTCATAGCCGGTCGATGCTGGTGAGGGGGGCGGTCCTCTTCCAAATCCTGGAACATCAAGATTACGAACAAGTGGAAAACTTTTGAAGCAAAGAAACTTTATCGAAACTTGGACAACCTTCAACAATCCATGGAAGAATCCACTGTGAACTGTCACTGGAGCGTTGTCTGCAACACTTGAACTCCTTGCTGCCATTTTATTTTTTATTTTTTTGCTAATGGAGATGGAGAGACCCTCGAGGTGGTTTTGAAGTTCAATGAAGTTTTTTTCGTCTCGTTTTTTTTTTTTTTGTGTGGTCCAACAAGATATTAACTTTATAATCTTGTTTTCTATGTTGTTTTTGTTTGTCGACATGGAGATCCAAGTTCTCTACCCTACCAAAAAAAAAAAGACCGAACGCTATTTTTTGCAAAAAATCCCCGGAAAATGCAACTCTCCAAGAAAGATAGTTTGTAATATTAACTCAAGCCACGGATTGGACGAGTCGGAACGTTGGTGGTACATTAGTGGCGACAAGAGATACTTGAACTGTGTTATGTAAAAGGTTGATAAAATATTACTGTAAGTTCATAAGCTGAAGATCTCATGGGGTATATTACTTTTTGGACTTCTATTTAATTATGAATTCAGGGGTATACGGTGATTAGGACCATGGCAGGCATTGATATTGCAGTTTTATATAGGTGTTTCCCAGTGTCCTGCTTTAGAGTGAACCTGCGCTTTACCCATGCAGGCCAATGGAACTGGTTATCTTTAATGGTGGCCCCACCAGCAGCATATAGTCCTCTTCCATTCACTTCCTCGATGTTGGGATAAAAATAAAAAAAAGAATACCTGGTACTTCCAGGTATGGAGGGGCGTTGCCCTTCCCCCGGATCTCTGTACACACCCGCTGCAGCGAGGAGAAGAGGCCCTGGGTACCTGACCATCCAGTCATCAAGCACTCCGGGAATGGGAATGATATATGGCAGCACTGAGTATATCAATGTACTACCATGGGAGTGCTGACAGAGTAAATCGAAGTGAAGTATAATCTACATGACATTACATTAGACCAGAGTTTCTCGACCAGGGTTCCTCCAGAGGTTGCTAGGGGTTCCTTCAGCAATGAGCAATTTCTGCCACTCAGATAAGTTCCCACTGACACCATTGATCATTTTAGCTATCTGTAAGGAGGTAATTCTTCCCAATGACCACAAGTGTAAGGACCATTCTTCCCAATGACCACAAGTGTAAGGATCATTCTTCCCAATGACCACAAGTGTAAGGACCGTTCTTCCCAATGACCACAAGTGTAAGGACCATTCTTCCCAATGACCACAAGTGTAAGGACCATTCTTCCCAATGACCACAAGTGTAAGGCCCATTCTTCCCAATGACCACAAGTGTATGGACCATTCTTCCCAATGACCACAAGTGTATGGACCATTCTTCCCAATGACCACAAGTGTAAGGACCATTCTTCCCAATGACCACAAGTGTAAGGACCATTCTTCTCAATGACCACAAGTGTATGGACCATTCTTCCCAATGACCACAAGTGTATGGACCTTTCTTCCCAATGACCACAAGTGTATGGACCTTTCTTCCCAATGACCACAAGTGTAAGGACCATTCTTCCCAATGACCACAAGTGTATGGACCATTCTTCCCAATGACCACAAGTGTAAGGACCATTCTTCCCAATGACCACAAGTGTAAGGACAATTATTCCCAATGACCACAAGTGTAAGGATCATTCTTCCCAATGACCACAAGTGTAAGGACCATTCTTCCCAATGACCACAAGTGTAAGGACGTTCTTCCCAATGACCACAAGTGTAAGGACCATTCTTCCCAATGACCACAAGCGTAAGGACCATTCTTCCCAATGACCACAAGCGTAAGGACCATTCTTCCCAATGACCACAAGTGTAAGGCCCATTCTTCCCAATGACCACAAGTGTATGGACCATTCTTCCCAATGACCACAAGTGTAAGGACCATTCTTCCCAATGACCACAAGTGTAAGGACAATTCTTCCCAATGACCACAAGTGTAAGGACCATTCTTCCCAATGACCACAAGTGTAAGGACCGTTCTTCCCAATGACCACAAGTGTAAGGACCGTTCTTCCCAATGACCACAAGTGTAAGGACGTTCTTCCCAATGACCACAAGTGTAAGGACCATTCTTCCCAATGACCACAAGTGTAAGGACCGTTCTTCCCAATGACCACAAGTGTAAGGACGTTCTTCCCAATGACCACAAGTGTAAGGACCATTCTTCCCAATGACCACAAGTGTAAGGACCGTTCTTCCCAATGACCACAAGTGTAAGGACCATTCTTCCCAATGACCACAAGTGTAAGGACCATTCTTCCCAATGACCACAAGTGTAAAGACCATTCTTCCCACTGACCACAAGTGTAAGGACCATTCTTCCCAATGACCACAAGTGTAAGGACCATTCTTCCCACTGACCATCACACTAATGTATCACGGGTTGTAGATATAGGAACTTTAAGCAGGGGGTTCCCTGAGAAAGTTATTTCAAGGGTTCCTCTGTGTTGAAAAGTTTGACCCTAGACCCTACGTAGACCAAACACGGATTCACGTTACACGTTGAAGACTAAGCACCGGTAAACGCTGACCAGTACCATTGGGAACAGTTAGGTGTACGTGTGCCATGCCCTGGACCACTTGGAAGAGGTGGTCCTAGCCATGGTTCACGTGTGGTCTGGTATAGTTCGCTTGTGGGTACAAACTGTGCTTGAGCACAGAACTCTCCATAGAAGACAGAGGACAGAAGCAGGGATTACTTTGGTCTGGTTGGCGGAGGTGATGATGTAAATATTCCCAGGAACACTTGCTTATAGATCAGTGTAGATGTATATAGTGTAGTTAGATATAGATAGAGTGCAGGCCAGCAGGAGAGTGGGGACACCCGCACCCGGGCATGGTTCAGTTCAACTGTGCCTAGTGTGAATGCCCCCTAAATGAGCAAAAGTTAGTGGGCATGTGACCATCACACCCACATGAGCCGTTTAGACCCTTCCTTTCTAAAACCAGGGGCATTATTATGGATTACCCCACCCCATTTTGTGGCCATAACAGTCTTGACCCCCCCATGGGAAGGCTTTCCCCAAGATTTTGGAATGTGCGTGTGAATGTATTCATATTCAGCCAAAAGAGCATTTGTGGGATCTGGCACTGGTGTTGGTCTAGAACGGGGGTCTCCAAACTTTCCAAAAAAAGGGTCAGTTTACCGTTCTTCAGACTTTAGGGGAGCCGGACTGTGGCCAGTGAGGGTAGAAAATGTCCCAGGCCCAGCATCAGTGAGAGCCTCAGGGTTGGTGGTCAGTTACATAGCACCTCTGGTCAGTGGGAGGAATAGTGCCCCATCGTTGGTATTAGGGGAAGAATAGTGCCCTGTCATTTGTATTATGGGGAGGAATAGTGCCCCATCATTTGTATTATGGGGAGGAATAGTGCCCCATCATTTGTATTACTGGGAGGAATAGTGGCCCATCATTGGGAGGAATAGTGTTCCATCATTGGTATCACTGGGAGGAACAGTGCCCCATCATTTGTATTAGTAGTAGGAATAGTGCCCTATCATTGGTATCAGTGGGAGGAATAGTGCCCCATCATTGGTATTACTGGGAGGAATAGTGCCCCATCATTGGTATCAGTGGGAGGAATAGAGCTCCATCATTGGTATTACTGGGAGGAATAGTGCCCCTTCATTGGTATTACTGGGGGGAATAGTGCCCTATCATTGGTATCAGTGGGAGGAATAGTGCCCCATCATTGGTATTACTGGGAGGAATAGTGCCCCATCATTGGTATCGGTGGGAGGAATAGTGCCCTATCAGTGTTATCAGTGGGAGGAATAGTGCCCTATCAGTGGGAGGAATAGTGCCCCATCATTTTTATTATCAAGAGGAATATTGCCCCATTATTAGTGTTAGTGTCAGAAATGATGCCCTGCTATTGGTGTCAGTGGGAGGAATGGTGCCCCAAGGACCAGATGAAGGTAAGCAAAGGACTGCAGTTTGGAGACCCCTGGTCTAGAACAGTCTTTTTCAACCAGGTTGCCGTGGCACCTTGGGGGGGGGGGGGGGGCTGCAGATCTGTACAGAGTGTGGAAGTCTTTTCAAGGTAACAATCCGGTGATCACCCTCCAGATCTGCAGCACCTCCCGCCCCCCCCCCCCCCCCCCCCCCGCCCCGCGCTGTACCTGGGAGGGGACCGTCAGGCTGATAAGTGCCTCTGCCCTGGCAAGATGGTGCAGGGGAGGCTGGAAATGAATGGGGCACTGTGACATGAAGGGGACTGCAGTGTAATGGGGTACTATGATGTGTAAAGGGGCACTGTAATAAGGGGTATTGTGATGTGTAAAGGGGCACTGTGATAACAGGCGCTGCGATGTGTAAAGGGGCCCTGTGATAGGGGTATTGTGATGTGTAATGGGTCACGGTGATGTGTAATGGGGCACTATGATAACAGGCAGTGATGTGTAAAGGGGAGCTGTGATGTGTAATGGGGCCTTATGATGACAGGCACTGTGTCATGTAAAGGGGAGCTGTGATGTGTAAAGGGGCACTATGATGTTTAAAGAGATACTATGAAGCACAGGGGATGCAGTGTAATGGGGTACTGTGATGTGTAAGGGGACACTGACCTGAAGGGGGCTGCAATGTGATAGGGCACCGTGACATGAAGGGCAACTGAGGACACTGTGGGACTGCTGTGTAGGGGGAGCTGTGAAATGAAGGGGGTCTGTGATGTAAAGGGGAAGCTGTGGTATGAAGGGAGGTTGCGTTATGAATGGGGGGATGGGGGGTGAGGATGCTACTGTTATGTATTTTAGTGCAAATATAAGATTCGGATCTTTGCTGCAGGAAAATTTTACCAACTGGACCTCCATAAATTGAAATGCCCAACCCCCGTTTTATATGATGCAACTGCTATGACAGGGGAGTTTTCCCTTCAGCCTCGCTGAGTCTACGCAATTCGATGAAATGTCATCCCCTCCTCCACTGAGCGTTGTAGGAACTGCCTGTGTTCGGATCCAACAGATCCCGGATTGTGTCTGGAAATGTGTGTGCAAAATGAAAACACGACCTTTAATTTAATGTTGCCAGATATCTTTTTGAGTTTTACAAAAACAAAACAATTTTTTTTTTTTTTTTTTTTTTTTTTTATACATGTTAATAAAGGTTTGGAGTGATTTATACAAGTGTCTCTTTCTTTAAACAAAAACAAATGATATATATATATATATATATATACACACATACACACACACACACACACACACACACATACACACATACATATATACACATACATATATACACATACATATATACACACACACACACACACACACATACATATATACACATACACATACATACATACACATACACACATACACACACATATACACATACACACACATACACACACATACATATACACACACATATACACACACATACATACACATATACACATACACACACATACATACACATATACATACACATATACACATACACACACATACATACATATATACACATACACACACATACATACATATATACACATACACACACATACATACATATATACACATACACACACATACATACATATATACACATACACACACATACATACATATATACACATACACACACATACATACATATATACACATACACACACATACATACATATATACACATACACACACATACATACATACATATATACACATACACACACATACATACATATATACACATACACACACATACATACATATATACACATACACACACATACATACATATATACACATACACACACATACATACATATATACACATACACACACATACATACATATATACACATACACACACATACATACATATATACACATACACACACATACATACATATATACACATACACACACATGTTTGGGGGTTCTAAGTAATTTTCTAACAAATAAAAAAAAAAGATTTTAACTTGTAAACACCAAGCGTAAAAAAATAGGCCGGTCCTTAAAGTGGTTGTAAACCCTTACAAACCACTTTGACCTACAGGTAAGCCTAGATTAAGGCTTACCTGTAGGTCCAAAAAATATCTCCTAAACCTATACGGTTTAGGAGATATTTACCCAAAGACAGGCACCGCTGTCTACGGCGCACACTGAGCGCGGCATCGTCAATGACGAAGACGCCGCTCGTGTCGGCTCCCGTGCGCATGCGCGGGAGTGACGTCATCGCGGCTTCGCCGAATGACAGCGGCAGAGCTGCGAGACCCCACCGAGAAGATGGATGCGCCGGACTACAGGTGACAGCGGTGACTTTGCTGGCTCCTGTGTCAGGTAAGTGACACATAATGGACTACTATGCGATGTGATGCGATGCGATGCATAGTAGTCCATTATGCTTTACCTTTGCAGGGAATGAAAGAGGAAGTAACACCCATCAGGGTTTACTTCCTCTTTAAGTGGTTAAAGATGCTGAAGAGGAGACAGGTTTAGGATTTTTCTTGGCATAATACATACAAAAAAAAAAAATAAGAATCGCTTATAAAGACAAAAACACCACAAAACCTGTTAGGATTTTATTTGATACATTATAAATATATGACATTGGAAAAAGAAAAATCCCATTGGTTATAAAAGCACCCGGGTATAAAATGTGGAAGTTCTCAGTTTTAAATTTGCAGAAATAATTAACACAGAATTAGTTTTTAGGAACTAAAACAAATACGATACGACAGAGTGTTGGTTTCGGGTCCGATTTCTGCGGCTGGGCCTTGGTGCTGAGCAGCCGCATATTTGCATGTAATAGAGCTGTGCCGAGAGCGTGCGCGCGCCCTGCTCGCTCCCACGGCGAACATAAAGCTCCCATTCGCTGCTGGCGATCGGAAGCGTTCCGATCATGGGACCGCCGTGACAGACAATCGCGGCGGTCACATGATAAGCTCCGGCCGGCAGGTGTCAGCTCTAAGGGGTTAAAGAAGAACTGCACTCTCCCAATCAAAATTGACCATTTGTAATCCTCATGCTGCTAGCATTAGTAAATACATAGGAAGAAAGATTACATTTACTTGTTTTATACTTTTTTTTTTTCTACATTTCTTCGGTTACTTCCTGGTTTCTCGCCTAGGCAAATGATGTCATAGATCCCAGGAGTCTTCAGTAAGGGGAGAAAAGGAGGAGGGGCTATCTCAGCTAAGCACACCCCCCTACATGCATCCTTGAGCTAAGGGCAGATGGATTCCAGGATGTAAATGCTACATGAATGCCCTTACTCAAGATGGCCACAACCAGAAATGCTGGGGGGGGGGGGGTGATTTCTCAGCAAATTGAAGCATGGAGACATGGATGGATGAGGGGGGGGGGGGGGGGGTTTGCTTTGGATATTAAAAATGAGTTACATAGCTGTTTTACTTTGTGGCGCTCATATCCAGCAGCGAACATCCGCTTTAGTTCAGGAAGCCCGGAATTTTGGCAAGAGCGCCGGCTGACGTGGCGGGTGGGATAAGCAACGTATAGGGTAGGTGGAATGTTTTTTAATGGTACCCGTCCCAAAAGCGAGCATTTAGCCCGTGCAGCGATGGGGAAGCCCCGCTGTAAAAGGTATAGGGATACTGTAAAGGTAGTTTAGAATTTTCCCCCGGAAATTTAGATTTAGAGAGACCAAAATCCATAGAAATTTCTTCAGGAATAAAGTGAAGGCACTTAAAGGGCCCCCCCACACATTGAGGTAGGTGTGTTGAAGAAAGGCCATACACTGCTACAAACCTGATCATATCCGAGGAGGCCGCTATCGGGTCCACAAACATAGAAATAAAGGCAAATCATAGAAAAAAAAAAAAATCACCTAAAATCTCCCCACCAGCTTAGATTATTTCCTATTTTTTTTATTCCCTTTATCATTATTATAAAAACCTGGTGATCCTGCCAGTGATCGGGGCCATCCATACACATGATTGGCCAGTAGTGAAATCACTGCAGTACTATTACCTGTGCTGTACCCTCAACAATAATGTCTGTGACCCCCTCCCCCCGAAGAGATTTATCATCACTTCCCGTCTTTTTGTCACACACAGGTGACAAAAAAAAAAAAAAACACAACACTGATATATGCTTTAACCCTTTCCTACTCTTTGCAAAACTAAATAAAATGGTTTGGCTGCAATAAAACCCATGCAAATAACCGAAGAGAAGTGAATCCAAAATTCCATGCAACCCGGAAGATGTCAGCTATGACGAAACACGTTGGGCGGAGCTATATGTCGCAACGTCATCATGCACATAGAAGTGCGGCTTTTGGCTTTGAGATTGAACAGCCCTGTCACATATACATTTTTAACTATTTGTAAGTGCAATTACTTTTTATAATAATTATTTTGTTGGGATTTTACACTTTTGGAGCGCTTGCTCTTCTTTTTTTTCCTCCCCCCGATATACCTAGTTTCATAGTTAGTTAGCAAGGTTGAATAAAGACACCAGTCCATCCAGTTCAACCTGAGTGAGTGTCTACAACTGTCCCTATCCCTGTACATTGCACACTCACATCGGTCCCTACCCTCAAGAAGCCCACAATCCAAGGTCCCCATTCATATCCTAGGGTCAATTTTGGACAGAAGCCAATTAACCTACCTGCATGTCTTTGGAGTTTGGGAGGAAACCGGAGTACCCGGAGGAAACCCACGCAGGCACAGGGAGAACATGCAAACTCCAGGCAGGTAGTGTCGTGGTTGGGATTTGAACCAGCGACCCTTCTTACTGCTAGGTGAGAGTGCTACCCACTACACCACTGTGCCGCCCACTACACCACTGTGCCACCCACTACACCACTGTGCCACCCACTACACCACTGTGCTGCCTGAATACATTGAGCAAGGGCTTGTGGGCATTTGTGAAGTCCCTTTGGGGTTTCCAGATGCTGAGAGCGAGGAGGGAGGGGGAGATATTGTGTAATAGCCGATATAGCTATAATATTATATATATATATATATATATATATATATATGATATTATTTTTATTTTTATTTTTGTAGTTGAACTGGATGGACTTGTGTCTTTTTTCAACCTGACTAACTATGTAACTATGTATAGCCATACAATGCAATATATGACTTCAGTAAGCCGATTGGTGTACGTATCTGATGATGGAGATATCTTTGGCGTGGGATTTGGATCCTCTGACACTTCTGGGTACCTGATGACGTCAGGACGTATAGCTCCTCCCAACATGTTTCCTCATAGATGAGGTCTTCCGGGGGAGGGGGGGGGGGGTTGGGGGATTTGGATTCACTTCTCTTCTGTTATCTGCATGGACTTTATATCACTGAATGTATATTTATGCACTGAGTATGAACAATTTTTGATCGATAAAATTCACAGTAGAGCAGCACTTATGATTGTATAGCTCCGCCCAACACGTTTTGTCAAAGATGACGTCTTCCAGGGCGCATGGGATTAGGATTCACTTGTTTTTCACCTATGACAAAACGTGTTGGGAAGAGCTATATGTTGTGATGTCATCACTTATTAATGTGGTTTTTGGCTTGGAGACTGTATATGTGACAGTGCAATCACTGAAACACTTTAAGAGATCAATAAATCTCTACTGGACCTGGGGTATTCTCAAGACACAATAGCCTCCGATTGAAATCGGTGACTCTGCCATTGTAGGTGGTCGGTAAGCCTCTAAAAGAACTTTACCCTGGACTTCTGGAAATTGAGACCTTCACCCCACCACTTTAGGAAACCAAGCAAGCAGCACCACAATAAACAGAAGACATAAGGCCAGGTCCAAAAGGAAGTTATAGCTTTTGCCCTTTGTTACCCGTTTTCCGTACCCCTGAGCTTTGTACCATTCGGTGACTTTGGACATTTTAAAAGGCTTGGGTTCATATCCAAGCTCCTTCTTGGCTTTATCCAGGTTAAAGTAGTGAGTGACGCCCGTTTTGTACACTTCGGCGCGGGTTAGCAACGGCTGGAAATTGTAAAGAGGTCGGATAAGATAATGGAGCCATTCTGTGAGGTAGGCCATGAGGTAGACGAAGAAGAGAGGGAGACGAAAGGTTGGGTATTTATATCCGAGGCCTTCGACGAAAGGCCGTAAGAATTCGAAGTTGTCAACCGGATGGCAATCGGCAATGAAGTATGGCTTCCCGGCCGCAATGTGGTTTTTCTGTTCGGCAAGGGCTTCAGCTGCCAAAACGTGGGCGGAAACTAGATTGTCCACGTGTACAAACTGCACCCGGTTATTGCGATCGCCGTACAAGAACATGAACAAACCTTGGTCAACGGTCTTAATGATCCTCGGCAGATGTCTTTGTTCCCCCGGCCCGTAGATCCCAGCTGATCTAAGAGCGCAAGTCCTTAAGAACCCGCTTTCATTAGCCAGCTCAAGCCCGTTGGCTTGGAGGACCTTCTTCTCGGCAATGGCTTTGGTGCGGGAGTAGTTATCGGCGTGGCGGTGTAGAGGTAGGTATTCCATAGACTCATCTCCATTCCGAATCGTCTGCCCTCCAAACACCACGTTAAACGTGCTGGTGTACACCAGCCTCGGGACCCCTTTACTCACACAAGCTTGGATCACATTCTCCGTACCCTTCACGTTGACCTCTTCGATGAGCCGCGTTTGCAGTTGTTCCCGGCCCGACATTCCGTAGGAGGCCGTGTGGATTACGCAACTGGCGTCGGCGAGGGCATCTTCTACCGCGGAGAGGGAGCGAATGTCCCCTTGTATAAAGCGGATTTCGTCCGGGAGGTTCTGAGCCGGTTTTCTTATGTCGAACAGAACCACGTTGATTCCATCTTCAGACAAACGGCAACCCAACCTAAAGACAAGGAAGGAAATAAGAAAATGAAAAACACTGATAAAGACCACCTAAAATGCAATGTAATATACATCACAGCTTTCAAGAGGAAGTAAACCCTGATGGGTGTTACTTCCTCTTTCATTCCATGCAAAGGTAAAGCATAATGGACTACTATGCATCGCATCGCATAGTAGTCCATTATGTGTCACTTACCTGACACAGGAGCCAGCGATGTCACCGCTGTCCCCTGTAGTCCGAAGCGTTCATCTTCTCGGTGGGGTCTCGCAGCTCCGCCGCTGTCATTCGGCGAAGCCACGATGATGTCACTCCCGCGCATGCGCACGGGAGCCGAGACGCGCGGCATCTTCGTTATCGAGGATGCCACGCTCAGTGCGCCTGCGCGCCGCTGTCTACGGCGCATGCGCCGTAGACAGCAGTGCCCGTCTTCGGGCAAATATCTCCTAAACCATATAGGTTTGGGAGATATTTCTTGGACCTACAGGTAAGCCTCAATCTAGGCTTACCTGTAGGTCAAAGTGGTTTGTAAGGGTTTACAACTACTTTCAAGTGGCATACGGGGATGGTGCCTGCAGCTACAGTCATCATGCCAGTATGTTTTTTTTTTTTTTTTTTTCAGTGGGTGGCTTTTTTTGTAGAAGCCATCCTTACATAGTTACATAGTAGCTGAGGTTGAAAAAAAAAAAAAAAAAAAAAGACACAAGGGCAGATGGATTCCAGGGTTATTTCCCTCCTTGTCTATTGGTTGGGTCACCACTCCCCCCCTCCCCTCTAGCATTTCTGGTTGTAGCCATCTTGAGTAAGGGCATTCATGTACCATTTACATCCTGGAATCCATCTGCCCTTGTGTCTTTTTTTTTTTTCAACCTCGGCTACTATGAAACTATGTAAGGATGGCTTCTACAAAAAAGCCACAAGTCCATCAAGTCCAACCTATCCTAGTAGCTAATTAACAGATGCATGGCTATTACAGGTCGGCGTGAGGTTGCACCCTCCCTTCCCCTGCCCGCTGGTGCCTCTCTGGGTTCTCCATCCCACCAGAGAACCTGACACTTCTGCTGGCTTACCATAGAGCTCTTCGAAGACCAAGAAGGTCCCCAAATGAGCTCTATGGTATAGGAAACCGGAAGCGACGAACCGGAAAGTGACGTTCATGGAAGACAAACCCAAGAATTTACAGGAACTGGAGGCTTTTTGCCAAGAGGAACGGGCAGCTTTACCATCTGAGAAGATGAAGCGCCTAGAGGCGATTCAGTTCGCATTGTGCGCTATACAAGTATTTCATTCATTCATTCATGAAGAGCCTCATCCACAAATACCACAAAAGACTTCAAGCCGTCATTGACGTTAAAGGGGGCAATACACGGTATTAAGAACCGGGGGGGGGGTATGTAAACTTTTGATCGGGGTCATTTGGGTAGTTTCTGTTGCGATTTATGATTTAAAAAGAGTAAAAACACAGATGATTGATAATAAATGGCTTCAGCCAAACACTGACCATGAGCGAGAGAAACATTTTTGTGTTATCACTCATATTCTCTGAGAAATGACCAAAAAATCATAAATTCTGCCAGGGTATGTAAACTTATGAGCACAACTAATATTATATATATATATATATATATATATATATATATATATACACATATATATATATATATATATATATATATATATATATATATATATATATATATATATATACACACACACACATATACATGTACACACATACATACATACATACATACATAGACACATACATATATTATATAATATATATATTTTTTTTTTTATTTATATTTTTGCAGAAACCTAGAGAATACAATGGTGGTCGTTGCAACATTTTATATTATTATTAACTATTTATATAGCGCCAACAGTTTACGCAGCGCTTTACATTGTATAGGGGGGGACAACACAATTACAGTACAATACAAAAGGTACAGGAGGGCCCGGCTCATAGAGCTTACATTCTAAAAGGGAGGGGGTGGTACAAAAGGTAATAGCTGCAGAGAATGATTTGATGGGGGGTGGTTCGGGGACAGTTAGGTGGGTGTGGGATAGACTTCCCTGAATAAATGAGTTTTCAGGGAACTCATAAAGGTGGACAGGGTAGGGGCTGAGCGGACAGACTGGGGCAGGGAGTTCCAGAGGATGGGAGAGGCTCTAGAGAAGTCTTGAAGGCGAGCATGAGAGGAGGTAACAAGGGAGCTAGAAAGCAGGAGGTCCTCGGAGGATCGGAGGGATTTATATCACATCGTATTCACGCAGGAGTCTTACAAATGCAATTTTCTTGGGAAAAAATAGATTTTTTCTTTTTTGAAGATAAATAAAAATAAATACATAAAAAAACAAACACAAAAAAACTGTAAAGTTAGCCCATTTTTTTTTTTTGTATAATGTGAAGGATGATGTTAAGCTGAGTAAATAAATACCTAACATAGTTACATATTTAGCCAGGTTGAAAAAAAAAGACACAAGTCCATCCAGTTCAACCACAAAAAAAAAAAAAGTCACACTTTAAGATTGTGAACGCTCGTGGACGATACTTGAAAAATCTTCATAGGCGACGATTTAGATTTTTCCTTTTTTCTTTTTTTACAAGTTACCTGTTCAGAGTTACAGAGGAGGTCTAGTGCTATAATTATCGCTCTCGCGATCGAGGCGATACATGTGTGGTTTGAACACAGTTTACATATGCGGGAGTGACTTACGTGAGCTCAGAGGGACGCAGCGCTTTAAATTTTTATTTATTTATTTTTTGCCTAATAAAAAAAAAAAAAAAAAAAAATTGATTTCGTTTTTTTTTTTTTTAATCACTTTTATTGCCCTTGCAAAATCTTTTGTGACTCTTTTGAAGAATGTAAAAATCTGTCGTGCCTTTCTTGTTAAATTTTTTTTTTTATGAATAATAATAATAATAAAATAAATAATAATAATATAATAATAATAATTAAAAAAAATCTGTTGTGACAGTAATAGGCAGCGGCAGGTACTCTTTATGGAGAGATGTGGGGTCTATTAGACTCCAGATGTCTCCTCTGCCCTTAAATGCATCTGATCACATCAAGGCCGGTGTGTTCAGATGCTTTCCCAATTTAAAAAAAAAAAATGTTTACAACCGGGAAACTGGAAATGGCCAAAATTATTTGTTGACTCTGGTTTCCTATACCACAGAGATGATCTGGGGGGGGGGGGGGGCGACGATGACCTTCCTCGATCTGCTTAGTTCCAGGCTCTCCAATGGGACGGCAGAGCCTGGAGAAGTTGTAAAAGCAAGCCAGTGGCTAATTGGCCACTAGGATAGCTTTTACAATAAAAAATAAATAAATAAAATAAAATAAAATAAATTAAAATAAAATAAAAGCAGATCGCCTCCTGAAAGAAACAAAACAAAACACAATTATGCAGCTGCAGGCATCACCCCGGGACATGTACGTTAACAGCCCGTTCACACCTGAACGTTTTGTAGCCCTACGCCTGAAGCTACAAAACGCTGGAGGAGAAAAAAATCCATTATTCTCAATGGAGATGGTTCACATCTCCACTCCATGTCGCCTGAAGCCGAGCGCCTGAAGCTCAAACAAGTTCCGGACCCTTTTTTGTCGCGCGAATTGGGCTGTTTTTGGCGTTTTCATTCCCATAGAAACTAATGGAAACGCTCGATTCGAGCGTTTAGCGCGACAACGAGCGTTTCTACGGGCGTTTTGACGCTGTATCTGCTCAAGAAAAAATAAGCAGATGAAAAATATTTTTCCTATTGGCTGAAAAAAAAAACACCGAAGTTAAAAAGCGCTCGTTGTCGCGCGTTGTAGTGTGACAAAACGCGCGTTGTAGTGTGACAAAACGCGCGTTGTAGTGTGACAAAACGCTCGTTGTCGCGCATTGTAGTGTGACAAAACGCTCGTTGTCGCGCGACAAAACGCCGGTAAAAACGTTCAAACAGAATGCAGCCTTAAGCCTCATACACACGATAGGACTTTGTACAAACTTTCCCTTGGATTTTTGTACAAAGGGCGTCGGCCGTGAACTTGTATTGCATACACACAGCAGGACTTTTTCAGCCAACTTTCACCAAACCACGTGGTTTTTCTGCTCTTTACTGCCACCTTTGGTCAACTTCTGTATTGTTGTCTGATCTTTTGCATTGGTTCTGAGCATGCCTGTTTGTACTTTGTACAAAAGTCCTATGGTTTTCTGTACACACGATCAGACTTTGCTCCATCGGACTTTTGTTGCCAGAAAGTTTGTCCGTTCGCACAGCCAACAAAAGTCCGATGCAAAACTAAAAAAGTTTGTCCGATGGAGCGTACACATGGGTCGGATGTTGCTCCAAAATAGCTAATTTGCATGTTTGTTGTCAAAAAGTCTGATCGTGTGTATGGGTCTTTAGGCTGCATTCACACCTGAGCGTAGCGTGTTTGAACGTTTTTACCGGCGTTTTGTCGCGCGACGAGCGTTTTGTCACACTACAACGCGCGACAACGAGCCTAAAATGCCTAAACTGCACTTGGTGATAATTTTATTTAAATTTGGAATTAGATTTTCGGATTTCCAGTTCGGAATGAAGAGTACCTTCCACGCGGGCCGCCGCGTCACACGGACGGCAGAGGGAAGCAACACACATCTTGACAGAAGTGAGTGGCGAGAATTTTTAAATATTTTTTTTTTTTTTTTTTGCGGAGACCTTCTCCAGCGGAGCAAAACCCATTAACGTAATCTAATTAATAATGGAATTTGGCTCCAACGGACGATGCAATTAGCGTTCATTAGTCAAAAGGATCCCAACGGAATTGAATAATTAAATAGAATATTAATAGACTTTCCATAATTATGAAACATTATTAATTATAGCGCCGAAACTAACCTGTGCCCAAAGTATCCGCCACCTCCGGTAATGACAACGGTTTCTCGGGGAGACGCCGACATGGCTTCTTAGGGCACCAAGACGCTCAGACCTTGGGAAAAAAAAAAAAAAGTGGGGGGGGGGGGGGGGGTCAACCAAATCTATGAAACTGAAACCAGTTAGCATTAAGCCCGGCCAACCGCGTGCAAAGAAAATGGCATAAACAAAATACAAAAAAAATAAAAAATAAAAATTGATTGATTTTGTAGCCAAAAAAATTCTAAATTGAATAGAAATTTTATATATATATATATATATATATATATATATATATATATATATATATATATATATATATATATATATATATATATATATATATATATATATATATATATATATATATATATATATATATATATATATATGCCATTACACATACATCGTGATGATACAGCCGTAAGTATACATAAAAGACATAGCATGATATAGGTGTATTATAGTCATACTGAGAAAATTTGACGCGTTTCGACCATTAGCAATAGAGGTCTTCTTCAGGGGGAAAGGAGCACAATAACTCTACAAAAAGGAATATATTGTAAAAAATACATTTAAACAACAATATATGTTAATATTGACACATAGTGGTAAATATGATCGTACAATTGCAATCTGTGTGTCAATATTAACATATATTGTTGTTTAAAATGTATTTTTTTTACAATATATTCCTTAGTAGAGTTCTTGTACTCCTTTTCCCCCCCTCCAGAAGAAGACCTCTACTGCTAATGGTCGAAACGCATCAGGTTTCTCAGTATAACTAAAAAGACATAGCACGATATATAGGTATATATAATCATACCGAGAAACTCAGACTGGTAATGGTCGAAACACATTAGTGTTTCTCAGTATGACTATATATACCTATATTGTGCTAAGTCTTATTAGTTATACTGAGAAACACTGACGTGTTTCGACCATTAGCAGTAGAGGTCTTCTTCTGGGAGGAAAGGAGTACAAGAACTCTACAAAGGAATATATTGTAAAAACACATACATTTAAACAACAATATATGTTAATATTGACACACAGATTGCAATTGTATGATCATATTTACCTCTATGTGTCAATATTAACATATATTGTTGTTTAAATGTATTTTTACAATATATTCCTTTGTAGAGTTCTTGTACACCTTTCCCCCTGAAGAAAACCTCTACTGCTAATGGTCGAAACGCATCGGAAGTTTCTCAGTATGACTATATATACACACCTATCTCATGCTATGTCTTTTATGTATATGTACGACTGTTGTGGATCACACCTGTAGGGGGCGTACACCAGACGGGGGAGGGGAACACACCTGTAGGGGGCGTACACCATACGGGGGAGGGGAACACACCTGTAGGGGGCGTATACCAGATGGGGGGGAGGGGAACACACCTGTAGGGGGCGTACACCAGACGGGGGAGGGGGATCACTCCTGTAGGGGGCGTACACCAGACGGGGGAGGGAAACACACCTGTAGGGGGCGTACACCAGACGGGGGAGGGAAACACACCTGTAGGGGGCGTACACCAGACGGGGGAGGGAAACACACCTGTAGGGGGCGTACACCAGACGGGGGAGGGAAACACACCTGTAGGGGGCGTACACCAGACGGGGGAGGGAAACACACCTGTAGGGGGCATACACCACACGGGGGCGGGGAAACACACCTGTAGGGGGCATACACCACACGGGGGAGGGGAACACACCTGTAGGGGGCGTACACCAGACGGGGAGGGGAACACACCTGTAGGGGGCGTACACCAGACGGGGGAGGGGATCACTCCTGTAGGGGGCGTACACCAGACGGGGAGGGGAACACACCTGTAGGGGGCGTACACCAGACGGGGAGGGGAACACACCTGTAGGGGGTGTACACCAGTCGGGGGAGGGGAACACACCTGTAGGGGGCGTACACCAGATGGGCGAGGGGATCACTCCTGTAGGGGTGTACACCAGACGGGGAGGGGAACACACCTATAGGGGGCGTACACCAGATGGGGGAGGGGAACACACCTGTAGGGGGCGTACACCAGACGGGGAAGGGGGAGGGGAACACACCTGTAGGGGGCGTACACCAGATGGGGGAGGGGATCCCTCCTGTAGGGGGCGTACACCAGACGGGGGAGGGGATCACACCTGTAGGGGGCGTACACCAGACGGGGGAGGGGATCACACCTGTAGGGGGCGTACACCAGACGGGGGAGGGGATCACACCTGTAGGGGGCGTACACCAGACGGGGGAGGGGATCACACCTGTAGGGGGCGTACACCAGACGGGGAGGGGATCACACCTGTAGGGGGCGTATACCAGATGGGGGAGGGGAACACACCTGTAGGGGGCGTACACCAGACGGGGGAGGGGAACACACCTGTAGGGGGCGTACACCAGACGGGGGAGGGGATCACTCCTGTAGGGGGCGTACACCAGACGGGGGAGGGGATCACACCTGTAGGGGGCGTACACCAGACAGGGGAGGGGATCACACCTGTAGGGGGCGTACACCAGACAGGGGAGGGGATCACACCTGTAGAGGGCGTACACCAGACGGGGGAGGGGATCACACCTGTAGGGGGGCGTACACCAGACGGGGGAGGGGATCACACCTGTAGGGGGCGTACACCAGACGGGGGAGGGGATCACACCTGTAGGGGGCGTACACCAGACGGGGGAGGGGATCACACCTGTAGGGGGCGTACACCAGACGGGGGAGGGGATCACACCTGTAGGGGGCGTACACCAGACGGGGGAGGGGATCACACCTGTAGGGGGCGTACACCAGATGGGGGAGGGGAACTCTATGACACCCCTGGATATCCCCAGCTGATCCCTGTATATAAATGTAGCAATATCTGCCATATATAAATTAATAAAAAAATGAAATGACTTCCTGTAAATAAAATAATTTGGTTCTATGACACAATGTAGCATTGTGCTGGTCTCTATATATATATATATATATATATATATATATATATATATATATATATATATATATATCGCTATAGAGATGCCCCATATACATATACAGATCTATATATACCGGCGCCAGGCTCTGCTCCCCGCTGCTCTGCACTTCACAGATGGTGCCACCACTACGTCACCGTGACGTCACCTGACATTTCACCCCAAGGAAACTTGGCTATTGGTTCGCCAGGTTTCGCCCCGCCCCCCGGTCACAGGTTGTGCGCCTCCCTCACCTGTCTGATCTGCCCAGCCTCGCGCTGATTGGCTGACATCTGCAACTGGACTTCCGTACGGAAGCGAGAGGGCGTTCTGTACGGAGACGGACGTACGCCGTTGCCAGGGGAGACGAGGACGCCGCGCGGTTTTGACGCAAAGCACGTGACCTGAGAAGGAGGATGGCGGGGAAACTGAAGGCGGAGGAGGCGAGGGGAGTGCTGGAGGGGCTGAGCGCCGTGACCGGGAGACTCGGTACCGGAGGGGGCGGGGCCTCACCCAACTGTATTGTGATATCATGTACAGCGCAGTGTATGGAGAGGAGTATATAATGTACAGCACAGTGTATGGAGAGGAGTATATAATGTACAGCACAGTGTATGGAGAGGAGTATATAATGTGCAGCGCAGTGTATGGAGAGGAGTATATAATGTGCAGCGCAGTGTATGGAGAGGAGTGTATCATGTGCAGCGCAGTGTGTGGAGAGGAGTGTATCATGTGCAGCGCAGTGTGTGGAGAGGAGTGTATCATGTGCAGCGCAGTGTGTGGAGAGGAGTGTATCATGTGCAGCGCAGTGTGTGGAGAGGAGTGTATCATGTGCAGCGCAGTGTGTGGAGAGGAGTGTATCATGTGCAGCGCAGTGTGTGGAGAGGAGTGTATCATGTGCAGCGCAGTGTGTGGAGAGGAGTGTATCATGTGCAGCGCAGTGTGTGGAGAGGAGTGTATCATGTGCAGCGCAGTGTGTGGAGAGGAGTGTATCATGTGCAGCGCAGTGTGTGGAGAGGAGTGTATCATGTGCAGCGCAGTGTGTGGAGAGGAGTGTATCATGTGCAGCGCAGTGTGTGGAGAGGAGTGTATCATGTGCAGCGCAGTGTGGAGAGGAGTGTATCATGTGCAGCGCAGTGTGTGGAGAGGAGTGTATCATGTGCAGCGCAGTGTGTGGAGAGGAGTGTATCATGTGCAGCGCAGTGTGTGGAGAGGAGTGTATCATGTGCAGCGCAGTGTGTGGAGAGGAGTGTATCATGTGCAGCGCAGTGTGTGGAGAGGAGTGTATCATGTGCAGCGCAGTGTGTGGAGAGGAGTGTATCATGTGCAGCGCAGTGTGTGGAGAGGAGTGTATCATGTGCAGTGTATGGAGAGGAGTATATAAAATTTAGGGAGAGGAATACATTGTCTGTGGGTGTCCCTGGTGGCGAGGGAGGGGATTGTACATTTGGGGGGGTCCCCGGTGGGGATTGTACAGTGGGGGTGCCCCCCGGTGGTGATGGACGGTATTTTCCTGCATTGTAGGGTCGTGTTTGGAGTCTCTGGAGGAAAGTGGGAAGATGATGGAGAAATCGGTGAAGTGTCAGACGTATCTGAACCACGTGAGTTCTCCCAGATGTCAGATTTATTATTCATTTTATTTTTGGGGTAAATCTGAGGTGTAATCTGCTTGTAGGGAAGCACTGATACCGGTTTTTTTATGAGTACCAATTTTCATTTCAGCTGTCAGCAATGGTACAAAGCATTGAACAGTTATTTACAAATTAAATACATTATTATTATTATTATTATTATTATTTTTAATTTGTGCTTTTTCAATGTGAAATGTGTAAATATATATTGATATATATGTGTAAAAATATTCATTAACAAAGCAAACAAAAAAAAAAAAGTTTTAATTGTTTATCGTTTTATAAAATAGATGTAAATAAAAGGGGAAAAAAAGCAGGAAAATAATAATTAAATGGAGTAGGGAGTTAGAGGAAGTAAACCCTGATGGGTGTTACTTCCTCTTTGATTCCCTGCAAATGTAAAACATAATGGACTACTATGCATCGCATCGCATCGCATAGTAGCCCATTATGTGTCACTTACCTGACACAGGAGCCAGCGAAGTCACCGCTGTCCCCTGTAGTCCGCCGCCTCCATCTTCTCGGTGGGTCTCGCTGCTCCGGCGCTGTCATTCGGCGAAGCCGTGATGACGTCACTCCCGCGCATTCGCGCACGGGAGCCGCCACTCGCGGCATATCGCCGTTGACCGTGGCGCGTTCAGTGTAGTGTGTAGACAGTGGGGCCTGTCTTTCGGCAAATATCTCCTAAACCGTGTAGATCAATAGGGTTTAGGTCTGGAGACATGCTTGGCCAGTCCATCACCTTTACCCTCAGCTTCTTTAGCAAGGCAGTGGTGTTGTTGGAGGTGTGTTTTGGGGTGGTTATCATGTTGGAATACTGCCCTGCGGCCGAGTCTCTCACACCCACCACCATGCCTGACTGTAGACAAGACACACTTGTCTTTGTCCTCCTCACCTGGTTGCCCCCACACACGCTTGTCACCATCTGACACCAAATACGTTTATCTTGGTCTCATCAGACCACAGGACATGGTTCCAGTAATCCATCTCCTTAGTCTGCTTGTCTTCAGCAAACTGTTTGTGGTCTTTCTTGTGCATCATCTTTATAAGAGGCTTCCTACTGGGATGACAGCCATGCAGACCAATTTGATAAAGTGTGCGGCGTATGGTCTGAGCACTGACAGACTGACACCCCCCCCCCGTCCTCACCCCTACAACCTCTGCAGCAATGCTGGCAGCACTCATATGTCTATTTCCCAAAGACAACCTCTGGATATGACGCTGAGCACGTGACCTCAACTTCTTTGGTGGACCATGGCGAGGCCTGTTCTGAGTGGAGCCTGTCCTGTTAAACCGCTGTATGGCCTTGGCCACCGTGCTGCAGCTGAGTTTCAGGGTCTTGGCAATCTTCTTATAGCCTAGGCCAGTGATGGCGAACCTTGGCACCCCAGATGTTTTGGGACTACATTTCCCATGATGCTCGACTACATTGCAGGGTGCATGAGCATCATGGGCAATGTAGTTCCAAAACATCTGGGGTGCCGAGGTTCGCCATCTTTATGTAGAGCAACAATTCTTTTTTTTTTTTTTTTTCAGATCCTCAGAGTTCTTTGCCATGAGGTGCCATGTTGAACTTCCAGTGACCAGTATGAGAGAGTGAGAACACCAAATTTAACACACCTGCTCCCAATTCACACCTGAGACCTTGTAACACTAACGAGTTCCATGACACCGGGGGGGGGGGCGGGGGTGAAATGGCTAATTTGGTCCAATTTGGACATTTTCACTTAGGGGTGTACTGACTTTTGTTGCCGGCGGTTTAGACATTAATGGCTGTGTGTTGAGTTATTTTGAGGGGACAGGAAATTTACACTGTTATACAAGCTGTACACTCACTACTAAGAAAAGATTTACACAAATGTGACAGAGGGGTGTACTCACTTTTGGGAGTGTATGTGTGTGTGTGTGTGTGTGTGTGTGTGTGTGTGTGTGTATATATATATAATATATATATATATATATATATATATATATATATATATATATATATATAAATTTTATTAGTATGTTTATATTGCATACACCTAAAAGAAGTATTTAGAGTAATCTACTGGCTATATATCTATTGAGATTAAAAAAATATATAAATTTATATATATATTTTTTTTTTCGCTAAACGCAGGTTTCTTTTAGGTAAACGGTAACGTTTGTGGAATGTCATCCCATCCGGCGGCTCCCGGTGAGTCTGCAGCCAGATGGTCACATTTGGACACCCTTGTCATGGGAACCGAGGAAAATGACTGTTTTACAGCAGAATGTTCAGCGTGTCCAAAGCAATCTCGCACAATTAAATCTCCATTTATTTTATCCAACTTAGAACACAACATGCCGTCCTTTCCTGCCACACATTATTAAATGGAGAAATATACGGTGTTTGCTGTGCGTTTTCTGTAAAACATATGGGTCCGGGTTACTCTGAACAGAGGGTTTGCAAATATTAATCTGTGCAGAAATACAGAGCAATCTGTCATGCTGGAGGATGGAGGAAAATAGGGACTTGATTTAAAATTCACAAGGACGTGACGGACCTGGACCACCGGGACACAGCGAGGACAGGTCACCTCTGATTGGCTGTTCCACCCCCCCCCCCCCCCCCTTATACTTGCCTTACCTTGCAGTCTTCTGGTTGGTTTGGTGATGTCACAGGCCCTTCTTCCTTGGCGGTGGTCATGGTCGGTTCTGTACTCCTCCTAGGCAGCTTGGCATTTTATAATAAATACTGTGTGGCGCTCAACCAATACCCATAAATACAATATAAAGTGACTGTTCATAGGAACTTGTCTTAAAATAAGCATATAAAGTACAGGGACTGTGCATAGGACCTTATCTGGGATGAACAAATATAAACATATATATAAAAACAATAATAAATAGAACAAAAGTCCATGGACCGTTCAATCCACAGTGCAGAATAAACAAGTGTAAAGTCTCTTCTAGGACCCTTAAACTTTGTGATGGCACCAGCACCCGGAGTGATGGATGGAATGCTGGCTTGACGAATTACCTTGACCCCCTATTTTTGGACATTTATTATGGACCCCAAATCTCCACTGTGGGGATGTTTCTTAATTCATCCGGCACCCCAACAATCCCGCAAATACAGCGAGATATTGCGCCAAATTGCTCATAAAAGGTGAACAGACAAAAGCTTCTCCATGGTGTAAAGTTTTTAAAACATTCAATAAGAGTGTACACTCACATTTGGTTAAAAGCAATGCGTATGTTTAAAAAAAAACAATAAAAAAAAATCACTCAGCCGGCATGTAGTCTCCACTTCCTGGAATGTGGTGATGTCATCGAGGCTCCACCCAAGTCGGTTTGTCATCAAGACGTCTTCAGGGGCAATGGCATGTATGTAATGACATGTGAGCCCAAGCTGCTTGCAGATGCAACTCCAGGGGGCATGTCCTTGATGACTTGGGCTCAAAGAAAATGGATGAATGACGCTTAAGTATGATTCTCGCTGAAATGACCACCAGGCCGTATTAGAAAGGTAGCGGCTCAAGTCCCTAAGAGGGTCCACTGCCATCCATCCACCATTGGGAATGACCTGCTGGAAGGGATTGCTTCCCCTTTGCCCACAGTCACCCACCCAGGACCAGTTTTTGATTCAGTCAGTCCAGTGTGGTCTCCAGCACAAAACCAGCTGGATGTTATTCAACATGGAAGACTGCAGACATCCAGTGGTGGTATACACTTGACAACACCTGAAGATGAGAGTATTGCAGCAATAGCTGCCTACTTACATTTTTTTTTTTTTTTTTTTTTTTCAGTTTAGGCTTCATATATTTTGGTGGTAAAGTTGTTGGGTGTTGAGGTGGATTTACAGTTGAAACATAAACAATTGTGAACAGGCAGCACTTTATTGCAGAAGAAACTTTCAATTTCTCCTCTGCAATAGGATATGCCTACCTACCTGTTCACAAGCCCCTGTGGAATGTACACTGAGCTGCGCATGTACAGCTCAGTTTACACTCCAGCACACTGCCTGTGTCCCAGGATGATTCACTTCTGTGCATGCATGGAAATGACATCATCCGCGCCGGCAAATCAAGACCCAGAAGATGCCAGCGTTGGCACCCTTACCATCACACCCATATGACCTTGTTAAAACCCTGACCATCACACCCACATGACCTTGTTAAAACCCTGACCATCACACCCATATGACCTTGTTAAAACCCTGACCATCACACCCACATGACCTTGTTAAAACCCTGACCATCACACCCATATGAGCTTTTTGGACCCCCCGACCATCACATCCAGATAAGCTTGTTGGACACCTGACCATTACACCCACATGAGCTCATTTGGGCCCCTATCCATCACACCTGGGGGAGCTTGCGGGGACGCCTGTCCATGGCGCCCCGGGGGAGCTTGCGGGACGCCTGTCCATGGCGCCCCGGGGGGAGCTTGCGGGGACGCCTGTCCATGGCGCCCCGGGGGGAGCTTGCGGGGACGCCTGTCCATGGCGCCCCGGGGGGAGCTTGCGGGGACGCCTGTCCATGGCGCCCCGGGGGGAGCTTGCGGGGACGCCTGTCCATCACATCTGACATGCTGTAGTATTGGCAGTACCTTTCACTGGAATTGGTTCATTTCTATCATTTTGCAGCATGCTCGCATACTTTTGGTCATTATAGTACATCTAGCCAAATTTAGAACTCCTAATTTTAGGGTTACTGCATTGACTTTGGGAAAAGCGGTGAGTTATTAAAGCACAGAATGAGATTATTGGGTGTGTTCTGTATGGTGTACAGGATACAATAACAAGCCAAAGTCCCACCAACTGCAGATTGAGACCTAAAATACATTAATACCCTTTCATTGAAAAGTATCATTGAAGTTCCTGGGAGGCGAGGGGTTAAATACACCAGACAGTAGCTGGCTGGTTGGGGGATGCCGGCCTGGGGTGGGCAGCTGGTAACCTAACATTCCCACAGAGGGCGCTGTTTCTCCACATGTCTCATTACCTCCAAATTGCTACAGCAAAATTTATTAGACGGACTCATCGCCAGCAGCGGGGAATTGGGGCCTGTGAGTTCCACCTGTCAGTCTGGTCCGTTTCCAGAAACGCAAAAGCAGAATGACGATAAATGAATTCCCAGTGCCGGGCTTCCAGGTAGATATATACAGTAGTGGATTTTTCAGAGGGACGGTTTGTCACCTTGGCGGGTTCAGTTATCTCATTACAGCGCAGGGAGGAATGAATACCGCTAAGTATCTGCACTGTGGGGTTCATGTGCCCCCGTCAGATGTCTGACTTCTCTAGGAATGAATCTGGGGGAGGATAGACGGAAGAGGAGTTTGTTGCATCTCATTCATGAATGGGAGAAAGGGAAATCATTTGCGCTTCTCGACATTAAAGTAAAATCATCTTTTCGCACAAAAAATATCTATCTCTGATCAGCCATAACATTATGACCACGGACAGGTAAAGTGAATACCATTTGCTTATCTGGTTGCAATGACGTCTGAAAGTGGATGTGATATATTACACAGCAAGTGAAATCGATGTGTTGAAAGCAGAAAAAAAAAATGGACAAGTGTAAGGATTTGAGGGACTTTGGCAAGGGCCACATTGTAATGTCTAGAGCAGGGGTCTCCAAACTTTCCAAACCAAGGCCCCGGCTTTGGGGGGCTGGACTGTGGGCAGTGGGAGAAAAAAAATGCCTACTTTTTTGAGAGCAACTGTACCCCATCGTTTTGTCATTGGGAAAATTGGGCCCCATTATT